>NW_025333643.1:26299166-26933750 GCF_019186645.2 Phyllostomus hastatus
ATATCTTTGATCCAAATCCTACAAAATACATGTGTTTAAAATTTGTAAAATAACTCTATACAATGTCTTGATTATATTTATATTATCATAAACAAGTCACCAATAAACACACTATAATCTAAATAAAAGTATATAGTCAGCTCTTATAAAAATCAAACTCATACTCCAGCAGGTTGGAATAAATAGCAAGTAAAGGAATTAAAAAAAAACCCTAAGCCAAATTGCTATCAATCTTATCATATCTTTCCACTAAACTGTAATTTCCCCCATATATAGCTTAATCAGTGTTTTCTCTCATTAAGTTAAGCACATTTGACGAAATTTAGTCATTTTGGTTCACTGTAATATTTACCTGGCACTTACCCTCTTGGAAAAATAAAAAATAAAAATTTCATATATGGCTTAACAGTGACTACTAATACAAAAGTACAGTATTATAAATGAGCTTTGGCCAAATAAAATCTAGTTATTTTCCTATATGAGATTAAAAATGATTGTGAAAAATACTTTGAATGTATAATGTGATAAGCATAAAAGATTTACCTTTAAAATTCTTTACTCAAACACTAACATTGTAATTTTGAAAGAAATCATTAACATATACATCATTTTATATACACTATAAAAATGAGATTTAGTAACTGGATTAAAATATCATAGATTCATTCTTAAGTGAAGAATACTTACTCTTAGCTGAGTTCGAAGTTTGGGTATCTCCTTTACTTTCTCTTCAAGTTCATCATTTTGATTTGTCAATTTAACTAGTTCTTCAGCCATTATTGAGCGTGTTTTTTCTAGATTGCCAATTTCTAGCTGTGACACATTACCAGAAAGTAATTTAAATCAAAATATATCTTGCTTAATGGACCAACATATAACCATGAGGTACCTATTTCTTAAGTAAAAGGAAATAGTGGCAAAAAAAAAAAAGGTTTCAACTTCCTTCAGAGGTATACCATTTATGGAGTTTACTATGAAAAATATAAAGAACTTAAGGGAATTCAATCATGTGTTTGAAGTCGGCAACCCCATATTTTTCTCTAATCTAAGGAAACAGCATATATTTTAATGTATCTCCAACTGTGTAGAGAATATTGACAGACTACCAAAGAAGTTTAATTTGGTCCAAGTACAGCATGTTGGGCTACATAAACATAAGTATTAAGATTATTCTAATCTATTTTTTCCTAATTCAAGAACATCTTTGCAGCCTGGCTGGCGTAGCTCAGTGGATTGAGTGCGGGCTGCAAACCAAAGTATCACAGGTTCGATTCCCAGCCAGGGCACATGCCAGGGTTGCAGGCCACGGCCCCAAATAACCGCATATTCATGTTTCCTTCTCTCTCTCTTTCTCCCTCCCTTCCCTCTCTAAAAATAAATAAATAAATCTTTAAAAAAAAAGATCATCTTTGCCCCGGCTGGTGTGGCTCAGTGGATTGAGTGCCAGCCTGTGAACTAAAGGGTCGCTATTCAATTCCCAATCAGGGCACATGCTTGGGTTGCTGGCCAGGTCTCCAGTAGGGGGTGTGCAAAAGGCAACCACACATTGATGTTTCTCTCCCTCTCTTTCTCCTTTTCTTCCTCTCTCTCTCTAAATATAAATAAATGAATCTTTTTTTTAAAAAAGAACATCTTTAATAGAGTAATATTTTCAACTCAAGTCATACAATGGGAAGAAGAGATGCAAGTTTTACATTTACTTCTATACTTTTTCATTTTTCATTTACTTTTATAGTATACTTAAGTTTTCCAATACCTGTAAATGAGTAATTTCTCCTTCCCTTAGCTTTAGCTGAGACTGTAGATTTTCAATAATGCTGGATCCAGCCCCCATCCTTACAGTATCATAAAGATTGCTTCCATTTGCTGATAGGGACATTTGTCCAAGGGAATGATCATGAGGCTCATCCTATGTTAATTAGGAAAGCACATAGTTATTCAGTTATTATAGATCATGTTCCATTATAAGGTTCAAACAAATGATTCTGTCAATTCTTGCCTTAGACAGAGAGAGAGAGAGAGAAAGAGAAAGAGAGAGAGAGAGAATCACCTGAGACAGAAAAGATGCTTGTAGCCCTGCCATCTCAGCTCCACTTATTGAATTTGACCGTGACATTGTGGGAGTGGTAGAAACAGAAAATGGCTTCCATTCCTTAAGGAGTAAAAAAAAAATTCAGTTGAGATTAAAGAGCAAAATGGTAAATAAAAAAACAGGAATGCTTTCTAGGATTAATAACAACAAAGACTCATTTTAGCTTCTTCCTAAAGTTATACATATAATTTCTAAAGTATTAACCTTGCAAGGCACAATATTTAGCAATTTAAAAGTATAGACAGACTTGATCAAATCATCTCAGGATTCATGTACAATGTAACAACATAATTTGGTTTATTTTTAATAGAATGAGAAGGTTCTTGTTGAAATAATTATATAAACTAACTGTTTTACATTGTATAACAGAATACCAATTAAACCTATTTCTTTAGAATAAAATTAGAAATGAGTTTTGTAGGAGACCATTCTGCGTGGGGTGGGCCCAGCTCCCACTCGGAGAGGCACAGGACCCACGCCCATGGATAGGTTACCCCGTGGGGAATCAGCCTGCAATGTACCTAGGCCACTTTGAGACTTGCTTTTGCTACAACTCCCTCACCCTGAATTGAGACAACAAGTGCTTACTGTAACTTCCTGAAATCCATGCTAAAACTCTGGAGTAAGGAGTGTAACCAGTTCAACTACTTTTCCTTTTTCATTTGCAAATATCCTCATTCTGTGATGTGATTAGCAGCATCACCTCCTTTGTTTTCTGTAAAAGGTAACCACCTAAAGCAACCTGTACATAATAAATGAGGATCACCAAGTAAAGTGCCCAGAAAAGAAATAAAGGCCTGTCACAGTGAGGGCTGTGGCTTTTGCTCCCCTTGAGAGAAAAGCCATGCTCGCCCTTTTCCTCCACAGGATTCGGTAGTCCGTGTGAATGTCTTATGTCTCATCCACAATGTGGCGGACCCCACTAGCCGGGGGTCCACATCAAGTTTTATAAACCATAAAGTTTCTGACTTATCCATTTTATTTTTAGTGTATTTTTTTAAAATTCCAAATAAATTCAAGGTATAATTTCAATATACATATAGATAGTTTTAATATATTAACTACCAAGTCACATCAATGCTTTAAATATAGGAAACTCTCTTTAGAAAAATTACCTTCATTACCCAGAAAGTGAACAAGTTTTACTCCCAAAGTACCTACAGACCAAATGAGGTACATTAATCTCAGTAAGAGACCACATAATTCATTTAAAAAGAGGTTTTGTAATTCAAATCCTAGAAATCACAGATCTCTTTGGATAAACTCAAATTACTTTGGATCCACTCTGAACAGGACACTGATTACCCTACTAGAATTAGTACATCACCCTATTGATTATAGACGTAAGAAATGGTATTTATAACATGTAACTAAAAATTACAAAACAATGAGAGTTACTAACTGCTTACACCAAAAACAAAATGAGACAAAATTCAATACCTTTTCTTTTATTGCTTCTTGAGTAAAAACTGCTTTCTTCCTTTCTTGTTCAACTTTCATTTTCTCCATTTCTAATTGACTATTTAACAGTATCTAATGGAAAGAAATACGGTTAGATAATTCCTATGAGACTAAATCATTATCATAAGTTAATCTCAAAGTAAGGCGCATAAAGTACATACTCCTATTTGTTTTACTACTAAAGACCAAGTTCCAAAAGCAGTAAGCTCACTCATTTCATCTTGTCATCTCATTAGTTCACTGCCATCCCCAAGCATTCACTAATGGAAGCCCTAAGAGGTGAGCGAACACTAAGAACAATACCTTTTCTTTCCTTGTCTCTTCAAGTGTTCTTACATATTCATCTTTTAGGTTTTCTATTTCAACCTGGAACCTATTAAGTCAAAGGGAATGAAACAAAACAAAAAAGATGATAGTACAAACTATTACAAACTCAATTCTTTATTAACTCCAGTTATGTATTTAGTAGTCATTTTTATTACCAGATTGATTTTCCAACTATTTTTTTCCAGATGACTTGCATTTTACTCAGAAGCCAAACTACTACTTTTGTGCATTTTATTTATTAGTTCTTTGAGTTAAGATTTCATTTAAAAAGAGAATTTCCAAAAATAATTTCAAATACCACCATTTTATAGTAGGTTCAGATTCTGCAAAAGCTTATTAGGGGGTTCTATGAAAATGTTTGCAAAAGTTCAGATATTTTACTTTAAAAATCATTTTTACTTGACAACTTTTTTTAAAAGTAAAATTTCTACTAAAGAACTTAGGGTATCAAAATAAAGTTATGGTTTAAGGAAAAAAAAAAGAACGGGGGGTAAAAATACACTAATCATAGCCTCGACGTAATTTCAGACGGATGGATTTTATAGCTTGTGGTTTCCGAAGAACCAGGACATTTATTTAGAAAGATTGAAACATTGCTAAAACCCTTGTAATATAAAAATAATGTCAATGAATGGTTTCCAAACTATTTTGTGGTTATAGACTCCTTTAACATATTTGATTAAAATAATGAATCATTTCCCTACAAAATGCAAACATACACAAAACATGCCACACAATTTCAAGAATACATGTAAAATTCAATGAATCCAAGTACTATATCTTACTATAATATCCTATTACTAATGACTCTAACATTAAACGCTACAAGTATATATTTTACAATAGTTCTCAGTGCCAAGAAGCTAAAAGCCAACAGCATGTTTTTAAGTGCTTTAAAATGTCATAAAGCTACCAAAAATAACAATCAAGAAATATGCTCACCTATTATTTTCATCTTCCAGTTTTCTTAGCCTATTTTTCTCTGCTTCTAGCTGGGCCAGAAATCTACTGTTCTCCTGTCTTAAGAGAGAATTCTGTGACTCTGTGGAAGACACCTGAATTTTGTTGGCAAGGAGTTCTTCTGTAGCTGCACGTTCTCTTTCAACTGCTGCTGCCAACAAGGTCTGAGATTCACCTGAACAGAGAATAAAGGAAGAAAAGTCACTTATGAATATACCCAAGAGGACAAGATACCAAGTCAGTTCTCACTTTTAATGATGCAAGTAGCCACACTTAAAACTGTAACTGTTTACTGCCTAAGGCAGGAATGCCTGCAGAGACAAAGGAAACAGTCTTAATTTCTACCTGCTTTCCCCCCAAATATTTTAATTTGAAAGTGGAGTTATATATGCAAAGAGCAATGGACCTGGCTGATATGACACAGTGGATTGAATGACAGCCTGTGAACCAAAGGGTTGCCAGTTCAATTCCCATTCACGGCACATGCCTGGGGTTGTGGGCCAGGTCCCCAGCTGGGGGCATGCAAGAGTCAACCAATCAATTTCTCTCTCGAACATCGCATTTTTCTCCCTCTCTCTCTTCCTCCCTTACCCTCTTTCTAAATATAAATAAAATCCTTAAAAAAAAAAAAGAAAAAGGCAAGGGATCAACAAACAATACTGGGGCAATTAAACATACATCTGTAGGCCCACCCCACACAAAACACCACAAACTAAACTTCTCACTGTATACGAAAATTAACTGAAAATGGATCATAAAGTTGAGCATAAGACAAAACTATAAAACTTTTAATAAAATATAGAAATATTTAGGATCTAGGGATAGTTAAAGAATACTTAGATCTGACGCCAAAAGCAAGAGCCATAAAAAGAAAAATTAACATTCCCAGGCAAGAAAAAAAACCCTAAAGGAATTCACTACTACCAAACTGATATTATAACAAATGTTAAAGGAACTTCTTGAAGAAAAAATAATAAAAAGTATGAATAAGAAAAATATCGCAATAAAAATGTCTCACTGTCAAGGGAAATACATAATAAAAGCAGATCAGCTAACACTAAAGCTAGTACAAGGGTTAAAAGGCAAAAGTAGAAAGACCATGTGTAATTACAAAAGTAAATTAAATACATGCAAACACACACACACACACAAGAAAAAAATAATGACAAAAACATAAATGTGAAGGGAGTACACAAAAACAGTAGTGACTTTAGAATGTCTTTGAACGTAAGTGGCCATCAACTTAAAATAGACTGCTATAAACATAGGTTGATATAAATGAAGCACATGATAACCACAAACCAACAACCTACAAGCAATATACAAGCAATAAAGAGAAAAGAATCCAAACATAACACTACGGAGAGTCATCAACATATGAGAAGAGAAAAAGAAGAAACAGAGAACTACAAAAATAATCAGAAAACAATTAATAAAATGGCAATACTACATAGCTATCAATAATTACTTTAAATGTAAGTGGATTAAAAGCTCCAATCAAAAGACAAATGGATAGAGGATGTGGTCCATATATATAATGGAATATTACTCAGGCATGAAAAAGAATTAAATCTTACCATTTCTGACAACATGGATGGACCTAGAGGGTATTATGCTAAGTGAAATAAGTCAGAGAAAGACAAAGGCCATATGATTTCTCTTATGTGTGGTATTTAAAAAAATAAATAAATGAACAAACAAAATAGAAACAGACTTATAAGTGCAGAGAACATTTTGATGGTAACTAGACAGGAGGGAGAACTGGGGGACTAAATGAAAATGGTGAAGGAACTGAGAAGTGAAAATTGGTTGTTAAAGAATAGTCATGGGGATGTAAAGTACAGCATAGGGAACATAGTCAATAGTATTGGGTACAAGACTTATTGGGGGATCTCTTAGTAAGATATGTAAATGTCTAACCACTGTAGAACACATGAAAGTAATATATAGAGAGGATGTTAACTACAATTGAAAACTAAAAACTTTTTAAGAAAAATGGAGAAAATAGACTTTTTCAAAATTTTAAATTTTGCTCTATGTAAACAGGATGGGAAGAAAAGTACAGACTTGGAGAAAATAAAGGCAAACCACATTATCTACATCTAGTATCTAGAATATATAAAAAAGTCTCAAAACTCAACAGTGAAAATACAAACTATCTGATTAGAAAATGGGCAAAAGATCTGAATAGACATTTCACTGAAGGGAATGTACAAACAGAAAATAAACAAATAAAATGATGTTCAACATCATTATGCACAACAAAATCATAATGACATATCACTACACACCTGTGTAAATGACTAAAACAAAAAACAAGACAACACAAAATCCTAGCAAGGATGTGGAGAAACTAGATTATTTTCATACATACAGACACCTGGGAAAATAGTTTGGCATTATCTTTAAAAGCAAAATGTGCAACTACCTATATAACCCAGCAATTGCATATTTGGGCATTTATCCAGAGAAATGAAAATCTATGTCCACCCTGAGACTTGTACATGAATATTCATAGCAGCTTATCTGTACAGACAAAATCTAAAATCAGTTCATACAGCCTTCAAGTAAACAAAATGTGGTACATACATACAATGAAAAACAGTAATAAAAAATTTAATCATTGACACACACAATAATTTGGATGAATTTCAAGGGAATTATACCAAATGAAAAAGCCAACCCCAAAATGTCACATATTATATAATTTTATTCATATAGCACTTAGAAATTCTAAAACTTTCAAAATACAGGACACATTAGTGGTTGCCCAGGATTTGGGATAGGGAAGAAGGGCCATAGAGTTGGTTAAGTGTGGTCATAAAAGGGCAACATGCGGGATATTTTTGGTGTTGCAACTGTTTGATATCTTGACTATAGTGATGAATACATGAACCCACAGATGTGGTAAAATTGTGTAGAACTTAATATACACACACAGAGACACACAAACACACACAAGTACTAGTAAAACTGGGAAAATCTGAATAAGATCAGTAAATAATATCAGTGTCAATACCCTGGTTATAATATTACAGCTCTGCAAAATGTTAACATTTGGAGATACTAGGGAAAGTATTATTTCATATAAATGCATGTATATCTACCATTAACTCAATAGAACTTTCCAATTAAAAAAAAGATTAGTGGATAAGATTCTGAAATTTAGCCTAGGTAAGAATTTTCGTATTTCCCTTCAAGAACCAAAGTAGACCTAATAATAACTCTATTATAGATGTTATAGACTATTCCATATTGCACCTATGGTCCTATTAATAGCATTATATAGTATGCCTGTCCTATAGCTTTGCCTACGGTATATTCCACAATACCACATATCCCCAACAGTGTGCTGACTACACTTTAAAAACCACAACATGAGAGCTTCCAGTCTCCACTTATGCTAAACAGACATCCATTTCAGAGGCTGTCATTTTCAGATATGTCATATTATATAACAAATTGGCCTCAAAAATTGTCAGAAATAGCCTTGGCTGGTGTGGCTCAATGGGTTGAGTATGGCCTTTGAACCAAAAGATCACCGATTCAATTCCCAGTCAGGGCACATGCCTGGGTTGCAGGCCAGGTCTCAGTTGGGGGTGTGAGAGAAGCAACTGATAGATGTCTCTCTCACACATCAATATTTCTCTCCCTCTTTCTTCCTCCTTTCCCTCTCTCTAAAAATAAATAAATAAAATCTTCTTAAAAAATTGTCAGAAATAAATGACAGACCTAAAATGTATACATGTAAGTTAAATAATATGTGAAGGTTCATCTAGTTCAGTGATTTTTCTTTTTAAGCAGCTAAATCTTTTTTCAGAGAATATCCTACATAAAACTAAAAAAAGAAAAAAAAAAAAGGAGGCACTACTTTCATTAAAGCTGCCTGGCGGGAGAACAGCACCCTATTTGTGGAGCTTCCCTCTCACCATGACAGGCAGCCAGCCCTGAGACACATCTAATGAGTCTGCTGACGACTGAGAAAGCCACTAATCTAGTTCACCCTGTAGGATTTCCAGTGAGTAGTCCAGAAAAGGGAAGTGACCTGCTTCAGACTACCTGCCTGGATGATTAAAAACAAAACAAAACAAAGCCTTGCTCCCAGGTCTCCTGACACCCAATCAGGCCTGCTTTCATCACTACACCAAATTTTGTATCTGTGGAAGCAATGGTCTTGTTGTTGATGTCTCTCTAATTACATGGATTTTTCATGAATTGCTAGCTTCTGGGATATCTAGTAATACTATCAGTCTGTGCTTGAATAAACATCTTAGGAAAATAATTTCCTTTTTATTAATAGCACAGAAGGGCAAACTGGGACATTTCCATAAAGAAGCAGAATATAAAATCTTAAGATTCTATAGCATCTGAATACTCAATTTAACCTTAGACCTAGATCCACCTTAGACCTAGCTCTGCTCTTGGAATTCTGCCATTAACTAGAATCATATCTGGCGTCTACCTTCAACATTACTGAAGACAAGCTAAAAAAAGGTCAGATTTAGCACTGAACAAGGAAAAATATGAGTGCAATAGTCTGTAAAAATGAATGAAAAAATAACGTGGATATATTTTAGACAGTATCTGATCCATTGTGTTAGGGAAAACAAGTGGTTTTGAGAGTCAATTAAGATATTAGAAAATAAATATAAAACAGGAGAAGTGAAAATCTACAAGTAAGACAAAATATAACATCAGATAAGTGATTTTCAATTTCAGACCATTAACCTAATTCCATAAACACGGTGAAAGGGCTTCTGCATTGAGCTTAAGAACTAAAGCAATTACCTAGCCTATCAGTGAGACTCTTCTCTAACTTCTCCCACGATGATGTCTGGGACCCTAGTGTTGCTTGCAAATTTTCTATCTGTCGAAGCAATGGCCTTGTTGTTGATGAAACACTTTGACTGAGTTCCTGGTTTCGATTCTCTGCTTCCTGGAGTCTCTGAATCATGAAATTCTTAAGTTATTACCACCAACAGCACCAATAAAAACAGAAAGAAAAAAAACTAGCAAATAAACTTTATGGGAGATTTCTGGAAAAAATTATTTCTCTAAGATAGAATTACTTTTTAAATAAAATTATTTCCAATTGTTCAACCCTTAAGTTATAGTTAAGTTGCATAACTGAGTATCTAAATAAGTGCTTCTTTACAAAGCATTTCCAAAGATAAGGATAGCCTTCGATCACCTTAATGTAAAAATGAGTATCATTCAAGCCTCTCTGTAATTTCTTCTTCATCCAAATACTTCTAAGTATTTATAAAAACATAAAGATCAATTTAAGTTGCATTTCTCTCCCTTTTCCTAGGCATGTTCACTTACTGAAAATTAATACAGCAGTTAAAGTAAAAACTGGGCACTCATTATCTGCCCCACAGTAATCAGACTGATAATTAATAAACTAGGTATTACAAATGCAAAAACAATACTAAATGCACAATAAATCTACCATGATTAAGTTATTTTCTATAAAATAGAATTAGGATTTTTCTTCTACATTTTTAAGGTTCCAACTCTGATTTTATTGACACAAGCCACAAAAAAAATCAGCAAATGATACATATGATAGTAATCCTCTCAGTTCTATAAGCATTATCCAACTGAGTCATTTTTTATTTCTAGAAAAACACATATTGGATGTGTATTCAGGAAAACTGTGACAGCACCTGCTGGAGTTCACTGATCTCATGGCGTAAATAGTCTTCTTTTCTGGCAGCTGCTTGTTCTGCTCGTTGCAGGGCCAGCCTCAGGTCCCCCACCTATATGAGGAGAACCAAAACATTATCACAGTCTCAAGCATTGTCTATTACTTCCTGCTAACCACATATTTTGTGTTGTGTTGACTTGTAGTTGATGTATAATACCTTACACTATCCAATGAGTTTTTACATAAGATTATCATACATCCATTCATCAAGTAATTCCAAAACTGTATATATGTTCAATACGTACTGTTAGGCACACACACAAAAAAAAGAGTATAAATATGTACAAGGCCCAACCACTGCCCAACCTCACAAGATAGGAGGAGAGACGATGCATCCATAAATGTCTACAGTGCAAGCAGAATGTGATGGCTGTATTATCTCTGAAAACTAGACCTGAGAATTCACTCTATGGAAGCAGTCTCTATAAACACAAAGATGTTCCCTACATGGTAGCTAATTAACAATAACACACAAAACATGAAATAGTCTAAATATCCATCAGTAGCAGTTTAGTTTTGCAAACCTTAATACAACATGAATATATCCATAAAAAACATATATGATTTAATCTTAAAAAACTCTAAAATATATAATATATAATATCAAATATAAGGGGTGGG
Organism: Phyllostomus hastatus; assembly: GCF_019186645.2. Lineage (NCBI taxonomy): Eukaryota > Metazoa > Chordata > Mammalia > Chiroptera > Phyllostomidae > Phyllostomus > Phyllostomus hastatus. Next base: position 26,310,338 of record NW_025333643.1, read on the forward strand.
GAGAAAATACAGACAACCATAATTGAACAACAATAAAATAATTAAAAAAAATATATGTAAATATGTACATGGAAATAAGAACAAGAAGGTAATACCCAAAATTGACAGTACTCATAAGGTGATCATTTTATGAATGATAATGCCCTACACTATTACTTCCCATCTCCCCAATTTTTCTTTGTTATTCTCCTAGTGTATTTTTAATTTACAACATTAATAATTTTTCTATCCCAGTGATACAGTTGCAGAAATACAAGAGGTATATGGACCATGGCATAATTTTTAATATCAAGGTATTGATTAGTATTATAAACAACCTAAATATCCATCAATAAAAATTGGCTGAATACAATGAAGTATTTATTATATCTGTAAAAAGAAAACTTTTAAAAAGCAATATGTTTTATTATGAGTATCTAAATAAGTGCTTCTTTACAAAATATTTTCTTACATAAAGATAGCCTCTGATCAAGTCAGGGAGAGATTATCAAGATACTTTATTGCTGGGGACCACTCTGTGTGGTTTCGGAGACAGCAGCCCCTTGAGAGCAAGCCTTGAAAGAGGACAGTAAATCTCACTGGAAAACCAGGAAACATAGGTGGCAGCCATGACTTGAGGCCAACACAGAGGGTTCCCATGGGAAAATCAGGCCTGATAAATAAATACATTGTGTCCTTTGAAGTTTTCTTTGCTTGGAATAGCCCTGTTGATATAAACCGGATATTTAAGTTCAAGGTATAAGGAGTAAACTCCTTATCTCATGAAACACATCTTAAAGACCATCTGGTGTCAGCATGACTAACAGACACAGACCCTGAGGCAGATCTCTGTGTTCCTTCAATTGTTATCCTTCAATTGTTGCCTGTTTTTCTATGACTATAGCCTTCTGACATTGACTGATGAGCTATGCATGTATGCTGTATACACCTACACATACCATTCCCAATAAAAGCCACTTGGGAGGAGGTTCAGGTCATTCTCTTCTAGAGGGAATTGCCATCCCCTTTCCCACCAGAACAATAAGATTGTATCCAGGAAAACTATTCTCATCCATGGCAGCCAGGAGAGATCCATGGAACCAAGTTCTACCACACTTCATTTTGTAAATAAAGAAAATTACATAAGTAGGAAAACAGTATAAGTAGTAAACTATATTTTATGCAAGAAGGATGAGAGAAATACAAATAAATATGTGTGAGTATGGGTATGAAATGTATAGAAAAATGTATATTTCCTTGCATTTACAAATAGAAACATTGAAAAAATAAGCCAAGCACCAATAAAATGGTCATTTATAGGCAAATAACAGGAATGGGGAGGGGCTAAATTAAAAACAAATATCTCAATATTCTTGTTATATAGGTCTCACTTTGGAATCATGTAAATGCTCTAGATATTCATGTAAAATTAAATCAAAAGTGAATTGGGTCAATGAGGAAAGAATAGTCTTTTTAACAAATGGTGCTGGGAAACTGTATAGCCACATGCAAAAGAACTAAATGTGAAAGTTAAAACTATAAAACTTTTAAAAGGAAACAAGTCAAAATCTTCATAACCTTAAATTAAGCAACAGTTTCTTAAATGTGACACCCAAAGCACAAGCGACAAAACAAAAAAAAGGTAGGTTGAATTTCATCAAAATTAAAACACTTTGTGCATCAAAAGGACACTATCAAGAAAGTGAAAGACAACCTATAGAATGGAAGAAAATATCTGCAAATCCTACATTTGATAAGGGAGTAGTATGTAGAATAAATAAAGAACAATAAAAGGACAACTCAATTTAAAAGTAATCAACGGGTTTAAATATTTGAATAAATTTCTCCAAAAAGGATATATAATGTCCAATAATCACATAAAAAGATGCTCAATGTCATTGGTCACTGAGGAAATGTAAATAAACACCACAATCAGATACTACTTCACACCCACTAAAAGGGCTACACTGAAAAAAAAATCGAAAATAACAAATACTAGAAAAGCTGTAGAGAAATTAAAACTCTAATATATTGTTGGTGGGAATGTAAAATAATGAAGCTGCTGCAGAACACTTTGGCAGTTCATCAAAAAAGTCACAGAGTTATCATATGACCTGAGGGTACATATCTAAGAGAATTTAAAATACAGATGCACACAAAAACTGTAAATGAAGGTTTAAAACGGCATTTTTCAAATTAACAAAAAGTGTAAAAAACACAAATATCCATTAACTGATGATTCTATAAGACAAAGTGACAAATTCTGAAATTCTTCCTTCATCTCAGGTCCATGGAGTTACACAGACTCTCCTTAAATTATATGCAATGTTTAGTATTTATCTGCATTTGTGCATTTCTCAGTTACAGGGCCCTTAGCTTTCATAACATTTATCCTCAAATAAGTCTGAAATTCACAAAAAAATTAAGCAATACTGGCATAATGTGAGCATAATTTAACAATAGTTTTAAAAAACACACAATTAAGTTTGGCCAACAAGATTATAAAGGAAATATAACACATGTACCAATAAATAAGGTTTGACTAAAACGAACTAACTAATGGATTCTTTAATCTGCACACGCACAAAGATTTAAAAGACAAATTTAATTCATATTCATTGCTTACTTGAATGGCTAATGCTTCTTGCTGCTGACGGGCTTCTTCTTGGACCTTCTCTAATGCTGCAGAAAGTTCTTCTTTAGCTTTGATTTCGTGACTCAAAGCAGCTTCCTGTGCCTCACTATCCTTTGCAGCATTGGCTTTGTGGAGATCAGTAAGTTCTCTTAAGAAATCAGATAGATAAGTTTTATTTAAAAAATATATATAGCTCTGACTAGTGTGACTCAGTAAGTTGAACGTCATCCTGCAAACTGAAAGGTTGCTGGTTCAATTCCCAACCAGGGAAGGTGCTTGGGTTGCAGGCTAGGTCTCCAGTTGAGGGCATGCAATATGCAACTGATTAATGTTTCTCTTGCACATCGATGTTTCTCTTCCTATTTTTCTCCCTCTCTTTCCCTCTCTCTAAAATAAATAAAATATTTAAAATAATATACAGTTAATTACATGGCCAAGGTTACAAAGTTTCCATGTAGATTTCTATGAAATTTACAGAATGAGGGGGCATTCATGCATAATAAACAGTGACTGAAGTACTCTCTGGCTGTTGAACTTGCTTTGAACAATTACAAATTCATTTATAGTTAAGTTTTATGTGTTGTAAGTGATCAAATAATAGAAAAAAAAGGATTTCTTCAACTTCCTGCACTTAAATGATTTTAAATGAGTTGCATCTTTATTCATTTTCTTACTTGTATGCACTGTCAAGAGCAGCTTGAATACTTCGGTTCTTTTCTTCAAGTTCATCCATGTCCACCTGAAGTCGGCCAAGATCCTTCTCTTGGTGTTCCACCACAGAATTTAGCTTTTTAATATTTTCTCTATGTTGTTTCTCAACTTCTTCTTTGCCATCAAGGATCTGTATTATAGAAACAGGCAAAAATATTCTTCAATAAATAACACCATGGTAAATAATTGTATTCAGGAATCTCGAGTGTATAATAACAAAGAACAATCTTAACATTCATTTATTAAATTGTGAAAAAAGTCCTTCCCATGTGATATACCCCAATAAATCATTCCAGATGTTTTATAAACCATAGCCAACTGTTCATACAGTAATAACAATTTATATGTAAACAATGGTTAACATTCACCTGTTTTAAATGTTGCAACTCTTCCTCTAGCTCTTTAACTTTTTTCTTCAGCTTTGCAATAATATTTTCATTTTCTTTGTCTTTAGCTCTTAATTTCTTAATGATGTTAGAACTATGCAGCTGCTGTTTTGAAAGTTTTTCTCCTGGCAATGGCAAAAAGTATAAATTCAAATAATGATGATTTCCTTAGAATCTAAATAGAATATTTACCTAACCAGTGTAATAAAATGATGGAATATTTTTTAAAAATCACAATGTTGTAACCACCAATGTTAAACTGATTTGGACAAGAATAATCAATGAACACTAAAATTACTAGGTGGAAGGGTGGTGGGGAACAAGATATTTACAGTCTTAAAGAAGCACTCCCACATATTACATATGAGTTAAAAAGGGAAAGATGTACTTTTACAACAAAAAAAATTCTGGCAGTAATCACCTTAACCATTCAGTTTTGGCATCAACGGTTGTGGTACAGCTTGACATTATGTGTCTACTGACTTGAAGCGGTAGGTGCACAATATCACAATATTTCTTATTAGAAATTTGATCTGAATCTAATCATGAATAAAGCAACCAATTCCTGAATATAAAGTATTCTGTGGGACAACTGGCCTGGACTCTACAGTCTTCAACATCATGAAGAAGACAGAGCTATCCTAGAATGTTGAAAGATTAAAAAACAAGTGAACTACATACAATCCTACCAAAACTCCACAGGCAATTTTCACAAAAATAAAATTTAAAAAATCTTTAAATTCAGATTTTAACTGCAAAAGATCTCAAACACCAAAAGCACTCTCGAACAAGTACAAAGCCAGAGAGATGACATTTCCTAATTGCAAAACATATTACAAAACTACCATAATAAAAACAGTATGGCACTGTCATAAAAACAGGCATATGAATGGAACAGAAAAGAGAGCTTAAAAATAAATCCACACATCTACAATCAACTGCTTTTCAACAAGGATGCCAAGAACACTCAATGGGGAAAGGATAGTCTCACTAAATGGTATTGGGAAACTGAATTTCCATGTGCAGAAGAATGAAATTGGACCTTATCACACACCAAATATAAAAATTAACAGAAAACAGATTAAAGACTTAAATGTTAAGACCTGAAACTCTAAAACTACTAGAAGAAAAGACGAGAAAAAAGCTTTTTGACATTGGTCTTGGCAATGATTTTTTGGATATACCAAAAGCATTGATTACAAAAGTAGTAATAGGCAAGTGTGATTACATCAAATTAAAAAATACTGCACAGCAAAGAAAACAATCAGCAGAGTGAAGAGACAATCTACATATGGAAATAGCTGCCCTTTTGTGTCTAGCTTATTTCACTTAGTATAATGTTTTCAAGATTCAACCATGTTGTAGATTGTATCAAAATGTCCTTCTTTTTTTGGCTCAGTAATATTCTAATGTATGCATATACCACTTTTGGTTTATTCACTCATCTGTTAAGGAACATTAGGGTTTGTTTCCATCTGTTGGCTACCGTGACTAATGCCTCAGTGAACATTCATTTACAAATATCTGTCTGACTAGGGACAATTCCTTTGGATATATACTTAGGAGTAGGATTGCTGAGTCATATGATAATTGTATTTTCAGCTTTTTAGGAACCTCCAAACGTTTCCATAGTAGCTGTACCATTTTATATTCATACTAGCAATGTTATGAAGGTTCCAATTTTCAATGTTCTCACCAATATTTGTTATTTACTGTTTTTGTATTCTTTTTTAACCGAATTTATTGGGGTAACATTGGTTAATAAAATCATATAGGTTTAGCCCTGGCTGGCGTAGCTCAGTGGATTGAGCGTGGGCTGCGAACCAAAGCATCGCAGGTTCGATTCCCAGTCAGGGCACATGCCTGGGTTGCAGGCCATGGCCCCCAGCAACTGCACATTGATGTTTCTCTCTCTCTCTCTCTCTCTCTCTCTCTGTCTTTCTCCCTCACTTCCCTCTTTAAAAATAAATAAAATCTTTTAAAAAAAACATATAGGTTTCAGGTTTATAATTCTATAATACATTGTCTGTATACTGAATTGTGGGTTTACTACCCCAAGTCAAGTCTCGTTTATAAAAACTAAAAGCTTATTGATGATGCAATTACAGTTGCCCTTATTTTCCCCCTTTGCTCTGCTATTCCCTCAAGCAATCCGACCACTGTTGTTCATGTCCATGAGTCATGCATATAAGTTCTTTGGCTATTGCATTTCCTATACACTGTACTACATCCCCATGGCTATTCTGTAACTACCTACTTATATTTCTTAATCCTCTCACCTCTTCACCCATTCTCTCCTTCCCCCATCCCATTCGGCAACCATCTGAATAAAGAACTATTTTTCTCTTGCCACTTTTAAGATTCTCTCTTTATCTTTAACCTTTGGCATTTAATTATGATGTGTCCTGGAGTGGGCCTCTTTGCATCCATAACTGGGACTCTGTGCTTCCTGCACTTCCATGTCTATTTCCGTCACCAAATTAGGGAAGTTTTCTTTCACTATTTCTTCAGATAGATTTCCAATTGCTTGCTCTTTCTCTTCTCCTTCCAGCAACCCTCTGATGCACCTGTTGGACCTCTTCAAGTTTTCCCAGAGACTGCTGATACTACCCTCATTTTTGGGGGATTCTTCTTTCTTGGTATTGTTCTGATTGGTTGTTTTTTGCTTCCTTATGTTCCACATCATTGATCTGATTCTCGGTTTTATGCACTCTACTGCTGTTTGCCTGTAAATTGTTCTTTATTTCAATTAGTGTAGCCTTCATTTCTGATTAGGTCTTTTTTTATGCCACTAAGGTTCTCAATAGGTTCTTTGAGCATCCTTACAACCAGTGTTTTGAACTTTGCATCAGGTAAGATTGCTTATCTTCATTTTGTTTCGTTCTTTTTCTGGAGTTTTATTCTGTTCTTTCATTTGGACCATGTTTCTTTTCCTCATTTTGGCAGCCTCCCTGTGCTTGTTTCTATGTATTAGGTAGAGCTGCTATGACTCCGTGTCTTGGTAGTATGGCCTAATATAGTAGGTGTTCTGCAGGGTCCAGTAGCACAGCCTCCCCTTTCACCCAAGCTGGGTACTCAAGGTGTGGTCTTGTGTGGGCTAAGTACACTCTCCTCCTGTAGTTGAGCCTTGGTTGCTGTTGGCAGATCAATGGGAGAGATTTACCCAGGTCAGTCAGCTGGGAGGACTGGCTATGACCACTGACCTCCAACCTCCACTATCCATGGAGGATCAGCTGTGCAGGGCAGGATGGTGGTGTTCCAACATGGACTGTAGCTGTCCACTGGTACACTGGCCCTGGGGTTTCCTGGGTGGTACAGGCCAAGGTCAGACCCCAACTTTGTTATGCCCAGGGCACCCTGCCTGAGCTATAAAGCAATTTGATATGGCTGCTACCTGAGCTGGGCTTAGAGATACCCAGGCAAAGCCACACTGTGAATCTAATGTGGCTGCTGCTAGGGAGCACTGAAGCCAGATCTTGCTTATTTAATAGGATTTAGGAGCCAAGACCAGCAACTGATATGGAAAAGCAGCCTGGGTGGGCCCATAAGCTGAGGGGTACAGAGCCTCTGGGGATCTCCAAGTTGGAACAAAGTGTTAGCCAGGTTGATAGAGTCTCAGGTTTGCACTAGCTTATGGGCTCTGTTGGGGGGAGGTTTCAGCAAAAGGACAATGGCTTCTGCTCGCCTTGATATCAGCCAGATACTTCAGTTTCTCCCTATATACCACTGGTGCCTTTCAAGCTGCTACCCCAGTGCTGGAGCTCAAAGGGAGTCTGCGTAAGTGAGTCCATGTGTGGGTTCTTTAACACATTGCGTACCACATAGAAATCTCTAAGACATATGCCAGGGACCGCACATTTTTGTGCAAATTACATGTTATTTAAATCATCATAACCACAGATCATAATGCATTTTAGGTGTTGTTTTTCAATAATTATAACATTTTTATTTACAAAAGCAATTAAACAACTAATTAAACAATTAAAGTTCCTAGTACTTTTTTAACATATGGTACTGCATAAAGCATTTTCCTCTATGAAGAGGGACCAAACAAAATTTACATAAGTATCTAGATTCGCTCCTCTTTCCATGGGCGGCACAAACTCCGCAGCCTCTCCTAGAAAATTTTTTCTTTCCACTCACTGGAATACACGTAGGTTCATGCTGCTTCATATCACCTGACAACCTTTTGGGTGGATCTTTATGAGGTGCTCTCCTTGCACCCCCAGGAGAAGGGCTGGACAGATTTGTCTCTGGTTCCGGACAGCCTTCATTATTGTCATCCATTATCCAGTCCCTTGCCACTGATAGCAAAAACAGTTCTTCATTTCCTCTTGGCCCTTGTTGATAGTTTCTGTTTCCTTTTTCATGTTGATATCATTTGCAGTGAGCTCACTGTAGCTTCCCTGTAGTTTCTGGTAGCTCATTGTGAGCTCATTGAGCTTCCTGACATTCATTGATTTGAACTCAGTATCTGATAGTTGAGTTGCCTCTATTTCATTTAGCATTCTTTCTGAAGCTTCCTCCTTTCCTTTCATTTGGGAATTGTTTGTCTTCCCATTGTTTGTGAGACTCTTCTAATAGCAGAAACTGTTTATACTTCATTTTTGCTTGTGAGTTGAGGCGGGCAAAACACAAGAAAACTCATGAGCGGTACACAATGTGTTAAGAACTGCTTGGCGCTCCAGCAGTTTCTTCTACCAACTGAATCCCCACTGATTTTTGCAGCCATACATTCTGGGGACTTATCTTCCTGGCACTGGAATCCTGGGCTGGAGGATCTGGAGTGGGACAGGGACTCCTCGCTCCCAAGATATCCCTCTCAAATTTTTACCCACATGGGTTTTACACCAGCCCATAAGGTGTCTGCATCCCTCTGAGCTATCTATCCAGACTGCATCCCTAACAATCTGGATAGTTTCTTTAATTCCATAGTTGTCAGACATCCACTCAGCTCCATTTCTGACATTCCTAAGCAATGGCTCCTCTATATTTTTAATGGCTGTTCTATATTTTAATTGTAATTTTCATTTGGTTGTGTGAAGAGGAAAGCCATATTGCCTACACTGCCATCATGACCTGCAGTCTTAAGCCTCTTTCCATTACCATTTATCCCCACTTTAGCCAATTTTACCTGCCTCTCCCTCTGGTAATCACCATACTATTGACTTGGTTCCAGTGTCTATGACTTGGTTTTCCTTTTTTTTTTCTTAATCTGTGAACCTCCTTCAACCAGGTCCCCAACCATCCTACCGTCTGAGAGATGTCAGTATGTTCTCTAAATCTATGAATCTGTTCCTATATTGTGAGTTTATTTTGTTCATTAGATTCCACATATAAGTGAAATCAGTATTTGAATATCTAGAATAGCAAATTAATACAAACAGCAAGTAGATTACAGGTTATTCATGACTAGGAGTAAGGAAAAATGGCAATTGCTTAATTTTTAGTTTTTGTTTGGGGGGATGAAAAAAGCTTTAGAGACAGTGGTAATGCCTGCACAACATTGTGAATGTAATTGTACACTTAAAATTGAAAATGGCAGATTTTGTTATATTTCATCACAACTAAAACTAATACGTGAAAAATTTGAATTATGTACTTTTTATAACTTTTTAAAATTTTAATTGTTGTTCAAGTACAGTTTTCTTTTACTCCCATCCCAGCCCAAACCCCAGTGCTCCCCACACCACTCCCATTTCCAACGCCCCTAGTTTTTGTCTATGTGCCCTTTATACTTGTATCTGTAAACCCTTCCCCTTTACTCATGAAATTCCCTCACCTCTCCAATCTGGTCATTGTGAGCCTCTTCTCTATTTCAGTGTCTTTGGTTATATTTCACATGTTTGTTTCTTTTGTTCTTTAGGTTCCAGTTAAAGGTGTGATCATATGGTGTATGTCTTTCACTGACTGCCTTTTCACTTAGCATAATGCTTTCCAGTTGTATCCATGCTGTTGCAAAGGGTAGGACCTCCTTTTTTCTCTCTGCTGCATAGTATTCCATTGTGTATATATACCATGGTTTTTTGATCCATTCATTTACTGATGGGCACCTACGCTACTTCCAACACTTGCCTATTGTAAATAATTGTGCCGCTATGAACATTGGGGTGCAGAGGTTCTTTTGAATTCATGTTTCAGCGTTCTTAGGATATAATCCTAGCAGTAGAATTGCTGGGTCAAAAGGTAGATCCAGTTTTAGTTTTCTTAGAAAATTCCATACTGTTTTCCACAGTGGTTGTAGCAGTCGGCAGTCCCACCAACAGTGCACTAGGGTCCCCTCTTCTCCACAACCTCTCCAACACTTATTGTTTTTTGCTTTATTTATGATGGCCATTCACAATGGTGAAAAGTGGTATCTCATTGTAGTTTTAATTTGCATCTCTCTGATAGCTAGCGATACTGAGCATTTTTTCATGTGTCTCTGAATCCTCTGTATGTCCTCCTAGGAAAAGTGTCTGCCCAAGTCCTTTGCTCATTTTTTTATTGGGTTCCTTGTCTTCTTAGAGTAGAATCATGTAAGTTCTTCATATATTTTAAAGATTAAACCCTTGTCTGAGGTGTCATTGGAAATGTTTTCCCATTCACTTGGTTCTTTTTGTTGTGATACTGTTTTCTTTAGCTGTGCAGAAGCTTTTTATTTTGAGGAGGTCCATTTGTTTATTCTTTCCTTTATGTCCCTTGCTCTAGGGGACATAACAGTAAAAATGTTGCTGTGTGAAACATCTGAGATTTTCCTGCCTATGCTCTCCTCTGGGACTTTAATGGGGTCACTACTTATATTTTAATCTTTCATCCACCTTGAATTTATTTTTGTATATGGTGTAAGTTGGTGCTTGAGTTTCATTATTTTTGCACGTAGCTGTCCAATTCTCCCAACACCATTTCTTGAAGAGTATATTTTTACTCCATTTTATGTTGCTGCCCACTTTGTTGAATATTAATTGAATGTAGAGACTTGGGTTTATTTCTAGGCTCTCTATTATGTTCCATTGGTCTATATGCTTGTTTTCATGCCAGTACCAGGCTGTTTTAATTACAGTGGTCTTGTAATACACTTTGGTACCAGGTATTGTGATCCCTCCTACTTTGCTCTTCTTTCTCAAAATTGCAGCAGCTATTCAGGGTTGTTTATGGTTCCATATAAATTTTTGAAGTGTTTCTTCTATGTCTCTGAAATATGCCATTGGTACTTTAATAGATATTGCATTGAATGTGTAAATTGCTTTGGGTAGTATGGACATTTTGATTATGTTAATTTTTCCATCCATGAACACAGTGTATGTTTCCATTTGTTTGTGTCCTCCTTCATTTCTTACTTCAGTGTTGTATAGTTTTCTACATACAGATCTTTTAGCTCCTTGGCTAGGTTTATTCCTAAGTATTTTATATTTTCTTTTTGCTATGTCAAGTGGGATTTTTTCTTGATTTCTGCTTCTGCTGTTTCATTGTTGGTATACAGAAATGCCCTTGATTTCTGGATATTCAGTTTGTATCCTGCTGTTTTGCCAAATTCATCTATTATGTCCAGTAGTTTTCTGGCGGAGTCTATAGAATTTTTTATGTACACTATCAGGTCATCTGCAAAGAATGACAGTTTTGTTGCCTCCTTTCCAATTCGAGTGCCTTTTATTTCCTTTTCTTGTCTGATCACTGTGGCTAAAACTTCCAATACTGTATTGACTAGAAGTGGTGAAAGTTGACAATTTTATCTTGTTCCTGTTCTTAGTGGAAAACATTTTGGTTTTTAGTTTTTGCCCATTGAATATAATGTTGGCTGTAGGTCTCTCATATATGGCCTTTGTTATCTTGATTGCTCCCTCTATTCCTACCTTGCTGAGCATTTTTATCATAAATGGGTGCTGTACCTTATTAAATGTTCTTTCTTCATCTATTGACATGATCATGTGATTTTTCTCTTTGCTTTTTTTATGGGATGTATTACATTTACAGATTTGCAAATATTGAATGATCCTTGTATCCCTGGGATGAATCCTACTTGGTCATAGTGTATGATCATTTTAATGTATTGCTGGATGTGGTATGCCAATATTTTGTTGAGGATGTTAGCCCCTATGTTCATCAGCGATATTGGCCTGAGGTTTTCTTTCTTTGTTGTGTCTTTATCTGGTTTTGGGATTAGGATGATGCTGGCTTCATAAGAAGAGTTTGGGAATCTTCCATCATTTTCGATTTTTTGGAATAGTCTGTGAAGGATAGGGGTTAGCTCTTCCTTAAATGCTTTGTAGAATTCTCCTTTGAAACCATCCAGCCCAGGGCTTTTGGATGTTGGGAGTTTTTTTATTATTGCTTCCATTTCATCTGCTGTTATTGGTCTGTTCAGGATTTCTGCTTCTTCATTGAGTTTTGGAAGATTATATTTTTCTAGAGATTTGTCCATTTCACTTAGGTTTTCAAATTTCTTGGCATACAGTTCTTCATAGTAATTTCTTACAATCCTTTGTATTTCTGTGGTATCAGTTGTAATCTCTCCTCTTTCATTTCTGATTGTGTTTATTTGGGTCCTCTCTGTTTTTTTTCTTGATGAGCCTGTTTAAAGGCTTGTCAATTTTGTTTACCTTTTCAAAGAACCAGCTCCTGGATTCATTGATCCTTAGAATTGTGCTTTTAGTTTCTATGTCATTTAATTCTGCTCTGTTCTTGGTTATTTCCTTCCTTCTACTTGCTCTGGGCTGTCTTTGTTTTTGTCCCTGGAGTTCTTGTAGGTGCAGGGTTAGGTTATTGGTTTGAAATGTTTCTTATCTCTTTTACGTAGGCCTGTATTGCTATGAAATTCCCTCTCAGGGCTGCCTTGGCTGTGTCCCATAAATTTTGGGTTGTTTTTAGTTCATTTTCATTTGTTTCCAGAAACTTTTTGATGTCTTCCCTAATCTCATTCTTGACCCATTCATTATTTAATACCATTCTATTCAATCTCCATGATTTTCAGTGTTTTGCATTTTTTTCCCTTGGGTTGGTTTCTAGTTTCAGTCCTTTGCGGTCAGAGAAAATCCTTGGTATTATTTCAACATTGTTTAATTTGTTGAGGGTTGTTTTGTGTCCTATCATGTGGTCTGTCTTTGAAAATGTTCCATGTGCATTTGAAAAGAATGTGTACTTAGTTTCTCTGGGAGGAAGGGCTCTATATATGTATCAGGTCCATTTCATCTAGAGCATTGTTTAATGCCACAATAACTTTGTTGATAATATGTTTGGAAGATCTGTCCATTTTTGACAGTGGGGTGTTAAAAATCCCCTACTATAATTGTATTGCTGTCAATATCTTTCTGGAAGTCCTCTAAGACTTTCTTTATATATTTCGGTGCTTTTATGTTGGGTGCATATATATTTACATTTATGGCTTCTTGGTGGATTCTTCCCTTGAGTATTGTGAAGTAACCATCTGGGTCCCTCTTTATGGTCCTTTTTTTTGAAGTCTATTTTGTCTTATGTGACTATTGCTACCCCTTTGTTTTCCTGTCGTTTGCTTGGAAAATCTGTTTCCAGCCCTTCACTTTCAGTCTGTGTAGATCTTTTGTCCTTAGGTGGGTCTCTTGTAGACAGCATATGTGTGGGTCAAGCTTTCTTTTCCATTCAGCTATTCTATGTCTTTTGATTGGAGCATTTTATCCATTTATGTTTAAGGTTATTATTGACAGGTACTTATTCATTGCCATTTTCGAACCTGTGTTTCTCCCTGTCTCTCTTTTCCTTCCTTTCCTTAAAGCAGTCCCTTTAGCATCTCTTGCAGAGCTGGTCTGTTGGAGGTATATTCCTTTAGACTTCTTTTTTTCTCGGAAGCTCCTTATGTGGCCTTCTAACTTGATTGAGAGCCTTGCTGGGTAAAGTAGTCTTGGTTGCAGGCCTCTGGTTCTCATTACTCGAAGTATTTCTTTCCATTCTCTTCTGGCTTGGAGCATTTCCATTGAGAGTCAGCTGCTAACCTTATAAGGGCTCCCTTGTATGTGACTTCCTGTCTCTCCCCCATTGCTGCTTTTAAGATTCTCTCTTTATCTTGGAATTTTGCCATTTTAATTATGATGTGTCTTGAATTGGGCCTTTTTGGGTTCCTCTTGATTGGGACTCTGTGTTTCCTTGATTTGTGTGACTTTTCCCTCATCAAATTAGGTAAGTTTTCCATCATTACTTTTTCAAATAGGTTTTCTACCCTTTGCTCTTCTTCTTCTCCTTCTGATATCCCTATTATATGGATATTATTACATTTCATATTGTCTTGCATTTCTCTTAATCCCTCTTCATTCTTTCTGAGCCTCTTTTCCTTTTCTTGCCCTTTCTGGGTGTTTTTTCCTACTGTGTCCTCTGGCTCGCTGATCCTATCTTCTGCTTCATCAATCCTGCTTTTGATTCCTTCTACTGTGTTCTTCAGTTCAGAAATTGTATTCTTCATTTCCTCTTGGCCCTTGTTGATACTTTCTATTTCCTTCTTCATGTTCATATAGTTTGCAGTGAGTTCATTGTAGTTTCCCTGTACTTTCTCATAGCTCTTTGTGAGGTCATTGAGCTTCCTGATAATGACTGGTTTGACCTCAATATCTGATAGTTGAGTTGCCTCTGTTTCATTTAGCATTCTTTTTGAGGCTTCCTCCTTTTCTTTCATTTGGGGATTGTTTCTTTGTCTTCCCATTATTTGTGAGACTCTTCTTGTTAGCTTTAGCTTCTTAAATTTATCTGTTCTGGCTCCCTGAGTTTATGGTGTGAACTTCTGTGGTAGAATACCTGTGAGATTCAGTGGTGCAGTCTCCTTGATCTCCCGAGCTCACTAATCTTGGGCTGTCATTTAACTTGGCTTTGTGTTTTTCTTTGGGTTTTGATTGTTGTTGGGTCTTTCTTTGGTGGGTCCTTCCCACCAACTCCTTAACTGAGGGTCACTCTGTCCACCACCTCTTGTATTTTGTGTTGGTGAGGGCAGGTTGTGCTGAAGCTGGTTCTTCCATGTTTACAAGGTTTTGATGATTTTCTCTTGCTCTTATTCAGTTGTTTCTACTGGGTAGTTTCTCCACTATTTAGTTGTATATCCAGATAGGTCCTGGTTTGACGTTTGAATGGTTTCCACTCCCTCCTTCACCTTTTTCTGTTGTTATCTGTTTATGGTTCCTATGTTGTTGGGTTTCCTCTTCCAGTGGGTATCCTGGTGTTCACCACTTCCACCTACTCTTTTTTGTGATCATTTGGAGGGAGAAGGCAAAATCGTTTAAAACACCAAGAGAATATTCTATGATATTTACAGCAGCAGCCATCAGAGAAGAGGTAGGAGATCCTTTGGCTCTCTACAGTGTTAACTGTGATCTTTCACCCAACCAGACATTTTTTAGAAAGGATGGAAAGATGATAAGACTTTTGTTGGGGTGGGAAGGATTGTGAGTTGAATCTAGAAAGCAGTGAGGTTATGGAAGGTCAGATTCTGAGGTGAGGTGAGAGTAAAGGATAGTAAATAGGTGTAGTGTATGAGAGAATAGAGTTAACCACTACAGTAATAGAGTTCAGGAAACTGTGAAATGGGCTTAAATCCGGGAGGGGTGTTGTGAAGTATTTACAATTTTATGGAACAGCTTTATTTACAATAATATTAGAGCAACAATCATATGAAAGAATGTATGTGATCTGGGTAACAAGAATAGGGAGTATAGGACCTTGAGTAGTATGCTAAAGGAATGCAAGTGATGTGAAGGACAGTAAATTAGCAATATACTATGAAAGAGAGAACAGGGGAAAACTATCAGATGATACAATATAACCAGCCAAGCAAAGAAGACTATGCAGAAAGAAAAGGAATATAAAAATACTATTAAAAGATGTAAGAATAATGAAAAAAATAATAATACAAATATGCAATAATTTGCAGGTTCTCTCTAATAGCAAAGTGAATTTTGTCTCACTGTCTCAGCTGTTTGGATGTCCCCTCTTTGCATCCAACTCTGGTCTTTTCACAGTTCCAAGTTTTTTTTGTCTCACTTGTGGGTATTTAAAAAAAAAAGGCAGAAGAAGGGAGGAAGAAGAGATAAAATTGGAAAGAGGAAGAAAGAATAAAACAAGAAAAAAGGAAAGAGAGGAAAAAGGAATGAAAAGATAAAACGATCATAAAAATTTAAAAAATAAAAAATTACTTAAAAGAAAAAAAAACAAAACCCTCTTGTTGGTTTCAAACTGTCCAAACCAGTTTTTCTGGTCTTTTTGGCTGCAGCAGGCTAAGGGGCAATTGGTATGGCTTTTCTCCCTTCCCAATCTGCACTCAGCTAGTCTTGTGCCCACTCTCCCCAGAGCTAGCCTGACGCCTCTCCCCTGCGCCTTGAGTGTTGGATTCAGGTTTTCCTGAGAGCGCTCTTTCCTCCAGGGTTACCACTGTGGGCAGGGGTGCAGCGTGCGCTCACTCAGCCAGGCTGCCTCAGTCCTGTGGGCTTGTGTGAGCGCCCTTCCTAATGGTACGGGGTTGCTCAGGGGCTTCTGCACAAACTTCCGCGCCACCTTGGGATCGCTGCCCAGCTGGGTGGGGAGGAGGCCCCACGGCTATTGCCGGAGTATTCACCAAATAGTTTTTCTTTTTGAGAAATTCCTCCTACTCAAGCCTGCTGCTCCGTCCAGCCCAATTCTCCAGCCAGACCAGTGACTATCAGGGTCAGTGTCCGTCACTGCGTGACTCTCAACTCTCCCAAGCCAGCATCCACAGACTCTGCAGGTGATCACAGCCCCTGTGTGTTTGCCACTTTGTCCTTTTTACCATCTCTGCCACTTCAAGCAACCAGATCTCTCCCAGTGGTGTTTAAACCTTGATTGGCCAGGGAGGCAGGAAGAGAGCGGTTGACCCAGCTCTCTCCCAAGGACTCTGCAGCAGACTCAGGGGTGGGCGCCAGGCCTGGTGCTGCAGCCACTCTCGTTCTGGAGTTAGTCCCTGGGACCTTATTGACTTCAAGCACTCTTCTTAGCATTCAGTTTTTCAGTGTCCGCTACAATTTTTGGTCTCGTATTTTCATATATGCTGGGGTACTGTTGGCTGCTTGTTCTGTTCCTACGTAGATAAGCTAGGTTTTTCTCCCATGTGTAGGGGGGAATGGAATCTGCTCCCTCCTACCCTGTCACCTTCTTCCCTCTCTGAATTATACACTTTAAATGGGCAAAGTATATACTGTCACCACCTACCCTGTCACCATCTTCCCTCTCTGAATTATACACTTTAAATGGGCAAACTATGTATGTTATCACGTGGGTATTAGACTTATCGGAGAGATCACTTCCTAAATTATATAAATGTCTAACCACTATGCTGTATTACCTAAAACTAATATAATCATGAACATCAACTGTAAGTGAAAAAGAAATAAATTTTAAAAAGGGCAAAACGAAGACAGAATCTATAGAATAGAAGAAAATATTTGCAAGTCATAAATCAGATAAGAGATTAATATAAAAAATATATAGACTCATGCAACTCAACAGCCAAAAAACAATTAAGTCAATTTAAAAAATGGAAAGACATGGATAAATATTTCTTGGCAGAAGACAAAAAATGGCCAACACACATATGAAAAAGTGATCAACATCACTAACCATCAGGGAAACTCAAATAAAAACTACAATAAAATACAACCTCACACCTGTCAGGACAGCTATTATCAAAAAGATAAAAGATTCATATTGGCAAGAATATGAAAAAAAGAGAACACTTGTACACTACTGGTAGGAATGTAAATTGGTATAGCAAGTATTGAAAATAGTATAGAGATTCCTCAAAAAATTAAAAACGGAACTACCTCATAATCTAGCAATTCAACTTCTAAGTATACAACCAAATGAAATGAAATCAGTATTTCAAAGAGATATCTGCACTCCCATGTTTACTGCAACATCATTCATAAGAGCCAAGATACGGAAAATACCAGTCTGTCAATGGATGAATGAATAAAGATGTGGTGTATAGAGGAAATATGGTGTGTGTGTATGTAAATTTAATATTACTTAGCCTTAAAAAATAAGAAAATCCTGCCATTTGCAACAACATAGATGAACCTAGAGTATAAAATAAAACAAACGAGGCACAGACACTGCATGATCTCACTCACATGTGGAATCTAAAACCTTGAATTCATAGAAGTAGAGTAGAATGGTGGTTAGCAAGACGTCGATAGCAGGGGAAATGAGGAGATGTTGATCCAAAGGTACCAAGATTCTGTTATGCACAGTAAGTTCTTGAGATCTAATGTACAGCATGACGACTTAAGTTAAAAATATTGTATTATACACTTGAAATGTGCTAAAAGGGCAGACCTTAACCACAAAAGGTGAGTGATATGTTAAGTAGCTTGATTATATAGTCATTTCACAATGTATACATATATCGAAAAACCATGCTGTAGCCCTGAGTACTGTGGCTCAGTGGGTTGGGTGTCATCCTGCAAATCAAAAGTCGCCAGTTGAATTGCAGGTCCAGGCACATGCCTGGGCTGTGGGCCAGGCCACCAACTGGGGGCATGTGAGGGCAACCAATCAATGTTTCTCTCTCTCTTCCTTCCCCTCTCTCTGAGTAAATAAATAAAATCTTTTTTAAAAATCATGTTGTATACCTTAAATGTACACAATTTTTATTTGTCTATTATACCTCAATAAAGCTGAAAAAAAGAATTTAAGAGTGGAATGTCACGATATGTCATCTATTTTCAAATGGTTTGGCAATATGCAGAAAGATATGAGGGTGTGGGTAGATGTTAATAGTCAATGAATGGAAGTAATGAAGCAATCTGTTATTCACTGTAGTATGCTTTCAGCTTTTTAGCTTTTCAACTGTGAGTTTAAAAATAGTTCTAGGGGATATAGAAGCAGTATGTAAACACTCCCAAATAAAGTCATTCTATTTTCCATATAAAGAATTTCATTAAGCAAAAGAAAATACCAGCCTACCCCTGACTAAATTACTAAATTCCAAAATAGTGAAATTTGATATTAACATTTTAAATAATTTCTTAAAATAATAAAACCATACATTTAGCCTTTCCCTCCATCTCTGATATTGTAATACAAGGTAGTTAGTGACTTCAAGGTGTTTTTATCAACTCTTCATTCTATTTTAATGTTTAGACTGGGTTTAATAATTATCTTTGTACCTGTATTTCCCTTTCCTAAAGGACAGAAAGTGTGTTTACTTATTATTGCACCAAATACAATATCTGACAGGCTAACTGATAAATGTTAGCTTAATATGAGGAAGAACTCCCCCCAAATTGGAATTTATTTATAAAAAATTGTGAATTTGAGCCCTGGCTGGCGTAGCTCAGTGAATTGAGCATGGGCTATGAACCAAAGCATCTCAGGTTCGATTCCCAGTCAGGGCACATGCCTGGGTTGCAGACCACAGCCCCCAGCAACCGCACATTGATGTTTCTCTCTCTCTCTGTCTTCCCTCCCTTCCCTCTCTAAAAATAAATAAATAAATTTTTTAAAAGTTTTTTTAATTTATTCTTACATATTTAAACTGTAGTCACCTTCAAAGTCCGCTCCATTTGATGCAATGCACCTATTAAGACATTTTTTTCCCATTGCTCAAAATATTTTTTTTAATTCACCAATTTTGATGCCGTTTAGTACTTCTATCGTTTTTTTTTTGTTTCACCTCTTCCACACTGGCAAAACGTTTCCCCTTGAGGATTTTTTTTTCATCCAGGAAAACAAAAATAAGATGCTGGGGGTGAGATAAAGTGAATAAGGAAGGTGGGGCATGCTGGTCATGCCGTTTTTGGTCAGAAACTGTTTAAAGCCACCTCAGTGTGGGCAGGTGAGCTCACAAATCACCCATCATGAAATGGGCAAACAGTTTGAAAGAGTCTTCAAAAAAAAAATTCACTGAAGCTGAATGCAGCCTCACACCAATGTCAGCTGGCACACTGATACAGATGGGTTCCTAGAACACTCACCTACCAGGGGAAGCCTATACTACAAAGGGCCCACCCACCAGAAGATAATTCTATTCTGGGGGAGGGCCCCCCCTCACACATGAAAAAAAAAAATTGGGTAAACTCTTTTAAACGAAGCAAATGTTTCCTATTGTTCTCAAACACTTAACTCTGAAAATTGACTTAGCTCAATGACTTAATCACGGGAACAATCATCACACCATAATTTGTAATATTAACATTTTAGAAATAAATGTACAATATTAGGAAAACACTAGACATTTTATGATATATCCATATAATGAACTTGAATATAACCATTCATGATGGTATCAAAGTATTTAAGGGAATAGGGGAATGTAAAAGAAGATTGCAAATTAGATATATGATCTTAATTATGTTTTAAAATATATTAAAAATGTGTGAAAAAGAGACTAGAACAAATGAACAATTCATTATAAAACTGAATTATGACCTATTTTTTCTCTTTGTTCATACACTTCTTGTAACTTCAAAATGTCTACAAGTCGCACATATTATTCTTTTAACTAACAAAACATTAAGAAAAGTAAAAGGCTCTAGCCCAGTGGCTCAACTGGTTTGAGCATCGCCCCACACAACAAAAGGTTGTAGGTTCATCCATTTGGAGGGAACACATCAATGTTCCTCCCTACACCCCACTTTCCCTCTCCCTTTCACTCTTTCTAAAATCAATAAATATATCGAGTGAGGATTTAAAAAAAAGAAAAATAAATAAAAGAAAAATTCACTTGAACACTTTTTCCAAAACTACCTTCTTTCCTATATTATTAATACTAACAAAATTAATTCAGTGATCATTTGTAATGATTTATCTCATGAAGAATCTTTAATTTATATAATCCTGCTAATTATAAACCTTTTCACAGAGTACTTAATAAATGAAAAATTAAAACATGAATATAATGAAAAATTCACCAGCAAATACCAGGATAATATAATAATACCATATAGTCCCAAGCTAGAAATTCAGACACTACAAAAACTCCAGAATTATAACCTTAAATATCTTGGTTTAAAGGACACACTCTAACATCTCTTACAAGCTTTCTTCAGGAAGCACAAACTTCTATTTTTCAGGAGTTATTTTTATCCCTCCATAGAAACAAAAAGCTACATATGTGTATCTCTGCTTCTATACATCTTGCTCCCCATCCTTCCATAAATTATCATCTACAATTTCTAAGATTTAAGTTCAACCCTTCCTTGCTTCCAATATTTTTTATTAGGAAGCAGCAGCTAACTAAGTGGCAAGTATTTTTCCTGTCTTCACAATATTTTTCATAATCAACTAAGTACATACCTTCTTCCATTAATCCTTGGATCTGCTCATCTTTCTCTTTCAAGAGGTCTGAGGTTTCACTACTATTTAATCTAGTTGCAAGTTCTTCTTTTATACTTTTGATTTCCTAATTTAAAAAATAATGTAAATATCATGAAGAATTACTTTCACTCTGGGCATACATTTCAATTTTTTCCACATTCAAAGAAGTCATCAATAATCACATTCTTGATAAGAATATCTAAGTTTTGTTCTGTTAACCTGAATTTATTTATTGCCTTGGTTTACTAAGACTAAGGAAACAGCTTTGAAAACGATATAGAACCCCCGAATTCACATACATATAGGTTTTAATATAGAAATATAAAGAGAGTAAGTTAAATTTCAATACTCCACATTTTCTATAAGCATATGTGGAATAACATTTCAAATAGTACATGTCTCCACTTCTCACTGTATTTCTTTTCCTTATGAAAACTCACACTAGTGTACTGGGAAATGACAGGAAAAACATGATTATATAAAGTATGATCTACTTTACTAAAGCAGAGGTTCAGTAGAAACATGTCAAGATAGTTTATCTTTAAAGCTACAATGGAAAAGTATGGTGATGTGCAAAGTGTTCTATAACCTAAAATTTGGTTTTAAAAGATTCTCTGAAATTAAATAATAGCTTAAAACAACTAACATTTACTAGATATGTAAAGTATACTTTGCATCCAATATCATTTAATCTTCATAAACCTATGAAGGAGGCACCTGTATTATTCAATTAGAGAAATAAGAAAACTAAGACTCAGAAAGACTGAGTAAACTCTGAAGGTCTGAGAGCTGTTAAGGGTGTAGAATTATGACTTGAAACCAGGTCTGTGAAGCCTCAAAGTCCATACTCCGAATCACCCACAACACTACTATCCATTTCCAACTTTCAAATTTGATTCATGTATCAAAGTTTAGTAGAATGTCATGTCTTCCATGAAACCTTTCTCAGTTCCCCTGGTCAGAATTCATCCTCTGTGATACCGTTCCAAACTGCTTATTTATCTCTAGAACTTACTTCATTCTGCCTAGTACTTCACAGTTGCTGACGATGTCTTCCATCACTAGGAAAGCAAATTCATCACTAAAGGTAATTCAATTTACCTTTGAATTTCCTAAGCCTCCCATGCAGGGAGTTCATAGAAGGTAGTACACATAATATGTTAAAATTCAGAGCCTAAATTTTTTCCACCTACAGTTAATGATTTGGATATATTTTAGATTTATAATTCAAAATGCAGTACACAAAACAAACATTACTTAAAATCTAATTTCTTGATTAAACTGGTCTAAATGAAATACAGTAGGGACAAGAGGAGATAAATTGGTTAGGTAGTCTGAGGTTATTATCAGTGTCTGAAATGAGCTAGCTAGTTAAGGCAACTAAGCAAATGGAAGTATATATTTCTTTTCTGTAAGAGTATACACAGAAAAATTATAAATACACTATTAACATTAACACTGGTCAAGAAGGAGGAAAGCAACCGAACTGGGAATGGCAAATACTGAGGAATGTTATTACTCAGAGTTGAGATACAAGCAATAAATACTAACCTTAAAAAAATTAAATACATAAGTGAATACTTAACTTAGCGGATTATCAATTTCTGAACTAGCCAACTGTTCCAAATTATAAGACTCAGAACAATAATCCCCACACAGGAGTGATTTTGCTCCAAAGGGGACATTTGGCAATGTCTGGCAACATTCTTAATTAGCACAACTGAAGAGAAGGAGGGACTTCAGTAGGGAAGAGTGATACTGTCATCTTGTAAGTAGGGGCCTGGGACACTGGTGATCACCCTATAATGCACAGGAGAGTCCCATACAACATAAAATTATGCGCCCAAAATGTCAATAGTGCTGAGGTTGAGAAGTCCTACATTAGAATAAATGTTATGCCTCCCAAAAGTCACTAACCATTAGAAATACTTTGACCTGAAGAATTATATATACCTATGTATGTATACATGTGTGTGTATATATGTATATATAAATACATTTGAAGTGGTGGAAAAATAACAAATGAGAGTAACGATAAATTTTACTTAGTGTTATTTAGACTTGTGTTATTTTAACAAAATTATCATTTACAAAAATTATTCTAGTGATCCTTGCTATACATCTTCCAAGGACTTATACATAAATTATATGGACAAGTATGTACTTAGAATTTTTTAAAGTATCAAAATCTATAATTCTAAAGGTATTGAAAAATGTACAATTTCAGTGTTTTCTATAGTATCCTTTTACTCTTCCCTCTCTTTTTTTCCAATACCAAAATAGTATGAAGGTACTCCTAAAAATCTATTGTCTCTACATAATTTAATTAATATTACTTTAAACTTCCATTACCTTTTTAGCAGCATCTCTCTCTTTGCAGGCTAGCTGAACTTTCTTTTCTGCTTCTGCAATTCTTTGAGTAAACTCATCTTTCAAAGAAGAAATGTTGCTGCTTTCTTCTTTCACTCTGAACATTTCACTAAATTTAAAATAATACTGAGAGTAAGGATAGTTATTTAAATAGTCCAAAGGTAATAAGGTTGAGTTCACTTTACAAAGGGAAAATAACATTGTCTTCAATATATATAAAATAAATTAGTTTTAGGCATCCTAACTTTTTAGAGGAAAATTATCTGATTAATTTATTTTATTACACTTGAAAGACAACCCATTAGCAACTAAAAATGTCACCAATGTTTGACATGTAAAAATAATATAAAAGTAAAATCTTTCAGTTTGAGTCTTGTGCTACATTCTACCAATCACCTCCTTAAAACAAACCAATACTCAGTATTGTTTTAAATTACAATATCAGTGTTTTCTTTAAAGACATGTTTTAAACCTTACCTCTAAAATATTATTAATAAGGGGAAATAGGTTTCCCCCCTCCCTGCAAAATACCTCTCTTCAATGCCTCTCTTTAAAGGTAATACAGTAAAGATAATGTAAGGAGAAAGGTAATCTCTAAGGTTAGAATTGAAATGCTATTCAAATTTCTAACTATAAACAAGTTAAATTATAAACTATTTTGATTTAAAATACATTCTTAAATAATAACCAAGTATAGAAGCCTCTACAAAATGTATAAAATCATTCACATTTGTTAAATACTTACTCTTTAAGATTATCATAAGCTTCTTCTAGAAGTGCTTTTTCTTTACTAAGGGATAATAACTGAGCCTCCCTTTTGTCCAGTTTCTCATTCAGAAATTCAACTCTCTAGAAAAGGAAAATATGCAAAAGTCAAACATTTAACTTTAAAAGACCATTTTACATGCAGTGATGAGTTGAAAAGGTAACTAACCACTATAACCAATAAAACAGCACTACTCATAAGAAGAATTAAAAATAATATTGAGAACAAAATGAATATAGTACAAAAAATACTCATACAAGGCTGGCAGGAGAATATAAATTAGTACAAGCACATAGCAGGTGGGAATGTAAATTAGTAAGCCATTTTCCAAAAACAATTGGGCAATATCTACCTGAAGATCTACATACCTTTTGATGTAGAAAATTCTACTTTTGGGTCTACCTTAAAGGAGAAACCTGTTGCATGTGTTATTATACAAGAACACTTACAGAGGGCTGTAACAGCAAAAACTTGGGAAGACTGTATGTATCCCACCAAAAGAGGAAAATAGAAACAATTAAATAAATAAATAATAATAATAATAATAAAAGAGGGGCTTCAAAGCCTCTACCAATGTTCTATATCTTAGCTGGGTAGGGGATATACAAGTATATGTTCTTCCATATTACTCTTTAATCCAAACATGTAACATGTGACTAATTTTAGTATGATAATTTGCACTTAAAACATAACTTTAGAAAATCCATAGATATGCAATTTTAAAAATCTGTAAAATATATCAGAACAAAGCTGAACAAAAAGGAATGGTTAGGATATACTAGCAGCTTAGGTCCTGCTGAAGCAGTGACAAACTTGTATATGATGGGGGAAGAATGGCGCCTTTAATACTAAGAAAATAAATAAATAATAAATCTTACTTTAGGTCTAGATTAATTTAGAAATCACTTACCTTCTGAAAATAGTTAAAAAATATCTTATTGATAAAAAATAGTATTGCTTTCTAGGAATTCAAACTGCTAGTAAAGCTATAGCATCACATTTTGTTTGTGAATTATACTAAACCCAGGTAAGAGAATCTGGCACATTTTTACATTAAATAATTCAGTCCCTGGCACTTACAGGACATTTGTTCAAGACATCCTGTATCTCAGAGAAGTCTATTAAAGATGGCAGATCTAACTCAATTTCTATATCTAAAAATCATAGGAAAAACCAAAACTGTGACTTACTTAATGTTAGTTAAAGATTTTACAACCTTTTACATGTGTTAGGTAGAAGCAACTTGACATCCTAAGCAACGCCTTTGTTCTTTGGACATTTCCCCTTATTATTATCAGACAGCTATTAATAGGAAATATTAAAAATAACGTAAAAGAGAAAAAATTAACTAAAGCAATTAATAATAACTACAGAATACATCAATTATTAATCTAAAAGCCCTGGCCAAGTAGCTCAGTTGGTTAGAGTGTCATCCTGATTGACCAAGATTGCAGGTTTGAACTCAGGTCAGGGCATCTACAAGAAACCACCTATGAATGCATAAATAAGTGGAACAACAAAAGCAATGTTTCTCTCTCTCTATCTCAAATCAATAAATTTTAAAAAATTAATAATTAATCTAAAAATAATTTTTCATTTAAGATTTGCTACAAATAATGTGAACATGTAAAAAATGTTTTGATGTTAAGAAAAACCATGTAATATTTAGATTTGTTTTAGCTCTATCTGCAAAGGAGTTGAAGATGTATGTTAACTTACAAAGATAGTCCTTTGCAAAATGACAAATTAATGAGCATTATATAAGAGAATTCTAAGGTGATAAGGACTTAACAGCAAAGTCACAAAAGGAACACATTTTTATGCTGTTATACTGAAATATCAACTTAATATCATAGTTGCCTTAGAGAAATTTCAAATAACTTACTGTGAATAATTCTTCAATGTTAAGGCCCTTAATGCCACATTTAAATAGCACAAGGCCTTTTTTAAAATCAGTACAAGTCATTATGCATCACTAAATATTAAAAGTAAACACATGATTTAATCTCTGAGAAGCAATCCAAAAAACCTCTTTCACTTTCTAGAATTACCTTGCAAATATCTTCCTTCTCAGAAAGTGCTTCTAGCTGACTTTCAGCAGCTTCACACTGCTCAGCCACCTTGTCTGAGACAGAATGTCCTTCATTCACTGGTGCCGAAGAAACCAAGGTATCAGGCTGTTCACAGTTCACAGGAGTTGCACTTCGTCCACTTTCTTCCATTTCTGCTTCCTCAGTGGGTATAATTAATGTTTCATTTACTTCTTCAGATTTTCTTTCAACAGGTTCAACTATTTTAGTCTTTGGAGTTGAAGAATTAACTATAATGGGTACTAAAGCATAACCCTTGCCTGACAACTCATCATCTGAATTGATTTCACTTACACTTCGGCTATCTAATGACTGAACACTAAATGAGTCTATTCTTTCAAAAGCATCTGAGGAGCAGCAACTCTCAGTGAGTTTTGGGAAATCATCTAAACGATTATACTCAGGACAAGCAGATGCTGAGAGAAGCTGAAAAGATGTCTGCATCAAGTGAAGACTTGATTTTGAATCTGTAGCCTCTTGCCTTGAACTTGCTGAGCTCTCACTTATTACACTTTCATGATCTAAAACTTCAATATCACTGGTGGTAGAAGTACCTGATGAGAAGGTACTAACAGGAGGAGAAGGTGTATTACTCTGTCTATCTTCGTGTTTTTGTTCCTTTGCTTCTGAGGTCATGTCCTTTGTTTCTGCTGTGAGAGACTGCATAGACATATTAGATACATTTTCCCTAGTTGTTCTCACATTCACTATACTCTCAGATGCTTTCAAACTTATGGTTGACACCTTCATAGCAGATTCTTTATTAATGGTTTCTCCATGCTTCCCTTCAGTTTTAGGTGGCAGAGTACCTACTACCAGAGTTTCCCCTGAGGATACACAAGGAGAGAAGTCTTTTACTTTTGACTCAATTGTTTCAGCTGTTCTTGACTGTCCAGTATGCAAGGTTTCCTGTAACGTGCTTTTCACTTCTTCTTTTGGTCTCTGTGATTTAGCTGGTGGTTTTGATACCACTGGACTCTTCTGAATGGTCTGGACATCCGATGGAGAGAGAAAGGCACTAAAGAAATTTTCAGATTCATCTACCACCGTTCTCCGAACTGGCTTTGTAATTGCTTTAGGAGAGGCTACTGGTTGACTCTGAGGTTCAGTGTTTGATTTCATCCCCCAGGTTGAAGTATCCCATCCTCCACTGACAGGGGGACTTATTCCTTTGACAAAAAAATATATATACATATATTTAAAAATAAAAATATATTATATTAATATTATAATCATTATTATAAGTCAATATAAATGTTTTTTTAAAAAAGAAAATCTATGGAATTCAACCTATAATTTGTATCTCCATGTTTGTTATATAATTAATTAGTTCACAGGTTAACTTTGGCCCTTAAAGAGGAAAACTGGTGTAAATCTGCCCAAGAGGAACTAGGGAAATGACTGGACTGTGCCTGGACTACCAGAAGCAAGTTTGTTATTCCCTCCCACAACAAATTAAGAAAGTAATGGCATGTTCTAAAACCCACGCTAAGTCCTAGACACATATGATGCATTTCATAATGGCAGTATCTTCACCTAAAGGTCATGTGTGGTCATGGCAAATTGATCCTTCCTTCTATTCAGTTAGTTTCATATTAATTTTATTCTTGAACTATCAATAATAAAATATAGTTATGAGCTGGAGAAGAGGGCAACAGTAAAAAATTGAACCAAAATATTGGTGACAAATATCCTTTTCCAAAGACCAAAGTAAACTGATGGGAACAGTGACTTCTAGAGGAAAATTCATTTTCATCCACTTAATGACAAGCATATTCTCCAAGTCTCACTTTCCAAACCCACTCTGTGAGAAAGTTTTGCTCTCTTCCTAAATTCCAAATTATGTCAGCAAATAGTAGAAGGTCATATGAATTTCAGAAATGTGCATTTTTATTAGAATTATTGCTTTTTTGATATAGATGGTAATTTATACTAGGATTTTTAAAAACACTCCAGAGAAAATATCCTGCATTTAAAAATAAGATAATTGTATTTATTAGTCATAGAAATACACACTACCAAAACACCCAATAGTAAACATGGCATATTCTCTAAAATATTTAAAGCATTTCTTCTTTTTAAAAAAATCTACCTTTTCAAAATTCAAAAGTGGCTGACCAGAATTATCACAAATTATACATAATTAGAAGTTGGTGGCCAGAACACAAATTACCTAAAAACTCCTAAAAACTACCAAGCCCTGCATTAAAGTCTATATCCTTTAATATGGTTTTGGAGGTGAGGTATACAAGAAACTTCAGTTTAGGGACATAGTTTTACATCCATTTGTTCAGCATATGAAAACAATGTGAAAAGGCGAAAACCAAAATTAAAGATATAAATGAACAGGCAGACTAAGTCTACTAATTAATTTAATTTAATAAGTCATCTTAATGAATTACAGAAGTCAAATTTGCCTCTTGGGGAATGTTTTATATAAAGCCCAGGTTTCTCTGATATCCACTTAAATTAGTTCATTTTGAACACTGGTAATGTCATAATGACAGCAATATAAAATAAAACATAGGTGATCAATAAACGGTAATGGTATTTCACTGACATCTGAGTGTATTCTGAATAACCTATTTTTAAAAATATATAGCAAGCAATTCAAGCCCCAGGTTTCCTAAAACGAGTATCCTTGTGTTTAAAACTTATATTGTCGTCTCTAAAGTTCTGTAATTCAACATGTGGGGTGCCTATGAAAAAAGAAGTTAAGCTACTCAAACAAGGTCTAACATCTTGTAAAACATAGTAAGATCATGATATAGGCAATGGCAAAAAATTCTAAAAATGTGATACCTCAAATTTAGGTTCTGACTTCCCAACGATGTAAAATTAAAAACTCAGAAAGTAGTCAAGAATAACATTCTTTTCCACAGAGATCACACACACCCCAAACCTGCAAATCTTTACCCCACACTGTTCCTTACACTCAGAGCCAAAAATAATGAAGATCCCTGACGAATCCAACAAAGAGAAACAGCCATCTGTAAATAAACCCCCAAATCTGGGCCCCAGGATCCCTGGGTCGTCTCTGCAGCACACTCCACCCCCTCCCGCCAAGTGGCCTGGATGAGTCACTTGGCCTTTCTGAGACTGGTTTTCCTCTAGGTGAAACACTGACAACGTACGACCGGGACCGGACCGAGGACCTAGAGTTAACAGGAGAAAGCCAGAGACACACAGTCGCTGCACGGAGCAGAAGCGCTCGCCCAACTTTGGCGACCGTCCCTTGGTCCCAGTGACTGACTCCGGACTTGGGATCTTAACAGTGTCCCAGGCCACTCCAATTTGGGGAACGTCCTGCTCCAAGTACTGGTCACGTGAAGCCGGCAGGACCCGCCCCCAGAGCCAAAAGCTAGGAGGAATGCAAACTCGGATTTTCCCTCTGAAAAGTGCAACAATCAACTCGAGTCTAAATAAGCCTGAGGACCGGACCAGCCTCCACTTCACCTGCCGGCCCAACCCACCGCCGCTCCCTTACCCGGCTCTCCGTATGGAATGGTCTCAGCCCAGGCGCCCGGCTCCTCTTCCTGAATGTCCAGGACCCTGTCAATGGATTTCTGGGCCTGAGACAGGGCCTGCTTAGCAAAGCTGGAGAGCTGGGATGCATTGAACCAGCTCATCCTCCCTCCTCAGCCGGCAGTGGTGGCAGTAGCTCCAGGTGGGAAGGCCGAGGGCCAGGCCGACCGGCGAAGGCCCAGGGGAGGGTGCGAGGAACAACTTCGCCCACTTCTCCACTCGGTGGGATCTGTCAGGGGGTGCCCATGACCTCAGGTCTCCCCTGAGCCGGGGATATTACCCTCAGTGCTTCCCACAGCCCAGACGACAGGGCCGACTGCGCATGCGCCAGTCACTTCCACGTACACAACCACCAGACGGCCGAGTCCGGAGTTCCGTCATTGGAGACCAAACAGGAGGAACATTAACGTCACATCCGGTAGCCCAGGGTTGCCACTAGTTACTGAGGAACACCTGACTGTTTCCACTGACAGTAATTCCAGCCTTTGGGCAGGAATTCTCAGCAGAGAGACGCCTATGCCTCTGGAATCAGCGACTTTTCATGAAGACTCCTTCCTACCAAATAACCCGCCGTATTAAGAGCTAGTGCCTTGCCAGCAGTAATTGCAAACAAAAGAAAGTTTGGGAAGTGTACTCGTCTTAGCGATTTGTCTCAATTAATTACTTCCGTGTTAACTTGACCTTAAAGAGAAACCCTGGTTTTGGATTTTTACCTAAAAACACTGGATATTGCCTAAAAACCTGCCCCACCTCACCTGGTGGAAGTATAAAGCCATTTTCCACAATGAGTTACAGGCTAGAATAAGGGTACAAAGGGCACCTCCCCCTCACAATACAGGTCCACTCTCCGCCGGTCAAAACAAACCTGGGAAGTACTAAGCCTATTACTCTATTAATATGTACTATGCATATTATTTAAAATACAATTGTTTTCTGCATGCACTCTTCAAACACTTAACTATATGAAGAAATCTAACTAGTGGCCTTCCTAATCTAATCAGTGGCTATGTTTAGTTTGGCACCTATAAAGGTAAAATCCTACCAATATTTAAAAGCCAACTTTCATATAAAAATCCAAATTTCCCATTGATTTCGAAAAATAAGAATACCAACATGGAAGACTCAGCTGGCATGGTTGCCTCTTTTGACAATATCTTTTACTCCACTTGACCACAGACATCACTAATATTACATTCTCTTATTACACACTCCCTTCCTGTGATTATTTATCTTAACTGCCCACCCTTTCCCTATAATTGAGGATTTTACCCCACTGTAAGGAACCAAGCAAGCCATAAGGAACTATTTTTCTTTAAAAATCCCTCTTCCAGGACTTCTAATTGTATGGTTTTATAATAAATGAGTTAACTTTCTACAACTATTTATTCAATTTTCAGATGGAAATACTGTCACATTCGCACAAGTCTACTTTGAGAATTATTATTGTACCTGTATAAAATGCTAAATGTTAGTTCCTTTACTTTCAAAAATTTATACTGAATCTATAATTTTTTAAGTAGAGAAATTTAACACATGATTTTATAATGAAACAAATTATTTGTCAACATGGAACTAGAAAGAATTAATGAAAACTTAACCCAGTGATATGTAATTACAAAGCCTCTGAAAAGAAAATTGCCATCTAAGTCAAAGAGAGAGGACATATACTACATATTCCCACACTGAGATACTTAAATTCATTTTTCAGTACTTATGCTTGATTTTCTTTTAAGACTTAGTTTTGTGTTTTTTTGCAGGATTTGGGAGGAGGCATTTTTTTAAGAAATCAATATAAAAATATAGTTATTCCTTTTTTATTATAGTATTATGTTTAAGCAAATTAAATTAAAACAATAGATATTTACTGTGGCAAAAGGATTAATTCAGGGGCCATAAAAATTTTGTATTAGTCATTTTGCTACACATTTAAAAATTATTCTACACTACAGAACTATTTACTATCCTTAATACGTTTTAAAAAGTTTCAGTGAGAAAAGTAGACAATATATGATTTTATTAATAAATAGTGCAAAAGCATCAGTGATAACTGTTTAAACATTAAATTCTTTTAAACATCTATGTCTTGGCTTTAATGTTGTGCATATTGGCCTCTATAGCACTGCAAGTAAACACATGAAAATATTTCCCATTTCCATGCACAGATATTCAGTTCTAACACCATTACAAATTATTATGGACAAGGTAACCTTTGCAAAAATTAGTATTCATTTGGATAGCCACCATTAAATGAGTATTAAACAAGCAAAATGTAGGTTATGTTCAGTATACTCCAGATGTCAAGTTATAACTTTTAATGTTATTTAAAACTTAATTTTCTCATTTTCTTTAAACAGACATCTTTTGTATATGTGGGTGCTCAAATGAAAACTGAACAATGCATTCTTTGACCATAAGAACAAATTTCACACACAAGAGAGTGTTT
The DNA here is from genome assembly GCF_019186645.2 of Phyllostomus hastatus. NCBI lineage: Eukaryota > Metazoa > Chordata > Mammalia > Chiroptera > Phyllostomidae > Phyllostomus > Phyllostomus hastatus. The sequence goes on from NW_025333643.1 coordinate 26,342,505, forward strand.
GCCTTCTCTAAAAGAAGCAATGCAATTGCTCATAATCTCTCTCTCCAGGCATCATTTCCCATATGAATGAAAATACTTGCAAGCACCAACTCCAAATTCTGTCTTCAAAAAGAGTGGTTCATTATATTCAAACAAAAAAAGTCAAATTCCAACAACACTAATGCTAACAATGAATCAATTAAATTTTTTTTAGCATTCACAAAGTATAATATTTCCATCAATTTTCTATTATGTACAGATTTATTTTCCTTAAGAAGTAAAATGAAGTTTGAATAGTACAGTCTGTGGTGTGGTGACATCAGCAACTGCCAGTTCTTGCCCATCAACAAGTCCCAATTCTAAAACAGAAAAAGTATAATTAACCCAAGCCACACACAAAAAAACAAAAACCTCAACAAAAATGATAACACACAGATAACACAAATCATAGAATATTATGGTTGAGAAAAACATCAAAAATTCAGTTCTCTTTAATCAAGGCAATATTATATTTGATTGTTTAGAAATGTTTATGCATTCTACTAAAAGAGCAATTCAATCATTATTTCTAAAAATATAAGTAATTATGATGATGCCATTTGAAGGCCTTATGAGCAAATCTAAAAGGATTTGTTACTTTCACCAGAAAAAGAAGTTGATTGGTAAATATACTCATTTAAAATACCTTTCAATGTCTTGGAGAGATTTGGCCTTGTTCGTTCTTCAATAGAAGTTACTGACTATAAAGCAAAATTATTTTAATGTAAAATACAGTAAATGAAATTGAATTTCTAATATAATTGTGAAAGAAATACAAATAGAACACTTATCACCTGTAAGTAAAGTGTTCTATTTTTTCCCTCTAATGTGGCTGTGATGGCTGGAGATTTCATCTGCCTAAATATAATTATGAGAAAAAAAATCAAAGATCACTTTAAAAAATAATTCTCGTTCTAAAAGTTTTAAAATCTCAAAAGTTATTTCTACAACATAACAGAAGTGCAGAATACTTACAGAGAAGCACTATTGGTTAGATAATCCAAAACTTCCTGTAGTTTAGCTGATGGAGAAAACTGAATATTTTGTGGAAGCTGGCTACAAGCTGGGCAATTTTCCTACATATGTAAAACACAAATCATAGCAGCAATGCACCAATTATAGTCTCTTTATAATAATGAAATAAAAATGAGGCTGTTTTATAACTATGCATATTAAACAAATGCTTTAAAACCTATGCATTTCATAATGGACCATTTTTCCTAAATTATTTTGCTATACAGTATTTATTTCAAACTATACTACAAAAGACATATAGTGAATAGGATTCTGGAAATTAGAAAATACTTAGGGTATGAGCAATTTCATTTATATTCCTAACCAATAATTAGTATTTAAAAATCAAGGTATGCATGATCAAAAAATTTTTCATTAGTATACTAACCTTTCTCTCTGCTTCAAATGTGTATGTGTACAGTCCATCTACATCATTGAATACCAAGTAATTATTAAGGGGAATATATGCACTGTAATGAAAAAATGTCCATTATTTATATAACTGAGCCAGAACAAAACAGATTTATATACATATTAAAAATAAAACACATTACCTTGTGGCTATTTTAAAAACCTCAGTGGCACACACAGCTGAAAAAGGAAGGAAATAAAGGTGCCTTAACTCAATGAAAATTAGACAGTTAAAATTAGGAGTCTGTTAGAAAGTCAATTATAATTTAGAATAGATAAATTTACAGGGTACTGATTAAACATATATTAAAATATATACTCTGATGTTAAAAAAACTGAAAAAGTAACAAACTTTATTTTTGTATAATCCATGTGATAGAGTAACATTATATGTTTTCCTTCCTCTTCTTCAAATTAATTAGCAGTCTGTTACAGTGATTAAAAAGAAATGGTATGTATGAAAATGTCTGCTTACTACAGAGCACTTTGTGGTATGAAATACCTTATCCTCTTTTGGATAGCTTAATTATACCATCCACCCAAGAAGATACCAAATTCCTGTAACACCAGTTTTCTGATATAAAGTAGCTACAGAAATATCAATTCAGATACTGAATCAAAAACTAAAGAAAAAAATTAAGCAATGGCCTTTTTTCCTCACCTGCAATGACTGCATTTGTAGAAGCTACTGCAGGAATGATTCGTTTCACTACCCCTGAAAAAATATACTAATTAAAACATGATCATTTCTTTTAAAAAGTAGGTATCTTAAGTTAAACAACATGATTTATTAAATACCATTTTCCAGATTTGTCAGGCTTTCAAGTCACAAAAAGGACCTAATTTTAACCATGAAGCAATCTTCTTCTACATTCCCATAATTTTTTGTAGCATGTGCAGAATCTTAAGAAGTTACAGTAGCAAAGTAAACCCTTCCCTGAGCTTCATATAAAGATTAGACCATAATATCATAACAGCTAACAATTAGAGTGCTTACTGTGTTCTAGGCACATTGTGAAATTTAAATAGATATTACTGAATTTTCACAATATTCTTATGTTAGTCTTACTACTCCAATTTTAAAGACAAGGAAAATGAGGTTGAGAAAAATTAAATCAGAACTCCACCTATACATCTAATAAGTGATGACAATGGTATATGAAACCCAGATCTCCCCAAAGTGCATAATCTTAACTGATACATTATATAATGTCATACTAAGGTTTTAGTAAAGTATAAAAAATAAGAGTTACCTTATTCTTCCTTATATAATTTCAGCCATTTGATTCACAAAGCTTTACAACAAAACAAGGGTCCTCAACTTATCTCCATTTCACTCTACAACTTGCACTACGCAAAATAGTAAACATACTTCTCTATTTCTACCCTACTTTTTTACATCAGTATTCACATTATGAATGAACAAAACTCTACCTTAAACAATTTGGGGGGCATTTTTTAGTATTTTTTATTTTATTTTTTCCATTACCATTGATTGAACCCCCTTATACCTCCCCCTCCCTCTGCAATACCTTAAACAATCTTTAAGCACAAAATAAATATTCTAATTCATAACTATATTTAAATTGTTCATTACAAAAACTTCAAAGGAAAGTAGCCATATTAATTATCTTGGAGTATAAGGGAACAATGAAGTTAAAAACTTAAGAAAAAAGGCAGATATCTAAGAAGACAGGAAAAAAAGTTAGTTAAGTCTGGAAAGCTGTTTTTAAGAAGTTAATTCTGACCATATGATTAAGTATAATTTCAGAGCAGGAAAAGAGGGAGGAGCTAACCTCATAATGGTTAACCTGGAAGTTCACCAGTGAGCCACATATAATAAGACATACTGAGAGGAAGAACACGTAGTAACAAACAGTGAGGAGGAGAGGGGACACTGCCTAATAAAAGCACTGCCAAAATGATAGAGACTCCCTGTACTTTCAATCCTCAAAAAAGCTGAACTTCACTTCTCATTTTGCTTCTGTACTCCTTGTCAAGGCTCTCAATCATCAGGCTGCAAAGCATACACCCTGCTCGAAGGTATAGAAAGATGAACGAGACTACATATGGAAATGAATTTCCATTTCTGATTAGGACAAACTGAATTCATTTGTTAATTCAGACAATTACCAAATGTGTACCATATGCCAAACACTATTCTAGGTGTTATACAAAAAAAAAAGTTACCTGCTCTTATAGAGCTTTCATTCTGGTGTGGGAGATAACACTCACAAGTAAAAATATTAGAAAATTTCAGATACTCAAGAGTTCTACAAAGAAAGTAAAACAATGTATTTGTTAGAGTTGACAATGCTGGGATGGTCAGGGAAGACCTCTCTGAGGAGGCAATAATTGGAGCTGAAACTTAAACTTTAAGACCCAGTCAAGCAATAACCTATGCAAAGAGTATTTCTCTAAATAGCCAGGGCAACGGCCCCAGGGTAGAGATATATGAGAGCATAAGGATGAAATATTCCTTGCATAGAAAAATAGACTAACATTAGTTTTAAACAATTATAAAAAAGGTAAAATAGTGGATGACTAGGACATCATTTTCAGTTGAATCATCAGAATAACTGGCTAATTGAGACCTAAGGGATAAGCAGCCAGACTGGAGGGGAGCCAAGGAAGACCAGTACAGACGTAAGAATTAGGAGTATTTGAGCTCTAAGGTAGGAATGATCTTGGTTTGTTAAAGGTACACAAAGCAGGTCAGAATTCGGGGGTACGGGGAGCAACAAGGAGTAAGTAAGAGTGGAATTTTCAAATGACATTAATAGAACATCAGTAAATATGAAAAATAATCACAGAAGAGAAATACCAGATTTTCAAAAGCAAGACAAAGTTCTTTCTTAGGAACCTGGCAATGATCTTAGACAAAATTCTATAAAGGATGAACTGTGAGTACCTAGAATAGGAACACTGATCACTAAGATTGAGCATTATGACTGTTTATTAAGACAAGACATGATAGACTTGTCTTACTTCCTATGACTAGCTTGGCAACCCAAGTAGTAAAACATCTGGAATGGCCTTTCATAACATCTTGTGAACAAGACAAAGAAATATGAAGTATTCAAAAAGGTCTGATCAACAAAATGAGATAAAACCTAAAATTAAAAGTCAGAAGTATGATTCAGATGTCAATTCTCTGCCAGTTCAGTCTTATTAAATTTAATTAACTATGTGGAAAAGAGATAAAGGATATGATTATCAAAACAACAGCTGAAATGACAGCTGAATAGACAGGTTGGCAGGCATAAAAAAATATATAAGTGAGAAAACAGCAGGTTGAATTTAAGAATAAATTTGTAAGAGCCCATACTTGAGTACAAAAATAACAAAACTACCAACCCCAAACTACCACTTCTTTAACAGGCAGATGTGGCTCAGGAACTGATATGTGGGAAAAACTAGATTTTAGTGGACAATTATCTCAAAAAGTCAAAAGTACAGGACAATGTAAACAACAAACAAAAAAAAAATCCTGCTCTCCTCTAAGACTGTATCAAATATCAGAGTTATCAGAAGGCTATTATCTAAAATAAGATCATTTTAGACACTCTACACTGCATTCTAACCATTTTAAGGGAAATATGGATAACCAAGATATAGTTAGAGAAAAACAACATAATAGGGACTTAAAGTCATGCAACATGTCAGAGGATCAAAGAAATTAGGGAGGTTCATGGAAGTGATAAAGATTTAGAAGGAATATGCTCACTGTTCTCAATGTGTTAAGTGCTATTACTTAAAAGGAAATCACATTTATACATATACAGTATACCCTAGGACAATACTCTAACCAAACTAAAGATGGAGATTTCTGCTCAATATATAGAATAACTGTGTAACAGCCTTGTCCACATGTGGAACAGACTGCCCCAGGAGAAATAAATTGCTCTTCAATGAAAGATAAACTGCATGAGTTGACTTGGATGCATTAAGGTCTCTTCCAATAAGTAAATAAGATCAAATGATTTTATTCAAGTCCTCCTAGCTAAGTAGTAGTATGGATTCTGCTGAACTCATTTACCTCCTACCAACTTTGGGGCACCTGAAAACTATTATTTCCATGGTACCTTTACTGAACTTCAAATGGATGGTACTGTCTAAAATCACTTATGGTACTGTCTAAAATCACATCAATTATTTCCTCCAAAGCATCTCCAACCAGTAAAAAAAGGATCATCCCAAGATCATCACTCATGACAATTCACAAATTTACCTTGAGTGAGTCTGTATGTAACACCCCTAATACTATATTGTGATGCTCTGTCTAGGGATTTTTGGAAAATCCACTGAATATGATCAGGATCATCTCCATCTAATGGAACCCCTTCTGTTAGGAGAAAAAAAGAAAAGGAAGACAGAAACATGTAAATATGAATCAACTTCTTTTTAATGTAATTATCCAAATGAATAATATAGACAAATAAATACTTTATGTGATTCTAGATTATGAAATAGGTTCATTACCTCCAAAAGGTTGCTCCTTAGGCCACTGCAATATCCTTACATACTCAATACAGTGCTCTGGTAGCCTGGGCATAGATGCAATGGTGCACATGGGAAAATTGACCTAAAACCACAGTTTGCCCTTTTTAATGGATTTAAAACAATGAATTATTTTTAAATTTAACTTCTAGCTATGATCTAGTTGGCAGCAGTATTTTATCATTCATCTTAGCTTTCCACTTATAGAAACAAAACTTTTATGCCATTAATATTTCTAAACACATCTGAGTCACTTCACGTAGGTTGATCTACCTATAAATTAGGTTTGCCCTATGTAAGTTTAACTTAGGATGTGAGAAAAAAAGTGCTGAATAATTTCTCAAATATAAGCACTTTGTTATGTTTACCTGATTTAAATCTGAATGTATAAAATAAAAGCAAGTTCAAGTAATTTCAAGTAAATACTCATAAAATTATTTATACTTATAAATCAAAACTTCAGCTGTCCTTTAAAGTAGGTATGAAGATGAAAGAGTCCCATCTTTGGAAAAGTTATTTTCATCCCTCTTATCTTTATTTCCCTGAAACAATCATAGGCAAAGACCAAAGAAAACAGATTATAGGTCTATCTAACATACAGTTTTAAAATGGATCCCTTGAGCACAGCACCCATTTATGATAAAAACACTGAGCAAAGTGGGAGTAGAGGGAACATACCTCAAAATAATAAAGGCCATATATGAGAAACCTACATCCAACGTCATACTCAATGGGCAAAAACTGAAAGCTTTCTCCTTAAGAACAGACATAAGACAAGGGTGTATGCTTTCACCCACTTCTAATCAACATATTATTGGAAGCTCTACAACAGCAATTAGACAAGAGAAAGAAATAAAAGGCATCCAAATTAAAAAGGAGGAAGTAAAACTGTCACTGTTTTCAGTTGACATGATAGCACACCTAGAAAACCCTACAGGCTCCACCAAAAAATGAATTGAACTAATAAGTGAATTTGGCAAAACAGCAGGATACAAAATCACTATTCAGAAATCGAACACATATTTATACACCATCAACAAAATATCAAAAACAAAAATCAGGAAAAAAATCCCATTTGCTATAGCAACAAGAAAAATGAAGCACTTAGGAATAAACCTAACCAAGGAGAAAAGACCTGTACTCAGAAAACTACAGAACACTAAAGAACGAAATCAAGGAAGGCACCAATAAATGGAAGCATATGCTGTGTTCATAGATTGCAAGAATTAACATCAAAATGGTCATAATACCTACCCAAAGCAATTTATCGATTCAATGAAATCCCTATTAAAATACCAAGGACATATTTCAGATACAGAACATTTCAAAAATGTTATGGAACCATAATAGCCTCAGCAATTTGGAGAAAGAAGGACAAAGTAGGAGGGATCAAAATACCTGATATCAAACTATATTACAAAGACACTGTAATCAAAACAGTCCGGTACCAGCATAAGAACAGAAATATAGATCAATGGAACAGAATAGAGAGCACAGAAAAAAACCCATGTCTCTATGGTCAATAAATATTTGACAAAGGGGCCAGGAGCATAAAATGGAGTAAAAATAGCCTCTTCAACAAACAGTGTTGGAAGATCTAGACAAATAAATGCAAAAATATGATACTAGACCACCAACTTACACCATACAAAAAAATAAATTCAAAGTGGATAAATGACTTAAATATAAATCGTGACACCATAAAGTACTAGAGGAAAACACAGGCAGTAAAATTTCAGATATTTCACACAGCAATATTTTCACTGACATATCTCCTAGGTCAAGGGATATAAAGGAAAGGATAAACAAACAGAATTACATCAAATTAAAAAGCTTCTGCATGGCTAAAGAAAATAGCAGCAAAATTAAAAGGGAACCAAACATGGGAAAATATATTTGCCAATGATACTTCCCACAATGGTTTGATCTCCAAAATATATAAAAAACACTCATACAACTCAACACCAGGAATACAAACAATCCTATTAAAAATGGGCAAAGGACTGAACATACTCTTCTCCAAAAAGGACTTACAGAGGGCCCAAAAACTTATGAAAGGGTGCTCAGCATCACTAGCCATCAGAGATGCAAATTAAAACCACAAAGAGATACTACTTCACTCTGGTCAGAATGGCCATCATTAATAAATCAACAAACAACAAGTGCTGGCAAGGATGTGGAGAAAAGGAAAACCTAGTCCACTGTTGGTAGGAATGCATACTGGTGCAGCGACTGTGGAAAACAGTATAGAATTTCCTCAGAAAACCAAAAATGGAAATGCCTTTCGATCCAGCAATTCTACTGCTGGAATTAAGAATCCTGAAACACCAATTCAAAAGAATCTATGCACCCCAATGTTCATAGCAGTGTTATTTACAATAGTCAAGTGCTGGATGGAAACATCCTAAGTGCCCATCAGTAAATGAGTGGATGAAAAAACTGCAGTATATTTACACAATGGAATACTACACAGTAGAAAGAAAGAAGGACCTCATACCCTTTATGACAGCATGGATGGAACTGGAGAGCAATATGCTAAGTGAAATAAGCCAAGTGGTAAGACAAATACCATATGATCTCACCTATAAGTAGAACCCAATGAACAAAACAAACAAGCAAAAAAGAACCAGAGACACAGAAAAAAGGAATAAACTGACAGTGACCAGAGGGGCCATGGAAGAGAGATAACAGGGGAAAGGGGAAGGGTGTAGTCAAAGAATATGTATAAAGGACTCATGGACATGGACAGCAGGGTAGGGATTGAGTGTGGGAATGGGGTAGGGGAGAACAACAGGGGAAGAACTGGGGCAACTGTAATTAAACAACAATAAAAATACAGAAAAACAAAATCACAAAAATGCATCAATCCTTTGTTCCCTACTCTTCAAGTAGAGAACTAATACAAGTAAATTATAAAGCAATATTATAAAAGTACAATATTCAGTCTATACCTTTTCTTAAATACAGAATTTCCTATTTTATCATTTTTCTTCTTAGCATGATTTTTAAAATATACTTACCCCTAATTAAAAATCATAAATATTAAATAAACTTAATATTTCAACACTAATTCCATCCCAATAAACTATAAAACAAATGGAGGTACTTTCTGGGTTACCTGTGGTGGATAAAGCTCCAGTGTGCATTCAATGCAAGCAGTCATTCCAGGCAGAATCACCCGGGCATTCCCTTTAAAACCTTCTGTCCCCCCATCTATTAAAGGGACAATGGAGCTTGGATCTAATGCACCATCTTCATAATTTAGGAGAGATATCTAGGAAAATTATTTAAAGAGTTTAAAAGGAGAGAGGGATAAGAATTCAAAAGAAAAAGCATGCTGCCAAGTAATTCCACAAGTCAATAGCATGACTGAGTACTAATACATCAAATCAAGGGATGATAATATTAGTAATTTACAGCCTCACCTTAAGATTAATAACTAGCAATAAACAATAAAATCTATGAACTTAATGGAAATTAAGTAAACTGATTTTTTTTTTAAATATGATGTGCAATTCTAATTTTCAGTGTTTTAAGAGCAAAAGCAAGAAGTTTTTACCAGCATGCCATTTATCCATCTTCTGGCTATGATGGAGTCTAGTCCACATACAATTATATGAAATTCTACGAGAAAAAAACATGCAAGTTTAGTTTTTTTAAATGCCACGGTACAACATAATTTATAAGAAAACACACACACAGAAACACACTTTTTACTATAATACATACACAAACACACACACATACACACACACACTTCCCAATCCCTGAATAATCCCTACTCAGGTCAGCACAGAAAAACGCAGGTAATGGTGTCAAGCAAGATTTAAAACAGTGGCACTCTCTTTTCAATCCATCAACAACCTTACCGAAAAGCCAACACCAAGAAATGAAAAACAACTGAACAGCCTTCAAACTAGCAATTAAAAAATAGTGATTTTAATTTCAAGTGAACAACTTACGTCGATAGAAAGTGTCATTAAAATCCTGGATCTTGTTGAAATGTCTGCATATAAGTAAAGGAATCTGAGCTGCTGAATGTGACAACACCGTAAGAAAAAACTTATACATATATATTTAAAACAAGAAATAGATCTCAAATATTCTAAGTAGTGGAATTCAAGGAATCTGACAAAATGAACACAACCCACTTTCTGACAAAACCTCTTTTCTAACACTCCTCCCCCTAACTACTTAGTCTCATCCCTGAACTCCCAAATCATTATATTCATGACTCTTGTTACACTTTCTGCTCTGCTTTAATTTTTGTATAAAAGTGTAAGCCTGGGAATGCAGAATGTGTGTGTTGTCCACCATCAGCATCAAGCCAAGAGGCAATCAACATTTGTTGAATGAAGGGAATGAGCACATCAGATTTCCTATTGATCTGGGTCATTTTAAGAGTTACTGAATAGCTAATTAAAAATAAAACAAAATGAACCCTGGGAGTTTCCAAAGACAACTTCTTCAGTTGCCAATGACTTGTTATTATTGATTTTTGGGAGCAAGATGGTGATAAGAGGTATGAATTCTTCCTCTCATTTACTCAGTTTCCAAGCCTCTCTCTTTTATCCAATCAAGCCCTGTCAGCAGTCTTCCCCTGCCTGGAGGCTGCAAAAGGAATCCCATTCAAAACTGGATGGGTATGAATCACTCTTAGCACTTAATATTTTAACAGCATGTGTAAAACATTTAAATTTTTTCTAACAGAGCAATTTAATATTTAATAATATATAAATTATACTTCTCTAAAATTACAGTAAATAATCCATTAAACTTGTATTTTAAAAGCAAAACAGAAAAAAAAAGAACAATATACAATTGCTGTAGAATTTTTTATCCTGGCCTGTAAATACTGCTATGAAAAATAAATACAATACTAGCCCTTGCCCATTCAGACCTCTATTCCTTTTGAAGCTAGGCAAACAGGGGGCACAAGCTGAAACTTAAACAGAAAGGTCAAGAGAACCCAAGCAAACACTGGAGGAACAATAGAGAAGGAACCAAGGAGCCAGACCAAAATATACCATCTCCTGGATTTCTATAAAATACTCAGTTTCCCAGATATAAAAAATGGGGATAAACACAGTGGTTTTTCTCCCTAACAGGGGCCTGTATTTAGATCTTTATACTTGTTATTTTGAAATATTAGATTCACAGGAAGTTGTGAGATGGTGTAGAGAAGTCCTGTGTTTTTTACCAGGTTTCCCTCAACTGTTATATCTTACAATATCAAAACCACAAAAGTGACATTGGTACAAGTATGTCTCATTCTGTCATTTAAACACATGTAAATTTGTGTAACTACCACCCTAGACAAACAACATCAATCAGCACAAAGATCTCCCTCCTGCTACCCGTTTTGAGTCACACCTTCCCTCCCACCACAATGCCTAACTTCGGGCAATTACTGATTTGTTCCCCATTTTGTCATCTGAAGAATGTAATATAATTAAAAATCATACACTATATAATCTTTTCAGATTGGTGTTTTTCATACAGCATAATTCCCTTAATATCCATTGAAGGTGTTAATATTTGGCTTTTGGTGCATTTTTATTGCTCAATATTATTCCACAGTATAGTTGTATCACAGTTAAACTATTCACCTATTGCCTGATGTTCTGGTTGTTTCCAGTTCTGGGCTACTACAAATAAAACTGTTATATACAATCAAGAACAAGTTTTTATGCAGACTTCAGTATTCGTTTCTCTGGGATAAATGCCCAGGAATGTAACTACTGGCTCATATGCCAAGTGTATGCTTAGATTTTTAAGAAACAGCCCTGGACATGTAGCTCAGTTGGTTAGAGCACTGTCCCAATATGCCAAGGTTACAGTTTCAATCCCTGTCAGGGCACACACAAGAATTAACCAATGAATGCATCAATAAGTGGAACAATAAAGCGACAACTCTCTCTCTCTCTCTCAAAAGAATAAACGATCAAACTATTTTCCAGATACCTATAGTGTTTTACACTGTCCAACAGCAATGAAGGATCTAGTTTTTCTGTACCACTGCCAACATTTGCTATTATTTTTTTAATATATTTTATTGATTATGGTATTATAGTTGTCCCATTTTTTTCCTCCCCTTTGTCTCCCTCTTCCCTGTACCCGCCCTCCACCATTATTCCCCCACTTTAGTTCATGTCCATGGTTTGTACATGTAAGTTCTTTGGCTTCTCCATTTCCATACTATTCTTAATCTCCTTCAATTTTGTACCTATCATTTATGTTTCTTATTCCCTGTACATTTTCCCCTATTCTTCCCCCTCCCCCTTGATAACTCTCCATGTGATGTCCATTTCTGAGATTCTGTTCCTCTTCTAGTTGTTTGCTTAGTTCATTTTTGTTTTTTTAGGTTCAGTTGTTGACAGTTGTCATTTTACTGTTCATATTTTTTTTCTTCCTTTTCTTAGTCCCTTTAACATTTCATATACTAAGGGCTTGGTGATGATGAACTCCTTTAACTTGACCTTATCTGGGAAGCACTTTATCTCCTCTTCCATTCTAAATGATACCTTTGCTAGATAGAGTAATCTTGGATGTAGGCCCTTGCCCTTCCTGACTTTGAATACTTCTTTCCAGCCCCTTCTTGCCTACAAGGTTTGAGAAATCAGCTAATAGTCGTATGGAAACTCCTTAGGAGGTAACTGTCTTGTCTCCTTTTCTTTTACTGCTTTTAAGACTCTCTCCTTTTCTTTAACCTTGGGTAATGATGTGCCCTGGTGTGTACTTCCTTGGATCCAACTTTAGGGCCTCCCTTAGGGCCTCTCTGAACTTCCTGGACTTTCTAGAAGTCTATTTCCTTTGCAAGATTAGGGAAGTTCTCCTTCATTATGTTTTCAAGTAAGTTTTCAATGTCTTGCTCCTCTTGTCCTTCTGGCACCCCTCAGGTTCTCATGTTGGAATGTTTAAAGTTGTCCCAGAGGTTCCTAAGCCTTTCCTCATTTCATTCTGTTGTAGTTGAATGTTTATTTCTTCCTTCTGGTCCAAACCATTTATGAGTTCCAGTTTCCTTCCTGTTACTGCTGGTTCCCTGCACATTTTACTTTACTTCACTTTTCATAGCCTTCACTTTTTCCTCTATTTTGCAACCATACTCAATCATTTCTGTGAGCATCTGATTACCAGTGTTTTGAACTCTGAATCTGATTGGTTGGTTAGCTCTTCATCACTTAGCTGTATTTTTTCTGGAGCTTTGATCTGTTCTTTCATTTGGGCCGTATTTTTTTTTTTTGTCTCAACATTGCTGTTATATAGCAAGGGGTGGAGCCTTAGGTATTCACCAGGGCAGGGCAACCCACATTGCTGCATTGTGACACTGTATGTGGGAGAAGGGTCCAAGAGGGAACAGTGCCACTTCCTCAGCTTTCAGTCACTTCCCCCTCTACCTGAGCCCTTCTGGTGTTGATTCCAGGATGTGGTTTTGTGTAAGTTCTAGGACCCTGTGGGTCTCTTCAACACACCCTCCTGTGAGGCTCCTCATGCCTCAACCCTTACAGGTTTTTTTAGTCAAGAGGTTTTGGGGCTTTATTTCCGGGCCCTAGTACTCTGGGTTGCACAGTCTGTCTCACTCCCCTGTTGTTTCTCCTGGTTTATCCACACACAAATGTGGGACTGCCCAGTCCACCAGCCGCTGCCTCGCCCACCCCAGTCCTCCAGCTGCAGCCTTGCTGCAAGTCCTCTCCACCCCACTGCTTGGCGCACCCCTCCTACCAGTTTGGTTGAGTATTTCTTCAACTCCTTGAGTGCCAGACTTCCGTACAGTTCGATTTTCTAGCAATTCTGATTACTTTTTGTTTTTAAATTTGTTGTTGTCCTTCTTTTCGTTGTGTGAGGAAGCAAAGTGTATCTACCTATGCCTGTATCTTAGCCAGCATTTGCTATTATTATAATTTTTATTTTAACTAATCTAATAGGTGAGTGCTAATATCTCAGTGCGGTTATAATTTGGATTTCTCTTACAGCTAGGGGTGTTAAACATCTTTTCATATGCTTCTTGCCATCTTCTTTGGTGAATACCCCTTGATTTTTTTGTCCGTTTTCCAATTGCATTATTTTTATTACTGAATTACGAAAGTTCTTTATTCTAGACACAAGTCCTTTGTCAGATATCTGCTTTGTATTTTCCAATCTACAGCTTGCCTTTTCATCCTTTTAACAGGGTCCTTCACAAAGCAAAAGTTTTTAATTTTGGTAAAGTTCAATTTATTCACTGTTTTTCTTTTATGTATCATGCTTTTAATCTGGTCAAAGATACCTCACCAAACCCTAGATCCCAGAGATTTTTCTCCTATGTTATCTTCCAAAGTTTTACAGTTTTACATTTGACACTTAAACCTATGGCCCATTTTGAGTTACTTTTTTGTAATTTTGATGGTTAAGATTAATTTTTTTATCTACAGATATCCAATGGCTCCACCACAATTTGTTAAAGACATTATCCTTCTTCCATTGACTTGTTCATGCACCTTTGTCAAATATTTGTTGGCCATACTTGCGTGAGGCTATTTCTGGCTTCTCTACACTGTTCTAATCTATGTCTTTCTCTCTGGCACTACACAGTCTTGATTATTGTAGCCATATAATAAATCTTGAAATTAGATAGTAATTCCTCCTGCTTTATTCTTTTTCAGCATTATTTTAGGTATTCTTTTGTCTTTCTATATCAATTTTAGAATAATCTTCTCTGTATTGACAAAAAAATTTCCTGGGGTTTTAGTGGAAATTGTGTTAAACTTGGACACAAATTTGGGGATAAATGACATCTTTACTATGTTGAACTATCCAGTTCTTGAACATGGAATATTTCTCCATTTATTTAGATCTTTGATTTCTCTCACTAGCATTTTGCAGTTTTCAGCATGGAAATCCCATTTTTATTTTATTTACACCTACAGGGGTTTTTTTTTTAATAGTTGTAAATGTCATTGTATTTTAAATTTCATTTTCCACATGTTCACCACTACTATAAAGGAATAAAATTGATTTCTATATGTTGACTTTGTATCCTGTGGGATTTTCCATATATCAAGCCCCATCTCCTGAATTTCTATAAAATACTAAATCTTCTCCTGATCTAAAGGTGTGAAAGCCAACAGAGTATGAATACTTCTTTTTAAAAACATACTTCTTATAAAAATATATTGATTCTGACACAACTTCCATTTGGTTAATAATATACTGAATTTCTATTCTGTCTGCTACTTTAAAGAGACACAGACTTATTGGATCCAGCTTAGGAACTTACAGTCTACTACATGAGACATGCAACTGATACAGAACTTAAAAGCAACAATGCAGAATAAATGACAGCAACTGGCTACAGAGCTTAATTTAAAAACTAGGGCAAAAAAATTATATAACCTTAAGACTGGAAGGAGAGCAAATTATTATCAGCAGATATCTAAGTAATAACTTACTGCTTTTATCTTTTTCCTTTTGCTTATCTGTTTTCTCTATGTTAAACATGTCATTTATAGTAAAGAAAAAAAACAAAAGGTTCAAAAAATTAAGCAATTTTTTTTTTTTTGTCAAAAGGATACGGAACTACATTGCAATTAGGTACTCTGTCATTTAGAAATTCTGCAGCAACTTCAGCTTTAGGTCTTCCAACATCTTTAGGCCTACAGGAAAATTACACTTAAATTAGCATTCATGATGTAAATCTACATGATCTACATAATTTCAAACATAAAAATGTCCATGATGAGTTTAATTAGAGGATATTTAGAAGAAATATTTTTATCTGAGTATCTATGATGAATAGTCATTCAACACTAAATGTCAACCCTTTTGGATGTTCCAAATTAAGTAGTTACAAACACTGACAATTCTAAGTATTTAGGTGAAAATGTGAGGATTTTTCCCCCATGTAGAGCATAATTGTAACAGGTTTCCCAGCCATTTCTCACTGTGGCATTTCCCAATGTAAAAAAATGATCCCAGACCTAGAGCCTTCTGAGTATCTGTCCTGAATCCCAGAACTTCAGGATGTTACTATGCAGGTCTTGGCTGAAATACACAATGAAATTCATTCTAGGGATGCAAGAACCTTCACGTATTCCCTAAGTAGTAAATTTTGTGTTCCATAAGAGACCATAACCACATTTTCGAAGAAGGAATAATTCCAAAGGCATTATCTAAAATTGCAAATGTCTCCAACATTTTCAAGAAGCTAAAAATATAAGGCCTCAAAAGATCACTCCCAGGTAATAATCATAGCTATATATAGAAAAGGACATTAGTTCTCTCTTTTATTCTCAGTGCAAATGTTATTTTTTTACCTTAGTATTTCCTCATTCTCCTCACAGAAATCATTCCCTCATACATACATAGTATGTACGTCATTACTTCTTTTTCACAACTTATTTTTTTATATGCATAGGTCTATCATACCCACTAGCTATGAACACTTGGAAGAAAATGACCATATTCTTATCTCTTTGTATTCCTTCATATCTAAGCATAGAGTAAAAACTTTGAAATTAGTGAACATTTTTTAAGAAACAATGTACTTATTAGAAATATTTTATTTAAAATTGCAATATTACAGCCCTGGCTGGCATAGCTCAGTGGATTGAGCGCAGGCTGCAAACCAAAGCACCGCAGGTTCGATTCCCAGTCAGAGTACATGCCTGGGTTGCAGGCCAGGTCCCCAGTGGGGGCCATGTGAGAGGCAACCACACATTGATTCTCTCTCTCTCCCTCCCTTCCCCTCTCTAAAAATAAATAAATAAAATCTTTTTAAAAAATTGCAATATTAAAAAAATACTTTAACAGGTCATTTTTATTCTCTTCAATAAAGCAGTGTTCTTTTTTTGTTCAAAACTTCTGTTAAGAGTTTTATTCTTTGTCCTAACTTGAAATAGAAAAGGCTCTAGCATACATTAGTCAGGGAACCTGATTTCAGTATTGCATTCAACTACAGTAGACACAGAGCTCTTCAGGTATGTAAACAGGATAAAGTAGACTCTTAAGAGTCTTTTAAGTTGTGGATTTTATGTGCTTTCACAGTAGATCCAAAACAAAATAACTCCTAGATTGTTTTTGCAGAGATTTTTGCTAATTTACCATTCCAGAATTAGGGAATCAGATTGTTCCACCTTAAAATGCATCTTGAATAAAATGGCTTTTCGCACACACCATCCTTGCAGGACACCTTGGCCTAATTATTTAACCTTGAAAACAAGTATCTATCTTGAAAGTTACTCTGAGATTAAATAAAGGAATATGAAGAACTTGCTTAGAAAGTACTTTACACATCCTAAGCAATCAATACATGTTAACTATCATTAAGATCATTATTATTTTAGCCACAAATTAAAGGGCATGATAATTATTACCATAACCAATTAATTCAGTAGTGTTTTTTTAAAACAATTATACACCAAAATTTATCAGACCAACAAGGACGCCCAAACTTTTCTATGGAGAAGGGAAATATCAAGGGTTAAAAAAAATAAAGAAAACAAAAAAAGTTAAATGTAGAGTTCACATTGCAACAACATTTCATTAATTTGACTTAGTTTTACACATCCTTCAATCTAAGAAATTTTACAAAGATAAGGCAGAGGTTTTGTGCCTATCCTAAAAGTTAATTTTATCGTTTCTGCTAACCTAACCTTATCTTATATTTCCAGGACAAATTACTTTCTGCTAGTATCCTAATCACTAGAGAAAGAAAAAAAGTTCATTATCTCTCCATATCTGCAATTCTTTAATTGACAGATACTGTTATCTAGCCACTCAAACCCCTAAATATTATTTGCTGAAATTCACTAATGACCATTTCTCAGATCTACAAAAGTACACCACTTCCAGTTTTCAAAATTATCACTAACAAACCATTCCCAGGTGATTTTGTAATTTCATGTTCCATTTCAAATGCTCCTGGTGTTCTCTCCTAAACTCTTCATTTCTTTTCCCCTTATATAAAAAGCTCAAACTCCATTACGACTTCATTGTTCCAGAGTCAGCACTCAAATTTTGGCTCACGATCCCCCCCGCCCAATATCACTAGGGCCTAATAGTCCAGCTACTGTTCTCTTATGAAATCCCCAGAAGGTTGAACTCTGTGCCTTCAGAGCACAATCACCCCAAAATCACATACTTTTTAGAAATTTCTGTTAGACATTAAAACTTACCTAAATAAAAACTGCCTATTTAGATTGGAAACATCTATAGTGTCCATGTCTATAACATGAATTTGTCTAAAACCAGACAATGCCTGTGGAAATAGAAAAATCCAATTAAGCAGAAATTTCCTCACATTTAAAAAATGAGATTTGTTTTCAATGTAGTCTTAAAGCTATAAATTCTCAATAATAAA
The DNA here is from genome assembly GCF_019186645.2 of Phyllostomus hastatus. Lineage (NCBI taxonomy): Eukaryota > Metazoa > Chordata > Mammalia > Chiroptera > Phyllostomidae > Phyllostomus > Phyllostomus hastatus. The sequence continues at coordinate 26,360,785 of NW_025333643.1, forward strand.
TTCTGCAGAGTCATATTTGATAGTTAAAGAGACCTACAAAGTATATAAATTTTTGTTCTTGGAAAGGTCAAAACTGTAACTATTCAATTTTAAATAGTCTATAACCAAAAGAGGACTCAAAATTTCTAGTTGTTTTATAATCTTATAAACACATCTGTAAAGTTTTGTTACTTTGCTGCTGCTAGATGCTTTAATTTTACTTGTTTTACTAATTAGCTGTACTTAACTATTCTTTTTTCAGAATATTGTTAAAAGCAAATCATACAAGCTTTATCTTAGTTTATGTAACATTAAGCATGCCATGATTCAGAAATAACTGTTATAAGATACATATCATAAACAAACAACATATAGGTACACTGCACATGTAAAAGAAATACCTTGAAGTACTGAGTCAAGAACAAGCAATCACAATAGCTAGGGAAAGCAAACAACTGTTGTGTTTTAATGATAAGGCCAGGCATTCTAACAGTACAACACTGCTCAAATTTACCAGCAGAAGCAAGATTGAAAAAAATTAAGTTACATTCATTAATTATGCCTTTCTGGTCTTGGTCAGTTTAAGCGATCAAATTAAGTCACTTGTCAACAATTTCCCAATTTTTCTGCCCCTATGATAAAAAGAGATCCTCAAAAGAGTTGTCCATACTTGCATTCTCAAACTCCCTCTTGTGCTCACTCTAAACAAACGTTCACTTGCACCATTCCACTGAAAACAGCTCTTCTCTAAGTCCCTGGTGAACTCCACACTATGTTGCCACCTCCAATGACCTTACCCGCCTAAGTATTTGGCCTTGTGTGGATCAATTCCTCAAAACACGTTCTTCACTTGGTCACTATACTCATGAGAATTTGAACACTTTAAAAATTGGTTTTCAGTTTACCAGTTTCCCTTCTACTTTATTGGCTAGAAATACAGAATGCTCTTATGCTTAGTTCTGGTGATCTCAATTTTATGAGCATCATCCAAAAGACATCTCAAACTCACGGTTTCCAAAACCAAACTCAACCATTCTTATTTACCAACCACACCAAATCTGTCCTTCTCCCAGGCCCCTCCTGTTAGTGAATGCTAACTCCATCTTTCCAGTTGCTCAGGGCAAAAACATAGTGATGTCATCCTTGGCTCCTGTCTTTTTCCCTCTCATGTCCCACAACCAGTCCATTAGTAAATCCTATTGACTCCATCTTCAAAACACATGTATCACCTGACTCCCTCTCACTACCTCCAGTGCTACCACCATGTTATAGGTCACTGTCCTCTCTGGTCTAGATGACTGCAACTCCTTTCTGACTAGCCTCTCAGCTTTCTCTTCTATTCTTCCTTTAGTCTTTTCCCAATACATAAGCCACAGTGATCCAGGTTAAAAGTCAGGTCAAGTCAACTCACCTGCTTAAATCTCTCCAATGACTTCCTGACTAGGAGTAAAAGGCTAAGTTCTTACAGTAACCTCCGAAGCCTTTTGTGATATTCATTTCCAGCTCCTCTATCTCCCATTAGCTCTCTGATACCCTCTCTAAAAATGCTGACCTTTAACCCACTTCTGCTTTACCTATAAGGACCTCCTTGCCGTCCTAGAACATAACAGTCATGCTCCTACATGACTGTTATAGGGACAGCTTTTTCACCTGCTGTCTCTCTGTCTAGAATGTTCTTGTTCAACTCTGCTCAAATAGCACCTTTTTATAAGTCCGTTCCCTTTCCACTTGGCTACCTATCTTTCATCTTTCCTCTCTAAAACATTACCATCCGTCAAACTATGTATTTTACTGGTCTTTTTTCCCTCCACTAAAATGTAAGCCAAAAAAAAAAACACCTGTCTGTATTGTTTAATGCTGTATCAGTATCTCTAGCATCTAAAATAGTGCCTGGCATATGGGGTAGGAGGCTCAATAAATATTTACTCAATCAATAATATTAATGTCACATTCCTTTTTTCAGAATGAGCCTTGGAGGGGTTTACAATCCATTTTGAAAAAGATGTGTATCTCTTATGTACTTATGTCTGTAAAATTGAAAACCCTTAGTTTTCTTCTACTGTTAAGAGAATATTATAATTCAATGAATAACAAGACCACTCCTAAAGTTGCTGATGACTACTCTTCAGATCTAATCTCCAATTACTGTACCTTAAAATTAGCATATACCTCATTTGCAAGTAACAGCTTCAAAATGGAAAAAGTCAAACCACCCTTCCTTTCTACAACTTTGTTTCTTACACTGCTAGAGTATTTATATCTGATAAGGTACTATCATGTTTGGTACCCCCAGAGTATATCATACACATGGCTATTTATATTATGTGAGAGTTGTCTCCCCAATGAAACTTCAAATTTATTAAAGACTGAGGCTGTGGTAATTTACAATCACCAGAGATCCCACCACTTGGTACCATGAAGTATACTGGATTTTTGCAGTTTCACTAGGAGTGACATTAGTACTCCCTAGCAAAATTAATGTGGCTGTTTATATTTAAACTTTAGCCCCATGATCAACTTTTTGGGTTGTTCACCTGATTCTTTTATTTGCTTGATTTTCTATGGAGTCCAATCTAGCATTTCCACTTTTCTACACACCAATGAGAAGCCTGGCATATATCAGCTCTCAGTCAATTGTCCTTCTATCCATCTTCGCTAAATAAACTGGGTTTTTTTGTTTTTGTTTTATTTTGTTTTTTTGAAAAAAAGCTACCTGGGCCCTAGCTGGTGTGGCTCAATGGATTGAGCACCAGCCTGCAAACCAAAAAGTCGAGGGTTCGATTCCCATTCAGGGCACAGGCCTGGGTTGCAGGACAGTCTCCCAGGAGGGGGCTCAGGAGAGGCAACCACATATTGATGTTTCTCACTCTTTCTCCCTCCCTTCCCCTCTGTCTAAAAATAAATAAATAAAATCTTAAAAAATAAAGAAAAAGCTATTTGTTATCAGAAGTCAATGAAACAAATTAACTAAACCACTACTTACGGATTTCCAACCAGTATACCCAACAGTTTCACTAAATAATACCCTCTCTTAAATGATCCTCATTAAAAACAAATTAACCTATAGTTCAGTGAAAAGAATGCTTAACTAAGAATTGATGACCTGGATTAGATTCCAGGCCTATCACTATCACTATAAGTCAAAAAAGTTAGGTAAATCATTTAACCTCTCTGAACTTCATGTCTCCCTCTATATAAAATAAGCCAACGCTCTATCTAAATGGGTTATTTTATGGAACAAAAGAAATAATAAATTCTTTCCAATTGCTTGTTAAAATATGAATTACCAGTTTTGTTATTTCATTAATGAGCACTTTGCAAGAGGAAGCAGAAAGATTTCTTTGATAAAGAGCAAAGAAATAGTAAGACTTTGTGTCAAAGCCTTTATAGTTGAGAAGTTTAGAATTAAACTGTTTGGAATATGACCTGTTAAACTTATCTAACAAAGGCTCGAGACAGGTTATTAATCATAATAAAGAAATTTCCTAGTATGATAGAAAAGGAAAATTACCACAAAAGAGAAAAAAATACATATTAAATATATGTATATATATTACCAGATTTTTCAGGAGCTCACATCCTAAGCCGCCAGCTCCAATGACTAGAACTTTACATGTATCTAACAAAAACTGGAGAGACTGTAAAGAATGAAAAACATATTAAAACTTAGTTATAAAAAAACATAAGTTCCATCACTATACCAGGCCATAAAATAGTTTCTGATATTTCCATGAAAAATGCAAATGAAGACCAAGAGCAGACTTTCTATTTAACAAATTCATAAATTTCTGAAGAACATAGAGCCAGAAATTCTATGACCCTAATGATTTCAGAGCATTTCAATTTCGATGTTTTTAAATTGATGTTTATTGTATGAAATTAAAAGGCTATTTCTAAAAAGAAAAACTATGCTACTTAAAAGTTATCTGTTTTTAACCTTGAAAGGGGATGGAAGGCATCAAATTCATTATTTCACTGACTTCCTAAAAAGAGAAAAGTGTAAAAATCCTAAGAACGGAGAATCAAACAGTGCACAAAGTGTTTAAAGGTCTTCAGGAAGGAAAAAACAAAGGTAAAATTCTTAGAAAATTATATATTAACAGAAATACTATTTGAAACAATCACTTAACAGAATTATCTTAAACAATCAGGCAAAACAAAACTCAGAACCACAGTCAAATAAGGTGGGTCCAAAGAAAGGCAGAATATTGTCAATTCTGTCCAAAGAGACTAAAGGAGAAAAAGTTATTTAGATAAGACATGGGTAAAATCCAAGAGCTTATACCTTTAGGAGTAGCACAGTATTTCCATTTCAAAATAATAACCCTTTATAAAGACAAAATGACAAAAATTTACTATAAAGAATGCTTCTTTCTACCTTGTAATAAAAAAAAGTTATATCTAATTGAATACTTGCTTTAAGCCAAACACTATCTGTCCAAAATTCTATTCCGGTTATACAGCAGTCACATTTTTTAACATGCAATTAGTTATATTCAATCCTAGGATGCTCTTTTAAACTAAATTTCAAAATTTAAACACACATCTATATTGCTATCAAAAATTTCTCAGAGCAAAACTAAAAAGGGGAGTGTCTCAGAAATCATTTTAAACTGAAATTCAAAGTGACATATAACTTAAGAGTTCTAAATGAGATTAGTTATTTTACTCAAAAAATTTCAACATAATTACATGAGAAATGTGAAAATGACTCAAATATTAGCCATTCAAATAAAATCAGTTGCAAATACTCAATTTAGTATTTCAAGGTAAGTTACACATTTGTATTAGTATTTTTATTATAAGAGCAATTGAAAAAGAAAGCATTTAATTTTTGAAACAAAACTATAAGAGGAGTTATTTAAAAATAAATGTTTCTCACTTCAGTGCTCGGTTCGAAATCAGGGTGTGTGAAGGGTCCAGATCGCTCGAGGAACTTCTTTACATGGTTCCAGCGACCTTCCCAGTCTCCAATGTCCCCACACCCACCATCAACAGCCATTCTGCACAGAACACAGTAAATTCAGCTGCAAAGGTCAGTATGAAAAAAACCACACCTACAACTACTGTGGTTTCCCAAATGAAATACAGAGCTGCTCAAATAAAAAGGGTATTATTTGATGTTGTTACACTTATGCTTTTAAATTTTTTCTTAGCTATTAGAGTTTATTGAAAGTTAAAAACTACATGTATTTGATGAAATAAATCAGTCTATGTGTTTCTGGGTTCCCACAGCAAGCCAAAATAAAACTTAGGATATTGTTTAATCAAAAAGAAATGGTTTATAAAAGATCACTGTGAACTTCCCTAAGGTGTTCCTTCAATACAGCTGGATCGGGAAATACCAGTTTTTAGAGAAAAATAAATATATAACGCCACTTGCAGAACTGTGATGTTTCATATCTAATGTAACTCATCTGTCCTTCCTAAGTTTGAAAGATGTAACTTAAATATCATTTTTGATGAGAGGAACTCTCACACGCTTTTATCTGAAACAGAGGTCCGGATTTTCAAAAAACCTCTTTTAAATACTATAAGGTGTTTTTTATTGCCACTGTACACAGAAAGTTTTAGGCTACAATCATACCGCAGGTAAGCATTATTGTCTAGAAATCTAGAGCACACAACTGAGTGTGTCCTAATGCTGGAGTCCTCTAACAAACTAGTAATCCATGTATTTCCCACTCCGTACAAAATTTGTTGAGTTGTAATTTTTTTTAAAGTTTTCATATTTCGTATAACCCAACATCCACGTTCAAATGTATTAATACCCATTTCTACAAAAGGGACGGAGAAGTATTTCCTAGCAATAAAGACCTTAGGTTTTGATATGATAGCTGGGTTTGATTCCACAATTAACTGTACTGTGACTGACCTTGAGCAGATTACTAAACAGCCATAAACGTCATCTACAAATTTTTACAGCCACTTAAGGGCAGAATGAGAATACAGTAAGCATTCAAACTTTAACTGTCATTTTAAGCAAAAGCGGAAAGTCAAAGAAAGGCGGGAATGTGAAATTAACCTTGTACCGCCAATCCTCTTGCATTCGACTTTCTGAGGGCGTAAACTGGACTAAAGCTCTGCTACTGGGATTTGGCTCAGGAATTACTAACTCACCACACCCACCGCAAGAGTACTTTCGTCCCCTCCCGAGTAGGCAGGAGCAAAAATTAAAAACACTGTTTACCTCTATCTCACGGCATAAAACTAAGAAATAGGGTGTGTAATAAATGGGCAAAATAAGCTCTTTGGAGTCAACACTCCCCTTTAAGAGCCAATTATTCTGCAAAAATAATTGATGTGCTTAGTCCGATACCATGGAAAGTTCTCACACAAAATGCAATTAGAACTGTTTGTTTACGGAAGGCCAAAATCGGACCGGTGTCCTTTTGTGTGTTCATGTGAGATTCCCTTTTCACAGGGTCACGTCTCTAACCACTGGGATGTTGGAAGAAGGGGCGCCAGACGGTCCCGCTAGACCTCTTGGTCAAGCACCGGGCGGGCCCGAACGGGACCTGCTGCAGGGACCGAGACCTCGCGGCCTGCGCTCCAGGTGCCCCCCTCCCAGCCTCCCCGGCCCGCTGCGGCTGGTCCCCTAGGCCTGGGGTGAAGGGAGGCGGGGGTCCCCGGAGAGGGCCCCGGCCTCCCGGCAGCACTAACTTCTCAGCCAGCAGCTCCTCTATTCTCCTTCTTTTCTTCTCCCTAAAAGAAAGAGAGAATAAAAGAAGGGTCAGCATCACGCTACACACTGGGCGCCGCGAGAGGATGAGGGGCGAGGGAACGGGGCGAGAGAGTGGGAGGACCCCGGGTGGCGGCGGCCACCGCCCACTGCCACGCTCACTCACAACCCAGCCCGGCCCAGCGCGCCTGCAGAGCCGGAGTACTTACGGCTCCTCGCCATCCGCCATATTGTTCTCCGCCTCTTCCCAGGTAGCCCCACGGCAGGAGGGACTAGGCGTTGGAGCGGGGCCAAGGGTGGAGACTGGGCGGGAGGGGCGGAGGCGGGGACAGAGAGTAGGAGCGGCTGGCGGGGCGGGCAGGCCTCGTCGCTCCCTTGGGCTTTAAAGTCCTGCATTGTAATTATGAGCTTAATAAACTACCCTTAATTGCCTAATTCTTATCCGGTGTGTAATGTTGTTATGCTGCTTGAAAATATTGATGTAATACGTTAGATGTTTATACGATTTGTGTATTAAGTAATTATGTAAAATTGTATATTCTAAGAGAAAACTCCTGGAAGAGTCTCCCTAATATGCCAGAGCTTCCTTCTGAAGAAAAGCACCAGGTGAATTTTCACTTACTGATTTTCAAGACAGTTCCAACATCTTTGCATAAAGATATTCACTTAAAGAGTAAAATTTAAATCAGTTTCTAGGGCGTGGATGAAGATACTGTTTTTCTTTCTTCGTTAATATCAATATTAATATAGTGTCACATTCTGTCAGATAAGATATTCAGTATCAATGGAACAATTGGAGAAACATTTTTCTCTGAGAAAAATATAATATTCAGATAGAAAAATGTATGAAGAAAAAAGCACACAAATTAAATAATCATTTAGGACACACATGATCTCATCGCCTAAATATAAATGATAAAATTTTGAACTATGTATTTTCTTCCAGAGTCAAAAACTGACAGATGGATGTGTGTATGACTGGATAAAGAAATATAATCATATTAAATGAGAAATAGCTACATATATAATTACATATATTTTTGCTTAAAGTGGACAAAAATGAGATTTAGCGTCAGAAATTTTTAACTCTCCACTTATTACTTCTGATATCTTGGGCACATCTGTGTCTTTATTTGTAAACTGGAGATAACAATATTTGCTTTGTAAGACTCTGAGATTTTAATGAAATTCACAGTGGTTTTCAAAATGTAACTCCTGATCAATCACATCTGCATCATTTGGGAACTTCTTACAAATGCAAATACAATTTTCAGGCCCGACCCCTAACCTTCTGCAAAACCCTTGATGTTTCTGTACAAATTAAAGCTTGAGAAATACTGAAATGAAGACTGTATAAAGCAGGTAGCTTCAACCTTTTGGCCTCTCTGGGACACACTGGAAGAAGAGTTGTCCTGGACCACACATTAAATAACACAAACATTAACAAAAACTGATGAGCAAAAAAAAGGGTCAGTGCCCACTTTTCCTAATATCTATCACAGATAAGCAAAAAAGCCCTCATATGATAACCTGAATCATGCAGCGGCCCTTTCAATAATCTTAAAATCATCAACTGGCGCAAAGTGTGTGATTACTATACTAATACAGAAAATGTACATACCTAAGTAATAAAATGTCACTGATGTTTTTTAAATAGTTTATTATAAAAGTAAAAGAGGGCAACATAAAATGAGTGGGATGTTTAACATTGTATTTGAGAACATAGTGCATCAATACCTGCTTTGATAGAAATAGTTGCAAGTCTCAGTGAGTTCTCAAGGTGCTCATCAGACATTTTGGTTCTAATTTTACTCTTAATGTGTTTTCATTCTTAAAAATAGTTGCTGGCAAATTAGGTGCTGCCAAATAGCGATGGCATGAAAAAGGTATGATTGTGAAACAAGGGATATTTGTCTCCAGGAAGATAGGGCCTATAAAAGTCCAGTAAAGAAATACAATCAAATTTTTATTTAAGTTGAATATCAAATTGCAGCTCTATGCACTCCATTTGAAAATTGACAGGTAACATATTTATGTTGACTAGAAATAGAGTCTCAAATATAGCAAAATATTGATTATTTTCCCAGAAATTTTGAAATCTGTTTTCAATCTCTTGTATCAAATTGAAAAGTAAAGCTGCATATTTTTCACTGTTCACAGGACTGTGTTTAGCCAACATGTCAAAATGCATAAAATTGTTTGCCTAAATTTGAGCTTGCCATAATTTCAGTTTCATTTGTAATACTGTTATGGTTTGAAACGTGATATTGAAAAGTTGGTTTTCACCTTGAAGACATATGTTTAACTCATTTAAATGAGCAGTTAAATCCACTAAAAATGCTGAATCTGTAAGCCAGTTTTCATTGTCAAATTTCAGCAAAAATTTGTTTTTTGATACCATAAATGACTTGATAACATGTTGCAAATCTTAAAAGCTTTTCAACATTTGGCCTTGACTTAGCCATCTTGCTTCTGAAAAGTAAATGATGTTACCATAGTCAGCATCAATACTTTCAAGAAATTCCCAGAATTAGCAATGATTCAATCCCTTAGCCCTTATGAAATTCAGTCTTGATGATGATTTGCATGATGTTATCCATTTTTAAAGTTTTTGTGCATAAATTTTCTTGATGTACTATGCAATGATACTTCATCAAATGTGAGTTTTGGGCAGCAAATGCATCTTCTATTAATTTTACAAGTCCCTCTTTAGTAACTATACCAAACATGTTGACAAATGGGCAAAGAAAATCGCTTTAGCATTTTTTTTACTGATTTGTATAAATCTCTTGATTTAGTTGTGTTTTTTAATGGCACAAAAGAAGCCATTTCTTCAGTGGCATTATATTGATCATCAATACCTCTAATAAAAAATGGCAAGTTGAGCCGTATCTATAGCATCAGTGCTACCATCTATCACCAAAGCATAAAATTTAAAATTAGCAGCTTTACTCTCAAAACTTCTTTGAGACAAAGTAGTCTGGTGAGACAAACTGATTTCAGAAATATCATCCTTTTTTTTTTCAGGGCAAATTACATCTGCCATGCTTTCTATAAATTGCTTACTAAACTCACCATCAGTAGATTGTTTTGATTTTTTTGTGATTTGTGAAGCTTGATATGCTACCACATAACAAGCTTTTACAATGGAATCTGCCCGAGTTGTAACTTTTTGAAAAAAGTTTTGAGAAAACAGACTTTTATCAGTTCTATTAGTTTGTCCTTATGAAGCAATCCTTCATATGCATTGAATTTGGCAGCATATTTTTGCATATAGTGCCCTTTCAAACCATAGTCTTTGAAAACTTGCACAAATTCCCTACAAATTAAGCAGAGTGCCTTACTATTTGCCTTGACAAAAAAGTAGTCATCTGTCCATTTTTCATTGAACAATCTTCCTTCATCAGTGATATTTTCCTTTGGAGGGGTTCTTTTTTTTTTGAGATGCTGTAGAAGCCATGCTAGGATTAAAAGAATAATAATAGATAAGGGACTTTATTTACTTTTATTATGAAAAATAATTGACAGGAAAAGAAAACAAGGTTTGGGCCCTTCCACAGTCCTCTAGGCTGCCAATGCAGGACAAGGCAGAGGGCTGATTGTAAAGCATGGTGGGTGATGTGTGAGGTGCCACCGAGTTGTGGAATTACCTTTAATAATCAAATAAGAATGCTCACCTGACTTCTAAATAACATTAAGTGCCTAACGTTGCAATGGTAGGTTGACATTATTGATAATCACCAGCTCATTAAGTCACCACGAGCACTTGTAACGTCTGGTGGTATCAATTCTACTGTCCACACTTGGAAGAGAACACACTGGAAGGTGCACACCACCATAAAACTGAAGCAGTGCATGTGTACAAATAGCAAGAGCATATGTATGTTTATGTGACATCACGACATGTAATCACACAAAAAAAATCTCACAGATTTAAGTAAATTTATGAGTTTGTGTTGGGCCACATTCATAGCCATCCTGGGCTGCATGCGGCCCGTGGGCCGTTGGTTGGACACCCCTGGTATAAAACCTGATGGGTATTCAGTAAATGTAGCTGCTGTTTATAAATTATTATATTCTGTCTTCTTTTTGTCTTTTAGCATCCCACAATCAGGTTCAACTCAATAGCATTCATTAAGCCAGGCAGTAAATGGGGTATAGAGCATACAACAGGAAACACCAGCTTCTTTCCAGATCACATGTCTTGATATCTACACAGAAACCTCTTCTACTTGCTCAGACTACTCCACAGATGAAACTGTTGAGGTTAGATCCTTTTCCCCACCAATGCTACATTTAGGAGACCTTTTCATTAATGGCAGTGAACATCACAAATCCTTCAGGTGTTAAAAACCAATAGGTACCTTAGAGATCACCTAGTCTAAACCCACCCACATCACAGAGGAGGAAGCTGAGACCCATGCACAGGATCCTGCTCCTCCATGAAGAGCTTTGCAAAGGTATCTGTTCCTGCATCTTTGTGCCTTAGAACTAACACTCTGACTCACTATGGTGGTATTTTGATAGATGACACCAGGCCCTCCCCGTGACTCAGACTCACTGACTGAAATAGCCGATTTCCCTTGCCAGTAATAAAAGACAAGCAATCAAAACCTGCAACAGATTTATTTCACTTCAGGCAGAATATATTATAAACTATTAGTCTATCCACTATTGTTTACATACAGATAGATGAATATGTTATGTAGGATAGATAGCAAGCCAAGGCAGGGAGAAGGAAGGAGACATAGCTCACCCACTAACTCAGATGTGTTGAGCCTGGTCTGATAAGATTGCCAGGTGTTTCAAACATCACAAGAAACACCATGCTAGCACATGAAGAGGAGAGCCCTTGAAGTTCTGTACATAATATTATTTCCACTATGTGGGGAAAAACACTTTTGAAACTCTGCATTCATCCCAAGGTCTAGAAGGTGGAATAAGAGGGGATCCACAGTACCCAAAGAAAAAGCCCATAAAATAACTTCAGCTAACTGCCTGCCTCTGGGTATACTGTCTGTTTCACAAGGGGGTCCCTAGTGCTTACAGAAAGAGCCCATAAATAACATTGGTTAACTGCCTCAACTTTGATTAACTGCCTCAGTCACCTGTTTTACAATGGATGACAAGATGTGATTTGCATCAAGATAGTGACCTGCTGTAACAGTCCTCCACAAATGCCCATGTTTAGGTAGTCACACCCCCTGCAGGAAGCTGACACTGCCTTTACACACCAATTAATGTGTAACTCCCTCACTTCATCCCACAACTATATACGAGGTCTGTCTGGAAAAAGTCCAGCCATTGTTAATATAATAAGAACAGTTTGTGTGACATCAATGTAGCCTAGCAGCCAAGGAGAGTGGACTGGAATGCACATGTGTGAACAATGACAACTTCACTGTACTAGTCTGTAGGGGTGGTGGATGCTATTGAGTGAGCATGTGTATTGTATGGCCATTGCATTCAAAATCACTGAGCGAGTAGAGCAAAAAATCTGCATCAAATTTTGCATTAAGCTTGAACATTCCTCCATGGAAACTATTCGGATGATTCAGAAGGCCACAGCTATGAGCAAGTGGTGACTGGAAGCTGCATCATGACAACGCACCCTCTCATATATCACATCTAATGCAGAGTCTTTTTGTGAAACACAAACCACCCAGGTGACTTGCCACCCTTACCTTGCCTATTCCTATGCCCTACGCCTTTGTCCCTCACCTCAGCAGGGCCTATTCTCTTCCATGAGAATTTATCACTCATAAACTTTGATTGCATACTAGTAGACTTGTTGATCTGTAATTCTTTCCTGTGTCAGTGAGAAGAACCGAGTTTCTCCCACAACAAATATTCAGAGTGGTGCCTAGAAGCACATGTCTGTGTATAAGGACACCAGGAAGGCTCCTACAGTGAATCTGACCCCCACTAAATGAATAATGTCAAACAGGTTCTACTAATAGCATTTCAAACAGTGCCTGAAATAAAGTAAGGATTCCATGTGTTCATTTTTATTTAAAATAATTTTATGACTGAAGAGAAGCAGAATTTCCCATCCCAAAATATGTTTTGTGGGAGGGGGTGGATATTGATTATTTTAAGCTAGGGGTTTTTGTTCTTTTTTTTTTTTGCCATTTTAACCACTTTATTTAAACATTTTTTTATTGTTGTTCAATTACAGTTGTCCCCATTTCTTTCCCCCATTACTCTCCCCTGCCCTACCCTCCTCCCCTTCTATATTCAATCCTCCTCCCTCCCTTCACCCCCATTATCTTTTTCCTTGGGTCCTTTATACCTGTAAACCCTTTCCCTTCCCCTTCTTTTAAGTTAGTTATATTTAAGAAATGAAAGACTCAGGAAAATCCTTTAATCTTCCCTCTAAAGAATTTAGATAAAGGACCTGCTCCAGGAAGAGACATATCATTATAGATAACTGCAGTTTAATCTGAACCACTGTAGTGTGATAGGGAGGAACCAGCAAAGTCTATTTGATCTAAGACTTTTCTGTGTCCCATTGTTAAAGATGGACCAGCAAACATTTGTTTTGGAAACATTTGCTTTTCCATTCCACATGAACTGCTGTTCTTCTCTTTGAAGTCCCAAACCACTACTCCCTGCCCTCTTAGCCTTAGCTCAACAAGGCAAAGCTTCAGTTGAGCCAGCATTCTTGTGAAACCCCTGAACATACATATGTAATTAAATTTGGTTATTTTCTTCTGTTAATCTGTCTCATGTCAATTTGATTATTAGACCAGCCAGAAGAACTAAGAGAATGGGAAGAAGGAGGAATTTTTTTCTCTTCCTCCACATGACAAAAGTAGAAATGTGTAGTGAAAAAACAAAAAGTCCCATGATCCAATCAGAGTGAGAAGCATATTTAACATTTTGAGAGGGAGAAACAGATCATGCTCTATATTACTATACCTGGCTTTTAAAAATTTCTTTTGTTATTTTAAACCTCTCTAGAGGTTTGAACAAATAAGTAAAATTACACTGAAAAAATATTTAATGGATATCAATGACATGATCAATGAGCAAATCATATTATTACTAACACACACTTGATGGTCTATGGTCATGTGGTACTGAGCAATTAAAAGGTAAACATTCTCGATCACACCTCCTGATACTCACTGATCTCTCCAATAAGTGTGGGTCTTACTGGGGCTCATAAACCCAAGTGAACTCTGCCACACCCTCTGACTTCCTGTAACATGGCACATCTCTAGATAGCACCCTTCTCACTGTTTGGTAAAGTTACTATTTCCACTGTTACAAGATCCTTGAAGACAGAGCAAGATTGCATTCTTCTCAACTTTTTTTTTAAAATCTCTCACAATGCTCTCATTAGGCCTTGAAAGGACTCAAAATATCTTTTGACATCACACTGAAAATTTTCAACCTTTTTTCCCCTATCAAGTCTACCCAGATACAACTAAAACAATAAAATTGCAATGAGATAGAGAAAAGTCAGTGGATATTTATTATGAAAGCATAGAAAACAAATCAAGTTACAGCACTATTAATACCATGATACCAAATGAATCATGGGCTGTGCTATTATTAATAGCAATAACAGTAATATCTAACTGCAAGGAGTTGCTATACAATAAGCACACCTCATTCACTCTTGTTTATCTTCAACTATTAATACATAGCAGATGTTTTTATTATACTCAGTTTAGACATGAAGAAACTGAGATTGGAGTAGGTTAAGTAATTTGTCAGAGTCACTAGCAAGAAATGGAGGAGCTGGGACTCTAATTTAATTTCTCTGACTTTAAATCTTTCCATTTTTCCAGAATCGAGAAAATGTGACAGCTCAGAAATATTTTCACCTTTTAAACTTTATTCAACACCAATGACAGGAGTATTTACTTAGTGTCATTGTGGGTTCCTGAAATAGCTTCTAAATCACCGAGGAATACCAAACTATGTCTTCTAGATTTTGCAGTAGATATATTTTATTACTTTCCAATTTTTTTTGAAAATTGGTGGCCTGAGGAGAGTGAATTCAGTTTTTAAAAACAGCACCATTGAATGTTTAAAGACTGTTATCTTACACATTAGCATTATAGAATTTTGCCTACCACACTATGAAGTTAACGAAAATATTTTTTTCTCTTGTACTTGACATAAAAGGAGGGTGACGATACCAACCAGCCCCTTAACTGGAAAAAGGAAGACCCTTTAGAAGCCTTAGCAGGAAATTTACAACTAAATTGTTTGGGCTGAGATATAAAACTATCATATTATCTATTAAATTACTGTGCTTCCTTAGTGAAATTTGTCCCCAAATATTAAGATAAAACTAAGAAAGATCTTTGTGAGTGGAACCCATGTTTCTGCACAGAAGATACTGGGTGCAGAACAGTAAGTTCACTGCAGACCATTGTTTGCTTTCAAATGTAAACAGCATGCCCAGATCAGCTGAAGTGACCAGATCTGGGCATGTTGTGCCCACTTTATCAGAATGCACAGTCGTTGAATAATTTTGCCTAGACAGAATGGACATGGAAAACAAAGAAGAAAAGTGAATAAACAACCAGTCTTCCGTTCTACACGTTCTTCATTCCGATTTTGTCAGTCTGATTTCACTCATAGTGACTCATGGTGAAACAGAGAAAACACGAGGATTACATTCAGATGTGCAGAGGTTAGTAACGGCTTACTTTCCCAAAACAGCTCATCCCTCAGTAACACTACAGCTTCCATTCCATTTTACCTAGGTTGGCATCTGAACCAATGCTAAAATTTTCCCCAAAGTCCAGAACACATTCCTAGGGTTAAATATTCAAAAGGAGTGTTTTAAAGGAGGCTGTGTTTGGACTTCCAGGGAAGGCATTGCCATCTCTCACCAGGCGGATTTCCGCTGGTTCCTTTCTGTCATTTCGTCTCTCTTTTGCACTCAGCCCCTTACTCTGTCGCGGGACCCCAGTTTTGCTATAGCCAACCTCTTAGAGCCAATAAGGAAGTTAAAAAGAGAAAAAAGCGCCTCCCGCTTCCAATTTCCGCTACTCCGCTGCCGCCAACCACAGAGCCGGTCGAGCCGGAGCCGCTGTGGCTGCTAACTATTCAGCTGGTTAGGTTGCAGCCACCGCCGCTGCCAGATTCCAGAGGCGAAGATACCGCGGCGAGGAGACCAGACATGGACGTGAACATCGCCCCGCTCCGGGCCTGGGATGATTTCTTTCCGGGCTCTGACCGCTTTGCCCGGCCAGACTTCAGGGACATTTCCAAATGGAACAACCGCGTGGTGAGCAACCTGCTCTACTATCAGACCAACTACCTGGTGGTGGCTGCCATGATGATTTCAGTTGTAGGGTAAGTGGGGCCCTTTCGGGGCACTGATGGGGTTTATTCGGAGGGGCTTGAAGGCCAGACTCCCGCGGGCGGAAACGCTCTGCGCGCGCGGCGCGGGCCGGGGCAACTGCAGGCGACCCAGCCTTAGTAGCCTGTGCTCAGGGCGAGGCCGCAGCAACCTGGGGCCCCATTTTCCTTTCCGTTCCTCGGGTTGACACATGCGGGCGCCCTGAGAGTAAGGAAATACTGCCAGTCCCGGGCAAAAACAATGACTTTTTTCAGCCTTGCTTCGATTAGAGTCTTGAGAGGGGAATGTCGGTAGTGGCCCGGTGTTGTAAAAATAAGGAGAGGAAAGTGGTGTAACTCTGTCTTGGGACTGGATCCCGACGGTGTCGGCTCAGGTTCGGCAATATAGGAAGGACATTCAGGAGGCCACGGGCTCTGTCAGTGTCTGTGCTGTGCCTGCCGCTCTGCACAACGAAGCTGAACTTAGAGGCAAGAGGGGGCCGTTCCCTGGGATACATCACTCAGTGTGGGGGACATCACCCAGTGTGGGGTGAAGGCTGCCCTGCCTGTAGGAGTGGGGTCCTTATTTTTTTTTCCTCCTAGGAGTTGACAGGCGTAGCCACTTTCTGTATCTTCACTTCCTAGGCTGCGTTCTGTGTATAGGAAGCCTTTTCAAACTGGATCTTAAAATAAAAAAGTGCCCTGTGTTATATACAGTTTCACACATGCACACACACCCACTCTGCTAGGATTCACACTTCTCTAAAGAAAAAGCCACCCTCAGACGTTATAAGGAACTCACTTGCCATTAAAGAAATGTCTGATATTTCCATTTCAGAGTAAACAGAGGGAAGAGCAAGCTGGCCTGGGAGACAGGAGAAATCCAAACTAGGAGGGTGTGAGAAAGGGCTAATGGGGTGGTTTCTTAAATTGGTTTGCTGTTTTTTGACTTATTTATTGAGTCATTTTTCTGTGCCAACCACGGGAGCACAGTGAGATCAGGCAGAGATGAATTCTGGCCCAAGGGCACCATTAGTTGTTGAGAAGCTGTAGGACCAAACACAACGCACAGAGAAGAGAGAGGTCACAATTTCTTGGGTGTGGTTCAGAGTAGCCACTCCGATGGAGAAGTGGATGCTCATCTGTGGGGTTTGGTGGGCAATTAATTACCCGGATCCTCATTATGTGTTGCTTAAGAACCTGCAGTCTGAGAATGGCTCAGTGTGTGGAGGGCAGGACTCTGAGCCAAAGTGGCAACCTGAGTTAAAATTAGTTGGGGTAAAACAGGCCTGAAACAGCTGCCTTCTGAACCTTTCCCTGTCTTTATGCTTGAGTCTTATTTCCTAGTTCACTAAAAAAAAATTAAAAGAAAATAAAATAAAAACAAATAGTAAATAGGATTGCATCTGTTATTTTGCTTTCTTTTTATCTTTTCATTTTTTGTAAGGAAGTAAACAAGGAATCTTATCTGGTGATCGAGTTATGGGTTTGGGGTTTTTTTTTGTTTTTAAGTAACCTCAAAAACTTAGATATGAGGCAAAATCTGACACAGACCAAGCAAATGTACCAAAAACAAAACAAAACAAACATACAAATAAACAAAAAACACTGTTTTTCAAAGAGGTGTACTGCCCAGACCAGACACAGCTCTGGTAACCTTGCTGGAATCTATTTTTTACCTGGGAAGGCCAGGGCCCTTCCTTATCTAAATTTAGCTCCCTCGTAATGTCTTAGGCCACTAACTCAGGCAGTTTGGAGTGTTTGCCCTTCTCATTCCCCTTTTCAAATTGGAGATTTTGGTTGGCATTGAAATTTTTGAAGGTAAAAGTAAAACATAGCCATGTTTATTTTATTATTATTATTTAAAAAAAAACTGGGAAAACTACAGGCCAGTAGTAAGTTGTTTTGAAAACTGTACAAAATATGAGATTTCTTTTGTAGCTCAGTAAAAACTTAATGTATGACCTTCAACTGTTTTCTCTGTGTCTACAAACACACTTAGTCTATAGTTTTTCCCACAAATTTCCCTTTTCTTTCTTTATAATCTAACAATAACAAAGTGATTTACTTGCGTTTCCTCACACAACCCAATTAGATGAGATACTATTACTAGCCTATTATTAAACCTGAGGCTCAGAGAGGCTAAATGACTTGCTCAAAATCACAGACCCAGGGTTGTGCTCTTAACTACTATGGCACCTTCCTATGAGTCATGAAGTGTGGAATTATAGTCTGTTAAAGCTGGAAGAAACCAAGTGTCTTCAGGATCAGGGAGTTTACTTGATTCTGGATCATTTCTCATTCTACAGAGAACTCTCTTGATAAAGTCAGTAGATGAGTGGGCTCAGAGCAGCACTGGAGGCTGTGGATTCAGATCCTCTCTACTGGCATTGATAGTTCTCTTGAAATCTTGTAGAGTTGTGTGAAAATGTGGTCAGACTCTTTACTGGGGAAAGAACTGTGTTGAAGAGTGTTCTTCAAGGGTGTTCTTCTGTCCCCTGCTGGTGAGAAGGGACCTACAGGCCATTGTTAGAGGGTTCTAAGTCTCAGCTCTGACTGCTCCTGTGTTGAAAACCCACTTAAATGAGGATAGAGAGGACCTGCAGGGAGGGAGAGGGAAAATTAAGAGGATATCCTTTAACTCCAAAACACATTTGCTCTTTGAGTTCTACTGCTGTAGAATAGGAATTAAATGACTTAATATAAAGCTAACCAAGGTCTTGCAAATGACAACACTGAAATGTTAGGAGTTATTATAGTAAATCCTACAGGCATATTTAAAATTCTCACAACTTGTATGTTATCTTAGGCAGAAGTTTTAAATGATGAATAAACATTGGAGGTTTTGTCATAATTGCAACTGTGTTTCACATAAAACTTTGCTTCCCTTGAAGACTTGAGTATCCTTTTGAGATGCAGGTGTTACTTCAGAGTAGACTGAATGACTTAAAAGAAATAACATGATTCACAAGCTGGAGAATGTATGTTTTGCTGAAAATGGCTTTGCTTCCTTTAAATCCAGAAGGGAAAGCTGTCTGAGATTGAAGAGGAAAGGAGTTACCTTCTCCATCCTTGTCATAATACATGTTGGCACCAGATACTCTTTTTACCTCATATACAGCAATACAAGTGTGTGCCTGTATTTTTTTTATTGTTCAATTACAGTTGTCTCCATTTTCCCCTCACCCCATCCCCACCCATCCCCACCTCCCACCCCCCACCCTTGATCCTACCCACTTTGGCTTTGTCCATGTGTCCTTTACATATGTTCCTTGAGGACCCTTCCCTATTTCCCCCCATCATCCTTCTCTCCCTGCCCCTCTGGTTACTGTCAGTTTCTTTATTTCACTGTCTCCAATTATATATATCTTTTTTATTTTTTTAAAGATTTTATTTATTTTATTTTTAGAAAGGGGAAGGGAGGGAGGGAAACACCAAATGATTGCGTCTCTCATGCCCCCAACTGGGAACCTGGCCCACAACTCAGGCATGTGCCCTGACTGGGAATCGAATGAGCGACCTTTCGGTCGCAAGCTGATGCTCAATCCACTGAGCCACACCAACCAGGGCTCTGGTTATATTTTTAAAGTGAAGAACAAAGGCAACATCTAATAGCACTTGCAATTGAAGTACTAAGCATGTGATATATTCTAGTTGTGGACAGGAATTTCTGTGTGCTTAACAGAGTGCTAAAACCTGGGAGTTGGAGAAATCTATATTATGGAATAGCATCTTTCACTCTGGGAACTTGTTAGAAAGGGAGACTTTCAGGCCCCAGACATATTGGGTCAGAATCTCCATTCTAACAAGACTCTCAGATGACCTATAGGCAATGACAGTTTAAGAGGTATAAGTCTGCTGTGGTTCAGAAGAAACAGAAAATTTAAATAAACATACATATTGCCCAAGTGTCACCTTCAGAGATTCTAAATATATAGTTCTTGCCTGGGCCCAGGCACCTGTAGTTTTATCTAAACTCCCCAAGTTATTCTGATATATGAGGGGAGACCTCCCCCTAAAAAAAGAGATTATCTTCTAGAGGGCAGGCCCCTTGTAGTACAGGTTTCCTCTGCTAGGGGAGTGTTCTAGGAACCCATCCATATCAGTGTACCAGTTGACATTATGAGAGGCTGTGTTCAGCTTCAGTGAATTTTTTTTGGAGACTCAACGTGTTTGCCCGTTTCATGATGGGTGATTTACTAGCACACCTGTCCACACCATGCTAAGTATTCAGCAGTTTTTGATCAGAAATGAATGACCCCTGTGCCCCACCCTATTCTCCCAATTTTGCCCCAAGCCACCCTTTTTTTGTTTGTTTCCCTGGGTGAAATAGATGTGGAAGAGGTGAAACAAAAAACAGCAGAAGCACTAAAAGGCATCAAAATCAATGAGTTAAAAAACTGTTTTGAGTAGTGGGAAAAAATGTCTTCAGAGGTATGTGGCATCAAGTGGATAGTTCTTTTAAGGTGATTGAAGTTTAAACATGTAAGAATAAATACATGATTTTTAAAAAATAAATTCCAGGGTTTTTTTGATCACCCTCGTATACCACCAAGTTGAAGTTGTGAGGAACTGATCCCATTCAACTCCCCAACTTTCACAAATATAAATGCTTAAGATCATGCAGCTAATTGGAACCAAAGTTGCTAATAGCAGCTTCTTTTATGAATATAAAATAAAATACTTTTCCCATCTAATCATATTGCAAATATTCTAAAGCTCCTAATTAACCAATTTTTCCTGAATAGTTATTCTTACAATATCTGTGTTATTTGCAACTCTCATTCTCACAAATCCCTCTCTGCTAGAAGAACCATATTTTCTGGTGTGACATCAGAAGCACCAAACCACACACAAAATCTTCAAACACATAAGCCCCTCCACTGCATCTCCAGTTAGAAAGGCACTTATGCTCAGTTGTGTACATGCATGCCTTCCCTTCAAGAAAGCACATTGTAGCTACTAAATGAAAAAGCCCATTATTTTCATAGAAAGTATCACCTTATGGCCTGTAACGAGAGAGTGGAAACTAAAGTTACTCCTTTATGCTTTCAGTTGCTCGAGATGCGAAGGATTTTCTAGAAGGCTGGTAACTCTCTTTGAAAAGAGCATTGCCATAGTATTTTAAAAAATGAGTGTGGTCGCATAGAATGCTCTAGGACTATGGCTACCAGCATCTGGTATTGAAGAAATGGTTTGGTCCCTGGATGAGTGGTTCAGTTGGTTGGAGTGTTGTCCTATTGACCAAAAGTTTGCGGATTTGATTCCCAGTCAGGCCAGGTGGCAGCCAATTAATGTTTCTCTCTCACTCGATATTTCTTTCTCTCTCTCTCTCCCCCTCCCCATCTCTTCCCCTCTCTCTAAAATCAATAACTATATCCTCAGATGAGGATTAAAAATAAAAAATAAAAACAAGCTTCCAGTTGGTAAAGGAAGAAAACAGAGCCCTGAGTTACTCTGTATTAAAACATTAGCATGTGAAATTAATTGTAGCTTGTTCGTGCTAAAACCTAGTGGAAACGTTTTTGAGACTAATCAGCTTCATCACCAATTCTGTGATAGCATTCTCATTTGTGTTGCTTCATTCTTTCACTCCACAAAGTATATGAAGCACTTACTAACCTCCCTGATAATGTGCCAGGACATACCATGGAGAATGCAATAGCTATGATTCCTGCCTTCAATTCATTTAGAGTCTATAGTGGTAGCTGGATGTGTCAGAATAACCTTTATACAAGTACAAGCATAGCAAGAATACAGAAAAACAAATTTATGTAAACATACACCACCTTTAGCCTGACTAACTTGATCTCTCGTCTACACTATGATTCTAAATTCCAGTACTCTCACATGTTGAGAATGGGAGGGACATTTAGTATGTGGATAGGGTAAATGGTTATTAAATTTTACTCATCCTCACTCTTCTACTCAGTTCAAGCAATATTTACTGAGTACCTACCTTGTACCAGACATTGTGAAAGCCCTAAGGATACTGGCAGGAATTGAAGTCCACCCAGCTTTCCCGAATCCTCCCAGAATTCATTTCTTTCTGCCCTTCCAAACCCCTTCATTCATTTATGAGGCAGAGCCCGTGGTATACTGGCATATGTCTTCCCCTGGTAGACTACATGTTTCTCTTGATACCAGAAGAAACACAATTTTAATCTCAGATAATTTGCAAATTTTATCATCTAATAAGGATTGTCTTTTGTTAAATCATCTTCTGACACTATTTAGGTAACCTTGTTCTTCTTGGCTTCTCCCCACACACTTTTTAAAAAAAAGGTTTTATTTATTTATTGTTAGAGAGAGGGGAAGGGAGGAAGAAAGAGGAAGAGAAACATTGATCAGTTGCCTCTCTCACACACAATCAGTGACCTGGGCCACAACTCAGGCATGTGCCCAGACCAGGAATTGAACTGATAGCCATTCAGTTTGCAGGATGACACCCAACCCATTGAGCCATATCAGTCAGGGCCCCACATACTTTTAAAAAAAAATTTTCCCTGCCACTGTCAGCTGGGGTTGGTAGTTTCTAACCCCTTTTCTTACAGTGGTTCTGGGTAAGTGTGCAAAATGAATGAGCATGTTTTGGATTTCTGGTCCCTTTCTTAGAGTGCAAAAGCTCTTAATGAATTTAGTAGAGGCAGATAGCTCTGTACAGGAAATCCAGATCTTATAGATGAACTTGACCTATCTATTTAACACCCAATTGAGCAGCATTATTGGAAATTGATCATTTTCCTTCTGGACAAATGAATTCTACCCTTTATTACTCAGCTTCAGAATATTTACTCCTAACATCGCCTCCTGTTTCTTGCAACGAGCGTGGTTTGTTTTGGGGAACACTTCCATGCCCGTGATCTTAAGACCTGAAGGCTGCTTTCCATTCTGTAGGTATTTACCATAAATATTTAAGACTTCCCAGCCTTCCTGGCTCTGGAGCATGTGTATGGACACAAAGGGAAGGCAGAAAGCCCATCTGAAGTGGAAAACTGGGGCTCTGGTTCTTCTAATCCTACCACTAATCAGCTTTGTAGCTTCATATCCTCAGTGCAGCTTCCCTGTGTCTCAGAGGAATAAAAGGGAAAGCAGAAATTGGTTGTTACTGGACTGCAGATAAGAAATTACTTGTACAAAGGGAATTTATGTGTTGCTAGTTTCTTTGCATTTGGCCAACCCGTCTTCTCTCCATGGCTCTGTAAGAACTTGCCATGTGACAACCATTTAATTTATTCTATTAAAAGTATTGAGAATAAATAGTTTGTAAATGAGTATCTTTTCACTGCAGCTCTAAAACGTTATTTGTTGTGAGGGTAAACACAAGTTCTTAATTGTTGAAGGCAAATACATGAGTGTCGTTTTACCATTCTCTCTACCTTTGTGTACGTTAGAAATCTTCCATAATAAAAAGTTTAAAGGCATTTGTTGCCTTCCAGTCAGAGTCTTGTAACTGACTTCTATTTGAAGCTACATTCCTGTGGGGAGTGTCAGATACATGACTTCCAGCCCAGATCCAACCTGTTGTTTGTTAAGAATAAAACAAGCAATTAACTGATAAATGCAAAAACAAAACAAAACAAAACATGGAAGTTCAAAGGTGTCTTAATATGAATACTTTTTAAAGTATATTTTATTGATTATGTTATTACAATTGTCCCATTAGTTTTCTCCCCTTTATCTCCCTCTGCCCTGTACACCCCCCTCCCACCATCATTCCCCCACCTTAGTTCCTGTCCATGGGTCATACATATAAGTTCTTTGGCTTATCCATTTCCTATTCTATTCTTAACCTCCCCCTGTCTATTTTCTACCTACCATTTATGCTTCTTATTCCCTGTAACTTTTTCTCCATTATCCTCCCTCCCCCTCTCCGCTGATAACCCTCCATGTGATCTCCATTTCTGTGAACCTGTTCTGTTCTAGTTGTTTGCTTAGTTTGTTTTGTTTCTGTTTTTTAGGTTCAGCTGTTGATAGTTATGAGTTTGTTGCCATTTTACTGTTCATATTTTTTATCTTTTTTTTTCTTAAATAAGTCCCTTTAACATTTCATATAATAAGGACTTGGTGATGATGGACTCCTTTAACTTAACCTTATCTGGGAAGTACTTTATCTGCCCTTCCATTTTAAGTGATAGCTTTTCTGGATAGAGTAATCTTGGAATTAGGTTCTTGCCATTCATGACTTCAAATACTTCTTTCCAGCCCCTTCTTGCCTGTAAGGTTTCTTTTAAGAAACCAGCTGATAGTCTTGTGGGAACTCCTTTGTAGGTAACTCTATCCTTTCCCCTGGCTTCTTTTAGGATTTTCTCTTTATCTTTAACCTTGGGTAATTTAATTTTGATGTGCCTTGGTGTGTTCCTCCTTGGGTCCAATTTCTTTGGGAATCTCTGAGCTTCCTGGATTTCCTGGAAGTCTATTTCCTTCACCAGATTGGGAAGTTTTCTTTTATTATTTTTTCAGGTAAGTTTTCCATTTCTTGCTCTTCTTCTTCTGGCACCCCTAAAATTCCCATGTTGGAATTGTCCATGAGGTTCCTAAGCCTCTCCTCATTTTTTGGAATTCTTGTTTTTTCATTCTGTTCCAGTTGAATATTTAGTTTTTCCTTCTGGTCCAAATTGTTGATCTGAGTCCCTGTTTCCTTTCTGTTACTATTGGTTCCTTGTACATTTTCCTTTATTTCACTTTGCATAGCCTTTACTTCTTCCTCTATTTATCATCCATATTCAGTCATTTCTATAAGCACCCTGATTACCAGTGTTCTGAATTTTGTATCTGCCAGGTTGGCTATTTCTCCATTGCTTAGTTGTATTTTTTCTGGGGTTTTGATCTGTTCTTTCATTTGGGCCATATTTCTTTGTCTTGGCATTCTTGTTGCATTGGAAGGGGTGGAGCCTTAGGTATTCTCCAGGGTGGGGCAACCCACATTGCTGCATCAAGGCACTATATGTGGGGGAGGGGTCAGAGAGGAAACTGCTGCGTGTTTGGCTCTCGCCCTGCTTTCAGTCGTTTCCCCTGCTACCCACAAGCAAATTATGCCCTTCTGGTGCTGATTCCCATGTGGTTGGTTTTGTGTATGTTCTAGGACTCTGGGCCTCTCCAATGAATTCTTCTGTGAGGCTGGGAGTTTCTTCCACTGCCACAACTCCCACAGGTTTTTACAGCCAGAGGTTTTAAGGCTTTATTTCCCCACACTGGAACCCTGGGTTACACGGTCTGCCCTTTTTCCCAGTTGTACCTCCTAGCTTATCCCCACTAGAATGTGGGACCACCTGCTCTGCCAGCCACCACCTTACAGAGTGTCCTGTCTACTCCCCCACCGGTTTGGATGAATGTTTCTTCTTTAACTCCTTGCTTGTTGGACTTCCACACAGTTTGTTTTTCTGGAAGTTCTGGTTGTTTTTGTTTTTAAATTGGTTGTTATCCTTCTTTTGGTTGTGCGAGGAAGCAAAGCATATCTACCTACACCTCCATTTTGGCTGAAAGTCCCTGAATACTTTTAACATGCCAGTGGCTGCCAGGATAGTGGATCACTTGGATATGAGTGTTTAATTTGTACCAATTACTGAGGGCACAATAAATTTCACCACACAATGAGTGTGCAGTAAATATCAATGGAGTTCCTAATTTGTTGAGTGGGAAATCTCAAGGTTAGGTTACTGTGACCTTTCTGTGGCAACAGACAGGCTTCTGTCCCATCTTAACTGCTTCTGGTCATTAGGCCCAGGAGACACTGCCCATATTTACTCGAAACTGGTTTGTACATTTAACATTTATACTTTACAGTAGGGATACCCTTCTACCCTTGTCAGGGTAGAAGACCGTGTTAAGAAACCAACATAAACACAGAATACTGTTGGGGTTATCTGAGGTACAAAGAGCAGGAGGGGCTTGTATAGACAGGTTTGTGGAACATGGATCACTTCTTGGCCCCTAGCCTGCACTAGCGAAAAACTAACAAATCTCACTGATTATACCAGAATAATTATCACTTATGTTTGCATATGAGTTTAGATGATTTATCTTACTTTTGCTTTTTTATTTGTTTCTTTCATCTCAGCTCTGTGAAGACACAAAGACAGGAACTAATTCTTCTATAATATTTAGCGTCCAATGAGAATAATAGTGATTTCTCCAAGATAAGTCTCACATCACTTAATTTGTGGCCATGGAACGTTGCTGGGTTCATTGAAATAACATGAAAATATGCTAGATTCTTAGCGTTTTTCTTTCTTTCAATAAATATTTATTGAATACTTGTTCTGTGCTAGGTGCTGGGGAGAAAATGTCATGGTCCCTGTCCTCAAGTTGCTTAATCTGTAGTGGGAGACAAGGACATTCATCCAGTGCTAATTCAAATAAATGTAAAACTGCCTAGGTGTTAGTGCTGTGAAGAAGGTCAGATGGTGCTCTGACCAAGTCAGGTCAGAGGGACTGAGAGAAAAAGCCGAAGACATTGAGATGTGAGGGAGGTAGGAAGGACCAAGTAGAGAACAGTTTTTGCATGGGCCTGGGAGGGCTAGAGGCAGGGTGAGTTCTGCAGATGGTTAAAAACTCCAGCAGATGGAGTATAGGAACCTGAGAAGGCGGTCTGAGAAAGCTGGCATCCAGAGCAGCTGCTGATTCTGAGGGCTCACTCACACCAGTTGTGAAGAGCACTCTAACTACTGCAGGCAGATGCAGAGTGTGGCCTGGATTTCAGGCCCCTTTTTCTCCCCCAGCCAAGGCCTCCTGTGTGGGTATAAACCACACAACTGGGTGTAGCTATGGAGGCATCAGGGGCTGGACCCTGCAGGACCTGGTACATGTGTGAGGAGTTCTGTTTTTATTTTGAGAGCAATGAGAAGCAAAGAAACAGATGGGTGGGTTCCTATTTGCTAGGATCCCTCTGGCTGTTGAAGAACTGTGAAAAAACATTAGCAATTTAGAGAAGTTCACTGTGAATAAATTGTTTCCTCCTTTCTTGGTGAATCAGGCTTCCTCAGAAACCAAACTGCAAAAATAGCTTTATGTGTTAGAGAATTAGAATTCAGAATTCAGTGTAAAAGCTGCTTCTGCTGCTCAGGAAATATCACGCTGCTTCTTTGGTTCTTGACATTGCAGCCTGAAAGAAGCTACCAAATATGCCCTTAAATCGATCTGAGTATCTCTGTTTTGGTTTTATTGCCAACTCTACAACTGGTGGCCTTGGGACAAACTTACTAATTTGTCTATTCCTTAGCTTGCTTTTATGTAGAATGAGGTAGGTTTTCAAGGTCCCCACAGTTCTCAAATTCTGATTGGTCAGGATTTTTTCCCTTAAGTGGCTTATGCTAGCTCTGTAGCTATAGTTAGCTGAATCATGCTACATGTTTAAGACATGTGTCTGCACCTGGTAATAGCCACCTTTCTTCAGAGAGAAACAAGAATGCTAAGGAATTTCTCAGAATGACCCTTAGTTATGTATCCCAACTAGAAGAATGGGGTTTCTTAAAATGGTAGGGGGTAGGGGAGAAATTCCTGAGCCTAGTTAACAACACAGAATGGCTTATATTGTCAGTTGGTGTCCCAATTACATCAGCTGGCACATTTTTTTCTCCCCTGGATCCCTTTGAATACATTTCTTAACTTCCCCAGGCCTCAGCTTATTCATGTATAATGGGGCTGAACTGATTCATCTTTGAAGACTCTGCTTCATGCTTTGTGGTAGGATTCTAAACCTTTTTACAGCCATCAATGATTCCAATAGAATTTTTAACTATTACATTTATTTATTTACTATTGGAATTGGTGAAATGGGATATATATGTATGTAGGTATATATTTTTATTTTATCGCACAATAGAAAAAACATGTTATTTTAAATTTATTTTTATTTAAGTAGTTAGCATACAGTATTATATTGCTTATATTAATTTCAAGTGTGCAATATAGTGATTCAACATTTTTATACCTTACAGTGTGATCACTCCACTAATCCTAGTAATCATCTGTCACCATGTAAGCTTATTACAATATTATTGACTATATTTCCCTTGCCTTTTTCATCTACCCTACCCTCTCCCTCTGGTAATCATCCCTTTGGTCTCTGTTTCTATGAGTCTGTTTTTGTTTCATTTTTTATTTATGAAACTAGGTCCTATTTCCACCAAGGACAGAATATCATGTTCCTCTCTTTCCCTCTGTGCTGTTTTCCCTTTCCCCCTCTATCTCTCCCTTTTGCTGCTGCTGTGTTAATTTGCTCCAAGTGCAAGTAGGTGCCAGGGCATGGGAGTGGTGTGCATCTTACCATTTCTTGGAATAGAATTGCCCTTAAGCAAAATATGGAAGAAAATCATTTCTGCTCTGAGTTAACTTTGTTCATTTTTTCAAGCTTAGAAACTTGATTACTCTCTGTAGATTATGGCTGGGTGTATTGTAAACTCATACCAGTTCCATCTCTGTTCTGTTTTCTTCCTTTGACCATGAGCAACAGGAACAGGTGAAAAACAAATCTGGAACTGCTTGGGTCAGGCCTGGGTTTTTCATTGTTTGTCACTGGCTTAATTTAGACACTCAACCAGATATCTACTTTACTTGTCTAGAGGAACATAGGAAAAGCTTGGCATGCAAGCTTTTTATTCCATGCATTTTATTCCATGCTCACATAATTTTAATAGGTATTCTAGAAGGAACTGAGTAGAGGACATTTGGCACTTTGCTGCCAACCAATCCTCTCTATTTACATATTATGCAAAAGAGTTTCCTGAAACTTGAATCCTGCACTCTAGTTCTTTGTGTTAATGTTAGTTTTTGCTTTTCTTTACAGCTCAGAAATATTTGGGTGAGTTATAGGTAAACATCAAGGCTCTGTAAAAGTGTTCATTTCTTTCAGTACCTTTTTCCACTTACATTTGCTCATTTTTTAATATAATTTTTTTTTCATTTTCAACTAACACATGAATATTGAGAAAAACATGTAAATAGCAGTAAGCAAATGGAAATAAACTACCCATGATCCTACTACCGATATAACTACTGTAGTCTTTGGTATAATTTCTTTCAGATTCCTTTTGGTGTTAGTAATGAGATTTATTAACCTGTGAGAGTTTCCAGGCCTCTCCATTTAGTCTCCCTACCACCTGCTGAAGAAGATTTTGTTTTCGCCCTGTCCAGTTCTTAGGCCTATAAGGAAATTTTTGTGTTTTCTCACACCAATTATGGGGTTAAGTCAGGAGGGTAGGGTATAACCCACATAAAATTTTAAAATGAAAAAAAATACAGAAAGACTAACTAGACCCAGATAATAAAGAACTGGGGAAGACAAGGAGAATAGCACATGAGCTAGATGTTGGGAAAGCTTGGGGGCAGGGAACCAAGGTTTGAGCAGGAGAAGGAGCAGTTTCACTGTCTGTATGAATAGAAATTGTGTTAATGCTGTTAAAGAGATAAAGTAAAGATGGACTGTTGTAGTTGGCTGTGCCATGCCTTGGTGTGGGGCTAGGGAGCAGCTTCTTTTATATTTTCATACTTTCTTTTTTAGATGTTCACATTATTTCTGCTTACCAAATAATTTACTAATTGTGAAAATTTCTACTTCTGAGCTGTGTAACATATGATAAATCTACCTAACCTCACAGAGAGAATGTGTTCTAGTTGCTTTTACCCACACATTATTAATGGCTCCCATATTATTAATTGTACTGTGAATCTTAAAAATTTGTTGTATATCCCACCATCTAGTAAATTCGTGGCCCTGTAGGTTATTTCTAAAAGTTTTTAATCATAAGTATCACTCATGAATACTGTTACAACTCAATCATTGCATTTTTATTTCCTTAGACTCTATTCTAGGGAGGGGATTTATTGTCTTGAAGGGTATATGTATTTGCAAGAGTTTGAATGAAATAAGCAATTTATTATTATAGGCAATTTATTATTATAGGCTTTAATTTTAAATTATGTACTAATACTTTTATCACTATTTAATTTCATGTAAAATTTCATTTTAACTTCTTAAAAGCATTTTTGATACTGTTTGTATTCCTGATTTCACCCATTAAGGTATATAGTACTTTCACTCCTATTAGAAACTATTTCAAATAGCTTTTATGTTTGGAGAGGTAGAATCAGAACTAAATGTAAAGGGATTTAAAAAATGTCTTAGTTATCCTATATATGAATCTCAACATGAGTATGAATTCTTCCTTTGTTCCATTTCAGAGGTAGTAAGCTCTTGGCTTCACCTTTCATTATCCTGTCTTCCCCTGTCCCTCACTTCCAAATCAGTGATGATGATACTCAGAGTATGATGAAAACACATTGACCCTCTTTGTCCTTCCTAAGTAAAAGGCTCATTAGCCTCTCATGAAGGTAAAATGTTAGTAATTTGTTGCACTCCCTGACCACAACTGTCTTGTTAAGGGTTTTGTATACACTGAGAGTAGTAGTGGAGGTGGAGGCTACAATGCCCAGTCATTTTCGTTTATAAAATACGTGGTCTAAATTTCCTCCTTGTAATGTGTTACCCCATTGTGAACAGTAGTATAATCTCTGACTCATGCACCAGTGGATCTCAAAGCTTTGTATTTGGAAATCCCAATTGATAACCCATTTCCTAACAATGCTCTGGGCCCTTTTAAGGAATTATAATGGACTCTCTGTGCCAGGAGTCATAATCTCAAATGCCTCTATGACTAGGCCAGTTGTATAAGAGAGCAATACAGGCCATTTATTAGAAAAACAATGACTGATTGCAGCTCACTGGGGCCTCTGTGTCAGAGATGCAATGGTGGTGGTGGGGGCTGAGGCATGATGGAGATTAGCGGTTCTATCTGAATGGGAAGGCAGCTCCAGCCTTTGTTGACACATGGAAAAGTGGGCCTACTGTGGTTAGATTTTCTTGTTTCCAGGAGAAGCAAAAAAACCCCAAGTTTTATGGATTTTTTAAACACATTGAGATTCAAGTTAAAGTTTTTTAAAACACTGTACATTTCAAATATACAGTATTTGATCTGATCCATGGAAGTCATTGTGTGATCTGTATGCTACATTCATCTATCATGGCCATTTCTGTGAGGATTTAAATAAGCTGAGAAAATACAATTTAATGTGTATCAGAGCCCTGGATGAATGAAAGGTAAACATAGCCCCTCCAAACAATGGGGTCTCTTAAATTTTAAGTCTTAAAATTGTGGGCCTCTAATGAGATGAACTGTTG
The DNA here is from genome assembly GCF_019186645.2 of Phyllostomus hastatus. Taxonomy (NCBI): domain Eukaryota; kingdom Metazoa; phylum Chordata; class Mammalia; order Chiroptera; family Phyllostomidae; genus Phyllostomus; species Phyllostomus hastatus. The sequence continues at coordinate 26,391,930 of NW_025333643.1, forward strand.
AGCTTGGTGGAAGTCAAATTGCCTACATGTGAATCTTGGCCCTACCATTTTCTTACCTCTGCACCTAAGTTTCTTCTTTTGAGAAATGAATGAATGGCTCTGAGGGCTATATGAGGCAATTTAGACACAATGCTTAGTAAATACTACACATTCATTTTTACTCCTCCCCTTCCTCATCTTCCTATTCTTGCTGCTATTACTATTGACCTGGCCCCCTTCTTTTTGTCATATTCCAGGTTCCTGAGCCCCTTCAACATGATCCTTGGAGGAATTGTGGTGGTGCTGGTGTTTACGGGGTTTGTGTGGGCAGCCCACAATAAAGACATCCTCCGCCGGATGAAGAAGCAGTACCCCACAACCTTTGTCATGGTGGTCATGGTGGCTAGCTACTTCCTCATATCCATGTTCGGGGGGGTCATGGTCTTTGTGTTTGGCATCACTTTTCCTTTGTTGTGTAAGTGAATCTGAGTTGACTTTTCTTACAAAAATGTAGGAGAGATTGTTCAGTGGGACTTACATAACCTGTTTCTTATGTGTGTTGGCGTGTCTGCAAAATTATCAGGCTTTTCTCAAGTAGCAGATTAAAGCCTAGTAGTACATTAATTCTACAGATATGTATTGGGCACCTGCTAAGTGCCAGACTCTCTTCTGGGGATGCAATAGTAAACAAAAGAAACACAAATCCGAAGTCACACATTGGAAAGTGGCATAGCCTCCGCTGGACTTCAGATTTGTCTGATATTAGAGTCTGTTCTCAATCTTTTTTGTTTTTTTTTTTAATATTTAATTAATTAATTTATTTATTAGAGAGGGAAGGGAGGGAGGAAGAGAGAGAGAGAGAAACGTCAATGTGCGGTTGCTGGGGGTCATGGCCTGTAACCCAGCCATGTGCCCTGACTAGGAATCGAACCTGCGATGCTTTGGTCGCAGCCTGCGCTCAGTCCACTGAGCTACGCCAGCCAGGACTGTTCTCAATCTTTTAAGTGCCATTCACACTGCCCTGACTCAAGAATGAATGTATGTCATTTGGAAGTAAATTACTTACTACTTAGAAGATCATTATTGGTGTCAAGTTTTATAAGTCTATAAAAATAATCATCCCAGAATATAGATATTAAGTCCTCCAATTCTGGTGAAGAGAACTAGATATTTTCTAAGTTTTACAGGCATTTTTTCCCCACTGAGATTCCAAACACACAAAGCCTGAAATAGAGAACAGATAAAATTCAGTCTCATCAGTAGAAATCTGATTAAAATTCTAGCGTATTTAGTGACAGGAATATCCCTTTAATTTTTAAAAATATTTTTTAAAGATTTTATTTATTTATTTTTAGAGAGGGAAGGGAGGGAGAAAGAGAGAGAGAGAGAGAGAGAAACATCAATGTGTGATTGCCAGGGACCATTGCCTGTAACCCAGGCATGTGCCCTGACTGGGAATCAAACCTGCGATGCTTTGGTTCACAGTCCGAGCTCAATCCACTGACCTATGCCAGCCAGGGCTTATCCCTTTAATTTTTAATAGCATTTCACATGTGCATTATTTCATTAAGTAAAATCAACTGCTTGTTTGGAGTTGTGTTAGGTTAAGCCCAGAATATTTATAGATGTGTTCCACACAATATTGGACAAAATATTTGAATCAGCAAACTCAGACTTTTTGAACTATTCTTCAAGTTTTCCTAATGTGCTAGAGGCTTATTATTTCAATGATTTAACTTTGGTACCTTTTCACCTCAGAGCCTGATATAGGCCACTATAGTGAAGTTGATTTCTATTCCTAGGCCTGCTGGAAACCAGCCATGTGGTTTGAACCAGGTATACTGTATGGGCTGTAGTTCATACATCTATAAAATAAGGAAATTAGACAAGATCTGTAGTTCCTAAACTTTGATGATTGTGAGAACCAACCAGGATGCTTTTTAAAAATATAAACTTCCCAACTATATTTCTTGGAGACCTTGATTCTGTGGGTTGACAGTGGTGCCCACAAAACTTCCAATTTTAAACAATTGCCTTATATGTTTCTAATGGCTAGTCTAGGTTGGGAGCATCCAGATAGAATGCATATTAGTTTCTCAGAACGAGGGTCCAAGGTCACCTTTATCAGAATCATCCAGAGTGAATGTGAAATTTCACATTTTGGAGCCCTACCTTAGTCTTTTTAAAAAAAACTTTGCATTTTTAAAAAAGATTTTATTTATTTATTTATAGAGAAGGGAAGGGACTGAGAAAGAGAGAGAGAGAATCAATGTGTGGTTGCCTCTCCCATGGTCCCCACTGGGGACCTAGCCTGCAACCCAGGCATGTGCCCTGACTGGGAATTGAACCTGCGATGCTTTGGTTGCAGACCATGCTCAATCCACTGAGCTATGCCAGCCAGGGCCTACCTTAGTCTTAACAGTCTGAATTGGGAGAGAGGGGAGTGGAGATTGGGAATTTGTCTATCTAACAGGCTGCCCAGGTGATTTGTATGTACACAGATGTTTGAAAATCATTGGTGTAGATCACCTGGTGTACCTATTTTAAAATACAGATTCCCAGTCCCATTCCTTTAAGATTCTAGTCTAGGAAAGGGGCCAGGGAATCCATTTCTTAATAAACAAACTTGGATAATTCTGGATGATGAAGCAAATTTGGAGAACATGAGGGTATATTAAATCTATAAAACTATTAATTTTTATCTATAAATCTTTGGAAAACTACCTCTTTGGTTGACTTCACCACATGCTTCCTGTGGGGAACACAATGCAGATAATCCCAGAATTGAGCTTGAGTTCTTTTATGGGAACCTTGTGGAAGGTTGATTGGTGTGCAGATTTGGAGTCATGTGGACTTGTATTGAGCAGCAGGGCATTTGTAGCAGTGGGAAGGTGATGGTACCAATGCAGGGAGGGAAGTATGGTTTCCAGGTCAGTGTCCTTCCTCTTGAAAACAATCATTTCCTTCACACAAAAAGAAAACTTCATATATGACTTGACAGAGAGCTTTATATAGAGCCTTATATACAGTCCAAGGAGACATTGGAGGGTTTGGACTGATTAGAGAACCAGGTTGGATTCCAGTGAAGGAGACCAGGACTAGAAGTGAGAGTAGAGAGTGGTCTGTGGCTGTGGAGGAAGGGGTCTAACCATGTCTCTCCTCTCTGCAGTGATGTTTATCCATGCATCGCTCAGACTGCGGAACCTCAAGAACAAACTAGAGAACAAGATGGAAGGGATTGGGCTAAAGAGGACACCCATGGGCATTGTGCTGGATGCTCTGGAGCAGCAGGAAGAAAGCATCGGCAAACTCACCGAGTACATCAGCAAAGTGAAGGAGTAAATGTAGCTGACCTGGCCAGAGGCTGCAACAGAACATGAGTTGCAGTTTGCCCTCATTTGGACACCCCTCCCATTTGTATTTTTGAAATGGAAGGGACATACCACCCAACCATCAATGGCTGCATGCACGTGTTGGCCAAACTGTTAACCTCTTTAATGTTACAGAGAGAAAGTCTCAAAAACTGAAAGAAACCACCCTCCTAGTATGAGAATTTTCAGCTTGTTTATGAAAACTGGTAGGAAATGGAGCACACTTATGTCTGTAGGTAAATAAAAGAAAATATAAGAATTATGGATTGTACAACAATACTGTTATCTTGTGCGGGGGGAGGGGAAAGGTAATTGTAAAATGTCGAGGCAATTGAGTAAAAGGAAAGACTGTTTAAGTAGACAATGGTATGCATTAGCCTGTTGAATGCCTCTAGCATCCTCAAAAAATACTCCCAAGGATTATATGTGGGCTATAAATTAGTTTCATTTTTATTCTTTTAAAATCAAAGATGATCTCTATCACTTTGTCTCCTGTTTGGTGTGCAGTTGAAACTGGATAAACCAGTCCATATTTTGTTTACAAATATAAAGGTAACTGTTTAGCAGAATATTTTGTCAAAGTTTTGTAAATTTTTGAAATGCTAGCAATGTATTTTCACTAGCAGGTACTTGTTGCATACTGAATGTCATCTTCCTTAAGGAGATTACAGCTATGTAACCTGTATTATTCTTTACATTCTTCTTTTAAAAGAAATAAAACAGGTTATGTTTATATTGCATATTTTTGTTTTTATCATAACAAAAAGATGTCCAAGATAATGTCTCCTATGTTTGTATCATTTTTTGTGTTTAACTGGAACATTTAGAAAGAAGAAAACAAATGTGTGTGAAATCTGAAGGAGCATCTTTATTTTTTTTGTTTAATCTTTATTGTGTTTTTTTTACATAACCTTTTAGTCCTCTTATACCTACCACCCCCCAGCAATCCCACACTGTTGTTCACGTCCATGAGTCATTTTGCCTTTTTGCTCAATCCCTGTACTCTCTAATCCTTCCCCTTATCTGTCATCCTGTTTTCCATTTATGAGTTTTTCCCCATTTTCCTGTTAGTGCAGTTTGTTAATTCGATTCTACATGTGAGTGAAATTGTATGTTACTTGTCTTTGTCCAACTAGCTTATTTCACTTAGCTCCCCAGGTCCATCCATACTGTTGCAAAGTATAATATTTTCTTCTTTTTTTGTGGCCGAGTAGTATTCCATTATGTAAATGTCCCTTAATCTATTGATGGACACTGGCGCTGCTTCCATATCTTGGCAACTGCAAATAATGCTGCAGTGAACATAGGGATGCTTATGTTCTTTCAAATTATTGGTTTTGGTTCCTATATTCCCAGAAGTAGGATCACTAGGTCAAAAAGCAGATCCATTTTTAATTTTTTGATGTATCTCCATATTGTTTTCCACAGTGGTTGCACCAATCTGCATTCCCACCAACACTGTAAAAGAGTCCCCCATCTCCATATCCTCTAGCACTTGTTTTCTGATTTACTGACAATAGCCATTCTGACAGGTATGAGATGGTGTTTCATTGTGTTTTGGGGGGAGTGGGGGGTTGTCATAAGAATTTTTTTTTCTTTATTTTTTATTTTAATTGTTCAAGTACAGTTTTCTGCCTTTTACCTCCATCCCAGCCCACCCCCCCAGCCCTCCCCACCTCCTTCCCATTTCCACCCCCCCTTGTTATTGTCCTTCTGTCCTTTATATTTGTTCCTGCAGACCCTTCCCCTTTTCCCCTGAAATTCCCTCCCTTCTCCCCTCTGGTCACTGTCAGCCTGTCCTCTATTTCAGTGTCTTTGGTTATATTTTGCTTGTTTCTTTGTTTTGTTGTTTAGGTTCCTGTTAAAGGTGAGATCATATGGTATTTGTCTTTCACTGCCTGGCTTGTTTTGCTTAGCATAATGCTTTCCAGTTCCATCCATGCTGTTGCAAAGAGTAGGAGCTCCTTCTTTCTTTCTGCTGCATAGAATTCCATTGTGTAAATGTACCATAGTTTTTTTGATCCATTCATTTACTGATGGGCATCTAGGTTACTTCCAGCACTTGGCTATTGCAAATTGTGCTGCTATGAACATTGGAGTGCATGGGTTCTTTTGGACTGGTGTTTCTGGGTTCTTTAGGATATAATCCTAGCAGTGGAATTGCTGGGTCGAAGGACACATCCATTTTTAGTTTTCTGAGAAAATTCCATACTGTTTTCCATAGTGGTTATAGAATTTTTAAAATATATTTTATTGATTATATTATTTTATTTGTCCTATTTTTTTCTGACCTTTTTTCCCCCTCTGCCCATACCTCACTTCCACCATCATTCCCCCACCTTAGTTCATGTCCATGGGTCATACATATAAGTTCTTTGGCTTCTCTACCTCCCATACAATTCTTAACCTCCCCCTATCTATTTTGTACCTACAATTTATGCTCCTTATTCCATGTACCTTTCCCCCGCATTTTCCTCCATTCCCTCTCTACTGATAACCCTCCATGTGATCTCCATTTCTGTGATTCTTTTACTATTCTAGTTGTTTGCTTAGTTTGTTTGTTTGTTTGTTTGTTATAGGTTCATTTGTTGATAGTTGTGAATTTGTTGTCATTTTACTGTTCATTTTTTTCTCTTTTTTTCCTTAGACAAGTCCTTTTAACATTTCATATAATAAGGGCTTGGTGATGATGAACTCCTTTGTCTTGACCTTGTCTGAGAAGCACTTTATCTGCCCTTCCTTTCTTAGTGATACCTTTGCTGGATAGAGTAATCTTGGATGTAGGTCCTTTCCTTTCCTGACTTTGAATACTTCTTTCCAGTCCCTTCTTGCCTGCAAGATTTCTTTTGAGAAATCAGCTGACAGTCTTATGGAAACCCCTTCCTGGGTAACTGTCTTTTTTTCTCTTGCTGCTTTTAAGATTCTCTCCTTATCTTTAATCTTGGCTAATGTAATTATTATGTGCCTTGGTGTGTTCCTCCTTGGGTCCAACTTCTTTGGAACTCTCTGAGCTTCCTGGACTTTCTGGAAATCTATTCCTTTGCCAGATTAGGGAAGTTCTTCATTCTTTTTTCTTTTTTTTTAATAACTTTTTAAAGATTTTATTTACTTATTTTTAGAGAGAGGGGAAGAGAGAGAGAAGGAGAGGGAAAGAAACATCAGTGTGTAGTTGCATCTTGCAAGCCCCCCAGTGGGGACTTGGCCTGCAACCCAGGCATGTGCCCTGACTAGGAATCAAACCAGTGACCCTTTGGTTTGCAGGCAGGCGCTCAGTTCACTGAGCCACATCAGCCAGGGCCTGCATTGTTTTTTTTCAAATAAGTTTTCAATTTCTTGCTTTTCCTCTTCTTCTTCTGGCATCCCTATGATTCAAATGTTGTTTAAAGTTGTCCCAGAGGCTCTTAACCCTCTCCTCGTTTTGTTGAATTCTAGTTTCTTCATTGTGTTCTAGTTGAATGTTTATTTCTTCCTTCTGCCCCAAATCGTTTTAGTCCTGGTTTCCTTCCCATCACTGTTGGTTCCCTATACATTTTCCTTTATTTCACTTTGCATAGCCTTCACTTCTTCTATTTTGCGACCAAATTCAACCATTTCTGTGAGCATCCTGATTACCAGTGTTTTGAACTCTGCATCTGATAGGTTGGCTATCTCTTCATCACTTAGTTCTATTTTTGGAGCTTTGATCTGTTCTTTCATCTGGACCATAATTTCTTTGTCTTGGTGTCCCTGTTACGTTGTAAGAGGCAGAGCCTTAGGTATTCACCAGGTCAGGGCACTCCATGTCTCTGTATTGTGGCATTGTGTGGGGGAGGGGTCCAAGAGGAAGTAATGCCACTTGCTCAGCTCTTGGCCAGCTTTCAGTCACTTCACCTACTACCCACAAACAAATTGTCCCCTTCTGGTGCTGATTTCTGGGTGGGTGGTTTTGTGTACATTCTAGAATCCTTTGGGCCTCTCCAAAAAGCTCTCCTGAGGGCTGGGAGTTTTTCACACCACCTCAGCTCCCACAGGTTTTTTCACTCAGAGGTTTTGAGGCTTTATTTCATTGCACAGGAACCCTGAGTTGCATGATCTCTCTCTTTCCCCAGTTGTTCCTCCCAATTTATCTGCACACAAATATGGGACCACCCACTCCACCAGCTGCCACCTTCCCTGCTCCTCCAGCTGCCACCTTGCCTGCTTCTTCAGTCACTGCCTTGCTGTGAGTGCTCTCCACCCTGGCTGCCTATCTCTGCCCTTCCAACTGGTCTGGATGAATGTTTCTTTAACTCCTTGGTGGTTGGGCTTCCATACAGTTTGATTTTCTGGCAGTTCTGGTTATTTTTTATTTTAAATTTGTTGTTTCCTTCTTTTGGTTGTGCAAGGAGGCAAAATGTATCTACCTACGCCTCCATCATGGCCAAAAGACTATTTCTCCTCTTTCATTTCTGATTTTATTTATTTGGGTCCTTTTTTTCCTTGATGAGTCTGGCTAAAGGTTTGTTAATCTTGTTTATCTTTTCAAAGAACTAGCTCTTGGATTCATTGACCTTTTGTACTGTTTTTTAGATTCTGTTTCCTTTATTTCTCCTCTGATCTTTAGTTTTTTCTTTCTCCTACTTACTTTGGGCTTTGTTTGTTGTTCTTTTTCAAGTTCCTTTAAGTGAGTAAGATTGTTTATTTGAGTTTTTTCTTGTTTTGTGTATGCGTGAGCATGTGTGTGTTTTGAGATAGGCCTGTAATGAATGCTATAAATTTCCCTTTTAGGATTGCTTTCCACAGATTTTGTTGTGTCTTCATTTTCATTTGTTTCAAGATATTGTTTGATTTGTTCCTTGATCTTGTTGTTGACCCATTCATTGTTTCATAACATGTTATTTAGCTTCCATGTCTTTGTGTGATTTTCAGTGTTCTTGTGATTGAATTCTAGTTTTATAGCATTGTGGTCAGGGAAGATGCTTGATGTGATTTCAGTCTTCTTAAATTTATTAAGACTTGATTTGTGTCCTAACATGTGGCCTGTCCTAGAAAATGTTTCATGTACACTTGAAAAGTATGTATATTCTGCTGCTTTGGGGTGAAATGCTCTGAAGATATTAAATAAGTCAATTTGATCTAGCCTGTTGTATAAGACTGCTGTCTCCTTGTTGATTTTCTGTCTGGAAGATCTATTCATTGAAGTCAATAGGGTATTAAAATCCCTGACTATGACTATGTTTCTGTCAGTCTCTCCCTTTAAGTCCATCAATATTTGCTTTACATATTTAGGTGCTTGTATGTTGGGTGTGTAAATATTCACTAGGGTTCTATCCTGTTGTTGGATTGTTTCCTTTGTCATTATATTGTGTCTGTCTTTGTCTCTTAGTATAGCCTTGGTTTTAAAGTCTATTTTTTCAGATATAAGTACTGCTACCCCAGCTTTTCTTCTTTTCCATTTGCATGATATATGTTTTCTTTCTCTTTACTTTTAGTCTGTGTGTATCTTTCAATCTGAGATAGGTCTCTTGGAGGCAAAATATATATGGGTCCTGTTTTCTTACCCATTCAGCTACCCTATGTCTTTGGATGGAGCATTTAAGCCATTTACATTTAAGGTGATTATTGATAGATATGTATTTAGTGCCTTTTTACTGTTAGAGTACTTTCCTCTTTTTTTTCTTTCTCTTTTTTTCCATATTCTTAAAGTAAGCCCTTTAACGTTTGTTGCAGTACTGGTTTGGTGTTAAGAAACTCCTTTACCTTTTTCTTTTCTGGGAATCTCCTTATTTCTCCTTCAATTTTAAATGATAGCCTTGCTGGGTAAAGTAACTGTGCCTGTAGGTTCTTGCTTTTCATCACCTTGAATATTTCATGCCATTCCCTTCTGGTGAGAAATATTCCTGGTGAGTAATCAAATGACAGTCTAAATTATGCTTCCTTGTAGGGTAACTACCTTCTTTTCTCTTATAGCTTTTAGGATTCTCTCCTTGTCTTTAAGCATTGTCATTTTAATTATTATGTGTCTCAGTGTAGGCCTCTTTGGGTCCAACTTGTTTGGGATTCTCTGAGCTTCCTGGACTTGTTTTTTTTTCTTCACCAGCTTAGGGAAGTTTTTGGTCATTTTTTTCTTCAGATACGTTCTTGATCCCTTGCTTGCTCTCTTCTCCTTATGGTATTCCCATGATACAGATGTTGTTCTGTTTCATATTGTCCAAAATATTTCTTAAGTTCTCCTCATTTTTTAAAATTCTGTTTTCTTTTTGCTGCTCTGCCTGGATTTTTTTACCTTGTTTTCCAAATTACTGATGTGATCCTCTGCTTCCTCTAACATACTGTTTATTCCTTCCAGTGTATTATTTATTCCAGATATTTCATTCTTTATTACTGACTGGTTCTTTTTTATGGTTTCTATGTCTTTTTTCATGCTTTTGAGTATCCTCAGACTCATTACTCTAAACTCTCTATCTGATAAATTGCTTGCCTCCATTTCATCAGTTCTTCTGGAGAATTCTTTTGTTCTTTCATTTGAGGTTTCTTTTTCTTCCCATTTTGGCTGCTCTGTATTTTCTGCCCTAGAATGTTAAACTAATCAGTCATTGAGGTGATCTGTTGTTAAACTAATCATGCTGTAGTAAGTTTTTTAAGTTCCACAGGGTGGGCGAGGGTAATCCCTATGGGCAGGGCTCTTGCTTCCCCTAAGTCTGATGCCACTTGGAGAGTTCTCTGCTTGAGAAAGATGCCTTATGCAATATGGGAATGACTCAGCACAGGGATCTTGGAAGTTCCTTTGGTTCTCTCTCCAGAGCCACCAACCCCAGACTCTCTTCTAGCATCTATAGTCCACTCTGCCCTCCCACTGCCAGAGCCCAGGATAAGTGGCCGCCAATAAAATTTTGTGCATTGGCCTTTTAAGAGGCTCTCTGCATCTCCAGATGTCTCTTTCTGGAGACCAGAAACCCTGCTGCTTTTCAAAGCTGTATGTTATCTGTGTTCCTTTCCGGCTCTGGTAATATATGCTAGGAAGCCCAGCTTGGGGTTTAGACCTCACACTTCTCAGGAGAACTGAAATACCAGGCCCTGAAATATCCCTCCAGATCTTCAGCTGCCACCCATGGGAATCCCACCAGCCCTCTTGAGTCTCTGCACTCCCTACCACTCATGTTGTGATGAAGTGGTTTCTTCTGTCTGTCCTTGGTTAGAAGGCTTCTCTCCAGCTCTAAAAAGCACCTTTAGATGACCAAGCAAAAATATTTAAAAATGGGAATGAAAATGGGAGTGATCACCAGATTCTTCAGCTCATAAAAATTTTAAGTAGCAATTCTTACAACTTTGTGTTTTTACAGATAGACATTAGAATTAAGATAGCATGTGTTTATATATTCTATTACTTTCTTCCTCTCATTTCCCATGTATTTAGAAATTGATTAAACAATGATTTCATGGATGAATAAAAACCATTTTGACTTCCCTCTTGCTGGACCATGAAGACAATTGCAGCAGTACTTCATGAAGAGGCTGTGTGTTTCTTAGAGTAAGAGGCCATAGCACACACTGCTCCTAACTTTCTTGCATTTTAATTTCTCAGCTACATGCAGCCTTCATCTCTAGCACAGTGATGTTATCATGACTTCACAGACATGATCTAGGAATGGTACCCTGACCCAAATATGAAGAATAAAATATATCAAAGGCCTTTTTGTAAGACTTTATTTAATGCACATGTGTGTCAAATATCTGAGAGAGTTGGTGACAATCCTATAAGTGATATGCTACACAGCAAATACTCAGCTTCTGTTTCAAATAGTGTTTAATAAAAATTTAATATGTTATTAGTTTTCTGCCAGAATAAAATTGAATTTCAATGGGATCTTTCTAAAAATGTTTTAAATCATTATTTATTTATTTTTTTTTACAGTGTAAAATTTTTATATTTAGAATTAGCCAGCTAGAGTCACTTTAGATGATCCCAGTTTTGTTGCTAACATCCAAAGCATCATAGCCAGGAGCCAGTTCAACATATGCCTTCTTTTCTTCATTGTGCCTAATCAGGGTGTTGACCTTGGCCATGTCACTGTCATAGAGCTTCTTCACAGCCTGTTTGATCTGGTACTTGTTGGCCTTGACATCCACAATAAAGGCAAATGTATAGTTGTCTTCTACCTTCCTCACGGCTGACTCAGTGATCAGAGGGAACTTGATGATGGCATAGTGGTCAAGTTTGTTTCTCCTGGCAGTGCTCTTCTGAGGATATTTAGGCTGCCTTCAGAGCTGCAATGTCTTCACCTGTTGGAAGGTGGGTAATATGTGGATTTTTTTTTGTGGATGTGGACACCTTTTAGCACTGCTTTCTTTGGCTAAGGCATTGGGAAGGTCAGGGGCTTCCTTCTTTGCTTTGGGCATGTCATCATGAAAAGGACCATTTTTTATTTTTCAGTTAAAGTTGACTACTTTTGGGTGTATACCCCAATGATTAGACATTCTATAACTTACTAAGTGATCATCCCAATATATCTTGTATTTATCTGACATTGTACATAGTTATTAGAATATTATTGACTATATTTCCTATGCTGTACTTTACATCCCCATGACTCTCCTGTAACTACTAATTTGTACTTCTTTACTCCTCACCCGAGAATATGCTTATTGATTTTTTCTTTTATTATTATTATTTTTAATCTTTATTGTATTTTTTCCCATACCATTTAGCCCCCTTATACCCCCTCTTCCCAGCAATCACCATACTGTTTAATTGGGGTAGAACACACATAATATAAAATTCACCATCTTAACTATTTTAAGTGTTCAGATCATAATATTAAGTATATTCATATTGTTGTGCAATCTCCAGATTTTTTTTATCTTGCTAAACTGATACTCTGCACTCATTAAACAATAGTTCCTCATCTCCCTTTCCTCCAGTCCCTGAAAACAACCATGATACTTTCTGTTTCTATGAGTTTAACTATTCTTAGATGCTTCATCTAATTGGATTCATACAATATTTTGTACTAACTTATTTCACTGAGCATAATGTCTTCAAGCTTCATCCATGTTGTAACATGTGTGAGAATTTCGTTCCTTTTTTCCAAAGTATATTTTACTTGATTATGCTATTTTATTTGTCCCCTTCTTTTTCTCCCCCTTTACTATGCAGCGCCCTCCTGCCAGAATTGCCCTCCTTAGTTCATGTCCATGGGTCATACATATAAGTTCTTTGGCTTCTCTATTTCCTATACTATTCTTAACTTTCCCCCGTCTATTTTGTGCCTAGCAATTATGTTTCTTATTCCTTGTACCTTCCCCCCATTTCCCCGCCATTCCCTCTCTACTGATAACCCTCCATGTGATCTCCATTTCTGTGATTCTGTTCCTATTCTAATTGTTTGCTTAGTTGTTTTTTGTTTTGCTTTTTTCAGGTTCAGTTGTTGATATTTGTAAGTTATCATTTGATTGTTCATCAGGTTTTTTAAAAATATATTTTATTGATTATGCTATTACAGTTGTCCCATTTTCCCCCTTTGACTTCCCTCCACCCTGCACACCCTCTCTGACCCACATTCCCCCCTTTAGTTCATGTCCATGGATCATACATATAAGTTCTTTGGCTTCTACATTTCCTATACTATTCTTAACCTCCTCCTTTCTATTTTCTACCTACCATCCATGCTACTTATTCTCTGTACCTTTTCCCCCCTCTCTCCTCCTCCCACTCCCCTGTTGCTAACCCTCCATGTGTTCTCCATTTCTGTGAGCCTCTTCCTGTTCTAGTTGTTTGCTTAGTTTCTTTTTGTCTTTTGTTTTAGGTGTGGTTGTTAATAACTGTGAGTTTGCTGTCATTTTACTATTTATGTTTTTTATCTTCTTAGATAAGTCCCTTTAACATTTCATAAAATAAGGGCTTGGTGATGATGAACTCCTTTAACTTGACCTTATCTGGGAAGCACTTTATCTGCCCTTCCATTCTAAATGATAACTTTGTTGGGTAGAACAATCTTGGGTGTAGGTCCTTGACTTTTATGACTTGGAATACTTCTTCCCAGACCCTTCTTGCCTGTAAGGTCTCTTTTGAGAAATCAGCTGACAGTCTTATGGGAACTCCTTTGTAGGTAACTGTCTCCTTTTCTCTTGCTGCTTTCAAGAATCTTGCCTTATTTTTAATCTTGGGTAATTTAATTTTGATGTGTCTTGGTATGTTTTTTTCTTGGATCTAACTTCTTTAGGACTCTCTGAACTTCCTGAACTTACAGGTCTATTTCCTTCACCAGGTTGGGGAAGTTTTCCTTCATTGTGTTTTCAAATAAATTTTCAATTACTTGATCTTCCTCTTCTCCTCTGGCACCCCTATGATTTGGATGTTGGAATGTTTAAAGTTGCCCCAGAATTCCTAAGTGTCCCTCATTTTTTCAAATTCTTGATTTTCATTCTGTCCTGGTTGAATGTTTATTTCTTCCTTTAGTTCCAAAACATTGATCTGAGTCCTGGTTTCCATCCTGTTACTGTTGGTTCCCTGTACATTTTCCTTTATTTTACTTTTCATAGCTTGCACCACTTCCTCTATTTTGTGACCATGTTAAATCATTTCTGTGAGCACCTTGGTTACCAGTGTTTTGAACTCTGCACTTGGTAGGTTGGCTATCTCCTCATCACTTAGTTCTTTTTCTGGAGTTTTGATCTGTTCTTTCATTTGGGCCATACTTCTTTGTCTTGGTGCACCGATTACATTATAAAGGGTGGAGCCTTAGGTATTCACCAGATCAGGGCAACTCAGCTGCATTGTGGCCCTGTATGTGGGAGAGGGGTTAGAGGGAACAATGCTTCTTGCTTGACTCTAGCCCCACATTCAGTCAATTTCCCTTGCTCCCCACAAGTGGATTGTGCCTTTTCAGGTGCTGATTCCCAGGTAGGTGAGGTTATGTATGTTCTAGGATCCTGTGGGCCCCTTCTACGGACTCTCCTGTGAGGCTGGGCCTTTCTCCTGCCACCACAACCCCAACAGATTTTTATAACCAGAGGTTTCGAGGCTTTATTTTCCCATACTGGAACCCTGGATTGTATGGTCTGTCCTGTTTCCCAATTGTTTCTCCTAGCTTATCCACATGTGAATGTGGGATATCTCATTCCACCAGCTGCTGCCTTACTGTGTGTGTTCTCACCTCCTCGGCTTCTTGTCTCCACTCCTCCTACCAGTCTGGATGAATGTTTTTTTAAATCTTTGGTTGTCAGACTTCCATACAGTTCAATTTTATGGCAGTTATGCTTGTTTTTTGTTTTTTAATTGGTGGTTATCCTTCTTTTGGTTGTGCAAGGAAACAAAGTGTATGTACCTATGCTTCCATCTTGGCCTGCTTATTGATTTTAGATAAGAAAAGGGAGAAAGAGAGGGGCAGAAACTTCAATGTGAAAGAGAAACATTGTTTGGCTACCTTTTGTACATGCCTCAACTGGGGACTGAACCCACAACCTAGGCATGTGCCCTGACAGCGAATTGAGCCTGAAACCCTTAACTGAACAGCAGAGCCACCACCAGCCAGAGCCCAATTTGTATTTCTTAATCCCTTCACCTTTTTAACTCATGCTCCCAACCCCCCTCCCATCTGGCAACCATCAAAATGTTCTCTGTACCTATGAGTCTGTTTCTATTTTGTGCTGTTCAATTATTTTTTAAGATTAAATTGTTGATAGTTATGTATTTATTGCCATTTTAAAAAATATTTTTTCTTCTTAAAGAAGACCCTTTAGCATTTCATGAATACTGGTTTGGTGGTGATGAACTCCTTTAGCTTTTCCTTGACTAGGAAGCTCTTTATATGTCCTTACATTCTAAATGATAGCTTTCCTGGGTAGAGTTGTCTTGGTTGTAGGTCTTGCTTTTTATCATATTGAATATTTCTTGCCAATCTCTTGTGCCATGCAATGTTTCTGTTGAGAAATCAGTTGATAGTATTATGGGAGTTCCCTTGTAGGTAAGTAACTGCTTTTCTTTTGCTGCTTTTAAGATTCTCTCTTTGTCTTTAAGCTTTTGCATTTTAATCATTGTGTGTCTTGGTGTGAGACTCTTTGGGTTCATCTTGTTTGGGACTCTGCACTCCTGGATTTGTATGTCTACTCCTTTCATCAGGTTCTGTCACTATTTTTTCAAATAGGTTTTCAATTTCTTTTTTTTTTTAAGATTTCATTTATTTATTTTTAGGGAGGGAAGGGAGGGAGAAAGAGAGAGAGAGAGAAACATCAATGTGCGGTTGCTGTGGGTCATGGCCTGCAACCCAGGCATGTACCCTGACTGGGAATCAAATCTGCAACACTTTGGTTCGCAGCCTGAGCTCAATCCACTGAGCTACACCAGCCAGGGCAGTTTTAAATTTCTTGCTCTCTCTCTCTCTCTTCTCCTTCTGGCATCCTCATGATGTGAATGTTGATACACTTGAAGTCGTCCCATAGCATCCTTACACTATTCTCATTTCTTAAAATTCTCTTTTCTTTTTGCTGTTCTAGCAGGGTGTTTTTTGCTTCCTTATATTCCAAATTGCTTATTTGACTCAGCTTCATCAACTGTACTGTTGATACCCTATAAATTTTTCTTCATTTCAGTTAGTGTATCCTACATTTCTGACTGGTTCTTTTTTATGGTTTCCATGTCCTTTTTTATGCTGTTGAAGTTCCCACTAAATTCATTGAGTATCCTTATAACCACTGTTTTGAACTCTGCATTTAGTAAATTGTCTCTAATTTTTTTAGTTCTTTTTCTGGAGTTTTGCTCTGTTCTTTCCTTTGGGACATGTTTCTTTGTCTCCTCATTTTGGCAGCCTCCCTGTGTTTGTTTCTGTTCATTATGTAGAGTTGCTACATCTCTTGGTCTTGGTGGAGTGGCATAATGTAGGAGGTGTCCTCCTTTAAGGACCAGTGGCACAGCCTTCCTGATCACCCAAACTGGGTGCTCCAAGTGAACACCCCATGTATATCCTTCTATTATAGTTGAGTCTCGATTGCTGTTGGCATGTCAGTGGGAGAGATTTACCCCCAGGCCAGTCAGCTGCAAAGACTGGCTGTCACCACCATGGGAGACTAGCTGTGCAAGAGCACAGCCCTTGGAGCAGGACTTACTTAAATGAGGCTCTGGTGCTCACTGAGTCTGCCCCTTGGGTGTGTTGCTTGTGGACATGGTTGGGTGATGCTTCAATGTGGTATGAATCTGTCCACATACCACTGTCCAGTGCAGTGGCTCTGGAGCCTCCTGGGAAGTGCAAGCCAATGTCAGACACCACCTGTGTTCTGTTTTGGGCCACCCAACATGAGCTACAAAGTGATCTTCAGATGGCTGCTACTTGTGTTGGGTTTGGAGGTGCCCAGGCTAGGCCAAGCTGTGAACCAAGGCAGGCTACTGCTAGTGCCAGGCCTGGGGCCACTTAGCAAGAGGTGTGGGCCATGTTGAGGCCAGATATTTGTTTGAGAGATTTTAGGAAAGTCTGAGGCATGAGCCAAGACAGGTCATTTGTATGGAAAAGCCACTGGAAGGAGCTTGGTTGGGCCTACAAGTTGGGTAGGGAGGGATTTCAGGGAATCAGTGGGGTGGGGCAAACAGTGTTAGCCACGTTGATGGAGACTCATATGGTGCCCACCTTTGAGCAGTGTAGGAGGAGGGCTCATCAAAGGAACAATGGCATTTGCTGGCACTTCTTTCTGGAAGAAAGCTGCCTCTCCAGCCCTTACCCTGATGCTGGATAATTTGGTTCTTCCCTGTGTGTCCTTGCTGCCCCCGTGTTGGAACTCAGAGAAAGTGAGTCTGAGTGAATACCTGTGTATCGGGCATTTAAGAGGAACCTCTTAGACTCCAGAAGCCTGCATCTCACTCAGCCATAATCTCTACAGATTTTCACACTCAGAAGTTATGATGACTTCTCTTCCTGGAACTAGAACTCTGGGCTGGGGGTCCTAATGTGGGGCTGGGACCCTTTGCTCCTCAGGGGTGACCTCCACAGCCAAGCTATCCCTCCTGATTTTTATCTACCACACATGGGTGTAGGACCAGTCTGTACTGGGTTTCTGCCCCTCCTACCAGTCTCAATGTGGCTTCTTTATCTCCTTAGTTGTACGACTTCCATTCAGCTATATTTCAGATGATTCTAAATGATGGTGGTTCTGTAATTTAGTTGTAATTTTGATGTCCCAATGAGATCCTTTTCTAAACCTGATATGGGTTTATATACATTTTAGCTCCTTCCATTTTCTGCATAGTGATTTCTCTGACTAAACACAAGAAACTTGGGGAAAATGTCAACTTGAATTTTGAAAATGTAATTATTATAATTAGTAACATTAATATCAATTCTGGAAAAGTAGTATGTAAATGCTATAAACTATTACATGGTTATCTATTTTTGTAACATTTTCTATGACTGTAAAACAGTATTTATATAAAAATTCACACAAAATTGCTAGAGAGCATACAATTTCCAAAAATGCCCTGGGTTTTTGTTACCCTGGATCTCAGCTTTCTAAGAATGCTCTCAGATCAATCATAAAAATACAGACACTATATGATATTTCATTATGTTTGGAAAAACTTCTCATTATTTTGTCTCCTCACAGTGTTAACTCAGCTGTCCATTTTGTGCATGGTTTGCTATCACTGAAATGTCAGAAACACATTAAGGCTGTATCCATGTATGGCGAGTATTTCTTTTCAAATGGCAGTAATAGCCCTTGAGCCCCCATACCCACTTCACATCATCTATCTAAACAGGCAGGGTGAGAGCTCAATGACTGCCATTTGAAGTCTTGAGACCTCCTCTCAATCAGGCAAGAAGCAAATATTTGGGGGGAAATTATTACATTTTAAAAACATTAAAATATTCAATTTAGAGATTTTTAGCATAGGAATGAGTAGATAGAAAAAGCATAATGTGAACCTGCTTCTTGACAAAACCTGTGTGTTGAGGCAATACTCTATGAATTTGGGTCATGTCCACTTTTTACACATCTAAGATTAAAGTGTCCCTTCAGGACTATTAGCACTTTTTGAAACTGCTGACTTTATCAACATTGTGGCTGTATAAGCAAATGTGTAAAGGCTTTCCAGAACTTCAACCACTAATATGCATTAAGTTTTTAAATATGATGCGAACACTTTGTCTTATCAGAGTTTAGTTGTAGAATGGGCTAGACACTTAAAGATCTTATTTACTATAGCTCTTTCTTAATTATCCTGCTTTATATGCAAGGATGTTTTATAGAAATAATAAAGCAGGATAAAACAAAGCTATCAGCTATTGGCCATTCTAAAATTAATTGATAACTATAACAGTTTAAACTTGGATACTTTGTACACACTAAATTAGCTTTAAAATATAGAAATACCCTATTTCTTTACCATGGCTTGTCCTTCCAAATAGTGTATTGTTTTAAACTTGATCCATTTTTCTAATTTTGACTGGTTGTCTAGCACCTGTGATTGTATAAAAGAAACAGGACAGGTGCCAGTTATTTACTCAGGTGAGGAAGTGAGAAAAGACATCAAATTGTGATTTTCTGGTTTCTAGGGTTCATGCTGCTTCTATACAAAATTTCAGATTCTATGCACCTAATGACTAAAACAGGTAACTAAGTAGGGCCCTAGGAACTTGGCAGGAAGAAAGAACACATGGGTTGGGGTTGTCTGGAAGAATTTTGTGGAGGATTGGGACCTGGCCTGGCTTTAAAGATGGGACAGGACTTTCATATGTGGAGAGTGAGAGGGAAATCTCTGGGGGCTACTCTGTAGAGGGGCTGATGAGAGTAAAAACATAGGAATTCCATGAGGAAGGACTTGTGGCAAATAAGACTGGATAGTACATTAGGGCCAGGCCACTGAGGGCCTTATGTGACAGGATAAGAAACTTTAGTTTAATCCCATACACAGTAAGTTTCACTTAGAAGATTCAGGAGAGACATGATCAAACATGATCAAATTAGATTCACAGACTAAACTTAAAAAGAACAAACAAAATATAGTTAGCTAAAACCAAAAGTCTCTCAATTACTATATTATTTATAAAAATTTTTTTCTACAAAGGTAGCATGCTGTCTCCCAGTGTTCCTATATGTATGGAAACAGGGAAGGGTTTGTTTTCTCTATTAGTTTTTCAGGAGACACTTTGTTTTCTTCACACCCTGTGGCTTAAACATTTAGGTTGTCACAGATACCTCCATTAGAAGTATGTCCCAAAACACCAGGGGAATGGCCAAGGGAGAAAGCATGGCAGGGTTGGAAAATGGAAACGTCAGCTGAGTCTGAGAAAAAAGCTAATTTACAATTTTTCCATTTCAAAGCATCAGAAGGGCCTGGAGGTCGTTACCCATCACATTTTCATAGGTGAAATATGGTTTGTTCCTTTAAGATACTATGTGGTGAATTATAGCAGAAGAGATGGAAGATAAAAAAAATGGAACTATAATAAACACTTCTATTGTATTTATTGTTATTCAGCAGAAGAAAGCAATTGTAAAGCAAATATTTACAAAAAAGTTTTTTTTTAACTTCCGTGCTGGAAACATGGTTAAATTTCACTGAAGTTACTCAAACTGATTGGAAGTAGAAAACATTGCCCCTGAATGTTAATATTTAATCTCCTTCCCTTTCCTTTTCAGCCACTATTTTTTCATGGGCTAAGCATTCTGCCTTTTATAAAATTCCCCCATCAGATATTAGCATTGTTCCCAGTTCCACCTGGACCCAGAACTATGCTGCTGATGCACAAGCTCTAATCCAAGAGTCATTAATTCAGTTTCTGTTCTTCTAGATTATTCTGTTGCCTCTTCTTATTCCAGTACTTTTGGCAGTTGCACCTGTGATTTAGCATTTAAATAAAAGGGAAAAATTAATCCTGGAAGTTCAAGAGCTTTACAGCAGGAATGACAACACTTACACACCTCAAAAGATGCATAGCGGATTAGAAATTCTAGACAGCCCCAAAATTATGATAAAACAACAACCACAGCTGCCATTCACTGGGCATTTGATCACAGGAAGTGATCCAAGGGCTTTGAGCACCTAGTGAAGCATATTATCGAAACAAGAGGGCAAGTGCTAGAGCCACCTGTGTTCAACTCTTGGGATTAGCGCTTACTAGTTGTGTGGTGTTGAGCATCAATTTTCTCAGGCATAAAATGACAATAATAGTATCTAACTCACAAGGCTATTTTAAGGATTAAATAATATAAGTTAGTAATTAATGTTAATACTTATTTTTTCTTTTCCTTTAAACTTTTTAAAATTACAGTTAGCATTAAATATTCTGCATTAGTTTCAGATGTACAAAATAATGATTAGAAAATCATGTACTTTATAGAGTGGTTCCCCCAATATTTCAAGTACCCACTTGGCCCCATACATAGTTATTACAATATTATTGACTATATTCCCTATGCTGTACTTTACATCCCCAGCTCTATTCTCTAACTACCCATTTGTAGTTCTTAATCCCTTCACTTTTTTCTCCCAGTCCTCCAATGTTCCTCCCTTCTATCAACTGTCAGTCTGTTCTCTGTAACTGCGTGTTTCCATTTTGTTTGTTTGTTTTGTAACACTTATTTTTAAAACATTTTCTCATTTCATCCTACAACAGCCTTGTAAAGAGTGTACGGGCTCAGACAGCATAAGTAATTTGCTCAACAGTATGCACTATGCACACGTATGTATGGCATTACACATACATAAACTCAAAGCGAATGGGAATGGTTGGGCAGGGTGGAAGGATCCATTTCAGCAGAGGGTATTTAATTCCTCACACCTGGGTGAATTCCTGCTCTGGATCAACACCCCAGTGGGTGTCCAGGATAGGGGTGAGGAAGACCTGAGGAGACTTACATTGTGTCCACGTAAGGGCTCTCCCAACCTGAAGCAGAATGTGGGAGATGCTGACAGAGGTACAGATAGGGGCAGTGGAAACCCACTCCTGATGTTCTGTGTGGTTTCTTTTGTTGTTGGGAGAAATCAGATTTCTCTGGGTAGATTTCAACAGATAGAGATAAAATAAAAGGTAATTTGATCAGAGAGTGGTATGGAGGCAAGAAAAGAAGGTCTGTCAGGGAAAATATCAGGAATGTGGATTGCCATGAATGTCCTAGAGCCATGGTGGTCCAAGTACAGTCACCAAATAAGCAGCAGCACCAAGAAACTTGTCAGAGATGCAAATTCTCAGGCCCCATCCAAGACCTATTAAATCAAGACCTATTCAATCAAGATCTATTCAATCAGGACCTCTAGGGGTGGACTCAGTCATCTGTATTTAGCCTTCCAAGTGATTTTGATTCATACTAAAATTTGAGAATCACTCCCACAGATGTTAGAAAAACAATATACAGGGTGGGGCCAAAGTAGGTTTACAGTTGTTCACATGGAAAATAATACAATAACTGATAAATAGTAACACAACAATAAACTGTTTTGAGTACTCACAATTATAAACCTACTTTGGCCCTACCCTGTATCAAAAACTGTAGGTATTGGTATCTTTTTCTCTCTAGGTGTTTGAGAAAGGCATTTTAGGGTCTATACAATTCCTCTTGAGTATATGCTCTTTTGAGATGAATTTGAAAGGTTACATTGCTTTCTCCTATGGAGAGATTCCCTTTATAAGGAGTAGAACATTTTGAACGCAATAATGCAGTTTAGGCTTTGGGGCTTGTAGATTCTCCTGTGTTCTTTTTGGAGGCAAGAAATAGGAGCAGGAAAATAGGAGTTAAAGATAGCTCTGGGGCTTTAGACTGGAATATGTGAAAGGATGGAGATACAAGGGAAAATGGGAACCAGAAAAAATGATCAGGCCTAAAAATGAAGAATTTGGTTTGGGGACAGATTGAATGAAGGGGAAAGAAAACCCTGAGTGATATAAATTGAAAAGGAGATCTGGGAATCATCTCAGATTATGTGGTAACTGAAACAAAGGAGAAGAGAAGAGGAGAAAATTGCAGAAAGAGAGGATCTAGAGAACCTAGTTAAAGAGAAAGAAGATTTTATAAATGAGAGATAGAAGAAATGGCCAGAGATGGAAATGAAGACTTGAGAGTCTATAATCTTACATGTTGTAATTGTAAGGATTGTTCAGGTGTCATAGACTCTTTTGGCTAAGGAAAGCTGTTCTTGTCATTATTAAACTGAAGTCTTTCCAAAAGAGAATTTAGCACTGTCTTTAGGCACTGGCTGGAAGCCCAAAGTTAAACAGGGAAGTTAAAACTTACCCTGCTTGGCACAGAAGCTTGCATGTGACATACATACAATAAGCCTCAGTGAAAAGTATAAATACTCATCTGAGCTGGTGGGCAGTGAATGAACCACAGAATTTTTGAGTGAAAGGAAATCATGTATTTGCCTTGAGGGATAAGCCTGTACAAACCTAATGTCTTTGTTTTGGGCTGTTATCATATTGATTAAAAGTTATTCACTCATACTCATTATCTCATAAATTCACTTTGATAGTTAACACAAAGACTTTTAAAACAGCTGAAAACAACAAGAGCAACCGAATTTTAAAAATTATATGGGAGCAGTGATGAAAATAAGTGGAGCAGGCTAGGTGTTAGGCTAGGCAGCAGGACATGGTGGGGACTGAGAGACCAAAGAAGCCAGTACATAGCTCCCCTAATCTGTGCTGTGAAATGCAAGCCCAGTGGGGCCAGAAATGAGGTTTCAAGTGGTGCTAGATAGCTGAGATTTTTAATGTGATTTTTTTATTTTATATAATAATACCCAAGCCAAATAAAATAGGCTTTCAGATCTGGCCTGTAGGCCACCAGTTTTCAATACCTGGCCTACAGAATATATCTCTTTTAAACTGAATTAAATGGGCAGCTTCTTGGAGGAGATAACATGTGAGCTAAGCAAGTAACAGATTTTCCTTATTCTCTGCTGGCAGCTTCCTTATTCTCTGCTGGCAGATATCTTGGGCCAGAAGCATGTGGAGAGAATAAACATTCAAATGAAAAAATACAATCTTAAAATATAAACAGATTACTTAATGACATATACTTTAGAAAATACAAAAATAATATTTCTAAGTCCATGAGATGAAAATAGTCTTTTTCTTTTTTAAGTTTTCCAGGAATAACTTATTTGTAAGTACATTTTTGGCATTTAGTAGTCTAGTTAGGAACATCAGTGATAAACATCCCACAAGATTTCAGAATTGTATTTTAATTTTAACCTCATCTTTGAACATCCAAGGGTTTGGAGGGCATCTCTGGCCTTCAATGCAGAGAACCCCCAAACTTTTCATTTCACCTTCTCCAAATGAGCTTTGTTGTGTCTCATTTGACTGGCCCAAAATACCCCTTTTTACTGGGATTTTTTTTACATCATCACTGGTGGCATTTATCGTATTTCATTGAGTCTAAGATGCACATTTTATGACATTTCAACCATCCTGAAAACAGTCAGTGGTATTTACAATAGTTGGCTGCATGTGTAAACACAGACACATCAGAGCCTTTCGTCTTACTGTTTCTGCCTACATTGAGGCCCCCTGTTGGCATTAACCATGCACAAGTGCATTGCTATTTAAAAACCTTTTAAAGAATGATAAAGCAAATGTGGCAAAATGTCATGGGTATGAAAGGATTTTTGTACTGTCTTTGAACTTCTGTAAGTCTAAAATAATTTCAAAATAAAGGGATTTAAGAAATATTTTAAAGATTACACTATGGTACGGCATTAAAGCAGAAATTTATTGTGTATGTAGGAAGGCACAAAAACAGAGCAAGGGGGAGCAAATTGACATTAGTGAAATGAATTTTTACCAGTGGAAAAATGCATTTTCATTTTCCTCACAGAACACTTTACAAGACCATGTAGATGATATTGTGTGACATTTTGTATCCAAGGTACATGCAGGCTAAGCCAGGTACAGAAAGCAGCTGAAATTGCCAATCCCTTAAAACACATAAAAGCCATTCTGATGCAGAGGTCAATATGCAAGACTGTCATTCACAAATAAGTTGAGAGTGTATTTTGAAACATTCTTTTCTTTCTTAGTGGACGTTAAAAAACACAACTTAAAATGGATAACACTTTAGAATTGATTGAAAAGGTAAAGTGTAATATTTAGTAGGGTGGAACATTTTGCAATTATCACAAATTTATTTTAATGTCTTTTACTTTAGGATCTGGATTTAAAACAAGTGTTTTCAGTTGAGTAAAAGGCAGAGTATTTTGACTGTGAATGTTGTAAAACCTACATTGTAAGCTCAATGATATGGAGATTGTACAGGTCTTATTCATTGCTGTACTCCTGACCCCTCTGAAGGCACCTGGCATGTGGGAGCACCATGCAAATATTTGTTGCGTAATGAGAGAGTGAATGGTTGGAGCTGAACAGACTCCAGGGAAGTAGATTTGCTCAGTAGAATATTCCCATAGAATGCAGGGAGTTGGATCAGATGACCATTTGAACTTCATTCTCTCTTCTACTCTGAATCTACACGCCATCTTTAATATAGATTTTAAAAAGAGTTCTCTTCATTCTTTTCAGACTAATGTTACTTTTTGGACTGTGTAGCCACCAAGGCAGCTTGGATATGTTTTACTGATGACTGGTTACAGAAGTGACAATTTCTCTCAAAATGACCCCCTGCCCACTCCCTACTGAGGTCTGACTGCCACAAGAAGAGCAGGTGTGGCAAGTCAAGGCCAGGCAAAGAACTTTCACCTGACCTCATGTGACCTCCAGTGTTCTCATTCTGGCTCCTGCTCCAGCAAAAGTCAGAGTCTCTCTGAATAAAAGTAATTTTTTTGTGCATTATTAGCAGACAAGAATAAGGCACCTACATATATATGTGTATACATATATGTATATATGTAATAGCTATCTTATTTTAGAATGTATAGCTCTTTGAAGCAGAAAAATAAGCAGCTTACATAGAAATTTGTTTAAAACATTTTGAAAAAATTGTGATTCTCTATGATAAAATAATATATTAACTATTTGGTCAGTGTCATCTCTTGGTAAATTCCACATTAGATTTTTAAAATAGTAGTTAATTAAAATGGTATCATAGTAATGATGAAGGAATGAATTCCTGTAATTTAAGCTACAAGGAAAAGAACATTTTCATATATGAGTCGAAGTGATAGTGAATCATAGTAAATATTAAAACTGAAATATGAAATGTTAAAGGAACTTATCTAAGAAGGTAAAAAACATGGATAGTAAAAAGACAGCAAACTCACAATTATTAACAACCACACCTAAAACAAAAACAAAAACAAACTAAGCAAACAACTAGAATAGGAACAGAACTACAGAAATGGAGATCACATGGAGGGTTAGCAACAGGGGAGTGGGAGGAAGGGGGGGGGAATACAGAGAATAAGTAACATAGATGGTAGGTAGAAAAAAGGGGGAAGGTAAGAATAGTATGGGAAATGTAGAAGCTAAAGAACTTATAAGTATGACACATGGACATGAACTAAAGTGGGGGAATGTGGGTGGGAGAGGGTGTTCAGGGTGGAGGGGAGTGAAGGGGGGGAAATGGGAAAACTGTAATAGTGTAATCAATAAACTATGTTTAAAAAGTTAAAAAAAAGAAAGATCCAGTCAGAAATGAAGGATACACTAATTGAAATAAAGAATAATTTATAGGGAAACAACAGTAGAGTGAATGAAGCCAAGAATCAAATCAATGATTTGGAACATAAGAAAGCAAAACAACAACAACAATCAGAACAAGAAGGAAAAAGAATCTAAAAAAATGAGGATAGTATAAGCAGCCTCTGGGACAACTTCAAGCATTCTAACATTTGCATCATCGTGGTGACAAAGAGAAGAGAAAAGAACAAGAAACTGGAAATCTGCCCTGGCTGGTGTAGCTCAGTGGATTGAGTGAGGGCTGTGAACCAAAGGCTTGCCAGTTCAATCTCCAGCCAGGGCACCTGTCTGGGTTGCAGGGCCAGGTCCCCAGTAGGGGGCACATGATAGGCAACCACACATTGGTGTTTCTCTCCCTCTTTCTCCTTCCTTTCCCCTCTCTCTAAAAATAAATAAATAAAATCTTAAAATAAAATAAAACTGAAATAAGGATAAAATATTTTAAACTCCATTAATTTGTGGTGACACTAACCTGAGCTTTACCATTTGTCTGCCTGTCTAAACAGTGAAAAGTATAAATGCAATGCCAGTCATCCCTCTTATCTACTAAAAACAAACTAACTCTTAAGGTAATTTGGAAGCACTCAGATATCTACAAATGACTGACCTCTTTAGACCTCATTCTTATGCCTACATCAGATTCCTCAAGACTTGATTGTCAGCTCTGTGTCTCCTGGATAAGTGATTTAACTTCTTTAACCCTTAGTTCCTTTCAATGAAATGGGGAGAATACTAATACCTACTTTATGGGGTTGTTAAGATGATTACATGAGTTAACTAATATAGTGAATTTGGCCTATCATAAGTGCATAGTAACTGTTAGATGTTAATATTGTTGCAGAAGTTACATAGGTGTATGTCCTTGGGGATAACCAATAATTTAGATCTCTAGTTAGTCACAATTAGTGAGACTGTCCTGGTGGTAAAATGGACAGGAATAGAGTTGCCATACATTTATTGTGCTTGTTCACCATTTCTCCCTCCTTCTACTTACAGGTTTAAGATAGGCAACGTTGCTGTGACGAATGTCGTTCAAGAGCTGATCTCTGGGGGTGATTTCCACCAATGGAGGTGGCCTATTTCTGGGCACTGGTTTCAGTGTTTTGATCACATCTTTGAGGTTCGTTTTTTCAGGTGCTTCTCTGGCTTCTGGCATCCGAGATTTGCGCTGGGTTCTCTTCAGCTTCACTCCCCGGAAGGAGTCAGGGTCTGTCCTGCAAGGAGGGGATTGTGATGGCTTTTTTATCACTTCATTTCGTCGACTGAAAGGGACTGCTGGGGGGTTGGGAGGATGAGGAGGAGGTTGAAGGAACTCCTGTACCCTGGAATCTGGCATTGGTCCTCCTAGCATCTCCCACATCCCAGGTGGCAGCCCCAGCCCATTCTCCAACATGGCTATTAACCTTCTCTGCTCTTTGAGTTGTTGCTGTTTTTGTTCTTCTTGTCTTTTCTGCCTTTGTCTATCCTGATTCCTGGTGAGCAAATTAGTCACCACCATTCTGGGACCTGGGAGCTCAAAATGGTAGCCCATCTTCAGGAGAGTGTTGTTTGCCTTCAAAAGCCTGGATATTTCCATTTCAGCATGGTGGCCCAGCATGTGCCTTTGGTTGTGAAACCGCAATTCAGTCAGTGTCTCATTAAACTGGAGACACCTAATTATGGCCACAATTCCTTTACCTGTGATGAAATTGGACTCTATGTTGAGTGTGGTAATGCTCCTGTTTTCACGCAGCATGTTAGCCAAGGCAAAGGCCACATTCTCATCTGCACCCACGTTTGCTAAACTGAAGGTTTTGATGTGTTTGTTTTTCTTCATTGCATCGACAAAGTCCAGTAACATTTCTTTGGGGATGTTTTCAATGTTGTTCAGATTGAGTTCCTTCATGTCAGGATCATTTTGTCTAACTCTCCTCAAGCTTCCATCTAGGTCAGTTTGGTTTCCTGAAGGTCTTGCACTTACCTTCAGAAAACTGGTGTCTAGAGCTAACTTTTTAGGATCTAATTTTGATATCTTTTTCTCAATTTTCTCTCGGGCCTCTGGTCTGTCCTTTTGTCCTTCAAATGCTCGGTGAACTGCCTGCCGGTGGCTCTCGCCATTTCTAATTGGCTCCTTTCCTTCACCTATCTCTTCTCTTTTTGCTTTTCCACTGCTCCCTTCACTCTCATTTTCTTCATCATCTTCATCTTCATCTTCTTCACTTTCTTCTTCCTCCTCCTCATCTGCTTCATCCTCCTCATCTGCTTCATCCTCCTCATCATCTTCATCTTCATTATTATTTTCATTATCTGTTTCTTGGACATTGTTGCTGCCCTTTGATTCTCTTTTATTTGCAATGATTTCATTATTGAGCTTTTCTTTTAAATACTGGGACACTTTTATATCACCTCTGTTCACTTCTTTATGCTGCTCTTCAGTGTTTTCCTAAAAGAAACAGTGAAGAAATACAGAATAGAGAGAGATATACTGGAGATAATAAAAAGATCTATTATTGAGAAAAATGTAAGCAAATAAGCTGTATCTATAGTATTCTGTTATATATGTATGTATGTACATATACACATAAACACACATATAACATATAAAATTTTATAAATGTATAGGCAAAAGTCTGTTGTATTGTTCACCAAATTAGTAGTTAGCTCTTAGGAAGAGAGGTAACCATTAAGATAACTGAGAAGAAGCATTTAGGGGAATAGTCACTTGTTACAGTATATAATCCTAGAGTGATTGGGCCTTTTAAATAAAGTTTAAAACACATAGTAGTTTTGTAAGCAAATAAAACCAAAATAAAGATAATTTTTCGGAAACACACATACATAAGTGCCCATTTTGGGGCTATGTTTACCTCATCCTATACATTAAAATGAAATATAGTACCTTTTGTGTTCAGACTCAGTATTGTTTTTTAAAATGCTGTACACTTCCAGAAGCAGCTAATACTGATTTGTTTTGAAAACCTAATGGAGTTGTTTACCAGTACAGTGAAGTCCCTGTTTTGTTTACAGCTGAATAGTCACCTTTGTATTCACTAGCCCTTAATTACACAATAATTTCCTTATTGCCATAACCAAAATTTACATTCCTCATCTGCTAGCTAATCTAATACACTGTATGTATCAAGTTTTCCTAAGAACATAAAATATTGTGGGGAAAATGAGAGCAGTTTGATATTTTGGAATATACCAAAAGCCTTGATTTTGATTTTGATTTTGATTTTGTTTCCTCAGCTCTGTAAAAACTGCCCTGGCTACTTCAAGGACAGGTTCACTAGTTCAGTTCCTTTTTGAAGGAAGGTGTGTAGGAGGCAGAGCCAGCTCTGCTCTGTAGGAGCAGGGAGACAGGATTATGCAGAGATTTAGAAAAAATTGCTTAGTCTGGGAAGAAAAGTGGCAGTCTTTATCAATAATGTTTATTAGATTGTTGCCCATCAATTTGTGTACTTTCCTATACAATATGTTTACTTCAGAGGTGTCATTTTGAAAGGTGGTTAGCAGTTGGAGTCATAGGTTCATCTGAACAAGAACTTGATCTTATTGCACATAACAAATTATAAATTGGGATTGACAGTTGACAATACCTTAGCAATTGTCATCTTCCCCAATAGGGGGAGCCAGCCATCAAGCTGTTTAAATTCTACCAAGAGAAGAAAAAGTGTGAAAAGTACCCAATTGATTTTCTTTTTCTGAAATTGTACATATAGGATTGACTTTTACTCCAATTATAAAATGTGTAGAAGTTGTACCTTAAACTCCAACCTTACCAAGCCAGCAATTTATTTTCTTGAGTTCACTACATGTTTATACTCTTTTGCCCATGAAACCGGTTTACAACTTTTCTAATTGCAGCCAGTGTGACAGTAATGTGACAAGATCTATCTATATCAGCAGGCATAACTAAGAGAGACTTTACCTGGGATCTCTGTATTTTTTCCTAGTATTATCATATTAGAAAACATGCTAATATACAATAAATTCATAGATTTAACTTCACTTCTACTTTCATGTAAGAACATTTAGAAAGAACTATCTTTAAAACAGCTTAATAGCTATTAATTTCTAAATTAATCACTGATATCCAGTGCACTATGGGAAATTAGATATTTTCAGTTATTTGACTTGATTAATTGTATGGTATGTGGATGGACTTTAGAGGGACTGTAAGATCTTGAAATTGTATGAGAAATACAGCATATGTATGTATGTGCCAGAAACAAAGTGTACAGAACTTTCATTAGCTTTTTAAAGGGGTCTGTGAGCCAACAAAAATTAAGGACAGCTCCTTCTGTGTTATGAGTTAATTCATTAAATTTATGACTATAGACTACAGATTTTTCTATACAGCAAACCAAACAACTTTTAAAAAACAGACGTATTGACACAAAATTATCAACTTTTTTCTCACAGCTATATCTTATAGGTGTTTCAGAAATTTCCAATAGTAAACATTACAATTTCATCTTTAAGCGACAACAGAACAATTCAAAACATGAAATTTTGAGAAATGGCAGTTGCCGCATGGACACCTGCCAGCCCAGGCACCCTTTCTCTGTTGTTCACAAATCCCTGGTTACCTGGGATGGTGCAAAGGTGACAGGAATGCGCTCATCTTCCAGCATGCGTCTGGATGCCTTTTGCCAATACATATAATCAACAAGAGACTTATGGTCGAAGCTTCCTGTTGGTGGCTTGTCGGTTTGATCTTTCTGAATCATTCCCACGGGAAGCCTGGGGTCAGGAGCCATGACTTCCATTTCCGACTGCAGTTCTAACAGCTCTTCTGGGGACAAGTTGGCCAAGATTTCATCTTCATCAATCTCTTCATCAAATTGTTCTTCTTGATCTGAATTCCTGCTGTGCTTGGACATGATTTTTTTTTCTGTATTTTTTTCTATTTTACTAGAAAAAGAGAAATAATTAAAGATGATTTTTAAAAACCTCTCAAAAAGTTTCCCCAGTTAACTAGTATCCCAGGTCAACATCTCTTTGAGAGACTTTCCTCCCAAGAACCCCAGTCATGCTTGCTTGAGCAGCAAGGAGTGACTGAGGCTGAGCTCATTCCATGTCTATATTAAGCAGGGCTTGGCTGGAGATGGTCAGTTTATGGAGCTGCTATGCTGCTCTCTTTTCAGCGACTTGAGTCAGCTGTGCAAATCCATCTGACATTTCAGTGCAGCTGCTAAGGTTTGCCAGTGAGAAACAGGTCTACAGAATTGCTGCAAGAATAAAGGGTTCCTTTCTTATGTACTCTCACACTGTCATATACAAATTCACACCCCCCATACACATACCCCACTACACAGGAAGACCATTTCTTTGTTATTTAAATGATTAAAGCAACTTACAATATTTCAGGAGGAAAATCCAAACAGCAGCTTGGGTTCTACTGATGTGAAAAACTCATGTGAAGGAATATGTCTCTTCATTACAATGTGGCTCTGGCAGCAAATAACCAGCACACAGCAGAGCAGAGGTCTGGCTGGTGCTCATCTGCTGTGTAAGCTGAACCTTTGCAGGTCGTTCTTATTTGCATCTAGATCCTGTGATCTAACAGATGGGGACAACCAGCACTTGAATTTCCACTATGAGTGGGCAGTTTAATATGTTAAATAATTTGTTTTTCTTAAGTATTCATTAAGCTGGAATAAATGTAAAATAATCTAAATTGAAGCATAAAACACACACACACCCCAAAAAACAAACAAACATTAAAGTGCCAAAAGAGAACATGAGAAGATATTTTCATAGCTTTGGGATATAGCAATAATTTTCAAATGGCAATATTTATCCAAATGACAAATGTAAATTTCTTTTGAACTAACCATTCTACTTGAATAATTTTTTATCTGAGTCTTTAGGATTAAAGAAAGGTTTTAGAAATTTGCATCTATATTTTTATCCTGTGGATCTATCCCCACATGGGTGAAATGACAGGTGTACAAGATTATTTAACATAGCAAAGTGAAAAACTGTGTATTGTATGCTATTACTTGTGTGATAAAAGGTAAAAAGAATATGTATATATAAATAGATTGTATCAACATAATGCATAATGCATCCTTGGAAAGATACACAAGAAACCAATAACTTTGTATAATTTTGAGGGAATGGGTTGTCTGAGAAACCCAGGAAAAAGATTTTGTTGCTATATACCTTTTTGTAATTGTCAAAATTTGAATGTTGTGAATATAATATTTATTAAAATACATTTTATTGTACAAAATTAGGATAACACAGAAAAGCACAAAGAAAATAAAAATTTCCCCTTATCTCACTACTAAGATCTTATTACTATTAACATTTTGGTTTATCATTGCAGTCCTTTCTGCTAGGCATATAAACTTAATATCTCTTGTAATTTTTTCTTTTCTTAGAAAATTAGTTTTTTTCTAGGCTATTGTGTATTTTACATATATTTTACTACTACAATATTATTGTAACCCATCATATATACATATATGTATATATAAAATTATTTGCAAAGTATATACATTTTCTTATTGCAATATAATACATAATTTATAAATATAGTATATACTTGGTATATAATAAAAAATATATTCTTATATGTTATAGCAGTAATAAATATTTAGAAATAAATTTATAATTTTGGCATATGTTTTATACACATTCACATATATAACAAAACACATGAAAAAGAGTAAAGTTTTAAATTGATGTTCTAATATTTTCTTCTTACCTCAATGGTTTATGTTGAACTCTCTAAGGTTGAGAGGCTTTTCATTTATATAGCTAAATGATTCCCCAGAAAGTTATTACCAATTTACCTGAATAATCATTTATAAAGTAAATAGCAGAGGTACACAGTGGCAACTTACAGTCTTTAACAGCTCTCAGATCTTCCTTTTGTCATGTAAAAGGGAAATAAAAACGGCCTCACTTGGCAGGGAGGTTTGTAAACCACTTTTCTAACCACTGATTTGCAGGTGATTATTTTATAGATTTAGTTTGCAGGCCAGTCAAAAAAGACTTGACCAAAAAGAGTTTCGTGTTCAAGGAGGACTGGGAAATGTTATATTCCATGTTTGTCTTTTAGAGATTTATAGAGTGTATGACCTTTTAGGTACTCTGAGAAATCCTTCAGGAAAGAAACCCATTTGTTTAGTCCAATATTCTCCAACCTTATTTAGTTAATTCACACTTTTTTCTTTAAAAAATCCCTTAATAACATCCTGTGCAATTAACTTTACAAAATTCATACTTTGAGAAATACTGATCTAAATATAAAAAAGGAAGACTGGAATCAGCCTGTGGGATTCAAGTCCTAGCTTTACTCCTGAGTAGTATTGGACAACTTATTCCCGTTTTCCTCATCACATGAAAGGAATCTGAGAATAAGATTTACTATATGTAACTATTGAGAGAACTGCATGAGTTTCTATGGAGATATACATGTAAATTAAATGGGATGCTGCATGACACAGAGTAAGCACTCGATAAATGTTAAATGTTATTCTTGTACTTCATGGATAACCACAGAAACACCTGAAGAAAAACAGACAATTGTAAAATGTAATGCATTTTATAAACCACTTCCACAATAGAAACCATTATATTAAAGACAATAAACAAAAGGGCTTTTAAAAAATCTTGTCGCTTTTACAGAAAGCAACTCTGAGACTTTCAGGTGGAATTGTTTATAAAGAAAATAGAAAATCACCATTAGCTAATAAATATGAAGCTCTTCCAGAAAATGATCTGCATTATTGCTAGTGAGCTTTCAGATTCAAATTCTATTCAGAGGAATTCCACTTCTTTTAATGTGACCAAATGTTTTGGATGATGAAGCAGATTTGGGAACTCCTGTAAGAGGCACTCCTTAAGCAAATGTCCATCCTCTAAATCAGTGTGCAGAGTGGGCACATTTCCTTCAGCTACCCCACTGTGCATTTGATCCACATTCTGACAAGGAAAGGTTCGTGTGTAATTAGCCTCATTTGACACATATATGATTTATTGGTGCCTAAGATCTCTTAATGATTTTCTGTGGCTGTCACCTCAGCAGCTTCTTACATCAGAAAGGTGCTATGATACCACAATCATATATTTTTATCAATAATATCTATACTGATATAGATAGAATATCTCTATCAACATAAAACAGATATTGACAGAAACATACAGTATTTATATAAATATGAAACAGATCCTGTTTTCTTCTTTAAACATCTCCAAGTATTTTAAATATTTTGCTAGTATATATAATTTTATAATCAGAAAAGCCTGAAATCATGTTCTTAGTGTATATTCATATATAGGTAATATCTTTGTGGGTATTATTATGTGGAGACAAGCATGTCCCTCTGTTTTACTATCTTTAAGTAAAAATGAAAGAATTAAGACAATATATGTTTTAAGGAGAAGAAAATGAGTAAATGTGTCAGGGCAAATTATGAGGGAAAATATCATAACCAGCAAAATCAGTATTTTGAATGTTTGTTCACCAAAGATTAATTTATAGATTTTTAAAAAATATGTTTTATTTTATTTTTAAAATATATTTTATTGATTATGCTATTACATTTGTCCCATTTCCCCCCTTCCCTCCCCTCCTCCCTGTACCCCCTCTCCCACCCACGTTCCCCGCCTTTAGTTCACGTCCATGTGTCATTCTTATGAGTTCTTTAGCTTCTACCTTTCCCGTACTATTCTTGCCCTCCCCCTATCTATTTTCAACCTACATTCTATGCTACTTATTCTCTATACCTTTTCCCCCCCTCCCCCTCCTCCCACCCCCCCCCCTGCTGCTAGCCCTCCATGTGCCCTCCATTTCTGTGGTTCTGTTCCTGTTCTAGTTGTTTACTTAGTTTCTTTTGGTTTTGCTTTAGGTGTGGTTGTTAATAATTGTGAATTTTCTGTCCTTTTACTATACATGTCTTTTCTTTATCTTCTTTTCTTAGATAAGTCCCTTTAGCATTTCATAAAATAAGGGCTTGGTGATGATGAACTCCTTTAATTTGACCTTATCTGAAAAGCACTTTATCTTCCCTTCCATTCTAAATGAGAGCTTTGCTGGATAGAGCAATCTGGGATGTAGGTCCTTGTCTTTCATGACTTGGAATATTTCTCTCCAGCCCCCTTCTTGCCTGTAAGGTCTCTTTGGAGAAATCAGCTGACAGTCTGATGGGAACTCCTTTGTAGGTTACTGTCCCCTTATCTCTTGCTGCTTCTAGGATTCTCTCCTTCGTTTTTACTTTGGCTAATGTAATTATGATGTGCCTTGGTGTGTTTCTTCTTGGGTCCAACTTCTTTGGGGCTCTCTGAGCTTCTTGGATTTCTTGGAAGACTGTTCCCTTTGCCAGATTGGAGAAGTTCTCCTTTATTATTTGTTCAAATAACTTTTCCACTTGTTGCTCCTCCCCTTCTGGTACCCCTATAATTTGAATGTTGGAACGTTTAAAGGTGTCTTGGATGCTCCCAAGGCTCTCCTCGATTTTTTGAATTCTTATTTCATCATGCTTTCCTGCTTGGTTGATTCTATCTTCCTTCTGGTCCACTGTATTGTTTTGAGACTCAGATTCCTTCCTTTCTCTATTGGGTCTCCTCCACGTATCTTCCTGCATCTCTTTTATGGTAACCTGCATCCTTTCATCTAAATTGCGCCCAAAATCAACCAATTCCGTGAGCTTTCTGATCACCAGCGTTTTGAACTGTGCATCTGATAGATTGGCTATTTCTTGGTCGCTCAAAAGGATGAGTCCTGGGGGACTGATCTGTTCTGTTGTACACATGTCTTATGTCTTTCCCTGTTTCTCCTATTTTTTTTTTTCCGGTCTGGTCGCTCTTGTTACAGTGGGGGGCGGAGCCTTAGGTGTTCACAGGGGCTGGGCGCCCCAGTCGCTAGATTGTGACATTATATGTGGGGGCGGGGGCAGGGGGGGAATCAATGGCGGCAGTTCAGTTCTCCTGGGCCCAGACCCTTCCCCGGGCTCCTGGGCTGCGAGCTCTGCCCTGGTCCACAATCGCTGCCCCACTGGGTCTGGCAGCCGCAGCTTGCGTACTCAGGGATCACCGCTGCGTTCTTGCGCCCCGGATGGCTGTTGTGCCGATTCCGCGCCAAACTTTCCCCAACCTCCGCGCGCCTCCGACCTGCGCCAGCCCCGCGCCCACTCAGCTCGTTGTCTCCTACCAGTCTGGATGAACGGGTCTACTTCAACTTCTTGGCTGTCGAACTTCCATTCAGAAAAATCCTGTCAGTTCTGTGTGTTATGCTGCCCGTGATTTATTGTTGCTCTAATCTTGGTTGTGCGTGGAGGTACGGTGCGTCCACCTATTTCTCCATCTTGCTGGAAGTCCCTCAAAATATGTTTTATTGATTATGCTATTACAGTTGTCCCATTACCTCCCCATCATTCCCCTTTGTCCTGCACCCCCTCTCCCACCCACATTCCCCCCTTTAGTTCATGTCTATGTGTCATAAGTTCCTTAGCTTCTACATTTCCTATACTATTCTTGCCCTCCCCCTGTCTATTTTCTACCTACCATATATGCTACTTATTCTCTGTACCTTCTCCCCCTCTCTCCTCCTCCCACTCCCCTATTGCTAACCCTACATGTGATCTCCATTTCTGTGATTCTGTTCCTGTACTAGTTGTTTGCTTAGTTTGTTTTTGTTTTAGGTGTGGTTGTTAATAATTGTGAGTTTGCTGTCATTTTACTATACATGTTTTGATCTTCTTTTTTTTTAGATAAGTCCCTTTAACATTTCATAAAATAAGGGTTTGGTGATTATGAACTCCTTTAATTTGACCTTATCTGGGAAGTACTTTATCTGCCCTTTCATTCTAAATTAAAGCTTTGCTGGATAGAGCAATCTTGGATGTAGGTCCTTGCCTTTCATGACTTGGAATGCTTCTTTCCAGCCCCTTCTTGCCTGCAAGGTCTCTTTTGAGAAATCAGCTGATAGTCTGATGGGAACTCCTTTGTAGGTTACTGTCTCCTTATCTCTTGCTGCTTCTAGGATTCTCTCCTTCATTTTTATCTTATAATTATGATGTGCCTTTGTGTGTTCCTCCTTATGTCCAACTTGTTTGGGACTCTCTGAGCTTCCTGGACTTCCTGGAAGTCTATTTCCTTTGCCAGATTGGGGAAGTTCTCCTTTATTATTTGTTCAAATAACTTCTCCACTTGTTGCTCTTCCTCTTTCCCTTGTGGTACCCTGATAATTCAGATGTTGGAAAGTTCAAAGGTGTCCTGTAGGTTCCTAAGCCTCTCCTCACTGTTTTGAATTCTTGTTTCTTCATTCTTTTCTGTTTGGTTGTATCTTTCTTCCTTCTGGTCCACTCCATTGATTTGAGTCCCAGTTTTCTTCCCATCACTCTTGGTTCCCTGTGTATTTTCCTTCATTTCACTTAATGTAGCCTTCATTTTTTCATCTGATTTGTGACCAAAGTCAGCCAATTCTGTGAGCATCCTGATCACCAGAGCTTTGAACTGTGCATCTGATAGGTTGGCTGTCTCTTGGTCACTTAGTTGTGTTTTTTCTGGGTCTTTGATCTGTTCTTTCATTTGGGCCATTTCTTCTTGCCTTGACATGCCTGTTATGTACTGAGGGGTGGAGCCTTAGGTATTCTCTCGGGCAGGGTAACCCATGTTGCTGGGTTGTGATGCTGTATGTGGGGGCGGGGTCTGAGGGAACAATGGCATTTGCTCTGTTCTCTGCTCTCTGTCAGACTTCAGTCCCTTCCACCACTTCCCCCAAGCAAACTGGGCCTTTCTGGTGCTAATTCCCATGTGGGTGGGCTTGTGCACATTCTAGGATCCCATGAGTATCTCCAACGAATTTTCCTGTGAGGCTGGGAGTCTCTCCCTGTGCCTCAACCCCCACAAGTGTTTTAAATTAGTGCCCTGAGGCTCTATTTCCCAGTGCTGGGACCCTGGGTTGCATGCAGTGCCTTGCTTCACAATCACTGCCTTGCTGGGTCTGCTGGTTGCCACCCCATGTGTGCCCAGGGTCTGCCAGCCACTGCCTTTCGTACCCAGGGTCTACCCGCTGTGGTCTTGGGCACCCGGGATGCCTTATGTGCCTGGCCCCACGGCTTGTTGTGCCTGGACCCCTCTCTGCCAGGCTGCCAATTCCGCCCCTCCTACCGGTCTGGATGAATGTGTCTATTTTAACTCCTTGGTTGTCCAACTTCCATACAGTTCAATTTTCTGTCAGTTCTGGTTGTTATTCTGTTTCTAAATTATTATTGTCCCTATTTTGGTTGTGCAAGGAGGCAGTGTGTCTACCTACACCTCCATCTTGGCCAGAAGTCTAATTTATAGATCTTGATAGACTTTAAATATTTGCAGTGTTCAGAGTAGTTAAGTATAACATCCATTTGAGAAGTAATTATACGTTGTATACCTGAAACTAATAGAACACTATATGTCAACTGTAATTGAAAAAAATTTTGAAGAAATTTTACATCATTAAATAGAGAAATGTAAAAAGTAAATACAGCTCTTGGAAATAAATAATATAGTTATAGAAATAGACTATGTGTGAATGGGATGAACTCTAGCTGGATAAAGAGTATGCTTTTACACTGGAACATAGCACTGAGGTTTTCAGAATGTGGTGGGGAGCCAAAAGGCTGAAGGAGCAATTGATATACAGAGAATGATTGTAAAACTCTCACATTTGTGGAATAGAAATTCCAGAATAAGAGAGTGGAGAGAATGGTGAAGGAGCAATATTTGAAGAGAAATTATTACTAATTTTCCAGAATTGAAGAAAGATATAGGGCCTCAGAATGAAAGTGTTTTCTGAATACTGAGCAAAGTAAGTATAACAACATTTAAAACCATTTGTAACTTGAAAACATCTGGACCTGGCCATACTTAAACAACCTGTAGCAAAACTGTAGGACTTCAAGAAACTATGAGAGAGAGAAAAGACATTATGGAGAGAATAACAAAAAATCAGAGTGACAGTAGACATGTTATTTATAGTAGTAGATACAAAAAGTCAACAAAGTAGTATAAAAACATTCATGGGCAAGAGAAGCACCAAATTCAGGATAGTGACTCTCTCTGGGCAGAGAAAGAGGGGAGTGAAAGGAAAAGCTAACCTAGCACCTCAAATGTAACTACAATATTTGATTCCTTCAAAAGATATTTAAAGCACTGCTGGTGGGAATGTAAATTGGTACAAGCCACTATGGAAAAAATGCTGTCAGTTCCTTAAAATACTAAAAATTAAACTCCCATATGATCCAGCAATCCCACTTCTGGGTTTATGTTCAAATTTATTGAAAGTAGAATCTCAAACAGATATTTGTACATCCATGTTCATGGCAGCATTATTTACAATAGCCAAAGGTGGAAGCAACTCAAATAGTCATCATCAAATAAATAGTTAATCACAGTGTGGTATATATACTCAATGGAATATTATTTAGCCTTTTAATAAAAGGAAATCCTATCATGTGCTACAACATGAATGGAACTTGAGGATATTATGAGAAGTGGAATAAACCAATCACAAAAGACACTATAGGTTTCCTCTACAGTAGTCAGACACAGATTCAGAAGGTAGAATGGTGGTTTCCAGGGGGTGATGGGAGGGAGAAATGGGAAGTTGTTTGGTGAGTACAGAGTTCTAGTTTTTGCAGGATGAAAAAGTTCTGGAGAACCATCAGGTGACAATATGAATATACTTAATATTACTGAATTGTACACTTTAAAATGGTTAAGATGATCAATTTTATGTTATATGCTTTTTACCACAATTTTGAAAGTACTTGAAAAATGTTGAACATAAAATATTAGAAGCAAACAATTAGAGGATAAAGATGTTCCCACTAGTATTTGTTATATGAGATTCTATTATTTCTGAATTATCTCACAAAATAAAAAGCCACTTTTTAAAAAGCTGATGATTAAGTCCCTCCACAGAAGAATGGGTAACAGAATTGTGGCTTAGCCAATCAAGGGAGGCTACTCAACAATAAAAATGAACTACTGGTAGACACAGCAACCTGACTGCATTTCAAGAACATTAGGTTCACTGAAAGAAGCCAGACAGAAAAGGATACATGCAGTAAGATTCTATTTAAATGAAGATGAAGAATAAGCAAAGAGAGACCATGGTAATAGAAATCAAAAGAGCACTTCCTTCTAGAGGATGGGGATTGACTGGAAAGTTGGAACTGGGAAACTTCCTGGGGTGACAGCTGTATCTTGGAGTATTGGTTACATAGGTGAATACATTTGTTACAAGTCATCTATTTGAACACCTAAGATCTAGGCATTTCCCACAATGCACATTTCACCTCAATGTGTAAGTAAAGTTTTGAACAAAAAGTGTAGCTAGTAAAGAATATAGGGCTGTTCCGAGTGCAAAAAACCCCTGAATTTTTAGGCAATAGAACAGTGATATCTACAATACAGTCAAAGGGCACTTCAGTTGATTGAAATACAAGGAGAAATTCAGATATCACTGTTCTGTTACTCAAGAAGCATTAGGACATTGGAGAAAAGGCCAGAGCTTCAAGAAACTTCAGAAGCATAACCTGAAACTGTGTTCAGTGTCTCAAGAATTTTAGCAAATCCTACTAAGGTACAAGCAAGCCTCCTCTCTGGTGCCTTTCCAAAAAAAAGGCTGAAAAATATGGGCATTGAAAATAAGTTACTTCTTTTCTCTCTTTAAAATAATTTCATTTTAATTATATAATCTACACATGTTTATTATAGGAAAATAGAAACTATAGATAAGCAGAAATAAAAAATTGAAATCATCAGTTAGATAACCACTCTTAACATGTGGTGTTTGTTTAATGCTATATAACTTTTTCTTTTAAGATTGTTCCTGGTTTTCTATTACATAAGTGAGATTCTCACTTTACAGAAGTCTGTGGCTGCCTTTCCTGGGGAGGATCCAACAGTTTGATCATGTAATTAATCATATTTGTCTCTAGACTTATGGTGTGATCTTAAAATTATTTCCTCAGTTTCCCTTTTTCTAAAGATGAGAGCAATTAATTTTGTCTTTCAAATGTTAGCATTTATGACTTGGAATATGTTCTGAAATTTCAAGGTAGTATTATTGTTACAGGGTGCAGCCAAGAGGGGGGACCCCAAATAGGGATTTGAAATGGGGTCCAGAACTCAAGGTGTCCAGGAGATTTTAAGATGTCTTCACCCCTTCCCCACCAGGTGTGGATTGGGGGAAGGGACACGAGCAGGGCCTTTGAGAGGTGTTTCGCATAGCAACAGCCTTGTAACTAACCTCTGGCATGGTCATTTAACACATCTATAGCCTTTGACTGGTCACTTAGATATGTTAAATAGCTGTGGCCATGCTCTGAGCCACGGGAATGGAAGTAACTACCCCACTAAGATGTAACTGGGGGGCAGGTCCTCCCCAAGTTACAGCACCTGTGTGGGAGCTTGGAGAAGATTGGCTCCATGACATGAGGCCACACATGCCCAGACTTATGATGGCAGTCCAGTAAAGCTGGAAGGGTATGAGTTCTGGCATGTGAAGCTGAGTGTGGGAGGAGTCAGAAATGGGGCTACAGAGGAAATGGCGTGGGGATTTAAACCCAGACTCCCACAGCCCTGAGAGAGAGAACCACACAGCCTTGACAGAGTGGAGACTCCCGCAGCCCTGAGAGAGAGAATCACCATGCGGCTTTAGCAGAGAACTGCCACTCGGCTTTGGCAGAGTGGCGACCCCACCCCCCTTTTGCAGCCATTGCGCAGGGGGAGAAACACGTGGTTTTGGCTGAGTGGAGACTCCCGTGGCCCTGGGAGAGAGGATCACGTGCCTTTGCCAGAGTGGGGAACCCCGCAGCTTTAGAAGGGGGAACCACCACCTGGTTTTAGCAGAGATCCCAGCAACTCAGCTGAGGGTGCTGGGAACCCAGGGAGGTCTCCCAGTCGAGATGGAGTACTAACTGGGAATAACCAGAGGACTGCCTGAGCCATGGACTTCTATTTCCTTTCCTGAGATATGGTACTCTGAACTGGGCAAAGGGGGAAGGAAGGAAGGAGTGTGTCTGTTTATGGGTGTTTTAAGGGACTTTAGGATTTTTTGATAAAGACATTAGGTCACTACTTTAAGTTTGTATAGCATTAAATAAACATTTCCTTTCCTTTCCTTTTCACAAATCTCTGGTATTGAGAGATGTCTTTCCTCTGGCAGCGGACATGACGGACCTGGGGGCTTTTTTTTCAATAATTGTATATCGTCCCAGGCCCCCCTTGTTTGTTCTGTAACATAATTTCTCCAGGAATGATTTCTTCCTACTAAGACAAGGCCATCACCTATACCGGTGTAGGAAACATGACTACAAATGGATGAAAAACGTGGGCTCTATGTATGTATGTATGTATGTATGTATTTGGGTACAGTGAACTTTATTGATGGTACATGACAAGGTAGGGCTCCCTAAGCCCCTCCCCTTCTTCAGGGGGTCTGGGATAGAAACAGTGGAGATCAGAAGATGCCCTGTGTTAGGGATTGATTTCTGGCAAAGACTCCCCCAACAGCTGAGGGCCTCTCTTCCTCTTGCTGGGGCCTCTTACTCTTTGGAGGCTGAATGAATAATCATGCCCACCACCCTGTTGCTGTAGCCAAATTCACTGTAATACCAGATAATGAACTTGACTAAGTGGTCATTGAAGGCATTGTCTTCCCCAGCATTGAAGGTGTAGAACTGGGTGTCACTGTGAAAGTCACAGGAGACAGCCTGGTTCTCAATATAGCCAAGGATGCCCTTGAGGGGGCTCTGATGCCTGCTTCACTACCTTCCTGATATTATTGTATTTGGCACCTTTCTCTAAGCAGCAGGTCAGATCCATAGCTGACACACTGGGAGTTGGGACATAGGAGGCCATGCCAGGGAGCTTCCCATTCAACTCAGGGATGACCTTGCTCACATCCTTGACAGTGCCAGTAGAAGCAGGGATGATGTTCTAAGCAGCATCTCAACCATCTCACCACAGCTTTCCAGAGGGGCCATCCAGAGTCTTCCAGGTGGCAGTGATGGGAGAGACTAGTCATCAGTTCCCCCCATCATGCCAGAGTTGTCATGGATGACCTTGGCCAGGGGAGCCAAGCAGTTGGTGGTGCTAGAGGTATTGCTGACAGTCTTGAGGGAGTTATCATACTTGTCATTGTTCACACCCATCACAAACATGGGGGCATCCGCAGAAGGGGCAGAGATGATGACCCTCTTGGCTCTATCCTTCACGTGAGCCCCAGCCTTCTCCAAGCTAGTGAAAACACCAGTGGACTCCACAACACATTCAGCACCAGCACTACCTCTATTTGATGTTTGTGGGATCTTGCTCCTGAAAGATGGAGATGGATTTTCCATTGATGACAAGCTTCCCATTCTCAGCCTTGACTGCCTTTGAACTTGCCATGAGTAGAATCATACTAGAACATGTAGACCATGTAGATGAAGTTACTGAAGGGGTCACTGATGGCAAAAATATCAACTTTGCTATAGTTAAAAGCAGCCCTGGTAACAAGGCACTCAATAGGCCAAATCCATTCATTTTGACCTTCACTATTGTGTCTCAGGATTGCAGCTGGCACTGCACAGGAAAACATGGCTGTCTGTTGAACATGAGGAGCAGAAAGTCTGAAACATGGTTTTTAAAAGTAATACACTAGAGTTTATAAATTCAATGAGCTTGTTCCCCTCTGTAGTGATTTTGGTAGGATGTGTACTTATCCAAATGGTTCTGCCACTCACCAAAGCATCTTAGCAATATCTCTAAGCAATATCTGAAAGCTGTGTTAGCCCATGATGGATTCTTTTTTTAAAGTTTATTATTATTATTATTGTTGTTGTTGTTGTTCACCTACAGTTGTCCCTACTCCTCCCCCCCGACAGTCTTCCCCACAACACCCACCTTCACCTCAACACTCAATCCTACCCCCACTGTTGGCTTTGTCCATGGATCCTTTATACATGTTCCTTGATGACTGTTCCTCTTCCTTCCCTCGTTATCACTCTTCCCCTTCCCATCTGGTTGCTGTCAGTTCTTTATTTCAATGTCTCTGGTTATATTGTACTTGCCTTTTTGTTTTGTTGATTAGGTTTCACTTATAAGTGAGATCATATGGTATTTTTATTTCACTGTCTGGCTTATTTCAGTTAGCATAATGCTCTCCATTTCCATCCATGCTGTTGCAAAGGGTATGAGTTCCTTCTTTCTTTCCACTGTGCAGTATTCCATTGTGTAAATGTGCCACAGGTTTTAGATCTGCTCATTTACTGATGGGCACTTAAGTTGCTTCTAGCATTTGACTATTATAAATTGTGATGCTAAGAACATTGGTGTGCATAGGTTCTTTTGAATTAGTGCTTCAGGATTCTTAGGGTACAGTCCCAGCAATGGAATTGCCAGGTCAAAAGGCAGTTCCATTGTTAGTTTTTCAGGAAATTTCACACTGTTTTCCACAGTAGCTGCACCAGTCTGCATTTCCACCAATGGTGCACTTGGGTTCCATTTTGTCAACAACCTCACCAGCATGCATTGTTTGTTGATGTGGTGTCATGGCCATTTTGACCAGTGTGAAGTGGTATCTCATTGTGGTTTTAATTTGCATCTCTCTGATGGCAAGTGATGGTGAGCATCTTTTCAAATGTCTCTGGGCCCTTTGTATGTCCTCCTTGGAGAAGTGTTTCTTCAGGTGCTTTGCCCATTTTTTAATTGGATTGTTTGTCTTCCTGAAGTGGAGTCATGTGAGTTTTTTATGTATTTTGGAAATCAAACCTTTGTCTGAGGTATCATTTAGAAATATATTTTCCCACATTTCATGTTGTTGATGTTTTCTTTAGCCATGCAGAAGCTTTTTAATTTGATGAGGTCCTATTTATTTTTTTTAAGATTTTTTAAGATTGATTTATTTATTTTTAGAGAGGGAAGGGAGGGAGAAAGAGAGACAGAGAGAAACATCAATGTGCAGTTGCTAGGGGCCATGGCCTGCAAC
The DNA here is from genome assembly GCF_019186645.2 of Phyllostomus hastatus. NCBI lineage: Eukaryota > Metazoa > Chordata > Mammalia > Chiroptera > Phyllostomidae > Phyllostomus > Phyllostomus hastatus. The sequence continues at coordinate 26,436,812 of NW_025333643.1, forward strand.
CCAGGCATGTGCCCTGACTGGGAATCGAACCTGCAATGCTTTGGTTCTCACCCCAAGCTCAATCCACTGAGCTACACCAGCCAGGGCTGAGGTCCTATTTCTTTATTCTTTCCTTTGTGTTCCTTGCTGTAGGGGACATACCAGTGAAAATATTGCTGCATGGAATATCTGAGATTTTCCTCCCTATGTTATACTTTAGGATTTTTATGGTGTCATTACTTATATTTAAGTCTTTTATCCATATTGAATATATTTTTGTATATGATGTAAGTTGGTGATCAAGTTCCATTTTTTGTAGGTAGCTGTCCAGATGTCCCAACACCATTTGTTGATGAGGCTATTTTTACTCCATTTTATGCCTCTGCACTCTTTGTCAAATATTCATTGACCATAGAGACTTGGGTTTATTTCTGGAGTCTCCATTCTGTTCCATTGATCTATGTGTCTGTTGTTATACCAGTACCAGAATGTTTTGATTACTGTTGCCCTGTAATATACTTTGACATCAGGTGTTGTGATCCCTTCTACTTTGTTCTTCCTTCTCAAAATTGCTGGAAATATTTGGGATTGTTTATGGTTCCATATAAATTTTTGAAATGTTTGTTCTATGTCTGTGAAATGTCATTGGTACTTCAATAAGAATTGTATTAAGTCTATACATTGCTGTGGGTACTATTGCCATTTTGATGATGTTCGTTCTTCCAATCTGTGAACACTGTACATACTTCCACTTATTTGTGTCTTCCTTAGTTTACTTATTCAGTGGTGTGTAGTTTTCTGAGTACAGGTCTTTTACCTCCTTAGTTAGGTTTATTCCTAAATACTTTATTTTTCTTGTTGCCATAGCAAATGGGATTTTTTTCCTGATTTCTGTTACTGATATTTCATTGTTGGCATACAAAAATGCCCTCAATTTCTGAATAATGACTTTGTATCCTGCTGCTTTGCCAAATTAATTTATTAGGTGGAATAGTTTTTTGGTGGAATCTATAGGATTTTCTATGTACACTATCATCTCATCTGCAAACAGTGACAGTTTTGCTTCCTCCTTTTTGATTTGGATGCCTTTCATTTCTTTTTCTCATATACTCACTGTGGCTAGGACTTCCAATACAAGGTTGAATAGAAGTGGTGAAAGAGGGCACCCTTGTCTTGTTCCTGATCTTAGTGGGAAAGCTTTTAGTTTTTGCCCATTGGGTATGATGTTGGCTGTAGGTTTCTCATATATGGCCTTTATTATGTTGAACTATGCTCCCTCTACTCCACTTTGCTGAGTGTTTTTATCATAAATAGGTGCTGTACCTTATCAAATGCTTTTTCTGCATCTATTGATATGATCATGTGACTTTTGCCTATTGTTTATGTGATATATTATGTATTGATTTGCAAATATTGTACCATCCTTGCATCCCTGGGATGAATCCCATTTGATCATGGTGTATGTTATTTTTCATGTATTGTTAGATGCAGTTTGCCAATATTTTGTTGGAGACTTTAGTGTCTATGTTCATAGTGATATTGGCCTGTAGTTTTCTTCCACTGTTATGTCTTCATCTGTTTAGGGGATTAGGATGATGCTGGCCTCATAAAAAGAGTTTGGGAGTCTTACTGCTTCTCAAATTTTTGGAATAGTCTGAGAAGGAGAGGAGTTAGCTTTTCCTTAAACATTTTGTAAAATTTTCCTGTGAAACCATTCAGTCCAGGGCTTTTGTGTGCCAGAAGTTTTTTCATTTCTCTTTCAATTTCATCAGCTGTTATTGGTCTGTTCAGGCTTTCTGCTTCTTTTTCATTCAGTTTTGGAAAATTATATTTTTCTAGAAATTTGTCCATTTCACCCAGGTTTTCAAATTTCTTGGCATATAGTTCTTCATAGTAATGTTTTATAATTCTTTGTATTTCTGTGGTATCAGTTGTAATCTCCCTTGTTTCAGTTCTGATTTTGATTATCTGGGTCTTCTCTCTTTTTTCCTTGATGATTCTGGTCAAAGGCCTGTCAATTTTGCTTATCATTTCAAAGAAACAGCTTCTGGATTTATAGATCCTTAGAATCATTCTTTTAATTTCTTTATCATTTATTTCTGCTCTGCTTTTGGTTATTTTCTTCCTTCTACTTACTCTGGGCTGTCTTTGTTGTTTTTCCTCCAGTTCTTGTTGATATATGGTTAGGTTGTTTATTTGAAATGTTTCTCTCTTTTTTAGTTAGGTCTGTAGCTTTCTGAACTTCCTTCTCATGACTGACTTTGCTGTGTCCCGTAGGTTTTGGACTGTTATGTGTTCATTTTCATTTGTTTCCAGAAAAATTTTTGATTTCTTCTTGATTTCATTTTTAACTCATTCATTGTTTAATAGTATGCTCTTTATTCTCCATGAGTTTGAATGTTTTGAGTTTTTTCTTTGAGATTGGTTTCCAGTTCAGGCTTCTGTGGTCTGAGAAAATGCTTGATATGATTTAATTTTTCTTGAATTTGTTGATACTTGTTTTGTGTCCTATCTTGTGGTCTTTGAAAATGTTCCATGTGCATTTTAAAAGAATGTGTATTTTGTTTCTTTGGGATGAAAGTTTTTATATATATCAGTTAAGTCTATTTGATCTAGGGTGTTGTTCAATTACGCAATATCCTTGTTGATAGTTTGTTTGGAAGATCTACCCATTTTTGACAGTGGGGTATTAAAATTGCCTAGTATAAGTGCATTGCTGTCAATGCACTTATTTCTTGAAATCCTCCAAAATTTTCCTTATGTATTGGGGTGCTCCTATGTTGGGTGCATATATGTTTATAATGTTTATGTCTTCTTCATGGATTCTTCCCTTAAATATTTGAAGTGTTCTTTTGTGTCTCTTTTTATGGCTTTGTTTTAAAGTCTATTTTTGTCTGATATAAGTATTGCTACCCTGTTTTTTTCCCTGTACATTTGCTTAGAATATTTTTTTGAACCCTTCACTTTAAGTCTGTATAGGTCTTTTTTTTCTGAGGTGGGTCTCTTGTAGGCAGCATATGTGCAGGTCATGCTTTCTTATCCATTCAGCTACTCTGTGTCTTTTGATTGGAGCATTTAATCCCTTTACATTTAAGGTTATTTTTGATAGGCACTTATTCAATTTCCCCTGTGTACCTGTGTTCCTCTTTCACTCATTTTTCTGCCTCTTTTTAAAGCAGTCTCTTTAGCCTAGCTTGCATTGCTGGTTTGGTGGAGGTATATTCTTTCAGCCTTCTCTTGTCTTGGAAATTCTTTATTTAACCTTCTATTTTAATTGAGAGCCTTGCTGGGCATACTAGTCTTGGTTGCAGGTCTTAGCTGTTCATTACTTGGAATATTTCTTGCCATTCCCTCTGGCTTGTAGTGTTTGCATTGAGAAATTAGCTGTTAGCCTTATCAGAGCTCCCTTGTATGTTACTTCCTGTTTCTGCCTTTCTGCCTTTAAGATTCTCTCTTTGTCCTTAAAATTTGGCATTTTAAATATGTGTCTTGGAGTAGGCCTCTTCAAGTTCATCTTGATTGGGACCCTCTGCACTTTCTGAACTTGCATGGCTTTTTCCCTTTCCAGATTAGATAAGTTTTCTGTCGTTATTTTTTCAAACAGGTTTTCTAACCCTTGTTTCTTTTCTTCTCCTTCTGGTATTCCTATGATTCGAATGTTGTTGTGTTCAGGTCCTGAAGTTCCCTTAAGCTATCTTCATAAATTTTTTAGTGTTTTTTTTTTTTTCATGCAGTTGCTCTACCTGGGTATTTCTTTGTACCTGGTCTTCCAGTGCACTAATTAGGTCCTCTGCTTCATCCAGCCTGCTTGTAATTCCTTTTAGTGTTTTTTTTTATTATTTCAGATATTACATTCATTATTTCTTCCTGGTTTTTGTTTACAGTTTCTATTACCTTTTTCATGCTATTGTAGTTCCCACTCAGTTCCTTGTCATTATCACTGAGTTCCTTGAGCATCCTAATAACCATTCTTTTGAATTTTATATTTGAGAGTTTGTTTGCCTCCATTTCATTTATTTCTTTTACTGGGGAATCTTCCATTCATTTCAATTGCTCATTCTTTCTTTGTCTCCTCATTTTGGGTGACTCTTTTTGTTTATTCTGAGATTCCAAATTCTCTGCTTTACTAGCTATTTTTGTGGTGTGAACTACTGTGGTAGGAGTTCTGTGAGATTCAGTGGTATAGTCTCTTTGATCTTCTTATCTGGATGCTCTAGGGTTGCCCTTTCTTCTGTTTGTGTGGCCTCTCTTGTTGAACTTGGCCTTTACCTGTTGATAGCTCCTTTGTTGTGGGTTTACTGGTAGTCACAAGCCCCACCTTGTCTTCTATGCTGTTGTACAGGTGTTGGTTAACAAACAGTATTACCAGACAACCAGACCTATGTCAGCAAAAAAGAACTCCCCTACCCCATCAGCAATCTCAACTGCAATTGCACTAAATTAATAAAGGTGAAGAGAGATTGCAGATATTATAAGACATGACAAAGGGAATATGAGATGACTAACAGAGGGGAAAATGTTCTTGAGTATAAGAGGGAGGAGAATTGATAAGAGTTTGGAGAGAACTGAGGTGAAGAAAGGGAGAGAGAAAATTCTACAACACATGTAAACCAGAAAAGGAAAGGGTAATTGGAACAATGGGGCAAGAAGAGGGAAGAGTATACTATGAGGTTTGAAGTAAAAATCAAAAGGTACTAGACCAACTGGAGCAAAATTGTAGAAAAACCACAGCAAAGTCTATAGCAACAACAGCTGAATGGAGTTCAATAAAGGTGGAATGGGAATAAGAATATTATAGAAAAATGAAAAGTGAATATGAGATGTCTATGGTAAAGAAAAATGATTTTGAGAGGATGGGGGAAGCAGTCTAATAAAAGCATGCAGTAAAGCCCATGTTGAGAGAGGGGGAAGAAAGAAAAAAAAAGGGAGAGAGAAAACAAATGAAATGAAATTCCTCACTCAGCTGATCAGAGTCAAGGGGAAGGCAAAATAAGACGACAAGAGCATTCTATGGGATTTAAGGTACAAATAAGTAGTGAATAAATAGGATTACCTTTGGAGAAGTACTGCAATTACAGGTGGTATTTCCCCCAACTAGCTACTATTTATAAAATGTGGAAAAGAAATAAGACTCTTATTAGAGGGGGAAAAGAATGTGAGCTGACTTAATACAGAAGAGTGCTTATGCAAGGTTACATGGAGGAGAAACAGTGAGAGTAAGGGATAGAAACTTGGGGTAGTGTGAGAGAAAATAAAGTTAGCCACAAGAGTAATCAAGTTCAGAAAGATGGAAAAATGTATTAAGACCAGGGAATGGTGCTGTGTGGGATGTGGAGTAACAATAGTATAAGAAATATATAATCAGAATAAAAAGTAAAAGACCAAGAGTAGTGTGTTATTTGTAACATGAGCAAAGAGAAAGAAGAAAAATTAAAATGCAGCCCTGGCTGGTGCGGATCAGTGGAATGAATGACAGCCTGAGAACCAAAGGATCTCCAGTTCAATTCCCAGTCACAACACATGCCTGGGTTGAAGTCCAGGTCCCCAGTTGAAGGCATGAGACAGGCAACAGATTGGTATTTCTCTTGAACATCATGTTCCTCTCCCTCACTTTCTCCCTTCTTTCTTCTCTCTGTAAAAATAAATTTAAAAAATTAAGAAAATTAAAATGCAATATGAAAAGTAGAATAGAAAACAAAAACCCCCTAAATAAACAGAAAAAATAATTAAAAAAACATGCCAATTGTGAAGGAGAGTAAAATGAAATTTGTCTCAGCTGTTGGTATTTGTCTTCTGGATCTGTCTCACAGATCCAGGTCTTATTGTGTTACTCTGGAAAAAAATAAGTAAATAAAAGCCTCCTGCTGATTTTAAACCTACCTAACCTGTTTTGCATATTTCCCTCCACCCCCACCCCCTGCCCCATCCTGCAGGCAGAGCGGGGCTGGGCTCCATTTTTTCCTTTCCTGTAGTTCCGAAAAGATAAGGGGCTCAGTCTGGGCTACAGGTGCCCAGTTTCCAGCCTACACTCTCAAAACACTGCGCAGCCCACACTGTCCACTCTGAACATTTGCATCAGGCTGGCACTGATAATCCACCTCATTTTGCACCCCTTTGATCAATCCATGAGGTGCACTGAGTGGGAGCAAACTGCGTCCACAGTCCTTCATCTTTGTTGGCCTAGGTGCTGCGCATGTGATGTCCCTTCATGGCAGCTCAGTTCCCCTTTTGAAAAAAGTTTCCTTGGGTGCTGCTGCCCCTCCTAACTGCCACCCAGCTTTTCACACAGTCCAACTGTCTGACCAGTCCAGAGTGTATCTGTGTCATGGGCAGTCGTGGCCCAACTTTTCTCCAAGTCCCAGGTGTCACCTGGTTCTCCAAATTCTCTGGTATTGTCCTAGCTGGCAACTGCTACCCCAGGCTGGGTATGTTGCTGGCTGTGTGTCACTTGCTGCCTTTTTATTCCCCCCCACCCCCACCCCGTGACTTGTGGGTCTGGGTCTCTCCTGGCTGGGTCTGGGACTTCCGGCTCTGGGAGGGGAGGAAGCCGCTAGGCTACTATTACCGACCTAGCTGTCCTCCAATGTTCCTGCAGCAGCCATGGTCTCTGGTGAAAGGCCTGGAAACCTTCCTGTTGGCCTACAAAACCTCCTTAATGCCTGTTTTGAAGTGTCCTCTGCATATCTTGTCTTCCAAACTTCATATTAGCTGGAATTTTGTTGGCTGTTCACTCTGTTCTTTTCAAAATCGGCTAGGTGTCCCAGTTGGGTGCACGAGTTAGTGGGCTCAGCTCCCACCAACATCGCCTCCATCTTCCTGAATCCTCTATGGTGGATTCTGTTCAATACTTTCAATTTTATTATTCTCCATTAGAATACCAGCAAACTAAGATCAGAGATTGTCTGTCTCATTTACTTTGTTATGCCATTGCCTAGAAGAGGTAAAGAGGGGTTTGAAACTAATGTATTGAATGAATGGTAATACATTTTCATGTATCGAGGATCAACTGATTACTGAAATAATTTGTAGTTTCCCAGGATGACTATAGTTTCCCCATCCTGCTTCCCATGTCCCCTATCCCATTTTCATGTGGTTGGAGGTTAATGATTGATGGTGAGAATGACAGGAAGCAGATCAGGGGAGACAGGCAGGGGTTATATAATGTAAGGGGTTCATACTTTATGCTAAATTTAAATGCAATTAGAAGCCACTGCAAAATAATTAAAAGGGAATAAAATGATTTATGTCTTAAAAAGGTCCCTCTGGCTGCATGAAGGGAATAGATTTCATGGAGGCAGAAGTAGAAACAGGGAGACACTTAGGAAGCTACTGTGGAAACCCAGAAAGAGAAGATGACAGTCTAAGCTAGAGGGGTCATAATAGCAATGGTGAAAAGTGGATTGTTTATTTTCTGTTTTTGAATTATTAATTTTACAATAGGAAGAAGAGAGAGAGAGAGGGAGGGAGAGAGAGAGAGGAGAGAGAGAGGCATCAGTTTGTTTTTCTACTAATTAATGCATTCCTTGGTTGATTCCTGTTTGTGCTCTAACTGGGGGTTGAACTTGCAACCTTGGTATATTAGGATAGCACACTAACCAACTGAGCTACTCAGCCATGGCATGGATTGTTGCCTTCTTCCTTTTATTTTTATTGTTTTATTTTTCAAGTATAGTAAAAACAGACTGTTTCTGAATGAATTTTGGTAGCAGAACAGTAGGGCTCCAGAAATCCATTAGCAGGAACTAAGGGAGATATCTTCCACATGCTTCACAGAGACAAATAAACCCCTACCATCTCAGTCTTCAAAGTTCTCAGTTTAAGATTCAAATTCCAGAGAACAACATTTGGTCATGTTAGCTTGGATGCCTGGGGAGGGTGGAACACCTTGACTGGTGGCTCCACAAACACTCCTATCCAGTGAAGAAAAAATTATTGGGGTGCTGTTATCAGGAAGAGAAGAAATGGTTACTGTGTTGGCAAAAACACAATAAATATTCCCTACTTGCATGTTAAGTTTGTAATCACATCTTTGATTTTTACAGGAAAATACCATTAGCATATTATTGAACATGTTAATACTAGTTAATAAAGAAAGACTTATCTATTTCTCCCATTTCTGGAGGGTGCTTCTTCTTTGAACCCTCAACTGTCTGTGCTATCATTTCATGGATGTGAGGCTCTCTCTCATTAGCTCTATTTCCTTGTGCATTAGTTCATCATTTCACAACCTTGTCTTCCTCTCATGATGTCAATTTTTCCACCTGTTCAATGACTTGAGTGCATGCATGCTCTCCTTTGCATTTGAGGTGAATTGTTAGCCTGTCATGAATGCTAATATCTGCTACCTGCAGCCAGACTACATTGATTATGAATAAAGTCTGAGCATGCTGCTGGATAGGATATGCCAGTAGCTTGTTCTGCAAATGGAAATGTTTTCAATTAACATATTGTTCCCTTTCTGCACAGTGTAAAAAGGAGAAGAGATCACATTCTAACATATAAAAGATAACTATCACCTAAATGATCTAAAGTTTACTTGGTTATTCCTTACATTCTTTGTAACAAAATATTTGCCAATGTCTCAAGCATCAGAAACCTCTATAAGGACAGGGGTGTATCTGTTCCTTATGTCTTTATGTAGTGCAGTATACACAAAAAGTTATTTAGTATTATAATTGAGTAAATGAACAAGCCACTTAGGTGGTTGGAGAGAAAAGAAAGACATGTATAGTACTTGTCAAAATATCAAAAGTACTTAGCAAAAATAATTTGATAAATTTATGAGGCCAACAGGAACACAAAAAAGCCATAACTCATGTGTCCCCTTCTCTGCCCTGTTGTTTAAAACCAGATCTTCCCATCAGAGTGTCTACTGTGCAACAGAGCTCACACAGGGGATTTCACCTCCTCCTCCATCAGAGCTCAGATATCATCACCTTGCAATTGTATGCAGCCTGGAGAGCACCCAGAGTGTTGGTTTACATAGCAAGGCACTGGAGGTTGTGTGACAACTTTTAAAACAACTCAAACCAAAAATAACCAAGAGTAGTTCAAAATAGCCAACCATACTGTAGCTGGTACTCAAGTTGCAATAAAAGTCACAATCAGTTCATTATGTGAGCTCTTGTTATTTTAGAAAAAATGTGGCATTCGAGGTGAGAAAATGCCACAGATGACTAGAAGTGAGACTAAGTCATTGTTTCTCCAGTTTTTAAGGTACATCCAATATGCAGGATTATTTCAGGGCTTTTTGGTTTCACTGGTTCATGTTACATTTCTTAGTAAACCATTTCACTGGGCTATGGACACTTTTTAGTAATATGGTTTATAATATCTTCAGAATTTCATATTTGAAAACATGTTTTCTTCTAGGAGTTCAGAAATTTAGCCCATCCAGAAAGGAAAAACAACCACAAAACTATTAGGAGAATTTGAACTGGAGATTGATTTGTGGTCATCCCACCATGACCATATTTTAAATTTATTGATTTTAGAGTGAGGGAGGAAAGAGGGGTGTAGGGAGAGAGGGAGGGAGGGAGAGAGAGAGAGATTGAGATTTGTCATTCTACTTATTGATGCATTCATTGGTTATTTCTCGTATGTGCCCTGACTGGGGATTGAACCCACAACCTTGGTGTATTGGGATGCTGCTATAACCACCTGAGCTACCCAGACAGGGCACCAACCTTGTTTTTCTTCTTTTTAAGTCAGAATGAGGTTGTCTCTCTAATCTTGTGACTAATGTCATTCTTTTCATACTTCACATGTTTCCTGGGTTCTATTTTTAAATTAATGAAAGGATTATATGCTACATGCTTCAAAACAAAATTTGCATTGCTGACTTCAAATTTTGACCCTAATAAATTTCACAAAGTACTTGGTGTCTTTGATTGCCAGACATTCCCTGACTTTGCTCAGGAAATGTTTGCATGTAACACAACCTAGCATCACTTAAAAATAAAATACTTGTAGATATGATGGAGGCTTCTAAAATTGAAAAAAAATATTTATCTGCTTCTGTCCAATTGAAATACACTGAAATGCAATCTGGGGATTATAGAGGGTCAGATGGTGCCTTTAAAATAACAACCACACAGCAACTAGAGGAATACAAGTGCAAGGCTATGAGAAAGAGGCAAGGCCATGGGGACATGGGATTTGCATGTTTAACAGTTAGTGAAGACACTAATTTCATAGAAGAAATTATCCTGCTGTAAATTTTACTAAAATAATTTTTGAGGCTTTTGTATGTCATGGCATGTATAATTTCTATTAATATGATCTTCCCTTTTTTCCAAAAATGTATATTTCTAGAATCAAGAGAAACAACATTCCAAGTTTCATGAAAAAATAAAAATAAGGTAATCATTAGCACATTTAGATCTAAAGTAAATTTATTTTTGCATTCTTTCTAATACATATTCCATCTTTTTTGGCATCAGCATACATTTAGAAACTTTTAATACCTCTTGAGAGCTTAAATATGTGTGTATAATATGTGCATTAATCAGTTATTTAAATTAAAATATAATTTTTGTTAGTGTAAAATTAGTTCTTATACATTAGGCAAGATAAGTAAACAACAAAACTACCCAATTGCTGCCTAGGCATCTGAATAGTTTAGTCAAGGTCATGACCAGGTATGACCCAGCAGAAAATAATAACTACTACTACTGACTCAGGTTTATATTACAGATCAGGGATGACAAGTGCATGGCACTTGTATTGCTACTCCTTATGTTATGTCCATGGCAGACATTGCCAATTAATCATGGAATTCTCTCTAAACCCAGGAATAACCTCAGAATTTTTTGTAGAGCCCCACACCAGTCAACCACTATCAACCAATTTGGTGCCTGAGATAAAGGCTATATTGAATCACTAATTAAAATAATTTATTGGGCAAGATGGCCAAAAAAGATGTTGCTCACTTGTATCCCTTTCAGCAGCAATAATTAGGCATCCATCCATGGACAAAAGTCCCTTTGTTGGATATTTGGGATTGAGGTAGGAGATTGTGAAACCCCTGTGCAGTCCAAGACTGATGAGAACTATTTGAAATGACAAGCTCATACCCAGCTGGCTGACTTACAGACCAGGGTCTCAGCTATAGATCCAGAAATTTCTCAGTAACCCTGATAACTTGGCTACAACCTCACTTGGCTTCTATTCTGTCACCAGCACCATATGCCAAGGGACCCATACATCAGATAATAGGCATAGAGACTTTGATCCCAGCTGTGGACCCTGAAGTAGACCATGAACTGGCTCTATCCTTTCTTGGCTGCAGTCTGGGAGCCTCTGGAGGTAACCTCAACAAACTCTGTCAGACTGTAGATTCTGAAAGGTCCCTGAAACTGGGCCCCAGCCCATCCCAGCCATAGTTCATATGCAGGTCTGCTGGCATAGGGACCCAGCAGGAAACATTCCTATCTGTGCCACCAGACCTAAAGTATTCACATACTTAGCTACAGCACCCACCCTCCCACCATAGCTACAGCCTATTAGCAGTCAAATTTAGTCACAAGAGACAAAGAAGGTCACTATATAGTGATAAGGCTTTAAATTCATCAAAAAGATATAACAGTTGTAAACATACATGCACACAACATTGGAGCACATAAATGTTTAAAGCAAATATTAAGAGAACTGAAGGAGAGATAGACAGCAATACAATAATAGCAGAGGGCTTTGATGCCCCACTTTCAATATTGGATAGATCATCCAGAGAGTAAATTAATAAGGAAACAGCATACCTGAGTAACACTATGGACCACCTAGACTTAACAGAGATATATAGAACACTTCATCCAATAGCACCAGAATATACATTTTTCTAAAGTACACATGGAATATTCTCCAGGACAGAATATATGTGTGGCCACAAAGCAAGTTTAGCAAACTTAAGAAGATTTGAAATCATATCAAAGATCATTTTTTAACCACAATGGTATGAAATTAGAAATCAATGATAAAGAGAAAACTGAAAAAAATCTACAAATACATGTAAATTAAACAACACACCCCTGACTAACCAATGGGTCAAAAAATAAATCAAAAGGGAAATCAGAAAGTATCTTGAGACAAATGAAAATGAAAACACAGCATATCAAAACATATGAGATGCAGCAAAAATAATTTTAAGAGGGGCGTTGATAGTGAAAATGACCTACATTATGAAAAAAGGAAGATCTCAAATAAATGACCTAATTTTATACCTCAAGGTATTAGGAATATAAGAACAAAGCCCAGAGTTAGCAGAAGGGAGGAAAAAATAAAGATTAGAGCAGAAATAAATGAAATAAAGATTAGAAAAACAACAGAAGAAAATTGATGAAACTAAGAGTTGGTTTTTTCAAAAGGTTAGTAAAATTGACAAATTTTTATTGACAAACTCATAAAAGAGGGAGAACTCAAACAAAACTATAAATGACGACTCAAATAATATTACAAATGAAAGAGGACACATTATAACTGATACCACAGAGATACAATAATTATTCACCAATAAATTGGATTACCTAAAAGAAATGAATACATTTCTAGAAACATACAACCTACTAAGAATAGAACCTACTAAGAAACATACAACCTACTACTTCACAACCATGAAGAAATAAAAATCTGAACAGATCAATCACTAGTAAGGAGATTGAACCAGTAATCAAATGCCTCCCAACAAAGAAAAGCCTAAGACCAGATGGCTTCATTGGTGAATTCCACCAGACATTTATAGAAGAAAAAATAGCAATCTTTCTCAAACTCTTCCAAAAAACTGAAGAGAAAGAGCCATTCTCAAATTGGGATTTATCCCTGAGATACCAGGATGGTTCAACATACAAATCAATAAATGCAAAATACCACATGGATAAAGGATAAAAATTAAATAATACTCTCAATAGATGCAGAAAAAGAATTTGGCAAAATTCAACACTCTTTTATGATGAAAGCTTTAACAAATTGGATACATACCCCAACATAATAAAGTCCATATCTGATAAAACCACTTCTAACATCATAGTCAATGGTGAAAAGCTAATTTTTTTCCCCAAATCAGGAAAAAAACAAGAATATCAGCTTTCACCAATCCTATTCAACATAGTACAGGAAGTCCTAGCCAGAGCAGTTAGGTGAGGAAAAAAAGCATTCAAATTGGAAAGCAAGAAGTAAAACTGTCTCTATTTGCAGATGATATAATCTTATACACAGAAAATTCTAAAGATTCCACAAAAAATTTGCAGGATATAAAATCAACACACAAATCAGTTGTGTTTCTATACACTATCACTGAAGTATATTTTAAAAAGAAATGTAAAAATCCTGTTTATAATAGCATCAAAACCAAAACAAAATTGAGGAATAAATTTAAGCAAGGAGGTGAAAGGTCTGTACCTTGAAAACTATAAGATACTGACAAAAGAAACTTAAGAAGACACAAATACATGTAAAGATATCTCATGTTTGTAGATCAGAATAATTTATTGTTAAAATGTCTGTACTATCCAGAGCCATCTATAGACTTGATGCAAACCTTATCAAAATTCCAATGGCATTTTTTTTCACAGATAGAAATAAACAATCCAATCCTAAAATTTGTATGGAACTACAAAAAAACTTGAATAGGCAAAGCATCTTGAGAAGGAAGAACAAAGCTTGAGGCATCATACTTCCTGATTTCAAACTATATGACTAACCTATAGTAATGAAAACAATATGGTACTGGCATAAAAATAGACACATAGACAATGAAACAGAACTTAGAGTCCAAAAATAAACCTATGCACATATGGTCAAATAATATTTGACAAGAGGGCCAAGAATACTCAATGGAGAAAAGATAGTTTCTTCAATAAATGATTCTGGCAAAACAATATTTACATCCAAAATAATGAAATTGGCATCTCAATCTTACACCATTCACAAAAAGTAACTTGAAACAGATTAAAGACTTAAGTGTAAAACCTGACATTTAAAAACGCCAAGAAGAAAACTTAGGGGAAGAGCTCCTTGACATTGGCCTTGGCAACAACTTCTTGTATATGATACAAAAGCACAAGTAACAAACACAAAAAAATAAACAAGTGGAACTACATCAAACTAAAAAATGTCATGCACAGTAAAAGAAGCAACCAACAAAATGAAGAAGCAACCTATGGAATGGGAGAAAATATTTCTAAACCTTATATAAGAAGTTAATATTTGATGTTCAGTCAAGATGGCAGAGTAGGTAAATGCTGTGCTCACCTTTTCCCATGATTATATCAAAATTAAAACTAAACCACAGAATAACCATTATTGAGAACCATGTGAGGTATAGCTGAATAGAAGCTACATCAAAACTGGCAGGAGGGGCAGAGACGCTGATCAGCCTGGTCCAATACCTACAAGTGGCAGACAAAAATTGGGAGAGATATCTTAGCTGCAGAGTTCCCCCTGAGGAACAAGGAGTCTCAACCCTACACTAGACCCCTCAGCCCAAGGTTACAGTGCTGGGAAGAGAAGTCCCCATAACTTTGGACTGAGAAAACCAGCAGGGATTGTGGTTGAGTGAGATGGAGGCTTCTGGAGTCTCCTGGCATTCCTCTTAAAGGGTTCATGTTTGGATTTACTCACTGATGGACCTACTTGCTCTGAGCTCCAGTGCTGGGACATTGTTCCACTTGTTAAAATATATTGTTGATCAGAAAATAGGGACTCTGAGTTTGGAACTACTTTCTTTTTCCTCTAGGGTTTATTTGATTACCTCACTAGTCTTATGGCATAGTAACTTTTGATACTGCCCCAACATAGGCACTGGGCTAAAGATGTCTGCATCACTTGAGATGCTTGGTAGATTTCCAACACAAACCTTCCTCTGTTAAGACTGTGCCAGGTATTGCTGATCTAGCATTATTTATGTATCAAATCTATACATAACAATTTGGTTATCACAATACTTGTGTTAGTTGAAACCAGACTTTTAAACTTAAGACATGAATTCCATTAGGCTTTTCCAAATGGGTATGTAGTGAAAAAGTATTGATTACATAAGTAACCAAAGGGGATCTTTACAGAAAGGGTTCAAATATTTATCTAACATGGTCAAATCCCAGGGAGAGACACCAGTGTGTATAGATCATCTCCTCTTTTAGGTACAGTACATGTATATTTCCTATCCACATCTCAACAGCAAATTAGCTTCCTAACATGACCTTGGGCATATAACTTAATAAAGCATCACTTTGTTTATCTATAAAGTGGGGGTGATGACACTACTTAATTGATGTGTATGTTGTGAGGATTAAATGGGATAACATGTGGAACCTAACTACATAACAAGAGCATAAGTACTGTTAGGCCTTATTATCATCATCTCTGCTAATATGAGCACAGTGAAAGAAAGTGACTCCAAGGCCTGTCCTTTTCACTGTACCACATGACCTCCAAACACAGGAGCCACAATTTTTCAGTTATTTACATGTAATCTTAAGGATAGCTCAAATGGACCATACACATTGACCTTTTTCTATCTCCCAAGTTTAACTTATTTTTTATTTCTCAGAACCTCTCCCTCCTACCATAGCACCCCAAAAAGAAGGAAAAAAAACCTTCAACTAAGAAACTCGTGAGTTCTCTCCCCTAGTTTTAAGGTATCCTTTATTTCAGAGTTTAAGAAAATCAGGATTAATTTAGTCTGGTATGCTTGGATTACAGGAAGATAAAGAACTCATTCCAGTAAGGCTGGTTCCGTAGCTATGGTTCCTGGACAAAAACCTGTTAATTAACAGGTGTACTACAATGTTAATACCAAATTTCTCACTGGTAACTCTGCTCTTGGATGGCTACTAACCAGTATTTTCTGGTACTTGGTGGTGATTACAAAAGTAATACATTTCTTCTTTTTTCTCCGCCTCCTTTTTCTTCTTTTAGTTGCACAAGATAATAGCAATCTTGGATATACACACAGAGATCACTTCTTTGACTCTATCCTGCCCCCAGCTGGATTGGCTGCCCATACCCAGTTCCCTTTGTGTCCCTGATCACATCACTTTGCACTATATTACAATTACCTATGAACTGGACTGACTTCATGAGTTGACAGAAAATTTCTAAGGAGTGGAGCCCTGTCTGAAACTCAGGTTTTCCCATTGCCCAGCACATTATAGGTAATGATTTATAAGTAAGTTATTGAATAAATAAATGACAACCATGTGAAAAAATAAGAAAATAAGAATGAATACATAGAATGTTTGCACATGCTTGCCTGGTGGCATCAGAGAGAATGAAGAAAGAATGGGGAGAGTTTTGAATAGAGTGAACAGTGATCCCTGGGGATTAATTAAGCAGTAAAGTGAGCTAGAATATAGTAGATATTAGGTATTCAGATCTTGTGACTGCGACAGTAGAGAACCATTTTTTCTTACTTTGTTTTTATTGTGGCAAAAGATGTGTTACATAAAATTTGCCTTTTTAACTATTTTAAAATAGCAATTCAGTGGCATTAGTTACCTTCATAAAATAATGCAACCATCATCACTATTTGTTTCCAAAACTTTCTCATCACTCTAAACATAAACTTCTTGACTACTAAGCAATAACTCCCCATTCTCCTGCTCTACTCAGCCCCAGTCAACTCTAGCCTACTGATGTTTTTATGAAGTTGCCTCTTCTAGACATTTTGTGTAAGTGGAATCATACAGTATTTGTCCTTCTCTGTCTGGCTTATTTCACTTAGCACAATGTTTTCAAGATTTATCCACATTATAGCATGAGAAGCATTCTAAAGCAGACGAATAGACTGTGTAAAGACAGTGTTAGAAGATGAATGTTGAGGGACTCTAAGACGACGTCAGAGTAGGAAGGAGCAGATTTGGCTTCCCTCTACACAGGGGAGAAAATCCTGGCCGATCTACGGAGTAGAGGAGCAAGCAACCAAACATACTTCAGCATATGTGAAAATAGGGGACCAAGGATTGTGGCGGAACCGAAAAACCGGACCCTAAGAGGAGTGCTGCAACATGGTAGGGTCCCAGGGACCAGCGCGGTGTCCAGGGGCTGCAGCCCCAGGCCCAGCGCCTGCTGCTGGGTTTTCCACAGAGTCCTTGGGAGACAGCTGGGACAACTGCTCCCTCCCCAGCCAAACAAGGTCTGAGAGGCACTGGGAGGAACCCAGTTGCTAGCAAACACACAAGGGCTGTGAGCACCCTTGGAGGCTGTGGACACTGGTGGGCTTGGGTTGCGCAGTAGGCCCTGATCCCCACAGTCACTAGTCTGGCTGGAGAGTTGGGCTGCAGGAGAAGCCAGGCCATTGTGTGGAGAGGCAGGCTTGAATAGGAGGAATTTCTCTAGAGGAAGGAGTGAAAAGACAGACACTGTTTGGGGAATTCTCCTAAAGTGATCAATCGCACCAGCCTCCCTGCCACCCAGCCAAGGGCACTCGGGGAAAGCATCCCTGCACCCTAGTCCACGGTGGTAACCCTGAGGAAAGGCCTGATTCCCACACCCAGGGTGCAGGGCTGAGGAGCCAGGATAGCTTCGCAGACAGTGCTTGCTGCTGACCTAGGAAGAAAAGCCACAACAATCACCCCTCAGCCTGCAGCAGTCAGCAAGAGCAGAAAAACAGGTTTGGCCACTTTGAAACCAAGAGACTTTTAAATTTTATTCTATTTTTTAACAATTCTTAATTTTTAAATTTTTATTCCCTTTTGACTTCTTTTTCCTGTCTTTCCTGCCTTCTTGTTTTATTTCTTCCTCCTTTCTTTCCTCCAATTTTATCTCTTCTTCCTTCCTTCATGTGCCTTTTTTATTTTTATTTTTTAAATACCTACAAGTGAGACAAAATCCTGGATCTGTGAAAAGATCAAAGTTGAACCCAAATAAGGGGCATCACCACAGCTGGGACAGTGAGACAAATTTCACTCTGCTATTACAGAGAACCTGCAAGTTATTGCATATTTGTATTATTATTATTTTTCCAGTATTATATCTTTTTTTAAATAGTATTTTTGTATCCCTCTTCTTTTTGTATAGTCTGCTTTGCTAGGCTGGTTATATTGTATGACCTGACAGCTTTCCCCTGATATCTCATAGTGTATTGCTAACTACTGTCCTTTAACTCACCTGTGTCCCATTAGCACACTACTCGAGGTTCTATACCCCCATTCTTGTTACCTAGATCTCATAGATTCTGTCATATGATTGTTGCCCTAATATTATTGTAAATAATTGCTGTTCCATGCAATTGTAATTACTTCACAACACCCCTCCCAGATCTTAGCCCATTTCAAAGTTTCCTGAACTTTATTACTGTAGTGGTTAACTCTATTCTCTCACACACTACACCTATTTACTATCCTTTACTTTCACCTCACCTCAGAATCTTACCTTTCACAACCTCACTGCTTTATAGATCCAATTCACAATCCTTCCTTCCCCAACAAGAGTCTTATCTTCTTTCCATCCTTTCTAAAAATCAACTAGCTCGGTGGAAGATCACAGTTAACACTGTACAGAGTCAAAGGATCTCCTATCTCTTCTCTACTGGCTGCTACTGTAAATATCATAGAATACTCTCTTTCTGTCTTAAACCATTTTGTCTTCCCCCTCCAACTGATCTGATCAGAAAAAAAGAGAAGGTGGAAGCAGTGAACACCAGGATACCCACTGGAAGAGGAAATCCAACAACAAAGGAACCACTAACAGATAACAACAGAAGAAGGTGAAGGAGGGAGTGGTAACCACACAAACCTCAATCCAGGACCTATCTGGAAATACAACTAAACAGTGGAGACAGTACCCAATACAAACAACTGAACAAGAGCAAGAGAGAACCCTTAAAACCTTATACACATGGAAGAACCAGCTTCAACACAACCTGCCCTCACCAGCACAACAAAATACAAGAGGTGGTGGACAGTGTGACCCTCATTTAACCAGCTGGTGGGAAGGAAACACCAAAGAAAGACCCAACAACAATCAAAACCCAAAGGCAAACACAAAGCCAACTTAAATGACAGCCCAAGCCCAGAGGGCTCAGGAGATCAAGGAAACTGCACCACCTAAACTCACGGCTATTCTACTAAAGAAGTTCACACCACAAGCCCAGGAAGCCAGAACAGATCATTTTAAGAAGCTGAAGCTAACAAGAAGAGTCTCACAAACAATGGGAAGACAAAGAAACAATCCCCAAATGAAAGGAAAGAAGGAAGCCTCAGGAAGAATGCTAAATGAAATAGAGGAAATTCAACTATCAGATATTGAGGTCAAAGCAATGATTTTCAGGAAGCTCAATGAGCTGACAATGAGCTACCAGAAACTACAGGGAAGCTACAATGAACTCACTGAAAGCTACATCAACATGAAAAAGGAAATATAAACTATCAACAAGGGCCAAGACGAAATGAAGAATACAATTTCTGAACTGAAGAACACAGTAGAAGGAATGAAAAGCAGGATCGATGAAGCAGAAGATCGGATCAGTGAGCCAGAGGACAAAGTAGAAGAAAACACCCAGAAGGAGCAAGAAAAGGAAAAGAGGCTCAGAAAGAATGAAGAGGGATTAAGAGAAATGCAAGACAATATGAAATGTAACAATATCCATATAATTAGAAACACCAGAAGGAGAAGAAGAAGAGCAAGTGATAGAAAACCTATTTGAAAAAGTAATGATGGAAAACTTCTCTAATTTGATGAGAGAAAAAGTCACACATATCCAGGAAACACAGAGAGTTCCAATCAAGAGGAACCCAAAGAGGGTCACTTCAAGACATATCATAATTAAAATGGCAAAATACCAAGACAAAGAGAGAATCTTAAAAGCAGCAAGGGAGAAACAGGAAGTAACATAGAAGGGAGCCCCAATAAGGTTAGCAGCTGACTTTTCAAAGGAAACACTCCACGCCAGAAGAGAATGGCAAGAAATATTTCAAGTAATGAGAACCAGAGGTCTTCAACAAAGACTTCTTTACCCAGCAAGGCTCTCAATCACGATAGAAGGCCAAATAAGAAGCTTCCCAGACAAAAGAAGTCTAAAAGAATACACCTCCACCAAATCAGCGCTGCAACAAATGCTAAAGGGCCTACTTTAAGGAAAAGAAAGAAGAGAGAGAGAGAGAAACACAAGTATGAAAACGGCAATGAATAAGTACCTATCTGTAATAACCTTAAATGTAAATGGATTCAATGCTCCAATCAAAAGACAAAAATAGCTGAATGAATAAGAAAGCATGACCCACCCATATGTTGCCTACAAGAGACCCACATAAGGATAAAAGATCTACACAGACTAAAAGTGAAGGGCTGGAAACAAATTTTCCAAGCAAATGGACAGGAAAAAAAAGCTGAGGTAGCAATACTCATATCAGACAAAATAGACTTCCAAAAAAAGACCATAAAAAGAGACCCAGAAGGTCACTTTATAATACTCAAGGGAAGAATCCACAAAGAAGACACAAACATTGTAAATACATATGCACCCAACATAGGAGCACCCAAATACATAAAGAAAATCTTAGAGGACTTTAAGAAGGATATTGACAGCAACACAATTATAGTAGGGGATTTTAACACCCCACTGGCAAAAATGAACAGATCTACCAAACAAAATATCAACAAAGATATTGTGGCATTGAACAATGCCCTAGATGAAGTAGACTTAACTGATATATAGAGAGCTCTTCATCCCCAAAAGGTAAAATACACATTCTTTTCAAACACACATGGAACATTTTCAAAGATAGACCACATGATAGGACACAAAACAAGCCTCAACAACTTTAAGAAAATTGAAATTATACCAAGTATTTTCTCTGACCAGAAGGGACTGAAACTAGAAACCAACCCCAAGGGAAGAAACCCAAAACACTCAAAATCATGGAGATTGAATAGCATGCTATTAAACCATGAATGGGTCAAGAATGAAATAAGGGGAGAAATCAAAATGTTTCTGGAAACAAATGAAAATGAACTCACAACAACCCAAAATTTATGGGACACAGCCAAGGCAGTCCCGAGAGGGAAGTTCATAGTGATACAGGCCTACCTAAAAAAGATAGAAACATTTCAAACAAACAACCTAACCCTATGTGTACAAGAACTCGAGAAAAAACAACAAAGACAGCCCAGAGGAAGCAGAAGGAAGGAAATAACCAAGATCAGAGCAGAATTAAATGACATAGAGACTAAAAGCACAATTCTAGGATCAATGAATTCAGGAGTTGGTTCTTTGAAAAGATAAACAAAATCAACAAGCTTTTAAGCAGGCTCATCAAGAAAAAAAGAGAAAGGATCCAAATAAACACAATCAGAAATGAAAGAGGAGAGATTACAATAGATACCACAGAAATACAAAGGATTGTAAGAACTTACTACAAAGAACTGTATGCCAAGAGATTTGAAAACCTAGGTGAAATGGACAAATTTCTAGAAAAATATAATCTTCCAAAACTCAATAAAAAAGAAGCAGAAAGCCTGAACAGACCAATAACAGCAGGTGAAATTGAAGCAATAATAAAAAAACTCCCGACACACAAAAGTCCAGGTCCAGATGGTTTCACCGATGAATTCTACAAAGTATTTAAGGAAGAGCTAACCCCTATCCTTCACAGACTATTCCAAAAAATCCAGAATGATGGAAGACTCTCAAACTCTTTTTATGAAGCCAGCATCATCCTAATCCCCAAACCAGATAAAGACACAACAAAGAAAGAAAACTTCAGGCCAATATCGCTGATGAACATAGACACTAAAATCCTCAACAAAATATTGGCAAATCACATCCAACATACATTAAGATCATACACCATGGTCATACACCACTTGGTCAGTGGGATTCATCCCAGGGATGCAAGGATGGTACAATATTGGGAAATCAGTAAATGCAATACATCACATAAACAAAAGCAAAGACAAAAACCACATGATCATATCAATAGATGCAGAAAGAGCATTTGATAAGGTACAGCACCCATTTATGATACAAACACTCAGCAAAGTGGGAATAGAGGGAGCATTCCTCAACATAATAAAGGCCATATATGAGAGACCTACAGCCAACATCATACCCAATGGGCAAAAACTAAAGTCTTTTCCACTAAGATCAGGAACAAGACAAGGTTGTCCACTTTCACCACTTCTATTCAATATAGTATTGGAAGTTTTAGCCACAGCGATCAGATAAGAAAAGGAAATAAAAGGCATCCAAATCAGAAAGGAAGAAACAAAACTGTCATTGTTTACAGATGACATGATAGTGTACCTAGAAAATCCTATAGACTCTGCTAAAAAACTGCTTGACATAATAAATGAATTCGGCAAAACTGTGGGATACAAAGTCAATATCCAGCAATCAAAGGCATTTTTGTATACCAACAATGAAACAGCAGAAACAGAAATCAGGAAAAAAATCCCATTTGACATAGCAAAAAGAATAATAAAATACCAGGAATAAATCTAACCAAGGAAGTAAAAGACCTGTATGCAGAAAACTACACAACACTAAAGAAAGAAATTAAGGAAGACACAAACAAATGGAAACATATATCATGTTCATGAATTGTAAGAATTAACAGAATCAAAATGTCCATAGTACCCAAAGCAATTTACACATTCAATGCAATACCCATTAAAGTATCAATGGCATATTTCACAGATATAGAAGAAACACTTCAAAAATTTATATGGAACCATAAATGACCCCAAATAGCTGCTGCAATTTTGAGAAAGAAAAGCAAAGTAGGAGGGATCACAATGCCTGATACCAAACTGTATTACAAGGCCGCTGTAATCAAAACAGCCTGGTACTGGCATGAAAACAGGCACATGGACCAATGGAACAGAAAGGAGAGCCCAGAAATAAGTCCAAGTCTCTACATTCAATTAATATTCAACAAAGGGGGCAGCAACATAAAATGGAGTAGAAACAGTCTCTTCAACAAATGATGTTGGGAGAACTGGACAGCTACGTGCAAAAAAATGAAACTCGAGCACCAACTTACACCATACACAAAAATAAATTCAAGGTGGATAAAAAACTTAAATGTAAGCCATGTCACCATTAAAGTCCTAGAGGAAGACATAGGCAGGAAAATCTGAGATATTTCACGCAGCAACGTTTTTACTGATACGTCCCCCAGAGCAAGGGACATAAAGGAAAGAATAAAGACATGGGATTTCACCAAACTAAAAAGCTTCTGCGCAGCTAAAGAAAACAGTATTAAAATAAAAAGAGAACCAACTGTATGGGAAAACATATTTGCCAATGATACCTCAGACAAGGATTTAATCTCCAAAATATATAAAGAACTTACACAACTCCACTCTAAGAAGACAAGCAACTCAATCAAAACATGGGCAAAAGACTTGAACAGACACCTCTCCAAGGAGGACCTACAGAGGATCCAGAAACACATGAAAAGATGCTCATCACTAGCTATCACAGAGATGCAAATTAAAACCACAATGAGATACCACTTCACACCATTGTGAATGGCCATCATAAACAAAGCAACAAACAACAAGTGTTGGAGAGGTTGTTGTGTAAAGGGAACCCTAGTACACTCTTGGTGGGTTTCCAGACTGGTACAACCACTGTGGAAAGCGGTATGGAGCTTCCTCAGAAAACTAAAAATGGATCTGCCTTTTGACCCAGCAATTCCACTGCTAGGATTATATCCTAAGAACCCTGAAACACCAATCCAAAAGAACCTATGCACCCCAGTGTTCATAGGAGCACAATTTACAATAGCTAAGTGTTGGAAGCAACCTAGGTGCCCATCAGTAAATGAATGGATCAAAGAACTATGGTGCATTTACACAATGGAATTCTATGCAGCAGAAAGAAAGAAGGGGCTTCTACCCTTTGCAACAGTATGGATGGAGCTGGAAAACATTATGCTAAGCGAAATAAGCCAGGCAGTGAAAGACAAATACCATATGATCTCACCTTTAACAAAACAAAGACAACAAAACAAAGAAACAACAAAATATAACCAAAGACACTGAAATAAAGAACAGACTGACAGAGTTCAGAGAGAAGAGGAGAGGGAATTTCAGGGGAAAAGGGGAAGGGTTTACAGGAATGAGTATAAAGGACACAAGGATAAAAACTAGCGGTGGGTGGAAATGGGAGAAAGGAGGGGAAGGTTGGGTGGGTGGGTTGGAATGGGAGTAAAAGATAGAAAATTGTACTGCAACAACAATTTAAATAAAATTTTAAAAAAGAAATAAACAATTTAAAAAAATGAAGATGAATGTTAGTAAAGTGTGGACTTGTTTATTATTTATATTTTTAGTGACTAGAAACCTAAACACTCCAATCTCTGTCACTAAATTTTGATAAATATATAGAACTTAGATTTTCCAGGACTAAGAGCACACATGGTTTACAGTAAAACTTGTCAGATGGTGATACTTGTTATGATGACTCAGCCAAAGTTGGGCTACAATTGCTAGGAGAGGAGAAGTGAGCATCAAGCTGGAGGTGAAGGAAGAGTGCCATAACTGTGGATGCTTCTAGAGATGAGCATCGTTATGCTGCAGTACTGGTCCTGTGGTAATTCTTGCTGGTTTGTTTATAGCTCATAGAGCCTTTAATATTTTCTAATGGTTGCCCAAAATCCTTGAGTTGGAGTGTGTGCTATATAAAAGATTTGAGAACAAACCTAGAGTCACAACATGCTCACATTTAATTTGTGAAAAGTGAACTTTAAATGCCAGAGAGAGAGAGAATGAGAAATACTTTAAATTGTGCAAGTGATTATTATTGCCCTTTCACTCAATGAGCTTGTATCACAGAGAACTGGAAATATGCATCTATTTTTTCATAGAGTGATCTGTTGTACAGGAACATGAGTCTTGGGTTTAAAAATAAGTATTCTTTATATAAACTGATCATGAAATACAAGCTACTAGTTTGTTCATCTGGGTCTCAAGTGGAGATGTTGTGGAAAATCCACCCACATGCGGGGAGATAATGAAGCACAAACTTTATTACCCGGGGGCCCAGAGGGGGTGGTTAACATCCAAATCCTCTGAGCACCGATCCTCACTCTCCCGGGGTTTAAATAGTCTGGGGCTTCCTACCTACGTGGCAAAGCAAGGTTACAGAAGCTGAATGCGAAAGTTAGGTCCAGCTACCTTATATGGGAGACAAAGAGAAAACTCAGGAGGAATTTGCAAAAGCTACAGAGCACAGGAGTTTATCATGGGAGTCTGTGTACTACCTTGAGTAACTGGCCGTTGCTTTGGTTACGACTTGTCAGCTTCTACAGTCCTGTGT
This sequence comes from Phyllostomus hastatus, assembly GCF_019186645.2. Classification (NCBI taxonomy): domain Eukaryota; kingdom Metazoa; phylum Chordata; class Mammalia; order Chiroptera; family Phyllostomidae; genus Phyllostomus; species Phyllostomus hastatus. Next base: position 26,462,046 of record NW_025333643.1, read on the forward strand.
GAAATTTTGCAAGTGTTACAGTTACAGAGCATAAGAAACTTTTGGAGTTTTCTTTTCCTGCCACATTCTCCCCTTTGATCCTATAAGGTGTTTTATCCCTTTTAGCATCACTAATACCTGGCTATAAGGTTGAGGTCTTTGGGAGGGTTACAACTGCTGATACTGGTGTTGGTACCGCTGGAGGGCTAGCACTGTGGCGGCTGCCTTAGGAGTCACTGTGGCCCCAGGTGTTAGACTAAGGTCCGAAGGATACAGGGTCCTATATGCCTGACACTTCCATGTCTGGTACTTTACCGTCCTGGATGTTACTCTAGTCTAGTATACCTTCCCTCCCCAAGTGCAGAGGGATTGCTGTGACTGAATGCAACCCGATGGCGTGTCAGTGGAGGAGCTGAAAGCTGACCCTGGGAGATAGTAAGAGACCACTTTACCGCTGAGCATAATCCTATGCCTGGGGGTATTACATTTGCAGGCTGGGGCTGAGACAGGGGCCACATTTGTTAAGCAAAGCATACAATAAATCCAAATACAGAGATCAAACAGAGACAAACTATTTCTAGGGTGACCCTCTTTGCAGGGATTCCATTCCTCAGGGGCCACAGTCACTAGTCTAATTGTCAATGCTCCTGTGAAGGTGCCAATTAAAGTCAGGTACCCTGCGGAACAACGGTCTATTCCTTGGCATCTTTTTTTACTGGTTGGCGTCCTCCACTGTCTTAGCATGGGTTTTGGCACAGGCCTAGTCCTCGGGTCTTTGGGATCTGCTGCTGTCCTTGCCCGGCTGTAGTAGATCTAAGGGGTAACTCCTGCAGCAGTAAGTTTGTCCAGGGTGGTCTAGTTTTCTGGTCTGCATACTCGGCGACTTTCCTGTCCTCAACTATATAGCTGCTTCCATCCATGTAATGGATGACATCAACATCAGGTTGGACCAGGGGCTGGTCCTGGAGGTCTGGCCTGCTGGCGTGGACCTCTCCGGTTACTCTAAGACAGTCATGGTCCAGCTTTCTAAGTTCTGCCGGTAAGTAGGTGACTGAATTGACTTGTTTCATGGTCTTAACATGCACCCTCGGGTTTCTTTGGAGGATGCCCTGGTATTGAGTCAGTCTGGGGTTCAACAGCCACTTATGCTTCTTGCAAGAGGGTTATGGCAGCAGTGACTGCCCTCAGATGAGGTGGCCAGCCGGTGGCGCCAGCAGATGTCCAACTGCTTAGACAGGTGAGCCACTGGGTGTTGCTATGGTCGGACAGGCTGGGTCAGGATTTGAGGGTTACCTTGTTTCTCTTGTGGGTGTACAGATTAATAGGCTGCCTTGGCTTTGACAGTCCAAGGGCAGAAACATTACTGAGGCACTTCTTAATATTTTGGAAGGCTTTTTCTTAATGTCCGGACTCTTCAAAGCCTGGTAGTAGGGCCAAGTTCCACAGCCGCAGGGTGCAGGCTGGCTTTTTCTCAGGAGAACGAGCATTTTCCTCAGAAATCAGACAAGGTTCTGGAGGGCGTTGGCAACTCTGCCATTTTCTGTCCTCACCCCTGATCACATCGTGAGTACTTCTGTCAAGCCTGGTTGCTGAGCTCTGCACCTGGTGACATTGCTGGAGCCCCAAGGAAGCTTGCAGGCCACTGGGGCAGGCGAACCTGATGGAGCACTGTGAAGGGCCATGACAGAGGACTGCACAGACGGCTGCAGTGGGGGGCACTTTAGCAGCATGTGCGTTCCCTCCTGGCACCATTCCTGGGATGGGCTGCCAGGAGGAGGTTGTCCATGTACTGCAGAATCGTCAGGTCCATCCCCCCTTAGTGAGGGGTCTCCTGCTAGGGCTTCCCAAACAGGGCTGGGGAGTTCTTAAACCTCTGGGGCAGTCTAGTCTAGGTTAACTGAGTCTTGACCGCTGTGTGCGGAAGATGGGTTGGCTGGAAGGTGCCACAGGAATGCTGGAGAAGGCATCCTTCAGATTAAGGCAGGTAAACCACATTGCTGTTGGGGGAAACTGGCTCGGGAGGGTGTAGGGGTTCAGGACCACTGGGTGGCGGCTGGCGGCTGCTTTTTAGACAGCCCACAGATCCTGGATAGGCTGGCACCCGCTCCCGTCTGGCTGCTATCATGGGTCTGGGCAGGTGTGGCCCCATGTTATGGAGTTAATTTTTCTCTGAGGTCCCACTTGGGGGACCTGCCTCCCTGTCACATCCTGGGCAAGGGAGTCTTTCTTTATCTCCCTGGCCCAGAGCATGGCCACAGCCATTTAGCATATCTAGGTGACCAGCTGAAGGCTATAGGCATGTTAAATGACCATGCCATGGGTCAACTGCAAAACTGGTGCTGTACAAAACAGTCCTGCATATTTTGCTCTGTGTGTCCCTCCTCCAACTTACACCTGTGGGGAAGGGGTGAAGACATCCTAAAATTTCCTGGACACCTTGAATTCTGGACTCCGTCTCAAATGCCCATTTGGGGTCCCCCGCCTTGGCTGCAACTTGTAACAATTTTTCATTTTAGATATATACCTACTTTAAATTCTTTTAAAGGACAATGGACGAAGGTCTCATCTTCTTGTAACTGCTTCTGGCTAGAAATGGACATTGTTTTACCTACCCGTGGGTCTGGGGTGCCCTGAAAGGGGGTGCAGCATGGAGGGAGTCCTGCCTGTAAAGGGAAGGACCTTACAGAATCCTGGTCAGTTGGCTATTACCAGGAAGTTGCAGGCTCAGTGTCTAAAGGCTGGCATTACTGGACCGTTGGCATCCTGGTTATATTCTTCAAGTGACAGATTTGGAAAGAGTTGGAAGGCACAATTAAATCATAACCATTAAATGACAAAGGCAGGGGCTTAGGTATGGCTTATTTGGAGGAAGGTGTACAAGACATGCTACACCTATCCAAAGCTTTTGTAGTCTATTATACTTTACTCAGGCTGAGGGATTATATGATGATTTCTCTCTTTTTAGATATCTAAACCTTTCCTGTTCAAGCCACTAAGACAGAAAAGGGAAAATCAGTTTTAAAGTGGAGTCCACAGATCACCCAAACTGCTTACTAACTCAACTACTTAGTTTAGCCAAACCATTGAGCTCCAGGGGGCAACGATGAAAATGGGCTCCTTAAGTGAGGCCTATATTGCAACCGATCACTCAGGCAATGAAGTCATAGGCATACGTCCAATGAAAACAGAAGAATACACAGGTTAATTTACACAATAGTCCCCAAACCAGTCTCTGTGCCTGTGAGACTGTCTTTTGGGAAGACATTCAGTTGCAAGTTTTTTCCTGCAATGACATTCAGCAATGGCAATTTGACAGGTCCTTCATACATTGTACATTTTGATATTACAAAACTAGTTTTATCCTTCAAATGAAAACAAACTTTTAAGACAGTTAGCTGCGTTATTCTGATGTTTAATACTGAGCACAGTGATTTTCTTTGAACCATAAATTTTCTCCTTAAGATCACCCTCACTGTTATTAAAGGGACTACTTTGAGTTCTGTTTTTATTTTAACTGTTTGTTTGCATAAACACACCAAGAGCAGCCTGAATTACTTATGATTCTTGATTCTGCTTTGCTGGAACTCACACAGGGAACCTTCAGATTGACTTCTCAGTCCGCCCCTCAGAGCACAGAAGCAGAGCCATACATCCGCCATCTGGCTTTGCCTGTACCAGTTGTTTCACTCAGATCCTTGAGTTTTTCATTGTGCTTACAGGTTTCTTTTCGGCCATCTTTCATGAAAGCAACCTTCGTTCCTTCCCTGGAAAGACTGCCATGAACTGCACAACCAACTAAAGTACCAGGCTTTTCTCGTGGGCTTACGCTAGTTTCACAAGTCAATCCCAGTTCTTCAGGGCTTTCTGGTGACGACCAGAACCCATACATGCCTCTTTCAGACGTGACGTTCCAGTCAAAGTCTTGGTTAACAAAACCACTATTAACTACTGGTCTTATTGGTCTTATGCAAAGAAACTTTATGTTTTTACTTACTCCTTCAGAATTCCAAATTCTGGAGGAATCAGGTAGGGAGAAAAATACAAAGCCTGAAGGAAAAAACTTTTTCCTTCTGATATTTACTAGGCTTCTTAAAACCTTTACTGCTACAGACTTATCTAGCATTTACAACTCTTTTATTTTTCATATATTTTCTGATATCTATTAAGAGTGTATTTCCATGCCTTATACTTTTTATTATTAACTAACATTACATAATTTCAAAATTCTTATTTTTCCATTTATCTTTACAGTTTCTCACAGACTTTTTTAATTTATATATATATGTATATATAAATATTTAAATACTTAAATTATTTACTTTTCTACAGAGTGTGAAGTTTTAACCTTCCCTGGAATCCTTCACTTCCTTTTCAGAACAGATGCAGAGCAAAACCCAAAACACAGAGTTTCCAGAACAGTACACAGGTAGGGGCATTCTCTCGCACAGAGACATGCTTCTTCAGGCCCGGTCTCATGGCAGAGACATGCTGCTTGGCCTCTGGCTGAAGCACTTATCAGCCCCAAATGACCCTTCCTGGGTCCCGAGTGGCAAAGGCATCCTCCCCAACCGGTTACAGGCAACCTTAAACAGATTTCAAGTACAGAGGGTTTTTGATCAGAAACAACACTGCTCTTTTCCCACAAAACCAGAAAACAAATAGTTGAGGTTTCTTTTACTCCAGGTTTAAAACTTTACATTCTTTATACATAATTTTACTCATTCAGATTTAACCATTATTCTTTTAATCCTGGTTCCTTTTCCACTCTGGGAAGGACAGCCGAAAGTCCCTGACACTGCAGGCTGCAGTTTTCTGAAGCTCAGACCCTGCAAACATTTTACAGGCCAGATATTTTCCTTAACTTCAGTACATGTCCTTCAGAGTCATCCTTATCAGAAACAGTTACACAGAGAACCAGACGGATGCAGTCTGGAGAGAGCCCTTAGCCTGGCACCTCGCCCAGTTCCAAGATGGAGGGGCTCTCACGTGACCCATTACCCAAGATGACGACAACCATGCACCTCCACCCTGGGTGGGGGGCACTCACGTGGCTCGTCCTCCATTTTACCCAAAATGGCAGCGCACCCACATACATGCAATATAGTACTGGGGCAGAACCCCCCCCAACCCATGATGAATTCTCCCAACTGACGCAGACAAACAAAGGAAAAAGGGGATCTTTCACACGCCTGCCGCAGGTGGGGGGCCCAATCAGACTCCGTAAGCCTGGCCGGCCTGTGGAGTCACAAACACATTCACACAGACAGCCACACAGACAACCACACAGAAGTTAGCTGTCCCTCCCCCCGAGAAGGAGCCCGATGGTCTGGGTCTAAGCCCAGACCCCTGAATTTTCCAGTTGAGGGGTGATCAGTCCCTCTCAGATCCTTGGGGTCAGGTCCCTAGGGCACATACAGATACCTGATTGGCGCCTCGGACAGTTTGTGGTTCGTCTCTCCCCTCTGCCCGGGTGTTAGAGCGGTCGGGGACACAGCACGGGAGTCTCTGCCCCGGGAAGCCTGGAATCACCAGGGCACATGCTCCTCCCCTGCGGCAGGGCTCCCCCGCCGACTCCCCCGGTTGCCTTCACCGGAGGCAAAATACCTGCTCACGTGAGGGATTTCCCGGCCAATGCACCAAAATGTTGTGGAAAATCCACCCACACGTGGGGAGATAATGAAGCACAAACTTTATTACCCAGGGGCTCAGAGGATTTGGATGTTAATCACCCCCTCTGGGCCCCCGGGTAATAAAGTTTGTGCTTCATTATCTCCCCACGTGTGGGTGGATTTTCCACAACAGAGAAGTATTCATGTATTCCAGTTGACCATGTAATGTTGGCCTTTTTGAAAGATGGCATATCACTTTTCATGTGGCTCATTTCTAATGAATTTTTGGGTAGCATTTTATTTATTTATTTAAAACTTTTTATCCTCACATACAGACATTTTTTATTGCTCTTAGAGAGAGAGAGAAAGGGAGAACGACAAATATCTATGTTAGAAACATCAATTGGTTGCTTCCCATACGTGCTTGGACCAGGGATTGTACATGATCTGATCAGGTTTCAAAACTGCAACCTAAGCATGTTCTTTGACTGGGAATCAAACCCACAACCTTTCGGTTATGGGACAATTCTTCAACCAACTGACCCACACCTGCTAGGGCTGGCAATATTTTTCACCAGACACAATTTTCACCTTATGGGCTATGTTCAGAGCCTCCTCCAATTCTAGATTAGTCTTTGTTACAGGATATAGTGGGAAAGCTAGCATCTTGAGATTTCTTGGGGTGACAAGTAGCACAATCTAAGTAGAACTAGTTCAAGCTTAAAAAAGTATAAGGGGTTAGTTGAGGATATTTCCTAAGAATCTGCATTTGTATATGCAGTTATGAAGATGTGAAGATTACCTTGTAAGAAGACAGCAGACTTTCCTTTAATGTGTCTCAAGCTGTACTGTGCACCTTGTTAAAAATGCATCCTTATTCAGTAGGTCTCAGATGAAACCTGAGATTGTGTCTCATGTAAAAAGCTGCCAGGTTATGCTAATACTACTGCTCCTCTGACAGGTTCTCTGCTAATTTGACATTGCCTGATCTCTAAAGCCTTCACTTCCCAATTCCAAATTCTTAGGAGCCAATGTAAATGCCCTAGCTTGGGTGAGACACACACTCCTGGATGCATCAACTCTACCAAAATGGGTCACACAGTAACAAAACCACCACTACCACCACAACATTCAACAAGTGTTTTCTCTGAGCCTGTCACTGTACTGTGAATTTTATACACACTATCTCCTGTAATCTGCAAATCAACCCTTTGAAGTAAGGGGAAAGAGTGGGGGCTTAGAGATGCTGTGTTGCAACTGTTCAAGGCCTGACAGGTTCATGGTATTCAGGCAGGCAGAAGAATGTTGAAGGAGCTGTGGGGGTGTATTACATGCCTTTAGATTCACAGGTGGGTGAGCCATACACTCTGCAAGTTGCATGTCTCCCTGCATGTCTCTGCAAGTCTCTGCATGTCACCTGTTCCCTCTGTGTGGCACGCAGTGTGGCCCTTGCTCCCCAGCATGGTGCATGTCATAGCACTCAGCAGGATGTCCCTAGCCCCTTTTAAATACTAGAACAAACAAAGCTAGCTTCAAGCTAGAAAATTATACAACATAGCATAATTCTGTGCATGGGAGCCCACTTTGTTATGGGAACAGTTTATTGGACCCAGTCCTAAGGCTATGAGAACACAACTTATCAGGCCCATTCAAAGTTATGGGAACACTGCTTCCCTTAGTTATCCAGACACCTGGGTGAGGAAGCCAGATTGCCTCCACTTACCCTACAGATACCTAGTGATCTCCCCAAGGTCACACAGACAGTAGATGTCAGAGCTAGGTTTTTAACCCACACTGCCTGACTCCAGAGCCTCTGTGCTATCAACTTTAAGACTGGACAGTGGAGAGTGGGGTCCCTTGTGACTGTGAGGGAATAGTGCATAGAGGAATCACTGTCTCCTGGGCAGCAGCACCCTGGAAAAGTTACTATGCAGTGTTACATTAGCATTTGTGAGTCAGTATAGAGGGAGGGACCAGTTAGGGTGCTGGAATTTTATGGTTTCTCAAATAAATAATATGCCTTTTTCACTCAATTTCAGAAAAAGGACACAGGTGTAATATGAACAGCAATAAATGTATAGTATTGGGTTGGCCAAAAAGTTCATTTTTTTTCTGTAAGATGGTTCTAGTAGTGCTTGGCTGTCTTTAACTTTACTTGAAACAATTTCAATGGATTGTATTGTGACAGCTGCCATATCAGTGTGCATTTTAAAACATCAAAACTGGTGAATTTTTGTGCAGCCATTTTTATGTTGAAGATGGAAGAAAATATGCAACATTTAGGCATATTATGCTATATTATTTCAAGAAAGGTAAAACACAAATGAAATGCAAAAATTAAAATATTTGTGCTGTGTATGAAGAAGGTGCTGTGACTGAGTGAATGTGTCAAAAGTGGTTTGCAAAGTTTCATGCTGGAGATTTCTCACTGGACAATGCTCCATTGTTGGGTAGACCAGTTGAAGTTGACAGTGATCAAATTGAGACATTAATTGAGAACAATCACTGTTTCACCACACAGGAGATAGCTGACATACTCAAGATACCCAATTCAATAGAGTTATTGCTGAAAATGAGAAATGCATCTTTTATTTTACAGAAAAAAACATACAGAATTTTTGGCCAACCCGGTATGTATAGTGATAAAGCTGGGCTGAAAGGGATGGTTTATTGCCAGCTCCCTGTTACTTCAAGTGTGAGCCATGGACAAGAACATAGGCATGCCCTGGAAGGACATTCCAAATGCAGGTTCTCCACCACCACCCCAGACCTCCTGAATCCGAACTCCCATGTTATCAAGGTCCCAGTTGATGCATGGGGCTTGGGTTAATCAACACTCCCTGGAATTCCACAAGTAGCTCAGACAATCACAGGACTATCTGCATTTTGCTTGTAGAAACCTCCATGCTAAGTTTACCCCAAGGCTGTAGGGAGTTGACTGTTCTCCCTTTCTCTAGGCAAGCATACTGAAAAAGGACGAAGAGGGTTCCTGGATAATAGTGGGGAAGAGGTGGGGAGAGGCCAGCCCTGGCTCAGTCATTCACATTCCCCATGCTGTGCTGCCTGTTAATATCACCTGAGTACTTAATGAAAGTCAATGATTGGGTTTACCCTTGGATATTCTGCTTTAGTTGGTCCATTGTAGGGCTGGGGCATCAGTATGTCTTTTTTTTTTAAGCTTCCTGGATAGATATAACATACATGGGTCTAGCTTAAGTCCCTCTATGGGAACATAAGGAGTGGGGAGCAAGTGTGCCTTCTTAATAATCACTTTACTATTTTGGGTGAAATGAAACAAAATGAACAGAGCAAGATTTCTTACACTTTAATATGCCTGAGCACCAGCTGAGGATCTTGAATTGACTCTGACTCAGTAGATTTGGTCTCATCAATCAATACTCTTTCCTCAACAACCAACATTTTGATGTTGTGGTATTTTTGTTGTGTAGATATTTTTATAACCAGAGCCTGTTAATCTATAATTCTATTTTATTCAAACCTCAAAAAACACATCCTTTGCATTTGAGTGATTTTTCTTATTCATCTGGTAGATGTTATGAATTGAATTGTACCTCCAAAAAAATAGACATATTATAGTCCTAGTCCCCAGTGCCTATGAATATAACCTTATTTGGAAAATTGGGTCTTGACAGATGTAATCAAATTTAGGTGGCTTAAATTAATATGATGGGGATCCTTAGGAAAAAAGGACACTTAGACATAGCAATATGCACATAGGGAGACTGCCACCGGAAGAGGAAGGCAGACAGTCGGGTGATACTTCTACAGTTAAGGAATACCAAAGATTGCCAGCCAACCTTCAGAAGCCAGGGGAGAGACAGGGAACAGACTCTTCTTCAAACCTCAGAGAAGCCAACCCTGCCCATGCCTTGCAGTTGGACTCCAGAACTGAGATAAAATATTCTGTTGTTTAAGTCACAGAGTCTGTGGTTCTTTCTTTACAGTAGCCCTAGTAAACTAAACAGTTATGTATATACTATGCAACTCCACAAGCACTTGCTGGACAAGAAGTTAGTTATGATCCTAAATGGAACACATATTTAAATAAACATGGTCCCTGATTTCTAAGAGCTCACGGGTGGAGGGTAAGCATAAGTGTGCACATACACAAACACCAGTAATCCAGAAACTGGGGGATCATGTGAAGTGTTAAGCAGTACTCTGATGAGGATCCATTTGTCTCAAAGGGATATAGGAAAATTTTACTGGATAGGTGGGTATGAATTGGAAATTGAAATGGTTGTCCAAATCTTACAATTTCCTAAAAATACATTGACATGATTTAATGATTCACTCTTATATAAATAAAAACCTAATTCCTACTGGACTTCCAGTTAAGATGGTGACATAGGCAGACACAGCTCACCTCTTCAAATAACCACATAAAATAATAGCTATAGAACAACCATCATTCAGAACTGTCAGAAATCAAGTTGCATGGAAGTTTGACAATTAAGGAATTAAAGAAAACACATCCATCCAGACTGGTAGGAGGGGCACACGACATGGAATGGACTGGTCCCTCGCCCATGTGTCATGGATACAAATTCCAGAGGGATATCTAATCAGCAAGGAGTCTCAGCCCCACACCAGGCCTCTCAGCCAGGTTCTAGGGCCAGGAATATAAGTTCCCATAACTTCTGGTGGCAAAAACCAGCAGGGATTGAGTTGGTGGAAGAAACTTCTGGAGCCCCAAGCAATTCCTCTTAAAGAACCCACACATGGATTCACCTACTCAGACTCACTCCCTCTGAGCTCCAGCACTGGGGTAGCAGCTTAAAAGGCACCAGTGGTATACAGGGAGAAACTGGAGTGTCTGGCATCAAGGCAAGCAGAGACCATTGTCCCTTTTATAAAAGCCACAAAGCCAGCAAGCTGGTGTCATATCTGACCCCATGAACCTGGATAATACTGTTTGACCTGCCTTGGAGATCCCCAGAGACTCCACCCCACCTAATTTATGGGCCTACCTGAGCTGCTTTTCCATACGAATGACTGGTCTTGGCTCAACATCCTAAATCCTCTCAAATAAGCAAAAATTGGACTCAGTGAGCCCCAGGCCTGGCACTAGCAACAACCAGCCTAGATTCACAGCTTGGCTTTGCCTGGGAATCTCCAAGCCCAGCACAAGTAGAAGTCATCTCAGATTGCTTTATTGTTCAAGCAAGGTGGGAAAAACACAGATCTGGGTTGACCTTGGCCAGCACCATCTGGGAAAACTCAGGGCTAGTGCACCCAGTGGTCAAGTACAGATCACAATGGAGCACCACCACCTTGCACCTGTACAGCACATCCTCCATGGAGGGCGGAGTTTGGAGGTAAGTGGTCATAGTGAATCTTTGCAGCTGATTGGCCTGGGTAAACCTCTCCTATTGATTTGCCAACAGCAACCAAGGCTCAACTACAAGAGGAGGGTGTACTTAGCCCACACAAAGGTGCACCTTGAGTACCCAGCTTAGGTGAAAGGGGAAGCTGTGCCACTGGACCCTGCAGGACACCTATTATATGAGGCCACACTATCAAGACACAGAGTCAAAGCAGCTCTACCTAATGCATAGAAACAAACACAGGGAAGCTACCACAATGAGGAGACAATCAAACATGGCCCAAATGAAAGAACTAATCAAAACTCCAGAAAAACAAAACAAAACAACTAAACAAAATGGAGATAAGCAAAGTCTCTAATGCAGACTTCGAAACACTGGTTATAAGGATGCTCAAGAAACTTAGTGAAGGTCTCAACAGCATAAAGAAGGTTTAGTCAGAAACAAAGGATACACTAATTAAAATAGAGAACAATTTACAGGGAAACAACTGTAGAGCAGATGAAGCCAAGAATCAAATCATTGATGTGGAACATAAGGAAACAAAAGACAACCAATCAAAACAAGAAGAAAAAAGACCCCCCCCCCCCAAATGAGCATAGTATAAGCAGCCTGTGGGACAATGTTAAGTGTTTCAACATTTGTATCATAGGGGGGCCAGAAGGAGAAGAGAAACAGCAAGAAATTGGAAATCTATTTGAAAAAAACAATGAAAGAAAACTTTCTTATTTGACAAAGGGAATAGACATGCAAGTCCAAGCAGCACAGAGAATCCCAAACAAGATGGATGCAAAGAGGCCCACACCAAAACACATCATAATTAAAATGCCAAAGGTAAAAGGTAAAGAGAAAATGTTGAAAGCAACAAAAGAAGTTAGTTACCCACAGGGAATTCCCATAAGACTGTCAGCTGATTTCTCAAAAGATATTTTGCAGGCTAAAAGGGATATGTAAGAAATATTCAAAATCATGAAAAGCAGAGGCCTACTGTCAACATTGCTCTACCTAGGAAAGATATCATTTAGAATCAAAGGGCAGATAAAGAGCTTCCCAGACAAGAAAAAACTAAAGGAGTTCATCATCACCAAACCATTATTATATGAATGTTAAAGGGACTTATTTAAGAAAAAGAAGATCAAAACTATGAACAATAAAATGGCAAAAAATATAAATCTATCAAGACTTAATCTAAAAAATAAAATAAGCAAACAAGAAGAACAGAAACAGAATGATGGGTACAGAGAATATTTTGCAGTTGGGAGGAGGGTATGGAGGAATAGCTAAAGAGGTGAGGGGATTAAGAAGTACAAATAGGTAGTTACAGAATAGCAATGGGGATGTAAAGTGAAGTATAGGAAATGGAGTAGACAAAGAATTTATATGCATAAACCATGGACGTGAACAATGGGGATAATTGCCTGTGGGGATGGGGTTCCTCAGTGGAGGTAGAGCAGAGAGGGGAAAATCAGGACAACTGTATGAGCATAATCAATAAATTATAATTAAAAAATAAATCTTTTGCCCTGGATGGCGTGGCTCAGTGAATTGAGTGCCAGCCTGCAAACCAAAGGGTTGCCAGTTCAATTCTCAGTCAGGGCACATGCCTGGGTTGCAGGCCAGGTCCCCATTTGGAGGTTCATGATGGGCAATGACACATTGATGTTTCTCTCCCTCTTTCTCCCTCCCTTCCCCTCTCTCTAAAAATAAATAATCTTAAAAAAGATAAATCTTTTAAATAAGAAAAACCCCAATTCTTCAATAGTACTTAAAGTCAGATTAGCTTCACTATATTTTCCCGTTCTCCATCTGCATGCAGCAGCATTATTAAAAGAAATAATTGCTGACAATATATTTAATTTGCTTAGCTCTAAGGAGCTAAAATTTGCTAATGTTTCAATTCTAGGTGGGCAACATCGTTACCAGTATTTTTAAAAGCTGAATTTCATATGGTCTTAATCATTTTCTTCGCACTGTGAATGAAAGCAAATCTTTGGAATTCATAATATTGTTCTGCCAAAGAAATAATTTATGTTGCCCAGAGCTGGAGATATCAAAATAATATTTGCAAGACATGCAACATGGAACATCTAAAGCATTTTCTTCATTTTAATCCAACTCAGGCTTGTAATATCTTGTCCCAGAGCATCTCAGGAATGGCCAAAAATGGGCTTTGGTAAAGCCAGATGAAGCTCAAACTGTCCCATTGCTTTCAAGCCTAAAATACTAAGCCAGTTTTCTACATATTTTTTTGGCCCTTGTTACTCTGTTGAAGCCATTTTATTCCTGGTTTGTGCTTAGAACAGAAAAAGCAGGTTTAATCCAGTGGATCTGTTACATTTTGAAACTGTGAGCTTCCTTTATGAAATTGTCTGGTTGCCTTGGTGATGGGGCATGCAGAAGGATTGTCCTATAAAATAAAAAGTGTGAATGTGATGTGCACATACTAAAAATTACTTGTGTTTTCTCAACTTCAAGTTTAATTAAGTACTCTTCACTTTTATTTGGTAAATCTGGCAACTCTAAATACAGCACAAGTGTTAAATTACACCCTAGAGTGGAAGAAATTTAGTTTACATCACTTTGTGAATGTGAAGTATGAATGGGGAGAAAGGACAAGACTCAAACTTTAGAACCATTCCAATATGAGGATGATTTCTGGCCCTGTACTTGTTGATATGGCCCTGGGCAGTGTTTCTGAGCAGTTCCTCAGAGCTTCCTTTCATGTATCTGTAAAATGGGTATACACAACTTTTGCCTTCCCCAGTTGTTAGGATTGTGTCAGCACAGTGCAATCCAGTGACAAGCCATACTGGAGCCTGAGTCAACATAAAAAAAAATAATATTAATCTACTCTTTACTTACATTTTGGATATTTTGTTCATCATTTATATCTTTTTGCATTTTAATATTTTAAGACTGCACTAAAACATTGTCAGCTGGGTTTCCTGGTGCCCTCTTACATTTTGTACCTGAGTAAATAACCCATTCATTTCACCCCAATTCTAGCTCTGGTACTGAGTGTCAACTATTAATACTACTATTTTAATTTTGTTAATATTTAATAGTAATTAAATATTATTAATAAAAACTCTTATATCCCCCATTTTCACAGGGTCACCTTAGGAACAATAATGACAACAAACATTTATAAGGGCTTACTGTGTCCCAGGCATTGTACTAACCTCAAGTGCATAGTTTTATTGAATTTTATAATTCTGAGAGATTGTTACAATTGTTATTTCTATTTATAGAAAAGTGATACTTAAATAATTTTAAACAATTTCCCCAAGAAGACACAGCTAATAAATCAAGATGTCGGCATTGGAAATTAGTTTTTTTTCCTGCGTAGTTCTTGCAACTTTGTACACGTTTCAATTCAGTATCAGACCTCCTGCCTGCAATAACCAAAGTAGGCCTCTAGGTGACCTCATTGACCAATTTTGTAAATACCAAAATTCTAGGATCAGAGAAAATCACATTTTGGGAAAGAATGCTTTTCTCAACATTTTCTTCCAGAAGACCTTCCACACATCTGTGCATGTGTACAGAACAAACTGGGTCTGACCTAGAAGGTTTCTGGTGTGAAGAAAGGCAGGGCCAGTCTCTCCTTGGGTGGTGAGCATGTGGCATGAATCCTCCTAATGTCAAGATAAAGACAGCCTCAAGCATCTACTATTGTCCCACTTGTTCATGGGCAGAGGTCTGGCAAGTAAGGTTGGCAGGTATCTTGTGGCTATAGGACATGTTCTGTATTTATTGATTTTGTTTGGTGTCTCTTACTGATTTCTTTTTTTCAGGATGCCCTAAATGTCCTGTATTCGACTTTTAAAAAATTACAAAAAATTTAGTATTTGAGTTATTTTACAAATTTAACTGTACATACTGTATTTTCATTTGCTAAATCTGGTCACTGTGCTGGCTGTCTTGCTTGCATTTTTAGGCATACGAGGCAGAGAGCAGCCCTTGAGCCAGCAGCAGGGCCAAGCCCAAGATAAAGCAAATGAGGCAATCTGGATGGATGCCCATTTGAGCGCTCATTCTCAGGCTCTTGCAAGTGCACCTCGCCCTAAGTCTCTGCCTTGCAGGAGAGCTCTGGCTGAAGTGCCAGGAACACACCTTAACTGGCTTGACTCCTTGGTGTAGCCTCCCTCCATTAATAAAGACAGAGGACCCCAGAGTGGCCAAAATTCATACTTTACAAAACTTCCGTTTTATGCATTTGTGAATTGCAGTTCAGACCTGGTTCTCTTCTAGATATGTAACTTAGGTAAACTACCTCACCTTGCTGGGCTTTCCTTTGGAGTTAATGATTACAAAGTTGCTCTAAGAGTTAAATAAGAAAAAAAAATATTTCAAGTGCCCATGACATTGCCTGAGAAGTAATCAGACCTTGACAATGATAAGCTATTCCAATAGTGTTTTCATTTCAGTGGCTAAACTGTGCAAATCCTCAGCATCCCCACTTTCTAGATCCCGTTTAATATTCAACATCACTTACCACCTTTTTCCCAGGAAATAACATATTATTGTTACAGAACACAAGGGGCCAAAGGGGGGCCTAAGACAATATACTATTACTGAAAGGAATCCCCCAGGTTCATTATGTCCTCCACCAGAGGAAAGATGTCTCTCAATGCCAGAGATTCGTAAAAAGGAAAGGAAATGTTTATTTAATACTGTACAAACTTAAAGTAGTGACCTAATGTCTTCATCAAAATCCCAAAGTCCCTTAAAACACCCACAAACACACACAGTCCTTCCTTCCCCCTTTTCCCAGTCTGGGGTACAGTATCTCAAGAAAAGGAATAGAAGTCCAAGGCTCAGGCAGCCCCCGGTTCTTCCCAGTAATCCATCTCATCTGGTAGGCCTCCCCCAGTTCCTGGCACCAACAGCTTTGTCACTGGGATCTCTGCTAAAGCCGGGTGGTGGTCCCCCCTTCTAAATCTTTGGGGGTCCCCATCCTGGCAAAGCCAAGTGTCTCTCCTTTCTATTACCACAGCCGAGTGGTCCTCTCTGCACAATGGCTGTGGGAGTCTCCACTCTGCCAAAGCCATGTGATTCTTCCCTCAATGGCTGCCGAGTCTGGGTTTAAATCCCGGAGCCAATCTTCCTCTGCAGCCCCATTTCCAACTCCTCTCACCATTGGCTACACTTGCTAGCCCTCTCATATCCTTCCAGCTTCACTGGGCTGCCATCGTGAGTCTTGGGCAGGTGTGGCCCCATGCCATGGAGCCAATCTTCTCCAAGCTCCCAAGTAGGCGCTGTAACTCAGGGGACCTGCTCCCCAGTTTCATCTTGGTGGGGAAGTTACTTCCATTCCCCTAGCTCAGAGCATGGCCACAGCTATTTAACATACCTATGTAGCCAGTTAAAGGTTATAGATACGTAAATGACCACACCAGAGGTTAGCTACAAAGCTGTTGCTATGTGAAACAGCTGTCAATGGCACTGCTCCATGTGTCTCTTCCCCCAACCCACACCTGTACGGGGAGGGGTGAGGACATCCTAATATTTCCTGGAAAACTTGAGTTCTGGACCCCATTCCAAATCCCTATTTGGGGCCCCCCTCTTGGGTGCACCTTGTTACATTATGAAGCATGTGTCAGGGACTAGATGGTTTGCTGAGCTGTTTATGTGCATTATCTTGTTTAGCCCACAAAATACCTTTGAGTAATATACACTGGAGAGGAAACCAAGGCCCAGGGAGTTTAGAAAACTTACACTAGTTAATATAACCAGTAATCATTGAGAAGGCTGGGGTTAATTCTGAACCTGGCAGCCTGTCTCCAGGTCGGCCTGACTTCAAAGTCCACACATTTAACCACTGCTTTAAAAGGGTGGTAGTGTCTGCCCAGACACCCACTATCAGCTTGAAGAAAGGCTCCTTCTCTGGTAATTGAAGGGCTTGGGGAATGCTCTTCCCAGTCTGGCCTGAGGGTATCCCTAATGAGACCTTTCTCACTCTGGCTTCCCATTCTTTGATCTCTTTTCCTTATAGAGCCATTTTCTTCTGAAAATGAGAGGAGGACACCATAAAGAATGGTTTTCGGGGAAAAGTTTAGTGTTTGTGTTGGGAGGGGCCAGAGGTGGAAAGCTGCACTACTACTAGTCTAATCTTGAATCAGGAGTCTTTTGAAAGCACAATCCTCAAATGCCTTGGCTCTTTTCCCCACCCTTTTTGCAAAGGTAATTCAAGCCTAGTTGGCTATTAACTGGCCCTTCATTAGGTATATCTTCCAGCCATTCCATGTTCAGAAGTGTCTGAATTGTTGAATTTGCAGCCTGAGAATGCGCAGAGGCAAGCGGACTGTAAATTGCCTTTTCCCTGGTCACTTTCACCATGCCAATCTGATTTCCCACCCACCCTAGGCCTCCCCTCCCTCTCCCTCCCTCCCTTGGCTGACACTTTTGTTTGCTTCTTCCCTTTCCTTTTCATTTTCTTTGATTTCCATTTAAGAGGTGCTAAGTGAGCAATTGCTTTTTATGATGTCATGGTTAATAAAAAGCATGAAATTTGGAATCAGACAGACATAGGTTTGAATATTAGCTTTACAATTTACTGCAAGTTCATGTTACTGAGGCCATGGTGACCTTTTGATTCTCTCTCTTTATATACTTTTCTGGGAAAAGGGCCACCTCTGGTACTCAGTTGTAGGAAGAATTAAATGAAGTGATGTGCAACAGCACAGAGCCCCACTGTCAGAGTATGGTGAGAGCTCAACAATGGTGCCCACCTTTCTTTCTTATTCCCTGTATTTCTTTACTCCTAGAATAATCTTTTCTGTTCTTATAGTTTCTAAAACTGGCTAAGCCTCTCCTAGCTTTAGGGCCTTGGTTAATGTCATAATGCCATTCTCTTAGCCCTGAGAGAGCTTCTTTTCCGTTTTGCTTAGCTGGATCCTCTCTTACCTATCCTGAAATCTATGCTTAAGCATCACCACCCCAAGGGGCCCCATGTGTCCCACAACTCCAGGTGTTATCCACATCTTCTTTCTTCTCTCACCACTCTTGGCTTTCAAAGGACTAATGATCATTTTAAATTATTTAAATTGTTCACTTTTGTTTCTCCTTCATTGGGCTGTCAGCTTCAGGGAAGCATTCTATCTTCACTGCCTAGGAAGGACAGTGACTGACTGATACAGTTGGTTCCAATTATCAGTTGAATATATGTTTTTTTAAAATGACATGCAATCTTTCCCTCACCCTCAGAAAATAATTGTCTCCTTCACTTTCCCTTTCCTCCTTCTAAAACTGAGAAATCTCAGCTTCAAACACTAGAAAACAACACATGGAGTTGGATCTAACAAACATCTTTTCCTACAGAAGTCACCCAGGGTTTTTCAGTGGGGTCATGTTGGGCCCAATACCTATTTGCTGTGGGGGGACATCCCATGACTTGCAGTATGGTTAATGTCCCTGGTTCCTAAATGCCAGTAATAATTCTCTCCAAATCACTGGGAGATTCCAAAACACAGCAACACATTTCCAAATGCCCAGAGACAGTGGTATAGCCCTAGTGAAAATCACACACCTTTTTAACCTTGGGTGGTTCATGAGTGTTACAAACACTTAAGAAGAGATAATTTTCTAAAACTCTGAAGTCAAGTCAACTTTCATATGCTCCTAGTCCCAGTACAGTTTTTTAATCAAGGCTTCTGATATTCAAAAGCAAAAAGAAATGGAGAAAATGTGTTTATATGTGTGTTAATGTTAAGAATCAGGTAATTATTGCCAAAATTAATCTTGGTGCATGTTTCTTGTTCTCTTTTGCAGGGAAGACTCTTTCATTGAATCACCAAAGGTAGAAGAGGATGAAAATGTTGTAAGGTATTTTTGGCAATGAGTTCAGATTATAATGGGAGATTGATCTTAGATTCACACTTTCCAAAGGGAATCAAAATGTAAAGCTTACAGCACATACATTTAATAGAGCTGAATTCCGAGAGGACTGCTTAAGGAATTGGGAAAAGAGCCTATAAACTTCTTATTATCATTCTGCCCTGAGCAATTAGAAATGGGGATGGATCAACAGATATTTTCAGGGCTGCTGATCAATATTTAGTTTATTATGGCTGTCATTGTAACATATATTTATTGGTGTGAGACATTCTATTGATGAGAAAACAATTTAAGAAATGTTCTTCATCCCCTGATAAGTTCAGAAAGCGATAAATAATGTGGCCTAGTGAGCAACCACCCAAGACTAGGTAATATCCTAGATAATGGTTATCTTTATCTGGTTTGGACTGAGGCTTTGCAACTCTTAAATGAAAGCAAATTAGGCCCATTATATTCAGAAAGTAATAAGCAAGGAAAGCTGAGTTTAGCATGTATTCACTCAAATTTTCATTAATATATTTCTAATTTTCAAATTCTTTATCTGTAAAATGAAGATAATAGCACTATATTCCTCATTGAGCTGTTGTAGGGAGTAAATGAAAAATAATTTGTAAAGCACTTAAGCACAGTGGTCTGGCATACACTGAATTATAATTAACAAATGCTAACTCACTTCTGCAGGACCTACTTTTCTTTTTTCTACTCCAGAGTTGCATAAGGATGGGGGTGGAGAGAAGGCAGAATGGTAGGAAAGACCTATGGGAATTCAGAAGAGAGATTTACACACTTTGAGCTGGAAGATGACTTAGTTTTACACCATCTTTTTTGCACCACAAGGTGGACTCTATGTGTGTGTTAAGACCTTTCTCTTTGGAAACAGATTGTACCTCCATGCCCTGTGAGATAACAGGGGACGAGTGACCTGCCTTATTAAAAAGCGTGGATAATAGCACCTCCTCTGATATAGCCCCAGGTCAGTGCTATTCAAAGGGTTGTCCAGCAATTTTGTTACTGAACCTTGGGACAAGGTAAGTATAGAAACTGAGGTCAGCATTTGAAACCTGGCAGAGTAATTTTATGTCAAATGAGTCTACCAATAAATAGAAGTGTATATTTTTGTATGTTCAGTTCCCCTATTTAGTAATTTATTTCTTAAAAATAACTTTTTGCCTTAGTAATTCACCTTTATTTTAAAAAACTATAGACCTTCAATGGTTGAAAATTTTAAGAATTGGTCTTTCATCACTGATAGTTTGAGAAGCACTACTCTAGAAAATAAACCAAACTTTTTTATTGAAGAAAGTTATTATTCTAATTATTAAAGCTCTTAAGTGCTTTACATTTACATTTGCTTTACATTAAGTACATTTGAGGGGAAATTCTTTAGTTTGAACATTTTTTCCTAAGAACAGGCCAAATTACTAATTTAAAACAATTATGGAATTATGCATAATAGTAAGCCTTTATAAATATTAGAAAGAATTTTGAAGAATTTACTTAAATATAGAAAAAATTAAGATACAAGAAAGGTGAAGCAATTTTTAAATCCACCTTCTAAAACATAACACAAACTTTTATGAGGTAAGATATATATATATATATATATATATATATATATATATAGATAGATAGATAGATAGATAGATAGATAGATACAGAGTGAGGCCAAAGATGTGTTAGGTGGAAAAAAAGTTATAATACTGTACTCATTTTATGCTACTGCATTTTAAACAAAAATATTATATGTGTGGAAAAAATCTAAAGTAATATACAATAAATTGTTGTATCTGATAACATTTAGCTTATAAGGCACAATTATGTTTTTATTTTATATATTTGCTTTGTGTTGGCATTTAAAATTTTTACCATGAGTATATTTGTAATAAAAAAAAGGAAATTCACATGTCGAATAACTTACTTCTGTCACTTTTTGGTTATTAATAAACATAATAATAAAATGAGAAATGTTTTTCACACAGCAGGCCCACTCTGCTTTTACTTCTGTACCTTTTTTCCCCCCCATTTAGGAGCCAGGTTGTATTTGTTTTTTAAAAGTATGCTTGAAATTCTGAGCATTTACCATTTCATGAATAAGAAAATTCATTCCAGAGACTTCCAGCCAAGATGGAGGCGTAGGTAGATACACTGTGACTCCTCACACAACCAAAAGAAGGACAACAACAAATTTAAAAACAAAAACAACCAGAACTGACAGAAAATCAAACTGTATGGAAGTGCTACAAGGAAGGAGTTAAAGAAGAAATATTCATCCAGACCGGTAGGGGCAGACACAGGCAGCTGGGCAGAGAGGACTCGCAGCAAAGCGGCAGCTGGAGGACCTGGTAAAGCAGTGGATTGTGGCCTGGGCGGTCCCATATTCACGTGCAGATAAACCGGGAGGAACAACTAGGGAGTGAGACAGACTATGCAACCCAGAGTTTCAGTACCCAGAAATAAAGCCACAAACCTCTGACTGAAAACACCTGTTGGGGGTTGAGCCAGTGGGAGAAACTCCCAGACTCACTGGAGAGTTTGTTGGAGAGACTCACAGGGTCCTAGAACATACACAAACAAACCCACATAGGAATCAGCACCAGAAGGGCCCGAATTGCTGGTGGGAAGTTGGGGACATGACTGAAAGCCAGCACAGAGTGAAGCAAGCACCATTGTTTCCTCTAGGATCCATTCCCTACATACAGCATTGCAATGCAGCAATGTGGGTTGCACCACTCAGGTGAACACCTAAGGCTCCACCCCTCACTACGTAACAGGTGCATCAAGACAAAAAAAAAGTGGCCCAAATGAAAGAAAAGATCAAAGCTCTAGAAAAATACAACTAAACGACAAAGAAATAGCCAATCTGTCAGATGCACAGTTCAAAACACTGGTAATCAGGATGCACACAGAATTGGTCGAATATGGTCACAAATTAGATGAAAAAATGAAGGCTATGCTAAGTGAAATAAAGGAAAATGTACAGGGTACCAACAGTGATGGGAAGGAAACTGGGACTCAAATCAACAGTGTGGACTGGAAGGAGGAAAGAAACATTCAACCAGAACATGAGAAACAAGAATTCAAAAAAATGAGGAGAGGCTTAGGATCCTCTAGACATCTTTAAACATTCCAACATCTGAATCATAGGGGTACCAGAAGGAGAAGAGGAAAAGCAAGAAATTGAAAACTTATTTGAACAAATAATGAAGGAGAACTTTCCCAATCTGTCAAAGGAAATAGACTTCCAGGAAGTCCAGGAAGCTCAGAGAGTCCCAAAGAAGTTGGGCCCAAGGAGGAACACACCAAGGCACATCATAATTACATTACCCAAGATTAAAATTAAGGAGAGAATCCTAGAAGCAGAAAGAGAATTGGAGACAGTTACCTACAGAGGAGTTCCCATAAGACTGTCAGCTGATTTCTCAAAAGAGACCTTACAGGCAAGAAGGGGCTGGAAAAAAGTATTCCAAGTCATGAAATGCAAGGACCTACATCCAAGATTACTCTATCCAGCAAAGCTATCACTTAGAATGGAAAGGCAGATAAAGTGCTTTCCAGATAAGGTCAAGTTAAAGGAGTTCACCCTCACCCTTATTATATGAAATGTTAAAGGGACTTATCTAAGAAAAAGGAGATAAAAAATATGAACAGTAAAATGACAACAAACTCACAGTTATTAACAAATGAACCTAAAAAAACAAAAACAAACTAAGCAAACAACTAGAACAGGAACAGAATCACAGAAATGGAGATCACATGGAGGGTTATCAGTGGGAAGTGGGATGGGGAGAGGCGGGCGGGGGAAGGTACAGGGAATAAGTAGCATAAATGGTAGGTAGAAGATAGACAGGGGGAGGTTAAGAATAGCATAGGAAATGCAGAAGCCAAAGAACTTGTATGTATGACCCATGGACATGAACTAAAGGGGGGGAATGTGGGTGGGAGAGGGTGGGCAGGGCGGAGGGGAATAAAGGGAGGAAAATGGGACAACTGTAATAGCATAATCAATAAAATATATTTAAACAAATAAAATAAAATAGAAAATTCATTCCCATGTGAGGTACTTGCTGGGAAATATTAAGATCTTCCTACATTTCATTTCCAATGCCCCTTTCCCCATTGCAGGATAAATAGATGTCAGGTGAAATATTTTCCTGAATTTAAAAGACCTGTCTTCTAGTCAGAAAACTAGGATGAATCACATATTACAAAATAAACAACATTTGCAAGATTAGAAAGCCTAAAAATTCACATCAGTGATGCAATAAACTGTTGTATTCCATCAATTTTAAGACAAGTTATTGTAAGACACAGCATTATTTTATGCATCACTAAGAAAGAAAAAACACTGCCAAGTCAACTAGAAAATGCCATCACTCAAAGGATCACCCTGATTTCAGATACATAAATATAAAACACTTGCATCTTGAAAATAACTCATGGTAATACTATATAACTAAGAATCTACAACCTTGTCCAACATGATTACTTGACGTAGAGTACCTTAAACTGCTTTTTATGAACCCTCAACATAAATGGAGGAACACAGAAACATTTTCAGTAGCACTCTTTTAGTTTATTGACCTACATAAAAAAATAGGTCTTAAAAATTCAGAACAGTAAAAGAATATGCAAAAGGGCATTTCTGTTTCTAGAAGGCTACACAAATATGCAAAAGGACTAAGTCATTTTTTTTGCATGTCCTTTTTTGGTTCCAATTTTTTTCTCCCAGACTTCATTTTTAATGACACAAATGACTAAGGACCAGTTTAACAAATCAACTTTATGTATATAAACATGGTTTAGAATACAGATAGGAAATGTCCCAAAACAGTTGTGTAGAAACGTCTCTAGTTACAATATAAACAAAAAACCTGTATAAAAGGGGGGAAGGAGCACCTTTTATGGAACTTTGAAGCAGAGGAAAGATGACAAAAAAGATGAAAATAATTGTTTTAAAAAATTCAACCATGAACTATAGCTAATTAGTTCTTCCATGGAAAGTATGAGGTAGTTTTAGCCTCATAATTAAATCTACTGCAGCCTGGAGGGTTTTTTTTTCTTGTAACCAACTAATCTTGTTTTTGTCACTTGGTGACTTAGAACTACCTGTGGAATCCTGACAATATGCTTATTTTCCAATGGTCACCATTTTAAGGCACACAAATCATCTAAAATGATGTAGGTGTTTTTTCCTTGATTTTGTTTTGGATTCTTTCCATAACACCTTAAAATACTTTTTCAAATTCTTGATTAGAAAACTTTCCATATCAAGTTTGCCACAAGTTTGCCATTTCAAATGACAGACAGCCAAGTTAGAGAGTTAAGAGCCTGAATAACAAGAGCTCATCATACCACTGGCATAGAAAGAAAAATGGAGCTCAATGATACTGTACCTCAGAAAATTCCCCAAGCAGAGTTTGTCATTTATTCAGTGGGCTGTTTCATTTTCCCCAATTTGCTACCATAAAGTTTGTTACAGGATGTTGTGGCAATAAGTCTTTCTAGAACCAATTTCACGGTGCTTATGAAAAACATCACTCTTTATAAAATCCTAAAAACATTTACACTCATTCAGAACTTCATGAAAATCCAGCTTTTCTTCAAGTAATTTTCCAATACTGTCTAAGTTGTTCATGTCCGTGTAGAAATAGCATCATTCTTTGTCAGCTCACAAATCCAAACTTTCTGATGGTTGAAAGTTCTGGCTTCCCTCCCTTCATCATTCTGAATTGGGCTCTGAAATTTCCCACCCTTTTTTTTTTCTTGGAGATCCTGAAAGCACTTTTCACAGTTTTGAGGTTTGCCTTCCACAATGTTTATTCCTTAAAAAGTGTTTGCTATTGATAAAGATTAAGTCCTCCCTTAGCAATGGTTCAACATGTGGTCTGACCTTTTGCTCTGTTAGGTTAGTGTCCAGACTTTGAAAGGTAGGTTGTCCTGCAGGGGCTTTGTGCAGCTTATTGTGGGATTCACTTCTGGGGCAATGTGAGTCCTCGCTTCAACCTCTGATGTCTTTGGGTTTCAAAAGCCAAACAGCCTTCTGGGAAGACGAACACATTTTGCAAGGCACACTAGTGTGAGAAAGCAGTGCTTGGTCAAGAGGTCCTGCTGCAGTTCAGACTAATGTTCCAGGCTTTGAATCTTCATGCCAAAAGAGCCTCTGCTCACTACTTTCCTGGCTGTCTGGTTCCAACTGGTTTCCATCCGTACTGTCCAGTTGACTGGTCTCTGTGTATTGTCTATTAAAGGAAAATGAGAAAGTTACTACCTGTGGTCATTTAGTTCCCAGAGTACAAAATTACTACACTCAAAAGAAATTAGTAGAAAACACTGTTAAGAAAATTATCCAAAACTTGGAAATAAGGCAATGGATGACTGTAGTTCTTCCAAAATCACCCTGGAGCATTGTCTAACAGGCCCATGCAGGAGTATTTGATTCTCTGACTTATATTTACTGTTACTTAGGACCCAGATTATGTTAAATTAGACGTTAATTTAAGAATTTTTTTGTTTTTGCTTTTTGGTCTGAAAGAATACAAATAACTTTTATCAAGTAAGAGAGATCATGGTTATAGTTGTATTTCCCAGTAGGACATAAACTGGTTTTGTATCTAATCAAGTAATCTTGCTCTAGCATTTTCGCTTTCAGTGGGTTGAATATATTCTCTTGAATTCTCTTGGAACAGCTTTACCATTCTGCTACTTCTCTCATTAATAACTTGCTGTTTTTTAACCATGTATAATGTGCACTTTTTGCCCAAATTTTGAGGGAACTATAAGGATGTGCATTATACATGGGTATAATGATTACGTACTATGGGTATAATTTAATAATCCTGTGTAGAATATGCACAAAAACATGGGTGCACATTATACATGGCAAAATATGGTAAATAAATCTTTGATGCATGCTCATTTTCCATTTATGTGAGAGTCATATTTTTAACTCTTTAAAGGGTATTTTCGACAGCCATATTTTAAGTATTCTTCTAATTACAGGAATATACCAGATGTTTTCCTCACAGGCAAAGGAATATATTAAGAGGGAGGCAGGGGCACCTTGGGACATATTTTAGATTCCTAGGGTTTATGGTTCAAGTATAAATTGGAAATAGCATCATATATAAAAATCATAGACATATTTAGATGGTATATCCAAATGAGAATGTCCTATTACACAAAACATTCCAAATAAGTGAAACTTCATTCTTGTAGTAGCAGGTTAGAAAAGATTAGGTAGTTAGCAGATTTCCTTTTATCTTAAACTTTAATGTCTTTTAGTGAGGGTAATAAAAAGCCTTTGGAAGAAGAGCTTTGGAAATAACCACTATGTGAATCTGGGTACTTAGTGTTTTCATCTAATATAAAAACAAAGTCAGATTTCCACAAATTCACACATCAGTCAGAGCAAGCAGAACTCTTTGCTATGCAAGAAGCAACACACAGGTTTGAGTGACTGTACTTACTACAACTGGCTACACCTAGCAAAAGAGAATTTAAAACTGATCTCATTTCTGGAAACACAACTGCTCTCTGGGACAGAAGCCCATCATTTTGTCTAGTGATGGGTAGGGAGAGATAAGGAAGAGGAAGGGAAATGGAAAACAGGGAGTGAAAGAAAAACATTATTTGAAAACACAATTTCTGGCAGCAATGCCAAGACTTTGACTATATTATATACTAGGTAGCACAAGAGACTTTTAACATTTCTAATTTTGGAAAGTTTATATTGCTGACAATTATACCATATTATACTAAGAAAACAAATTTTAAACAAAATTTGTTGCTTTCTGTAGTATCAAGACTTGGACACTTTGGGGGAAAATCTTTAAATAATATGCACTTCATTTATATTGATCTAATCACTGATCTATTGCTAAGCACTTCAAATCTTTAATTTGAGAAGATCTGAAGTTTTTTATCTTTATCTTGAAACCAAACTCTCTTATTTAAAAAATTATGTTTTTATCAATAATAGCATGAAACTTTAGGGCAAAATTTCTAAAGCTTTATGGATGACTATTATTATACTTGCCTTGTTAATAGGTCAAGTTAAATTGATCAAACTGTATCATAATTTTTAAAAAAATCCTAAATGGATAGATGAATGAAAATAAGCGGTCCCATAACTCTGGCTGAGATGATAAACTGGAAAATTTTTCTGGAAAGCAAGAGTTTAAAAAATTATACTTTTTTTGTTTAATCCTTTAAGTCTACTAATTAGAATATATCCTAGGAAAATAATCTGGAATTCAGACAAATACTTTGTACAAAAATGTTATTAACAGCATCATTACTTACAATAAAAAAAGAATGAAAATCCAAAAATCATTCAAATTCAAAATATGGGTGACTGTTAAATAAAGTATGGTGTATTTATTAATGGCATATCATATCGGTCACATAAAATAGTTTTAAAGAGTTTTAAAAAATATGGGAATATGTTTATGTTATAATATTAAAAAACTGGGATGTAGAATTTTATATATAATAAAAATATATAATTATATAAAATATCATTATGACTGTGTTAAAAATGGGCAGAGAAGAATGGGGGGAGGGCCAAAATGTTAATAGCTGCTATCTCTAGATGGTGGAATCATGGATAAATTATTTTCTACTTATTTATCTTCATTACTTTCTTAATTTTACACAATGAGTTCATATTATGTGTATGTACACACACACAATAGGGAACTTTAAATAGTTCTAATTTCCTATACATTGTTCCCCTTAGACATCAGATTATCCTATCAATCCATCTTAGGCTGGCTGAGATAGGTGCATAGACTCACTAGAAACAGATGTTCCCTAAAAATATTTAGCACTTCCTGAATCTAGTGAGTGTGGTGTTAAGGATACTATTGGAACTGTCTTATACACTGAATGTTTTATATCATTTCTGATTCAAAAAAGGAATTTAAAATTATACAAACATGAAAACTATTTGCACATGTTTTATACAAAATAAATAGAACTGAACTGAACTGAAAAAAATTCATCACAATGAATTCAGCACAATTGATTTGAGCCAAAATCAATTTGGTTCTTGCTCCTAACTCATTCTCAAGCTTCATTTATAGAAATCCAAGCTATGTCACATCCTCTGAAGTACATTTTCATTAACATTCTACTTTGAGTACACCCTTTGTTGAGGTAAGACAATTGGACTAATATTTCAAGCCAATAAAAACTCCTGCTGAATATGGAAAGGAAAAACTAAGGCTTTGGGGGTGAATATGTCCAATTTGCTTGTAACTGAGTGCTTTAGAGAAACTAACCTTTCAAAAGGTTAAAAAGACCTTTATAATTAGAGTCTGTGTAAGTTGCTTATGCCTGAAGCATCGGATTTAAAGAAAGCAAAATGAATTTTCTAAATCGCCCTAGAAAATATTCTACTTTTTGCCACCATAGGTGTGGATTGTATGCTGTGGGAAAGTGATAGTGAGATATGACCTCCTCAAACTTAACTTCTGTGTAATACGAATAACTGAAAAATATGTAATTCAGACTTTGCAATCTTTTGAAAATCACATTTGAACAAACTGTTCTTATATGTTTCCTCTAAATGTTTATAAAGAATTACTTTTTACAAATAGGACAGCTGGCTGTGTCTGTTGCTTCTTAATAAACACAGGGTGAGATACAAAAAGGCAGCAAATGTTTGAAATCCAGCCCACCAACTGTCTATGAGGAACCTTGGTATGAGCAGCCTTTTTCTGGAGCAGATATTTTTCCTGCAAGGTTCCAGAAGAGTCTAAATAGATATATCAATGATACAGTTTTAGTACTACAGTTACCAATGAAAATAAACCCTTCAGACACAGAATTTAATGTACAGAACTCTAAGAACAGGGTAACATTTGAATGAGCTAGATTTGAGGGGTCCACAAAGTTTCCTTACAGGGCTAGGTATGAGTGTATCTGGTTGGCCATATGGTCTCTGTCACAACTACTTTGCTCTTCCCTCTTAATGCAAAAATGACCATAGATAATATGAAATGAATGAGTATGGCTATTTTCCAGTAAAACTTTATTTATAAAAAGCAGGTGACAGCTGGTTTTCACCCATAGGCTAGAGTTTGCCAACCCTTGAGCTAGATTATTTAGCATTAAGAAAATAAAATAGGATTCCTGGATTCTTTTGACAATGAACAGGCTACTAGAATTTTTGAGAATTGCTTCCTTACCTGCCTGGAGAGGGCAAAGGATTATAGATGTTGCCATAGCAGCTGGTGTAAGAAGGATGTGCCAGGGTCTCGTATTCAGAAAACCCTACTGTTATCTGGGTCCTCCAGTTCCCAGAAGCATTTGTAGAAGACACTAGAAACAAAAATGGGAAAATAGACAAAATTAGTGGTAATATTTAAAGTGAAAAGTGTTTAGGCTATATGTACCTTGTAATCAGCTGTGTGCAAAACAGAAATTAAGAGACAATGTTTGTAATCAACAAAGTTCCTATTCCAGTTTGGTCACTTATTGGCCATGTGACCTTGGGCAAATAGCTTATCTTCTTTAAATCTCAGTTTCTTCATCTAAAAAGTGGGGATAATAATATAAATATATTTTTATAGAGATAATATCAGGATTAAATAAGGTAATGTATGAGAATATTTAGTACTGTTCCTGGCACAGAGTAGATTCAATAAATGATAACTATTATTAATGGAAAGAAGATTAATTAAAAGACATTCTATTAAAAACAAAATACAAAAAGCAAGCCAGAAAAAAACCCTGATATATTAAGAGAATCCTCCCATTTGGCCTACATTGGCTGGTGCATAAGGCTTCAGTTGTCTGGGTAAGGTAATAACTGAGTTTCCTGAAAGCCATTTGAGGAAAGCATTCTGTAAGTTGAGTTGCTGAGATTTGACTGTTCCTCAGCCAAAGGCAACATCAAACACTAGTAGAATCAAGGCATTTTTTTCCTTCATAAAAAGGTAGAGAGGTGGTGAAGGTAACTAATATTGGAAGGATTTCAGGAAGAATAGATTTAGTTCTCCTGAGGTACTTGTCTGAAATAAGACAAGGATATAATCTGGGAGCAAAGCCCAGGGCATGATTCATCACTGGGCATTTGTTGTCCTCTCTCTAAACCAGTTCTGCTCCACACCTAGAATGCACAGGTGAACACAGTGCCATCTGGTCATCTAAGACTCAAATAACCATCACTACTCATGGGTCCTTGAAGCCGACCTCCATTTCTGTTCCTGGCAGCTAACCCCCTCCTCTTCTCTCTCATATCCACAAAGTACTTGTGACCTGTATGGGACAAACACATTTCAAAACCCTGGATACCACCAAGTTTTGACACAAAGAGGCAACAGTCTCACTTTGAGCTTCAAGAATGTTTCACTGCTATCAGTCAGGGCTGTAAGGCTTGATGGTTAAGATGTCAGAGTTGTGACTGAATTCCCATTCCATTTACTAGCTTTGGGGCTTGGGCAGGCTCATTTATACTCTCTAAGCCAGAAATGCCTCAGCTGCACAATTAGGATAATAATAATAAACATAACAACACTTACCATATAGAACTGTTGCATATACTAAATGGGATAGTGCAGGTAAAGTGCTGAGTGTGCTGTGTGGCACATGGTAAGATACTAATAAATGGAAGCTGTCATTACTATTAAAACTTAGTCACTGAGAGGCTTTAGGTGGCTTGAAGGAAATACAAAACCCCTGACTAATTTGGCAAATAATTGGGAACTTATCTCTGAATGAGAATGAGGCATGCCTGTTGTAATATGTTTCAGTAGCTATAAAATATAAACAGGAACAAGGAAATTTTCTAAAGCAATTTTGGGAGCACTGATTCCATCTCTCTCATTCTTTAGAAAATGGTGCCTTTTGGTCTGTGGGGCCAAATCCTGCAGGTATCAGTAAGGCTCACATGGGGTCCAAATGAGGACATGTTAACTCTTCTCACCTTTGCTGCAGAACTAAGCCAACTGCTAGGCATGTTGATGGTTCTGGGTCACACCTGATTCTCCCTGGCCTTGCTGTTTAAGGAGGCATTACCCTCCACCCTGATGACCACACACAAACATCTCACAGCACTCTTTGCTTGGTTCTTTCTTTGTAGCACTCTGCTCAGGTTTGGTTTCTATCAGTTTCTCATAAGATGCCTTGAACTTGAGGAGTAAGAAAGATATTCTCTAGAATGGAGCAATACGTAACAAGAAATAATTACAGAAGACTTTTCCTGTTAGATGTGGTAATAGATGGGAAAGTACTAGTGGAAGTCCAAAGTCCTGCACAAACAGAAGAGAACTCAAACCCAAACAGAAATCACCATGGAAATGCCTCTGATCATCAAGCTTATGAAACTTTTAAAGGTACAGTTTTCACTGACTAATTACACCATGATTTAGGAATCCCTGTGCATGTCTTACTAAAGAGTCATGCTTGAAGGAGGGGGCAAGACTCACACTATCAGGTTTTCGTGCTGTTCAAGAATCCATTCATTTTTTAGAAGCTTTAAAATTGCTGAATTTTCATACATTCTTCTGGCTGCTAACTAAAGTGGGAGCTCATCAAGGCATGGAACTGTTTCAACATTGGCTTGTTGTTTACTGAATAAATTAAACCAGGGACTAACTCTTAATATCCATTTTTCTACTTCGTGTATGTGGCATAGCTGGAGAGGATTCAGTAAGTTCATCACTGAACTTACTGTTCATTGCTAGTAAGTGCTAGCAGAGTTAGGGGCCAAAGTCAATGCACAAAGGGGACACTACCTTTGAAAATCTCTTAAATCAACTGTAAACTAGACTATATATGATTATTGAGTTGAATCAAGACATGCAAAATTATTTAAACAGTGTCAGAAACAGTACTTAATAATGCCAGCTTCTATTACAATTATGAAAATCCGTATGCAAGTACCAGAGTATTCGAAACACACTGATGAAACTCCTGATGGTACACAGGGAAAGAAGTATAATTGTTTTCTTTGTACCTGAAGGGTTTGGTCTGTTCTTTTAATATATAAAACCTCAATGACCTGAACACATTTAAGAGATGTTACTGTCAACGTAAGACCTAGAAAAGATAAATCATGTGAAAGCTCCTCATGTGGGCTGCAAATAGACCAGGTGCTCAATAAATGTTTGCTAGATTTCAATCTATAACTTGCTTCATCAGACCTGTGTGACAGAATTCTTTGGAAAGTTAGAAGGAACCATTTTTAAGTTCGCAATTTGGGTCCACCCCATAGTACCACCCTCCTGACTTTGGGTATTGGTATCGTGATCCTTGAGGGGTACAGTTTTGGGTGGCAGGGGAATAAGGGTAAGTTACTGTAAATCCAGGTATCAAGTGCCTCCTCAGTCTTCTTACCTGAAGAGTAGGAAGATGCTCGACTGCCTGGAGAACAGGGCACTTGCAGGCCAGCAAACCCCATGTATCCCTGCGACCCCCTATCCAAGTCAAAGCTGGTATGTAGGCTGTGCCCCTGCTCCTTTTGCCCAGAGGCTCGCTGATACCAGCCACGCAGGTGCTCTGCAACTAAGGCCCTATGGATGTTCTTGGTGATGCGCTCAGGTGCAGCAGCCTTCCTTGGCAGCCGGAGGGTTGCATATGGGTTATGAGGTACCCGGTCTGTCTCATCTTCATGGAAGGACCTGCTATAGTCCCTTTGGCAGTCATATCCATAGTAGGCTGAGCGGTAGGAAGGATTGACACTGTATTGTCCCTCAGTGTCATTCTCATAGACATAGCCACTGCTGTAATAGAGGTCACACTCCGCATGTGGTGTGTATCCGGTGATGTAGTAGCTGGAAGAGGGCTGCTCATGGCTCTTTGCATAGATGCCATTCCTCAGACTATCCCTTCGGGCAAGGTTGGGCATGCTTCCTGAATTTGAAGTGGAAACATTCTGTTTCTTGGCCCTTCTCCGGCCCCTGGCACGGGTGTCCAGGGTGTGGGTGCTGCTCACAGGCGTCACACAGTAGTACTCAGAGCTGGACTGGCTGGTGCAGGAGGACCCATCATCCAGAACTTCAGTGCTGGTGCTCCTTTGGGATTTGCAGAGGGAGAAGAAGGGTCTGTCGTGGTCCATCTCCGACAGCAGGTGTGACTGGGACTCCAGGCTGCCACTCCGCTGGCGGCAGTGCTGAGAGGACTCTGGCCTGAAATAGAAAGAAAGGCAAACTTGTCAAAGAGAAAGGAGGAAAGAACAGCAGAAATGAGGAGAAAGAATGTCATGCTGAAGGGTTTAATAGAACTTTTAAGGTTTCCAAAACAGAACCGGTTGGTTCACGTACAGTTCACTGCTATGATCAACATGAGAAAAGAACCAGGTTCTGTCAAATGTCTAATCCACATCCTTTCTTGGGAACCTGAAAGATAAACTGATGATGTAAACTTGCATCAAAGTCTGAAAAAACCCCCCACAGTCTTTGATGGGTCCTGCCTTCCAGAGTAATAGGAAAGTACATGCACAGAGCCTGGGCTTGTCTAGCGGAGTCTGGATGAGACTCAGTTCTGCCATTTCCCAGCTGTGTGCTTGGCTGTGGTATTTAACCTCTCTGAGTCTTGCTTCCTCCTCTATAAAGTGAGGATGAACATAGTACCTTATATTTACCATTAGGCTTGTTATGGGGACTAAATAATATGGTACATCTAAAATATCAGCACAGCCTTCAGTAAACACTTCAAAATGTCACTATTGTCATTATCTTCAAACTCACCATTACATACATAACAAGTGGTAATATCTCTCTGGAAAAATTAAGATACAAAAAAATCCCATATCAACTTGAACATAATACAATATTCTTTGCTGACATATGTGAAACTGTGAGTAGAAAATGTAGATTCATAAAATAGAGACCTGCTACCAAAGTCCCTTAAAATGAATGCAAATACAAGTAAACACAACTTTAAAGCAAAGATTAACAAAGCCCAAGTGACTGAACAAAGGGTTCTTACTCCAGGTGGCTGCTGCTGTATGCATTTCGGGTGAGAACAGGGGTGGTGGGCATGCTTCGTCCTCCCTGGGGCTGCTTTTCCAAGATTTTGTAAGGGCTGCTGTGTGTCGACAGCATTTCTCTGTGACAGGCAAAAGAATTCAGAAAACGATGAGTTCCTGACATCTCTAGCAAATGTGTCATAAGCTGATGGAAAGGGCACATGGGAAGAAACTTGGAAAGGTGTCTTGGTGGTATGGGATCCTGGTAGGTCTTAAATAAGTTTTAATAAAATTCATGTGGTCTGACTCTCTGAGTCACAAATATGAAGGAAAAAATTAAAAAGTTTTAAAAAAAGGTTATACTGAATAAAATAGACTGAAGGCAATTAGACCAGGGACAGCAAACCTCTTTTTTCTGTAGAGTCTTAGAGTAAATATTTTTGGCTTTGTGGCCCAGGTGATCTGTCTCAAGTACTTAACTCTGCCCCTGAAGTGGGGAGGTAATGCAGGAGATATATAAGTGAATTAAACTTGACTATGAATATTGAAATTCAAATTTCATAATTTTCACATCACAAAATATTATTGCTTTTGATTTTCCCTTCCAACTACCTAAAAATATAAAAACCATTGTTAGCTCATGGGCCATATAAAAATAGGCATTAGGATGAATCTGGCTGGTGGGCCAAAATTTGCTGGACCCTGGTCTAGAAGTCAACATCCTTAAATCCTTTATTGAATGACTCTGATTAACTTTTTATTTATCACAAAAACATGTCAAGTTCATTGCAAAAAAGTTCAAAGACACAGATTAAAAAAATTTTAATGTCCATAACCTGATACCTTAGGTGTAGCCAATTAATACTAAATATTTTCAGATATTTATCCTAAGCATATATACTTCTAAACAACAAAAATGAGATCTTACTGTAAATACTCTTTCAAAGCCCACTTTAAAAATTTTAAATTATATCTAATGTTTCATGTTGCTTAATATTTGTTTACAATTTTACTTTAATGGCTATGTAACATTCCACTGTAAAGATTTACTATAATGTATTTACACAATAGATTTGTGTTGCTTTCAACTTGACACTAATATAAACAACAGGAAAAATTCTTGTAAGTGAAATTACTGGGTCAAAGAGCAAACTCATTTAAAGCTATTGTGGATGTAGATATAATAATTTTTAAGATATGACTCTTTGTAATATTTTTCCTTTTGCTGAAATTGCTTAGTTTTCCCTATATAATAAGTACAGGGGTGGGCAAAGTTTGGTTTATAGTAATTCATATGGAAAATAATACAATAATCAATAAATAATAATACAAAAATAAACTCTGTGTTGTGTGTACTCACAACTATAAACCTACTTTTGCCCACACTGCACACTTGTCCAGTGCTACCTAACAGGACTTTCCTCAGTGATGGAAATGAGCTGTATCTGTGCTGTCCTATAGTATAGACACTAGCCACATGGAGTTATTAGCACTTGAAATGGCTAGTATAACTGAGGAAATAAATTTTTAATTTTATGTGTTTTTAATTATGTTAGATAGAAGAGTTCTATCCAACATATCTCTCTGCTGCTTAAGGCAACAGTTCTTAAAAGCCAATACAGAAACTAGAGTTAGTATGATCTTTGACATATCAGTTATATAACCAAGGTTGGTTTTACTTTCATGAGTGAAAAATTATTTAATCTAAATAATCTTTTATTTTGAAGCCAATTTCTATCTTAATGAATTATGGTATAACGTATTGACTAAAATCATATAAAACGTTTGGGAGTAAGCTACCTAGGTTCAAATCTTAATCCTGACATTTACTAGTTGATGAACCCAACAACGTATGCATGCTTTCTGGTCCTCTATGTACTCATCTGTAAATGACAATGAGAGCAGCAGTACTATCAGAATTGTTATGAGGATTAAATTCATTAACATACATTGAAGCACTCTGAGCAGTGTTGAACAGCTTCTCACCTGGATTGCTGGGCATCTGCAAACTGTTCATTGATGGATGACTTTCTGAAATGGATTCGCTCAATACCAAGAGACTTGGGGGGAAGAATTCTTGGAGAATGAGGTACTGAACTTAATCGCTGCCCAGCAAGAGTGAAGGTGTCATTGGCTATAAGAAGTAAGTGAATGAATGAGTAAATAAGTAGGTAAATAAATAAGTTAATAAAAACCATACCAACAATCCCAAAAAAGAAATCAGAATATCCAGTGAACAAAGTGTTATTCCAATGATGGTGTTTTTATAGACATGTAACTATCAAAAATTTATTTTTATATTTTATACACTACAAAAAAGAAGTTACTGAATAGTCAACCCAACTTTTGCCAATTCAATAGGTGCCACTCTTAAGCAAAGAAATTACTTAGGTGGTATGGATGATACTATAGTTTTTCAGAAGTAATATTACAGGAAAACCCCAATGCATACAGGGCTAAGAGGAAGTTGTTTAATTTTACTTTTTAAAGTTCTTAGGCCTCTGTGGCTGACCAAAGTCTTATCCAGTTATTGAAAGTAATGGAACTGATTTATGCTCAGAGACTGGAGACATGTTATGTCTCCCACTAATATTTGTATTTTCAAAGAGGAATGGCAAGTATGACCAAACCTCAGCTCAAAGGAAGAATTCTGAAATGGTGGCATTTTGTGCACCATAAAACTTGGGGGAAGCTAAAGCAGTATGGGTGAGAGGCTCCCCCAGACTGCTTAAATCCCATCAGGTAGAGAGTCACTCCTCTCCTTAGGCACAAAGGATTACAAGAAAACACTGTCTCATTTGATAAGAAATCCATTCCATCATGAAATGTGAATAAACACAGGAAATCAGAATACTGTACCTATGTAAGTGACATAGTGACATGTAACCTAATTTTTAAAATGTATATTTCTTCCTAAAGAAAATAAACTCCCAGTTATTCAAATATAGTGATAATCACAGTCTACACTGTAATTTCCTGGAGTGATATTGGACACCAAATATACAAATGTTACCACTGAGAAAATCTGGGTGAAGGAGTCTGTATTATTTATGCAGATATATAATTATTCCATTAAAAGTTTAAAAAATTTACAAAGTCTTCTAATTCCCAGAGTCATGCAATTTGTAAGATGTTTAATGCTAACCTGTGTAGAAGTACATTGTAACCCCCTTTTCCCAGCCTTTCTGCATGACCGTGAGTTGATACTACTATTCCTTGAAGAGTAACAAATAAGCTTTAGTTAACTGAAAAATTATCTTAGTATTTTGGAATATGTAATATTTAAACCAAAAAAGGTGAGTTACTTACAATCATCACCAGTAGTATTGTCAGACAAGGAGCTGCTCTCTGAGGGGATTATGTCTTCTGTGAAAAACAATGAATGCTTTTAGCATAATTGTGCATTTATATACCTATTGTGAGTTCAATAGAGCAATTTCTAGTGGAGCACATCTTAGATAAATGTAACTACAGTACATTAAGAACAATTATTATAAGAAAGAACAATTTACTACTGAAGATGTAAACATCTCACATATTGTATACATATT
Organism: Phyllostomus hastatus; assembly: GCF_019186645.2. Taxonomy (NCBI): domain Eukaryota; kingdom Metazoa; phylum Chordata; class Mammalia; order Chiroptera; family Phyllostomidae; genus Phyllostomus; species Phyllostomus hastatus. Next base: position 26,499,283 of record NW_025333643.1, read on the forward strand.
ATACTGGATTATTTCTTAAATGGAACAGACTTCAAGGGACATTTGGTTTTTAACTAGTTTTCAATCTAGCTTCTATGTGGGATGAAAACTTTATCCTACACATTGACTGTTTTTAACCCACAAACTGAGAAGAAAAATCACGCCATTCATGTCATAAGTACTAAGTGTTACATTATATATGAGGCCTGTCCAGAAGGTATCCAGCTATGCAATGTGAAAAATAGACATTTATTGAAGAAGATACAAGAAACATTGTACACAGGACAATGACGCCTCAGTCCCCTTCAAAGTAGGTACCTTGGGACCTCACATAGTTCCCCCAATTGCCATCAGTTGCCCCATCATACTCTCCTGAATCTCATCAACAGTCAGAAATCTTTTCTCTTTGAAAGGTGATTTTAGTTTTTGGAAAAGCCAGGAGTTGCAGAGTACCAAATCTGGGCTGTAGGGGGGTTGAGTCACCTGGGTGATTTGATATTTTGCCAAAAAACTCTGCATGAGATGTGATGTGTGAGTGGGCGAGTTGTCATAATGGAGCTGTCAATCACTAGCTGCCCATAACTATGGCCTCCTGAATCACCCAAATAGTTTCCGTGGACGAATGTTCAAGCTTAAAGTAAAATGTGATGCAAATACGTTGCTCTACTTGTTCAGTCATTTTGAATGTGATGGGCACACAGCACACATGCTCACTCAATGATGTCTACTGCCCCCACTGACTAGTACAGTGACATCATCATTGTTCTCACATGTGCATTCCAGTTCACTCTCCTTGGATGCCAGATGTCACAAACCGTCTCATTATATTAACAATGGCTGGACTTTTTCTGGACAGACCTCATATATATAAATGCTCACTTGAGAATCTATTGTTAGTATTGCTTATTTTTAGACACCTTTCCTGAAGAAAGGGGCCTTTTCTTAATAGAGTGTGGACTCTTTGTGGTACATAAGCTTTTCAATTAGACCAGGGTCTTCCAGCAGTGTTTGGCACTACTGACATTTTGGACTGGATATTCTTGTTGTGGGGAGCTCCCCTTTGCTTTGTAAAATCTCCAGCCTCTACCTCGTGGATGTCTACAGCACCCCACCTTCAGTTTGACAAACAAAAATACCTCAGACATTGCCAAATGTTCCCTAGGGGCCAAAATTGCTTCTGGTTGAGAACCTCTGAATAAGAAAGACCTGGGTTCAAATCTTGGTAAATTAGTTAATCTCTCTGAGCATTATTTGGCTCCATTTTAAAGTGGGACAAGAACAGGACCTGGTGAATAGTGCTGAGGTGAACATTACATGAAGTAATGGATGTAAAGTCTAGCCCAACTTCTGGCAGAGGACAGACACATGGTCAATAAACATCAACCGTACTTACTATTTTGTTACCTAGACACAGTGTTCCGGAGAAAGAATTCTGGTGTTGGATATACCCACAGTGCTCTCAGTATTCATTGGTATGTTTTGGCAAACCATTCCTTACTGGCTGTCAAGTACTGGCAAGATCACAGGCAAATATGAACCCCCGATGTGAGATTCAAAGCCACTGCGAAGGGAATCTACCCCATCTAATGTCAAATATTAACCTCTATCAGAACCAGGCAGACTATCTCTTAATTGGACACATAGTGGAGCCTGAAGGCAAGGTGCCAGTATAGTCAGCTGTCAGACACATTTAAAAAACATCTATCCAGTGTAAATATTCAACCATTGGCACCACCTGCTGCCCAAATAAATGCCAGTCACTGTCAAGAATAATGGAATCCTGCAAACCTGGGAATGAATGGGCCACTGCAAATGGGTATAAAAGTTAAGTACACTGCTAATCAGGCTTCTCTGTAAGTCACCACCACCACCAACAAGGTCAGCTGGATTTTGCATTCAGAGTCAAAGACATCCTAAATTCTTCAGCCATAGTTGACTAATACTTGTGTGTGTTGATACCTGTGCATTCACTTTCCAAAAGTCTTATCTCTGCTTTTAATTTTTTAAATCCTCACCTGAGGATTTTTAAATTGGGTTTGGAGATAGAGGAAAGGATAGAGAAACATCAATGAGAGAGAGAGAGAGTGAGTGAGAGAGAGAGAGAGAGAGAGAAGCATTGATTGGTTCCCTCCTATGCAACCCCTGGTCTGAGCATCATCTGCACTTGGGGATTGAACCCGCAACCTAGGCATGTGCCCTGACTGGCAATCAAACCTGAAACCCTTTGGTTATGGGACAATGCTCCAACCAACTGAGTCACACTGGCCAGGGTTTATCTCTCTTTTCAAAACCCTGTGCTCTAAACTTGAATATGCTTTAAACCTAGTTACCATATTTTGTCAAGTCTAATATGTGTGATTACTTTATGTCTCAGTGAAAAAAGAAAAATTTACCACCAATCATAACTATATAAGTCTAGTATAAGAATTATCCCAATTTCACAGATGTTTAAAAAAGAAAAAGTCTGGGAATCAAAGAAGTATATAATCAGATTTCAACCAATGATCAAGGCTAAAAACCATGCTAATAAATATGTAGGCCAATTGGACTTGAAGTCTACATAAAGAGGATTTTTTAGTTTACTTTTTTTTCTGAACATTAAAGTTTTAGATACATAATGTTGAGAATTTTGAAAGTACAAAAGAGTGTTAAGAAGAAAGTCTGGTCACCTGAAATTCCACAGCTATTACTATTTGAAAATATTTCCCAACAAGTCTTTGCGTGGACATATTTATATAATGCTGGGAACATGTTGTGGTTACAATTTTGTATCCTGCCTTTTTGCATTTTATGTTATATCATGCACAGTTGCCTGTATCTTTAAGTAGCCTCCATAGAATTACATGACAGTAATTGTAAAACGCTTTTCCACCTACATTAAATTGAATAGGTCCTTAAAAACTATGGTGTGCATTAAAACCTTTGCAAAACTACTGGGTAGGACCCAACTCTCTTAATACTGTGTTGTCAAATTTATTTCTTGCAATGGCATCAGGCCAGTAAAAGGTGAATCTGTCTTATTATGAAGGAGTATTGTTGTGAAAGCCCTTTCATCTTGAAAATTAAAGCAATGAAGTAGGATAGCATTATTACAATAGTGAGAATGTCACCAAAAACCAAGTTTACATATTTTCTAAGACTGACATTCCAAACCATTTTTATCCCAAGAAAGTTACTTTTAATCCTGTTCTTTCTTTTATGCCTCACCAGATGAACTGGTTTGGAAATGCTACATATCATCAAGAGTCTTGATTATGAGACTCAAAAAGAACTTTACTTGTTACTAACCTGGTAACATTACTGTCCCTTTCTGGCTAGGTTTCTTTCCACATCTAATTCGGTATTCATTGATTGCATTTTCAATCTCCTGAAGTTTTTTCACTGCATCCATGTATTCTTGCTTTCGCTTCTTTTTCACGGTTTTACAAAGGTCTGGCTCATTGGCAAGTTTCTTTGCAGCTTCAACCAGCTTTTGCTGTATCAGGAAATTGCTCTCCAGTTCTTGCAAAGCAGGATCCTGCATTTATACAATGATGCTGTTTTATTTCTATGGTTACATACAATCACTCTCACTCTCACTGGGTAAATACTCAAACTTGTTGTGCAGTCTCAAATCAGATGCTCTTTGGGAATAAAATCTTCCTAAGTTTTACTACATGGGTATCCTCAAACATTTTCCTAAAAGACAAGGCCTCCTTCACCCATTTACATAAACTTCTCATCCTCTTTACCTTTCAAAAGGGATGGCATTTCATTCATTCAGTTGGGCGAAGATCATATTTTTAAAGAAGGGATTCTTAACCCAAGATTCATAGATGCGGAATGTTGTATTAACATTCATAGCTTTAGAGACAGATAAATTTGGGTTTGAGTCTTCTTTCTGGTGGTTCCTGGCTGCATGACCCTGGACATACTGCTTAATTTTTTAATGATTCAGTTTTTTTCCATTTGTAAAATAGAAATAACATGTATTTTACATAAGTATATGTACTTTTCTTAGTTCAGAGCTGGATATACGGTGAGTGCTCAATAAATAGCAAAGCTCACTCTTATTGATGGAAATTGCTTTCATTTCAGGAAGGCTAAATTTCTTTAAGAAACAGGAGTAAGGTGACACTGATAACATGCAATGAGAAAGGACATGTTATATTGGCTAACAAATCTTTTGACTTTATTGTACTCACATGCTGTTCATGTATCATCTCATTGAATACTGCTTGCATCCTCAGAGGGAAAAACAATCATTGCACCCCCTTTTTATAGATTCTCAATGAGACCTGAGAATTATGATTTCAAAGAGAGAAAAGTATTTGCCCTAGGTTGCTACTTAGTTTTAAGTAGAAGAATCTAATGTTAGAATTCTTAATCCTTGTTTCTCAGTTTATAAACATTTGGGGTTTGTTGAATACTCTCCATGTTTGGAAGAGTAACTAGCAAGAAATAACAATTTCATTTGAACTGTGCATAAAAGAAAGAATTCAATTGGTCTATATCATCACATTCAACTGGTGAGATAAAAATTCACAGCAGTGACTCACAAACCAAAGGAACAAGTCAACAGACAGCTTTTCTGTTTCACTGTTAATGGAAACGCTGGGAGCTGGTAGTCATACCTCTTCACTGGGCAGCAAGTTGTCATCTAATTTGAATGTGGTACCTACACGCCTTCTGACCTGAGGAGGTTTCTCACCTATGTTCAGTGGGTATTCCTTCGGCATTTTGCCTGTGAGCTCCTGTAGAACAAAATATAATTCAGAGGGGATGACAGACACTGGCTGGAGTTGTCAGACACAATTTGAGGAACACCCCCCGGCCTTGCCCCTCACAAAACAGAAGATACTCACAGCCTCCCGCAAACAGATTTTCTTAAGCTCCTCGACTTTTGCCAGGAGTTTTTCTTGCAACAGCTTTTCCTTCTTCTTGAGTTCAAGGATTTTCTCTCTCTTTTGTTCCTCACTACCTTCTGAGTCTTGAGAACCTGGAGAATTGGAAAAGGGGGTCAGGGAAAGTTTAAACAATGAATGTTTCCTTCCTTTTCAAAGGACAAAAGATTTTTAAGCCAAACCTGCTATTAAATGGTAGTTTTCTTCTGTTTTTCCTTATTTCTGAATATAATAAAAGAAAACTAGAGAACATTTTCTCATGCTTCTGGGCATCAAACATACCCTGATAATAAAATGTGCCTGAGCATTTTGGCACAACCATTTTAGAAACAATAATAAAATGCTTAACATTTTAGACCACTCAAGGAAAAAAATTAATTTTTCTGAGCAGGTGAGAAGGTTAGATGTTCCTTGAGGGACTTGTTTAGAATGTTCTTTCAGAAAGCAAGCAAGCAGGGCAAAGGAATGTTCTGTGCTTCAGTTTCACAAGTTGACAATGGGATTTCAATGGGGATATCCATTTTAGTGAAGTTATGTGGACTTAGTGATTAAAGATTTCAGATTCTGCATAGGAAGGGCTTGGGGAATCAATCACTGTGGAGGTGGAGTGGGGTGAGCATTCAAAGCTTTTTAGTCACATTTAATTTTGTATTAAATGGAGAATTAGACAACTGTCTGTATCAAAAACTAAGTATTGAGGTAAATAAAAAGCTGATGGAATTTACAGGGAGAAAATGTCTTTCTAAGCCACATCTAGGCACTCACTATCTTTGTGCATATTGTTACTTATGCAACCCTTTATAATTTAATATTTTACTTTTTGAAATTAGTTTAAAAATTTTATTCAAAACTGCCACATAGTGTAATTTTAATATGCTTATTTATTCCCAAAATAATGGTTTAAAATATACATTTAAAATTGGCTTACAACAACAGCAAAAAAAGTGAAATACAGTAAAGATCGCTTCTACTTTCCTTAATGCCAGAAGTTACCTGAGGAAATTAAGCTGCCATTGCTGGTCATAATGAACTGACTTTTTGCCTCTAGAGTGACCAGTTTGGAGGTTCTTGGAGTTCCCGTCTCTGTCAAATCCATTGCGATATCATCTAAACTTCTGGCTGAAGGAATTTTTGCCTATAAGATATACTACATTGTAATGGAATTCACTTATTTAAACCTATTTCAAATTAATATGATGAGTAAGTTACTATAGAATAAAAATGTCAACATGGAAGACAATTTAGAATTTTTATACATGTACTAAAAAGATACTGAAGCTTTGTAGCTAGAACGTATTAATAATGATGTACAATTCTTCCTTATGGTATAGTTCAATCATGAGCTTTAAAATGTCACCAGGGTATACCTACACGTATGCTGAAAAGTTGGCAAATCGTACAACTTTCGAATCAGGTTTTGTATAAGAAAATTCTTTAAATATAAGAAAAATTAAAATGGTAGTAAAGAAAATTAAGAACAAAAACCCATGTGCTTGCATCTTTTCTGAAACTGCTTATCTTTTGAACACAAAACAAATCCATTTCTGACAGTTAGAACCTCTTGTAGTCACTTACTTTGCTTTGTTTCCGATCCAGGTAAAACTGATGCTGACTAATTGCCATTACCCAGATGGACTTGATGAGAGAAGAGTTTGCATACCAGGTTTGCACAAAGAGGCCACTTTGCCCAAAGGCTTTTTTTGACACTGAAATCCTGAAAGATTAAGAAAAACATTCAAATTATTTGCCTCTGGTCCCAGCACAGCACAAAATATATCCAGTGAGTAATGTAGTAGAGCATCTTCTTAACTGTTTTTCCGCTGCCACACTCTCATGCTGACAGGGTTCTGATTTTCTCCTTTTATGACAAAGCCAAGAACACCTAGGTAATATCTCTCTGTAACACTAGCATATTAAAAATACATACACCCTCTCAAAAGCAGATAAGGGATAGTCAAATTAGGTTGTACTAAAACACTTAGTTAAAACCCTCATAAGCAGTCTGGAATAAATGTGATAATATTTTAGAGGTGCAGATCCATGGGATCAGCACCTTCCTCAAGGTGAAGGAGCATCTTGGATCTAGATAGACTTGTCTGGCTCACACATTATTAGAGGATGAACACAATAATATTGCCTGAAAGTATGCAAGTCCAAACCTGGTCCAGAGTGCTGCTTATGCACAAACCAGATATAAAGGAGGACAGGGTGAAAGAGGGAAGGATGAGGGAAAGGAGGGAGAAAGAGACCGATGTTCTTTGTAGGAATTTAGGTCATGATTTTTTTTAGAGTTGTGACAATTATTTATTCCCCCAACCTCTCACAGAAAAAAATATGGAACGCTTCATGAATTTGCGTGTCACCCTTGCACAGGGACTGTGCTAATCTCTGTATTGTTCCGATTTTATTATATGTGCTGCTGAAGCGAGCGTTCTTTGTAGGAATTTAGGCCATCTTTTTGTTAAGGGCTGTTTCCCCCATCCCTATTACCTCCAAACACTCACAAATGTACCTGAAAAGCAACCACTGAGGACTGATAAAGAATTGCTCAGAAGAGTTTGGAGAAACCAAAATCCCGACTTTAACGTTGATAACTTGGCAGCTATTTTTCAAAGTGATCAGGAATACCAGAATTTAAAATGAGCAAAGAACCTGAATAAACATTTCTACAAAGATATACAAATGGCCAATGAGCACATGAAAAGATGCTCAGCCATCATCAGTCATGAGGAAAATGCAAATCCAAACTAGAATAAGCTACTATATCACACCACCATGATGACTATTAAAAAAACAACTCAACTGAAAATAACAAGTATTAGGAAGGATGTGGAGAAAATGGACCCATATAAACTGCTGGTATGAATGGAAAATGGTGTAGCCATTTTGGTAAACCTTCTGGGCATTCCTCCAAAGGTTAAAGAAAGAGTTAGCCCTTCACCCAGTAGTTCTCCTCCCAGGTATTTACTCAAGAGAAATGAACACATGTCCATCCAAAAACTGTACATGAACGTTCATATCATTATTCATAAAGTCACTAGGACCATACAGAGAAAAAACTGTGATCCTCACCTCCGTGGGTCATGAACTTCAACAGCAAATTTTTTCTCACGGAAATATAAGTTCTCCAGCTGTTTCCATTGGAATAGCTAGTAAATTAAGAAAACAAAAACCACACAGCTTTAATTTATGTTGTTTTACTAAGTCTAGAAATCAGCTTAACAATCACATAATCAAGAAGGTGCACTAAGATTTAAGCATAAACATGTGATGCAGTCTCTTTACAAACCAACTACAAGCAGAAACCATTTTGTTCCTTTCTTTGTCAGTAATCTTTACCAACAACTCTTTGAACAATAAAATTAGGCAACTGTGGGGAATATGCCTACTATTTTTCCTGTGACTCAACCAAATAAAAGAGTTAGTAAGGAAATCCTCATAGATTCCAGTAAGCATATGCCTACTGATCAAAGACGCTGATAGCATATTTAAAAGAAAAGATATTCAAAGAGATGTTTCAATAAGACCACAGATTAAATATCAAAAGAAAGCAAAGTGAAAGTAAACCGGAACCCCAAGCAGGGGTGACTCTCCATGACACCAGTTTTCTTGCCTACAAATGTTCCCCTAAATGGAACAGAAACCAGGAACTGGACGCAGGGGTGGGGTAGGGTGAATGCAGGAGCTAGCTGCCCTTTTGGTTTCTGAGCTGAAGCCTCCAGTTTTTGTAAATGGAACCCAGTTCCATATTCCCACTGCTGATATTCTAATGCTGCACTCAGTGTTTTTTTGCCAGTTTATTGGGAGAAAACAGACTTTACTAGCACTGTGCTTTTGAAAACCACATAATTTGTAAAAAAGCAGCTTCACAGAACTGAGTGTACTGTGCTGTATTTTCTGGTCCCTTATGTTAGAACTTGTGCTAGCCTGAGCCTCATCTTGTCTCAACTTGGACGTCACAGAATTCCTCTACTCCATTTCTAGTCTTGATTATTAGGGAAATAATAGCAACAGTGATTTCATTCTATTATTAGACTTTGGCTGGATTTTAAAAATTATGTTCAAAGATTCTTCAAAGAGTATTTTCATTATCTAAATAACTGCTCTGCAATGTGCTATCAGTAAAACCATTTCCTGAAGTACAGGAACCAAAGTATTTCACAAACACGTAACCCTCATGTAAGGGAACAGCATGAGTTTAAGGGTCCTGTGCATATGCAGTCAGGAGACAAGTGTTCAAACTAGATCTGCACTCCTAGAGTGAAACACATCAGCCCACACTAAGACACATGCAGTCATCAGTAACTACAACACTCACCCAGGTTCAAAGAGTTATTAGTGAAAGCTTAAAGCTACATACCAGTTTCTTAAAATGTCCGTAGACTTGAGGCTTTCATTTCTTTTAATCCAGAGGTTCCAAAAATGGGTCAGAAATGTGAGGGAAAACCCTAAGGTTCTTTCTACCCCGCCCCTCCCAAACAGCAGCAGCACACAGTGAGCTCTGAACTGAGTTTCATAAGACACTTAGGTGTAACTCAGTTTCACAAAGTGAGCCTCCCACGGCTGACATCAGCAACTCTTATCAGGGGACACCTCCCCAGTTCCACTCCTTCTTCCGACCAGTGGGAGGGCAAAGTTCTCACCAGCAGATTTTCCCAGAAGAGAGACTCATTTTTTTAAATGGGGTACAGTGTGGATTCAGACGATCCTCCTGGGAAGTAGGTTGCTCTCCACACAGGTACATATTTCACCGGAGCTGCTCAGGGAGCCATTTGTACGGAGTTCCTCACCCTGGGCACGAACAGGTTCTACAGGAAGAGCCACAGCGCAGCGCAGCTGTGTTTTCCTTTGCGTCCATTCCCACACACATAAACATGAGGGCCTGACTTGAAACACGATCTCTGAAAGCCACCCCCTCCCCTCAGTACTTACAAACTGAAATCCTAGCTCTTTTGCCTCCATTTAGCCAGTCCCTGGCTTTGAGAGCAAACGTGCCTCCTACAAGCAAAACCCTACTTAAAAGGTGAGAGGCTTCAGTTTATTTAAAGAATCTGAAATAATTGGATGGCAACTGGGTTTGCAAAAGAAGTCCTGGGGATGAGATTTTATGTCTGAAAGGCAAAGACATTTCCCTACCTGAAATTGTAAAAGTTTATGCAAAATGTGATTTCATTTATGTGCCTGTAATAGTGAATTGGAATTGCCACTAGGCAATTCCCACTAGGGCAGGGATGGTAGAATGTACAAAGGGCAAGTAGTACAGAAAACTTCATTACCAGTAATGTTTTATTTTTTTATTAATAAAAATAAGATGAAGTAAATATGACAAAATATTAGTATTTGTCAATTTAAGTGGTTATGTAGGTATTGTCATTTTCTTGGTACATCTGTATTTTTTAAAAAATTAAAGGAAATGAAAATTTCTCAAGTTAAAATGATATGCTTACATAAAGTGAACATAGATCAGTCTATTTTATACAATAGTGTGATGTCCACCTCCTAACCATTTAAGAGGACTCTGTTTTAGACACTTATTATCACTGTCATTCTTATCAATGTCTGAGGTTGCTAGGAAAATACTTGTAATTGTGGGGGCACTAGATTCAGCTAGCAGCTGGAAATAGTCTACTTTTTCTCTTGAAATTCCTGAAATTATTCTTCTATTGGGCTTTTATATTGTTTTTGTGCTTTTGACCTCAGAAAGGCAGGATGAAACTGAAAATGACAATGGAGCTGACATGAAGTATTCTATGGAAAGACTGAAAGACTGCCCATGCAACAAGGCCTTGTATGCAGCAGGCAACTGACTAATTTCATTCCCTTCCTTTTTGCCAGGGTTTTCTTTGAAGGATAAGTAAGAGTCCCCTCCATGCTCCTGTCAAAATCATGCAGATATTTCAGAGCAATGAAAGGAGAAGGGGAAATTGATCAAAGAATTATCCACCGGGCTGACCTAATTTGTTGGGGCCTGTGCATTAGAGAAATGGTCTGTAATGGAATAAGGAATATTCTAAATCACCTGAAATATGAAGGGGCCTTAAAGAAGTCAAAGCTCAAAGGTAGGAGGCAAATTTTCTATTATTTCAAGAATAACTGGTGCCCATAGGATTATTACCAGGTATAATGTCTTAAGGGTATGACATGACTACTATATATATTATTTATGCATGTGTATGTATATAGACACATTTGTAATTCTCATATTAAAATTGAAAATAATGTTTTGTCCAAGCCCAAATTACCATTTTTGGAGATTTAAATGTGTTTTATTTGCCTTGCAACACAAAGTTAAGAGTATGAAATGGGACTGTTTTCTAAAGTGATCATTAAATAAGCATTATAACCATCAATTATTAGTATTTATTATTGTTTATGTGATAGTCACTAGTAGATATAAGTTATAAATTGTACAATTTTTAGAATTTATGGTGAAAATACTTATGTGGTAAAAATAAAACTATAAGTTAGGTCTCCAGATTTCTTCCTACCCAAGACCAATCTAGAATAACCAGTTATGCCCTTCAGCATCAAAAGAAGGAAGTAGATAACAACAGATGAAATAATAGCTGGGATTAATTTTGAGACCATTAAATAAATAAATAAAATAGGAAAAGTAAAAGAGAAGCAATATGAACAATGTTATTAACAAAGAGATAATCAAAAGCTACAACAGGAAGAAAACATATCCTAAGGTCAATAATCATTCTGTCTTAAACAAGCAAGTGTCACCCGGGCTAGTGTGCCTCAGTGTATTCAGCACCAGCCTGTGAAATGAAGGGTCAGTGGTTTGATTCCTTGTCAGGGCACATGCCTGGGTTGTGGGCCAGTTCCCCAGTTGGCGGCACGCAGGAGACAACTGGTCAATGTTTCTCTCACACATCAATGTGTTTCTCCATCTCTTTCTCCCTCTCTTCCCCTCTCTCTAAAAAATAATTAAATAGCCCTGGTTGGTGTGGCTCAGTGGATTGAGCGCTGACCTGTGAACCAAAGGGTTGCCAGTTTGAATCTCAATCAGGGCACATGCCTAGGTTGTGGACTGGGGCCCCAGTTGGGGGTGCATGAGAGGCAACCACACATTATTTCTCTCCCTCTCTTCCCTTCTGTCTAAAAATAAATAAAGGAAATCTTTATTTGCTTACTTAAGTAAACAAATAAATAAAATCTTTTTAAAAATTGTCAAAATTTAAAAAAATTGATGCAGAAAACCAAAGCAGACTCAAACCCTATTCTGAAAGTGAACTTATGCAAAATATTACATAATCAGAATAAATTCCTTTTATCCTTAGATGTAAAGGAAGTTGATGATTTTAGAATAATTTGCCTGCATTATTATACTTAATTTAATGAAATGCATGGATTGAATATTTAAGCTATTTTCTTGAAATCTACAATCAATTTTTTGGTTAGATCCCTCTGTTATAGACTTAAAAGAACCAGAAGAAATCACCTGTTCCTCATTCCCACCCCACAGTTTCAATGGTTCCTAAATACTAGAAACTACTGTCAAATTTTATTACAAGACTACAAGGAAAAGCAGAGGGACTTTTAAGAGACAGGGTGATGCATACTTCAGTAACTCATGGAGTCAGTTATTCATTCCTCTTGAGTCAACAAATATTTCTTGTCCACCTTCTATGTGAGAGGTCCTGTTATTGTTGGCGAATAATGGGCAGGTCCCCTCCCTTGTGGGGCTTACCTGAACCAATTGGACCAAGTCAAACTGCCTTGGTTTGCATTCTGGTTCCACCATTTGTGTTTTATTTTGGCAAATTGCTTAACTTTCCAGAGTCTCAGTTTCCTCATTTGCAAAGTGGGACCAACAGCACCTGCCTCAGAGGGTTGTTGAAAGGTTCGGTGAAATTATGTCTGTGAGACACAGCCCAGTGCTTGGCAGAGAATAAACATTTGGTAAGTGATAAAGCTAGTTGTATTTGTTAGGACTCTCAGTCCAGTTCCCTAATTTTATCCTGCCTTTGTGTAGATGGAGGACAGACACTTAATAGCAGAAACAGAACAAGAAACAGCTACCTAGATCCACTATCTGTCTTTCTGCTGATGAGAAACAGCCAGGTTATTTTGTTGACACACCTGTATCACTCAGGCTTCCAATTCTCTAAGTTTCACTCTTTGTAAAAACTTGTATATCTGTTGGTCTCATTGGTGGTTTCTGAATACACCCTCTAGGTAGGAAATGTGTTCACTTGTCCTGCTACATGGAGGTCACAGAGGTGGAGGGAGAAGCGGGTCAAGGGCATGCCCCACAGGGAGATGCAAGGCAGCAAGCTCCTTCCTGTCTTGGGTACCCAGTAAAGAAATGTGCCCCAACAGGTTCAAGAGTGCTGAGGAGTGTGCACTTGCCACCAGCCAGAGGGACCTCCTGGGTTAATGAAAGACAGAGAAAAAGTCACAGACATAAAGGATCAAATTGTCTATTTAAATCTTGACCAATTGAAAGTAGATAACACAGAGAATTAACACTAGGCAAGGACAGGAGAGACATCATCAGAGGCTTGGTTGTTTTTTTTTTAAATAGCACTTATGATATAGGTAAATAATTTAAGTATAAAATACTCAAAATAACTAAATGTGGGCTAGTCACAGCTGCAGGGTGCAACTGTACATCAATGACTCACAGGGTCATCCCATGCTATAAACTGAAGAAAACCAAATCATGGTATCATTGATTTATTTATTTTGTATTAAAAAACATTATACTTGGTGAATATACTGTTTATGAACCAGCTAGTGGATCTGTTTGGTCTTCTGAAGTACCACAAAAATAGAATTTTGCTGGATTATGGGGTTTTAGAAAGCCACATTGACCTACTTTGTATCTACCCAGCCATTCTTCTATACATCAAATATTACGTGACTGAGATTGTGTCTTCCCAACAACCCGATAGGAAGTACTGCTTTTAATCCCATTTTACAAGAGAAAACTAATACTCAGATATTAAATTAGCCAAAGTTACATACCTAAACAGGGGTAGAACCGGGATTCACAGCAAGGCACACCCAGGCTCTAAAACCCCAGTGCCTAACCACAGCCCACCATCCTACCTGTCTCACAAGTGTGTTCTATGCACATTTGTTACATTAACAAAAAAAGAAAGAAAAAAGGAGTAACTCCCAGTTCTAACTCACAGGAAAAAAAAGCATCAATTGTGGCATTTGTAGAAAAGGACACTGAGTCCCTACCATTTTACTTAGGCTGGTGGTTCTCAACCAATGATGAATTTGCATCACTCCCCATCCCCACCTACAATCCCAGGATATCTGGAGAGGTCTGGAGACACTTTTGTTTATCACACTGGAGGGGAGGGTGCTACTAGCATCTTGTGAGAGAGGCCAGGGATGCTGTGGAACATCATAGCATGCTCAGGGCAGAATTATCTGGCCCAAAATGTCAGAAGTGCAGAGACTGAGAAACTGACTCAGAGGATAACTTTTGGTGATGAAACTATACTGTGGTCAGTAGAGTGTATTGCTGAGGAAGATAACATTTTTGCTTTAAAAAATGAAGTTTGGAGTTCTATTTTTCTCAACTAGGTAATGCCTTAGGAACAAATGGTTGTTCAGATTGTTTTCTAAATGAAGATGTTACCTACCAGAGGGACTTATGACACCTGATCAGACCAGAAGAGGGCCTGCTATCAGTGTCGGGTGTGCTGAACTCAAGTTTCATAACATACCCCAATGATACACACTCAGGTAGTGAAAATTATTTTTCACATATAATATCATAACCCTCCATACATAAATACCACATCCAAAATGCAAGGAGTAAACCATTCTGAATATTTTTTTAAAGATTTTTAAAATTTATTTTTACTTTTAGAGAGGGAAGGGAGGGAAAAAGAGAGAGAGAGAGAAACATCAATGTGTGGTTGCTGGGGGCCGTGGCCTACAACCCAGGAATGTGCCCTGACTGAGAATCGAACCTGTGATGCTTTGGTTCACAGCCTGCGCTCAATCCACTGAGCTACACCAGCCAGCCATTCTGAATATTTTTTAAAAAGTTTAGATGAAGAAGCTCTGGGTATCAGGATACACATAAAATAACAATCTAACCGTCTAGTAGGATGTCATCTCCCCCAGATTTCCTCTGTGGCTGAATGTCTAACCTTCCAGGCTGACCTCATGCTTTCCTGTCTGTATGTGCCTCAAAACATTGACTGCATGCATGTGGTACAACCATAGTTGACCAGTTGCTCACAGGCACCTCTGTGGTTCTTCCAGATGTTTGTAGCTGGCATCCTTCCTCACAGGTTGATACCTAGTCTGGTTATTAAATATCTTTAACTAAATCCCTAATTTTGAATATGATTCTGTCTTTCCAGATAGACTGTCACATCCTTGATGACAGGGACTTGGCTTTTTCCTTAAATAAGATAAAGAATAAAAAGTACTAGCTCAAGGCCCTTGCAATCAGAATGGTATCAATAAATTTAAAAAAACCTTTGTACATTGCACTATCTTGCTAGAAATTTGTTCTTGAAGGTTGAGTGAATTAAAATGAAACCAATCTTTAGTCATGAGCATGTATTGAAGAAAACTTTACCATTTATGCACCTTCATCAAACAATTTTTCACAATGACTTATGTACTATTTGGTTTTCTCTGCATTTGGGCTAGTCAACCCTATTAAAGAGATATGTTTCATTTTTCTCTATGTGCCAACAATTCAGCCATTGTCAAATGCCTGGAAATATAAGATAATATGAAATAATGAAATCTAACGGCTTTGCCTATCCAGCAGGCATTTCTCTTCTTCACATATCACCCTCAGTTTCTATAAGGATCACTCTTGCTCTGTAAGCTCTAACTCAGTGGTCTCCCTCAGGTATTATAAGGTGCTGACCTCCTTCCCAGCAGCAAAAACTGTTCTCTAACTAGAACATGCCAACCTATTCCTCACAAGCCTGATTCCTTCTCACCGTTCATATTTCAACTTAAATGTCACCTTTCCCGAGAAGCCTTCCCTGAACACACCAAATGTTCTTCATCCATCCCATTATTGTCCCACTATCTCATTTGGTTGACTAGTCAAAATTTATAATCGTCTTTATTTCTTGCTTATATTTTCTCATTAACTACCACCCCCCAAAAACACTTCAAAGGAAACAACACAGTGTGACAAAAACTACTTATCACCCTCAAAATCTGTTTTCCTTCCTTCCTTTTAGTAATAGAACACCTTGAGGTATGGCTTTGCCATGGCCACCTAGAGACTACCTGCCCCAGCCTCGCTTGCAATGAATGAGACTGGGTGATTTATAAATAATATGGCTTGCCTGCCTTGGATTCTTTCCATTTGCCTGCTGGTTTTGAAATGAAAATGGATATTCACCAATTCCCAACCAATTCTCTGAGATTGTCTTGTCTTAGAAGAGCTGCTGAAAAACCTAATTGTGATTACTGTGGGAGGGAAAGAGAAATACCAATTCTGTCCAGTAAACTTTCTATAGAGTATTGTGTGAAGGGAAAATATCTACACAGTGAAGGAATCCACTAACTCATTGGGTCCTCAGAATAATCTCTGAGGAGCATAGTACAGACAGAGTTATCTGAACTTGACAATTGAAAAGTAAAAACCCAGAACGGTTGAGTGACAGCTCCAGGTCAGCCAACTGGTAAACAGGAGTGCAGGACCGGTTCTTATTTCAAATCCAAGCAACAGGATTTGAGTTCTCCACCCACTGATCCTGCAAGAAGTTTTAACAGTCAGGTTGATTTTTGGTGTGGCTGAAACTTAATTATACACTTTATAGACAGGATTGACCGGTCTCCAGCTGACATTTGGTGATTCAGTTTTTTCCCTCCACACCATCCTGTGTTTTGTATTGATGCAGAGAGTGCAACTGGACAGCACACGTTCTCTTCTACAGTTAACCTCATCCAGCATTTGAACAGCATTAGAAGAAGCATCCTAACTGAGATCCATGGTGATGTGATAGTTGTGGGAAAAGCAAGGGGAAGTTAGAAATGATCAAGATAGCTCTGCTTAGAAAAAACAACCAAGTCACTCTGAGTTTAAATGAAATAAACCCTGTACTTTTGTGATAAAGAAACAGAAAGACATTTGTGCTTATTACTTAATTCATCTTGCTCTAGGCATTTGGGAATTCTAATAGTTAAAAAAATAATCAGTTAACTTAAGGCTGAGAACCTTTTCTCCCCACCCTGAAATGCCCTGGGATGATTATAAGACTTTCTCTGCTTGTTATAATATAGAAAGACACTGATCTCAAAAGGCCTTTTTGTCCCACCACTTTGTATGACACTTTGACTAGCATGAAATTTTTCTTTCTCTCATCTCTGACTGGTTCTGCTTTTCCCAGGTGAAATAACTTGCCAGAGGGATAAAAATCAGTCATGACATATACTTTAATCAGCCACTGACCCACTATCTGCTTTGTGAAGAACAGACATTTTCCATGAAGTACTGAATAAATAATAAAAACCTAGAAGAAATACAAGTCTGCAATTTTTCTTTTAAAAGTAAAACTTCATTGCTTTTAAGATCAAATGTCCTATATTTGAAATTCAGTTGAGTTTTGGTGTGTTTTCACAGTCCATGAGTCTCCAATGACACATTTTATGCACAAAGGGAGGATTAAAAAAATTGCTTATGATCTGAACTTCTAAAACCTTGAATTTCTGTGTTTTGTAACTCGGAATTTTACAATTTTCTCTTAATTTGCATCATGCATTATTGCTAATGAATTGGGAGAGGCAAAGTGCTTACCAGTCTCAAAGCAAAAAATTTGACTAGTAGGACTAGTAGATGGAGCATAAGGGCTGTGGGCTTACAGCAATGTTGGGTCTTTTTCTATCCAAATAGTGATCCAAGGATATTTCTCTTACCCTTCTTTATAGTCACTCTCCCTCACTAACCAGTTATAGAGTGATGGCTATGTATGAGGCCCAGTGCTACACGTATAACCACCCTGTGCATTTATGGGCATTACCATTGTGCAGATAAGGAAACTGCATTTAAAGACAGATTAAACAACACGCCCAAGGTTACACAGCAAACAGACATCAGAGACCGGCTTTTGGTTGCTTCCCAAACTGTTGTTTTATCATTCCTCAATATGACAGGATGAAAAGCAACTTGGCCCTATGACTGGCAAAAGCCTTATAGTCAAAATACATCAAGCGCATTTGCTGGGTATTCTGGGAGGGAAGACAAACACAGGCCCCAACATTCATAGGCTATAATTGATAGGCATTATGTAGAAAGGATAGAAGGACTCAGTCTGTGGATCTTGGACCTATCCCTTTTTAAAACAGCTGTTTGGCATCAGTCAGCCTCTCTTATCGTTGGCAAATCTTCCTCCTTCTGGCCTGTTTTCAGGCCATATAATTACAACACAGTAGGCATGTGGTTCAAGAGGCTGAGCATGTTCAAGGCCTCCCATTACAGTCTTTGTTTCATTTGAGTTTGCCAATTTGACCTTCATTTGTACCTGACCATTGGTAACTTGCTATATGCATAGGTCCATGCAAACAGCTGAAGTATGATCCTCCTTTCATAAGCCTGCTCTCATGGCCCTTTAAATGATGCATTTTTTCATTTGTGTCAGCTGGTCCAAGGTGGGGACTTATAAAATATCCTCCCTCCAATAAATCCTTAAATTGTTTGGATGTGGGAAAATAAAGATACAGAAGCAAAACCCATTGTCAGAGTTGACAGAAGAAGAAAGGAGGAGGGAAACAATGGTACAGAATGGACACCTGCTTAAATAACCAAGGAGGGGAAGGCAGGACAGTGATTAACACAAGATGGCCCATTTATGGTTTTTTGAGCTGAATGGCATGTCTTGTAAATGAAACAAGAAAACTCTGCAAATTGAAAAAAGGAAGTAGCTTCTGACCCTTATTTAAACTTGAATGAACAAGTACACCTGATTGTGGTCATTGTCAAACAACACTTACCAATTTCTATGAAACTGTGAAGGGAAAGAAAGGCCTGTAAGTCACAAGCAACCAACAGCAGATTCACTGCACTATTCACTGTGCATGTTCTGATTTGCCGTGATTCTAAGGGAAGGCTGGTTGTTTACAGTGAAAGCACATACAATCTGTGGGAATCTCAATTTTATCAAGCCACGTTAGCTAAGAAATTACTTGTGAGTCAACTTGAATTATATTTTTACATGCAAGATTCAGAAAACCAGCAAGACTCCTAAATGCTACTTCTTAAAGTAAAAATTTATGGTGGAAATAAATGACCAAAAAATGTTTACATAATAGGTATACCTTAAGAAAACATGATAAGCCATAATTTGATCTTATAAAATGGATAGACTAGGGGTTAATTGTTTCCTTGGCTGGGATTCAACTCCTGCTCACCCTTCCCCAATGGAAACACTGTAGTAGGCATCAAAAGAGAGCTGGTTAAATACATTATATATTTCCTCATAATGGAATACTATGCAGCTTTGCAAAGAGTGAAAAAGACCTGTGTCTGTGTGACCTGAAGAAATATGACAGAGTATGGAACAGGGTACACAGTCAGATTTCTTTTTCCCTGTAAAAGCTTAGTACATACTGACAAAGTCTAAATTAACCATTTCATAGCCTTCTCTGGACACTGGTTACTGTAGGGGAGAAATAGGGACTGCAGAAAGACTTTCTACCTTCACTGACATGTTTCTGTGGTGTTTGCTTTTCCCATTTCTTTTACAATGAATATTTATAAATCTTGGTAAAAAATTAAAATATATAACTAAATAAAAATAATTTTGAAAAAATTTGAAATTATATGGCTCTCATTTCTAATTTGGTCTTAGAAGCAAATTTTTAGGTATCCTCTTCTTTCAGATTTTCTTGGTCATAGGGCTTACAGAGACAACATTTTATTTGTATGATTACATACATGCTCACTCATTGTCCTCACCTCAATGGATCTTGGTTGTAAACTAATCTTTTAATATTTTTATTGATAATTTTGGATAAGCCTCAATGCCAAACTAATATGATTCAGAGAGCTGGATAGTCAGTAGAAGGGGGCTTTGGTGGCCATGGCCCACCATTTTGTGTTGTCTGCATCAGTTTCACCACCATAAAATGGGAAGAAAAGGGAAGCTTTACTCATTCTCTTAACTCAAAGGAATATTGTGAGCATTGATTGAAATTGAAAGGATGCTTAGATGAAGAGCCTGTGGTATGATTACAAGGACCTAACTTCATGAAGAATATGGCTGTTTTTTGAAAGTTCATTAATGATAGAAGTTATTGAATGCTGTGATGTCAGGATGTGCTAATGTAGGCAGTCTGATCATGCTCTGTTTTTATAAGCCATTGTTTCACTGCTATGACTCCTTGTGATGCAGGAGAGCATAGGGTGGCAAAGCTGACTAGGCAGAATGAGGAAATCTTTACATCCTTATAATACTAACTAGGCCTGGGCAGCTGAATAGTTATCTCTATGGACTCTTCAGTTCTTACATATGCAAAAATGTATTGTGTGTTTGTGTTGGATCCAAGGAAACAACTTCATAATCAAATTTCAAATAAAAAATAAAGTAACTTATTAGCTTTGGAAAATCCAAACCTGAAAGAGTGTGACTCTTTACTAAGTAGCACATAACTTAGTTTTCTTTACAAAAAGCAGAGATGTTTAGTGTGGAAAGTTGTGAAACCAAGATAAGCAAAAATAGAAAGAGTAGTAAAAAGAAGATTACAGTACTCATAACTATATTGCTGAGAGGTAAAGGCACCCAAAAATTTTGCTTATATCTTTACAATTCATCCATCTGTTTATCTATCCAATTAAATATGTACCTATATGTTTATGTGTATATATAAAATTTATTTAAAAATGACATTGTCCTGTTCATAGTCACTCAAGATAGAAAACCTCCTTGTATGCACTTGTAAACTATGTTGTGATCAGTGTTAATCTTTGTGCACACATTTACACCTAACCTGTGCCTTCCCTGAACCCATGGCTTCACCAATCAAATGTTCTTTGCCCAAGACTGTTCAGTGCCTCTTAAAGCAATGTTCCCAGGTCTAGAACAACTCAATGTTCTCCTAAGTGTCTGAAATGATTCACACTTACTTTCCGAGGTTTCACTTTATCTTGTAAATCATACTGGCCAATTCCTTTATAGCTGATTCCAAGCCACCAAGGAAGTCCTTGTTTATCCTGGAACATGGAAAAGCATGACAACCAAGACCTAATTGTTAAGTCTTCTAGAGGTAAAGTAATATTCACCAGTTTAATCCTTTAACAAGTATAAGCAAGTCAAAATAAAGCTGTCTTGATAAACAAAACAGTATGTAAAAACCTACCTTGTTATTAAAATGTCTTCTTAGAGTTCTTCAAATAAGATCTATAAGTCAATACTATTACTATAGACCATTACTAATAATACCATCAAAAAGAATAAAGCACTACTGTTTTGATTAAACAGTTGGAGAATAAGTAAGTAAAATATAAGTAATTCAAGAATTAATCCAAAGTACAAAGCCAGTTATCTGTTTAAAAAAAAAAAAGAAAGAAAGAAAAGCTCTTTGTACTCCTGATTAGTAACCAGTAAAGGTCAGGGAACTTTCCAAAGAATTACAAAGATATAAAAAGTGGTTCCAAATCCTGATGTTTATAATACACTTAACAGTGCACATGGGAATACTGAAAAACAGGATGTTTGAATAATGCCTTTGAGGCACATATGGGGAGGGTAGAATTTTTTTCATAAATTTATTTTTTAGGTCTTGAAAAGCAAAGATGTATTGACACAGGGAAAGAAAAACTTAGGCTGAAACATATCCATATGCAAATCCACTAAGAATCAGTAGAAATTAAAGTTGCATTAGTATACATTTTTAGTACATGGTGTCCTCATTATGCAAGTATTTATTATCCAATTCTCCACCATTTTGAATTGCAAACGTTGTTGGAATTTGAAAGTCAAGATTGATCAATTAGAAAACTATTCCGCTTTCAAAAACCACTCCTGTTTTGACCTGCTTTATCTCTTATCATTGCACAATGTTTCTTCCTGCAATAAACATCTGAAAACACTACACAAGTACAAAGCATATTGACTGAAAATTGGTATTGCAAGTCCTAGAAAAGTGTGAAGATTTTATGAAGCTACTGAAATAACATTGAAGAGTGCATGGTTCTCATACAAAGGCACCATCAAATGAATTTCTGGTAGCATTATAAAAGGAAACAATTGGAAAAGAGAAAAATAAGTAAGAATAGCTAATGGAACAGGTGTGCCAAAAGCAGATGATCTGAATATCTTAGGACAAAAAGGCTTTTGGAAAACATTTAAACATAGCAAGTATTTGGCAGAAATATGTTTTATAACTTGCTAAAAATGACAAGATATAATCAAGTTTTAATATTTTTTAAGAAAATCAATCCTATTCTCAATGCTTACATTTCTAGACAATTTACATATATATGCACATTGATTTATGTGATTTCAAAAGGTTGGTGTTGCTCAGTAACCCTCACAGAATTACATGGTCATTATGAAAGCTTAGCCATGCAAAAGTATTTACCTTTACTGCATAATAATGGACTCCGTAAGTTGGTAGAGCTTCTACTATTTTCATATACCTGTAGAAGATGAATATATATTATAACCTCTTATTAAAACAGAGGGCCCTTCTGGGAAAAGTGATGGAAAGAAACACATTTCGTATTCACTTCCTTCATTATAACCATGTTTTTGGTTAAAGTAGAAATAAAATAAACCATTCTAGGGAGTAATATATTTTCCTTTATCCAAATGTGAGGAAGTTACTAACAAAACTTCAATTTCAAAAAGCTATAGGAAATGTTATTTTCTGCATATTAAAAGTTATGTGGCTTAGAAACATATTGTACTGTACTATACACTGAAATTGCAAGTATTTTTTAAACTAAGCACCTAATAATGCAAAGCAATGAAAATCAACTTTTGGGTCATTCTCATAATAAGTAAAAAATAAAGCTATTCCATGTATTGATTGTGGTAAACTCTTAGAAATATATAATCAACCCCTAAGTCAAACCTCTTAGAAATATACACTGAAAAATGGTGAAGTTTATTATATAAAATCCTGATTTAAAAAAATATGCCCACTCCCCCCGAAAAGTAAAAATTAAAGTAATGGTACTCCCATTTTCTACTTTTAATTCAACAAGTATTTATTGTGTACCTCTAAGACTTTATGTCGTGGACTCAATTATGGAAGACTGCCTCTCTGCCTATGTGGAATTGAAGGCTTCTATTTGATAAAAGTGGACTGAATGATATTTGAAGATTAATTGCTCAGGACTTTGTAATCAATAAGTTGATAATTTTAAAAGCAAATATGCACATGTATATGAATATAAGTGCTCAGGTAAGTGTGCTAAGGTCATTACATTGTGTAGCAATTACATTGTGTAGACATGATCCTAATAAATTGAGTCGAATTTACAGTCTCTAGCCTTAAGTACCAAGTTAGATAGTCTCTTGTTTGGAGCCACAATGATAATGGTTAGGGGAAATAAAAAGACTATTTAAACAAGGATACTTCACAATATGCTCATTAGCCTAACTAAAATCCTCAGAGAAATTCTTACTCTTTTAGTTATTTCATTTCAGAAAATAGGTGAAATGAATTAAAATGTCAAGGATTCAACTTCAGGACTACTAACTTCTGATTTCTACCTTGAAGATCACAGAAGGTATGTTATGATACTAAGAAGATTAGTGTAAGAGGTAAGGAAGGATATAGGGGAAATCTACATATACACTGACTGGGGAAAAACCTCTCTCCAAGGCTTTATTTCAGTTCCCACATGTTCTGAGCTATATTCAATAGTTTATTTTTTAAGTTTAGTTTTTATAATTTAAAAATCACAATGCAACTTGTGAAGTTCTTTTCTTAAGAGAAAGGGGAAGGGAGGGAGAAAGAAAGTGAGAGAAACATTGATGTGAGAGAGAAACATTGATTGGTTGCCCCTCATATGTGCCCAAACTGGGGACTGACCCTGCAACCCAGACATGTGCCCTAAGTGGGAATCAAATCGGTGACCTTCCACTTTGTGGGACAATGCCCAACCAACTGAGCTATGCTGTCAGGGCACTTGTAAACTATTTTTCAATAAGTGGATGATGACTCTAAGAGTGGAAAAATGCAAAAATGCATCATTATGGCCTTTTTTGTTAGAATGAAGAAACAGATTATCCAATGCCAACACTGTGTTTCACCCAAAGTAAGGGCACAAACCAGGCAACTAAACAAGGCCTCCAGACAGAATTTGTTAGGCTCACTTTGTGTTAAAATTCCTTAAAATTATTTTGCGATGTTTAAAATGGGATTTAAAAATCAGAAATTCTAACTTTTCTTGGAAAATATCAGAATATCTAGTAACATTCTAACAGAATTCTTTTTTTTTAAAGATTTTATTTATTTATTTTTAGAGAGGGGAAGGGAGGGAGAAAGAGAGCGAAACAAACATGAGTGTGTGGTTGCCTCTCACATGGCCCCCACAGGGGACCTGGCTCACAACCCAGGCATGCACCCTGACTGGGAATTGAACCTGTGACCCTTTGGTTCGCAACCTGTGCTCAATCCACTGACCTATGCCAGCCAGGGCTCACATTCTAACAGAATTCTTAAGCTGTGTAGCTTTCTTCTACCCAGGGCAAAATCTCTTTAGTTCACCACAGTCCCCACCATTCCCTACTGTCCCATACTTGGCCTACATTTCTCATTTTTGTTACCTGCCTGACTCTGATGGCATCTGAACTGATAACACCAATATATGGAATTATCCATGACATTTTACAAGTCATGGTAAGATATTTCTAATCAGATAAGGGCTATATGTATACAAACCACAAACAGAAGACATTACAATTTTATTCAAGCAAAAGGAAAAAGAGATACTTACTGAACCACAGCTTGACCTCGAGTTAGACCTTTGACTTTCAAGTAATGCTCAATTACTCTGTCCTCACTGTAAAACAAGGAAATATAAAGTATGATAATGCATGATTATCGGAGATACTAATTCATTACAAGGTTCTTAGGTGGCTACTTGAGAAACTTGAGAAGGAAGGCCTTCATCAATTTGTTTGGGAGAGAAAGGCTGGCTGACATTTGTTTATGTAGGGCATGGATTCCAGAAGGATTCAAAACTCAGACATTTGACTACCTTGTCATGACTTTTAATTTATATTTTATATAATGTATTTATGTAATGTGTTAATACTTTAAAAACTTAATTTATTAGAAGAAGAAACAGCCATGGCTGGTGTGGCTCAGTGGATCGAGCACCAGCCGCAAACCAGATGGTTGCAGGTTCAATTTCCAGTCAGGGCACATGCCTGGGCTGTAGGCTAGATCCCCAGTTGAGGGGTGTGTGAGAGGCAACTGATCTGTTTATCTCCCACACTTTCTCTTTCTGCCTTCCCCTCTCTCTAAAAATAAATAAATAAAATCTTTTTTAAAAAAGAAAAAGACAAAATAGCAATTTATCAAATGAAAAACTAATATCTTTTGGCATAACTGAATAAAATATAATAAATGCAAAATAATGTTAGTAAATAGAGATCAACAACTATTAGGTATTAAAGTTTCCTGAAATTATTCAAAAAGATTTAGAAAGAATTAAAACTGCTTCTGAGTCTGTGTTCAATCTAAAATACTCTACTGTTACTACTTAGGACACACTGCTCTGGGGGAAAACTGTTCATTATTGTCCTAGGATAAAACATTGGCTGAAAAAAGGAAATATAAGCTGAAGTCCAGCAACCCTGGCACTTAGCTATTGTACTCTACTTTTAGACGGGTAGCATTTTCAGTCATATTTCAAGTATAAGCTAGAAGAATAAATGTTATTATCTCTATATATCAGGTAATCAATAGTAATCAGTCTTTTTTTTCTTAAGAAAATAAGAAAATACTACTTAACAATGATTTGTTTAGAAAATTCCTGACTCAGGATGCAATGTAACCTCAGCATTGATTTTTGCTGCTTATTTGGGAAATGTATTCCACCTTTCATATTAAAGCTATTAATGTTGAATAATTATTTTGTCATCAGTTTTTTAGTAGAAAGGAAAACCACTTTCAGGATTTGGGGCCTTAAACCAAGGAAAATATATTTAAAGGGATGAATGTAAGTAATTCAAAGGGGGAAAAAGTACTTTTCTAGAAAAAAAAAGTTACATAAAATATTGGTACTATGAATTCATTAAAATACAAACAAATAGCTCAAAATATACAATGATTTCTAGCCCTAAAGGAAACTGCTGGTCATTCAGGTCATTTCTGCTTTTTAAGTAAACTTCTGTCTAAGGGAATCTGTATCTGATACCACTTATACTGTATTCTGCTAGCTCCAGGACACATCACACAATGAGTCCACATCTACTGAGCATTGTGTTCACTAACGCACACTCTGCAGGCCCTCTACTCACTTCCATAAGAAGGCACTTAGCCAGTTGCTCATTGCAAATGACTGTGTTCTTGGTACAATGATTTCCAGGGAACTTGAACAAGATCCTTTCATTGAATGGATCACAA
Source organism: Phyllostomus hastatus (assembly GCF_019186645.2). Classification (NCBI taxonomy): domain Eukaryota; kingdom Metazoa; phylum Chordata; class Mammalia; order Chiroptera; family Phyllostomidae; genus Phyllostomus; species Phyllostomus hastatus. The sequence continues at coordinate 26,525,679 of NW_025333643.1, forward strand.
TCTACTTATGGTTACTTTGACACAGTTGATGGACAATTTGATATTGTCTTCACTTATATTTCTTTCAATTTACTGAGAAGCATGGCTTACCAGTAAGCAATGGATGGATGCTCCTGAATAGTTTTGGTTGGAAAGGCTGGGAGTGCCTTTAAATCTTTCCTGGCATTTTCATCACTAAAAAGAAGAGTACGAGAGTAATGTCAGTCTCTGTTACCTACAATATTACCCAAGCTAGTAACCAGCTGAATCTGAAAATTAGCTACAGCACACTGGGCTCTATCAAAATGTTCTCAATACAGATAAGGCTCTGGTCTCTAATCAGAGATAGTCCCTAATTTGACAACCCTGCCAAATCATTTGATGTTTTAAAGTTTAAAAAAATTAAAAAAAATTAAAATAATAATATTAAACTACCTTAACCCTATTTTCCTTATTCTCCTCATAAACTTACAGCCATTTTAATTACATATTTCCTACATGTATCTATATTACTACATAATTATATTATATTGTACACATTCCATATTCTATTTTAATACAGCATTTTTCAAATTCTGTTATATACTTTATCTGCCTTACTATAAGCAACCTCACAATTATCTTTAGTGGCTACATAATTATTCATTATTTTAGAATACTGGTTATCATAAAACCACTCACATAGTGTCACCAATATTTAATAACATATATCATTGCAATAAAAAGGTTTAGGTGGACCTATTACTCATATATTATTTCCTCATGACTCTAAGATAAAACGGACCAAGTTGGCCATCTGCAAAAATCACTGGAATAGATGACTTAAAAATGTGTTTCTAATGAGACTCAAGGTATCATTAAAATTGCATCATGAACTAAAATGTACTCCTTTAAGGTCAGCTGTTATCTAATTATAAAATGGCAAAATCTTGCGTGTCAAAAGAGAAGAATGTGGTGTTTACTGAGTTTAACAGAAAGGAAAACAGGCGATACAACCCAGTCCTACTTGGTCCTGTATTATACGGGAGGAAACACTCTCTACTTGGCCCAGATATTTAAGGAGGAAGTCTGTGAGGAGCAGACCTGACTCTCCAGAGTTTATGAGAACCTAGAGCAAGTCCATAAAAGAGCTACTTAAAATCTTGATCAAAGAGCTGTTCATCAAGTAACATGTTGGTAACTCTGCTACTTTCCACCTCTTTATACCTGTACCCTAACTACTCTTTGTAGAGAACTTATCAAGAGCCAGGCACCGTGCAATGTACTTTGCAGGTATTACTGACCTCATGTAAGTTTTATCATAGTTCTTCCCATGCAGTAGGTACTATTTTTACCCACCTTTATAGGTCAGAGTGTGAGGTTTAGAGGGGCTAAGCCACTTGTTCAATGTCTCACAGCTGCTACATGGAGAAGCCAGAAGTCAAATGCAGTCTGCTTGGCTTTAATGGCCAAGACCATAACCATTATATTCTGTTACCCTATTCCCTGACACACTTTCAGAGCATGTCCTAGAGAGCTCATGTAAACATTCTCATTTCTTAAAAAGGCATAGCTCCCCTTAACCCTCGCTCGTAGTTACCAATGAAAATACGAACCCATTAATTTCAAAATCCATCATTTATGCATTTTTACATGAGCGTCCCTAGGGTTTGCCTGAATGTGAATCATGATACTGAAAGGAATGAACCCTCAACTGAAGAACCAAACACTGAAGCCAAGATGAATTTCCTCCCGAAGAATTCATTCAACACTCATACATCACTTGCTGTAGGTCAAATGGGGAACCAAGTACAGCCTGAAGACAGGTTTTGTCTGGTCCACATTGTGCTGTGCTGTCTTAGAAATTGCTCACTTCTGTCACTTGATTAGGGTGGCGTAAGTGACTTTCCTTCATTGTCTACAGAAGCTTGTTTTCTGGTTCTGGTTTCCAAGTTTCTTGACCATCCCACAGGCAACAAAGTAAACCCACTGAGCAAACTGTACATAGACATACTGTCTTTCAGTAGGAACAGAGAATTAGAGTTGAGTGTCGTCTAGTTTGGAGACACTATGATTTGTACCTGCCAACATTTCATTTCAAAACCAGGTTCATGTCCTTTCTTAAAGGTGAAATATCTGGCTTTACAGATGGCTACAGGAAATAAAGTCACTTGGCTCCTGCTCTTACACAAGGATAAATCTCTCTATTCATCTGAACAGTGTCGCTTAACCACATTGACAGTCTCGAGAAACTGGTTTGGGTTTCCTGAAAACTAAAATAAATCACAATTCAATTTATTCATACTAAAGGTCACCTGCCAACTTCTAGTAATGATATTTACTTTTCTTAATAATTTCTTTTATGTGCTATCCTGTCCTTCAAATCCCATTTCATTTTTAAAGAAGTTGGGTTGTCAGTTTTTTATGAAAGACAAGTACAAGTTCTAAAATGATAGACAAAGAACAACACTTTTGTTATTAATCATCACCACAAACCATATGCATGTTACATTATCTTCTGGGCTTGTGTGAACTGTATGAGCCCAGCATTCATTTATTCTTTGGATTATAGTTAATTTTGTGGTAATCAAGACCTCATTAGAGTAGAAGCTATGATTTATCATAAGTTCATTTATTCATTTAGCAAGTATGTATAATGTGTGTGTACTGCATACCTAGCATGAGGAAGCAAGTGTCACATGATAAAGTTACCCACTTTCTCTAACCCCATTGACCAGAATTGATAGGGGGCTTAAGACTTAGAAAGTTTTAGCTTAAGGTAAATAGCCATAAATCTAGCAAGTAATGCAGATATTAAGCTCTTTGTTTCAGAAACTACAGATAAGGCCCATCTTGCGCCTGAGAAAAAGTGCTGACCTCCTGGGATGCGGCTAGAGATTACCACTTGGAGACATCCATATGGGGAAGAAGCAAGTGACTACCCCTCCCACTTGGAGACAGCTAATTGCCAGGATATGCAGCTGGGAACTTCCAGGACTCTCTTTCTCACTGACTTCTTTTTTTGTCTTCCCCAACCCCCGCTTATAAAAGATCTGGCCAGGAAAGAAAGGAAAAGATCGTTTGTTAGGGTATGAACCCACCATCTTCTTGGATCGCTGGCCATCTGAATAAAGCGCCTATAAAAGATTCAATCACTGTCATTGCTTATTGGATTTGGTAGTGACAGGCAGCCCGACTGCCGGTGTCTTTTCCAGTTACAGAATGACAAGAGTATCCCTAATTGCAAGGGACACTGGGATATGTAGTCTTTATTTAGGGCAGCCACATGGCTAGCTAAAAATTCTATTAATGTGGAAGAAAAGGATATTAAATACTGGGGAAAAACAATCAGACTCCATTGCTGATAAGGAACCATCACTCAGACCTAGGAAATTTCTGCCATGTGGGAATGTGGATCCGCTACTGATTGCATGTTTTAAAAAATAAGGCAAAATCTGACAATTTTATGTAAGATATGTGAATTTTAAAATATTGCTTCAACCAAAAAAGGAAAAAAACTAAAAAACAGAGACATTTTTTAGTTCAGGCCATCTATTGTAAAAAATACCAGCAGACCATCACCATCTCTTTGCAATTTCTGACATAAACTCTTATTAAAGAATGGAGATGACATCTCAGCTTCTCAGCTTGGTTTCCAGTTTTAGTAAATTTATTAACAGCTTAAAATTGTTAGTAGTGCATGAGTAGAAAAGATACGTAAGTAATTTTGACTAAGTTAAATCTGAACCATTCCGAATTATTACATTTTCAGGAAAGAACAAAGCTTATTTCTTTGTATTGGAAAAGGTTCCTATTGTTCTTCCAAATCTGGTTATTTGTGCTATTGCAAAACATCTTTCCCTTGTGAATATAAAGCATTACTTTCCTATAAGGACATATTCTATAACACATTTCAAACAAGTCACCACTTAAATCGAGGCAACTGAGCTGTGGACCTAGCTGTAACACCAGAAGAGATAGAGCTCCAGTGGGATCCAAAGATGGTTGAAACAAACATCCTGGCAGAAAGATGGGTTAAGTCTTCCAAAAAATGGTGCACAGAAGTAGAAATCCAAATGACCAACAGACAAAAGCAAGTGTTCAGCTTCATAAGTACACAGAGAAATACATATTAAACCCTCTATGAACTCACCATTATGCACCAGACTACCAAACTTTCAAAACTCTGACAATACCTAGTTTATGTGAAGATGTAGGGCAAGAGGAACTCCCATCTATTGCTAGTGGGTAGGGCAATTGATGCCATCATTTTGGAAATTTGCATACTCTAGGACCCAGGGATCCTTTCCTAGGTGTATACCCAGAGATACCTCACACAAAAGAGTGAGGTTTATAGTAGCATTGTTCACAACAGGACAAAAAAAAAACCCCAACTATTTCCCAACAATTTTATGGAATCATAAAATTGCAGTGTAATACAATGCATGACTGCAGAGCAGAGAAAATATACCAGAGCTTCACATAACATGATGAATTTCACAAATATTAAGCAAAGCAAGAGCCAAAATACATACATTATAATGCCATATATATAAAGTTCCAAAACAAGTAAAATGAAACTGGAGAGAGAATCCTATAGAGGTGATAAAAGTATAAAGAAAGCAAAACAAGAAAATATGTACCAGAGTCAGAGTACCTCTCAGGACAGAGGATTTTATTATGGGTGGGCAGGGTATTGGGGATACTGTACACAGTGAGGTTGTAACTGTGCAGTCAAGAGGGGGGCCCCAAATAGGGATTTGGAATGGTGTCCAGAACTCAAGGTGTTCAGGAAATATTAAGATGTCCTCATCCCTTCCCCGTCAGGTGTGGGTTGGGGGAAGGGACAAATGGAGCAGGGCCATTGAGAGCTGTTTCACATAGCAACAGCTTTGCAGCTAACTTCTGGTGTGGTCATTTAATATATCTATAGCCTTTAACTGGTTACATAAATATGTTAAATAGCTGTAGCCATGCTCTGAGCTAGGGGAATGGAAGTAACTTCCCCACCAAGATGAAACTGGAGAGCAGGTCCCCTGAGTTACAGCGCCTACGTGGGAGCTTGGAGAAGATTGGTTCCATGGCATGGGGCCACACCTGCCCAGACTCACGATGGCAGCCCAGTGAAGCTGGAAGGATATGAGAGGGCTAGCAAGTGTAGCCAATGGTGAGAGGAGTTGGAAATGGGGCTGCAGAGGAAGACTGGCTCCGGGATTTAAACCCAGACTCGGCAGCCATTGAGGGAAGAATCACGTGGCTTTGGCAGAGTGGAGACTCCCACAGCCATTGTGCAGAGAGGACCACTCGGCTGTGGCAACAGAAAGGAGACACTCGGCTTTGCCAGGGTGGGGACCCCTGCAGCTTTAGAAGGGGGGACCACCACCCGGCTTTAGCAGAGATCCCAGTGACAAAGCTGTTGGTGCCAGGAACTGAGGGAGGCCTACCAGATGAGATGGATTACTGGGAAGAACCGGGGGCTGCCTGAGCCTCAGACTTCTATTTCTTTTCCTGAGATACAGTACCCCACACTGGGAAAAGGGGGAAGGAAGGACTGTGTGTATTTGTGGGTGTTTTAAGGGACTTTGGGATTTTGATGAAGACATTAATTAGGTCACTACTTTAAGTTTGTACAGCATTAAATAAACATTTCTTTCTTTTTCACAAATCTCTGGCATTGAGAAATGTCTTTCCTACAGGCAGTGGACATAACGAACCTGGGGGGTTTCTTTCAGTAATAGTATATCACCCTTAGGCAACCCCCCTTGTTGTTTGGTAACAAAGTGGGTAGGGTCTTGGCAACATTCCTCACTTGAGTGTGTTTACGTGGCTGTGCATTTTCTAATTTGTTCCTTAAACCCTATGTACAGGTTTTATTCATTCTTCCCTATGACAAAATTCACATGGAATACTGGATCATATCTGGCTAGTGTGGGCAGTGAGGGTGCAGAGGGGCAGCCTGTGTAAGAGGCTAGGGCTTACTAACCAAAAAGTTTAACCACCAGTGTGTTAGAAACACTGTCATGTTATCCTAAAGTTAATCCCAGTCATTTTCAGAGTTCAGGACCAAGCAGGATTTCACATTTGAGTTGAGGACAGTTTGTGAGTGTTCTTTTGTTTTTCCTTGGAAGCACCTTGGCTGAGGAATTTGCCTGGAGCCTGAGGCCACATGGATCTGCTGAGGCCCTGGGGCAGGAAGGGGGCTGGGCTTATGTGACTCAGGATCTGGAGGGAGGGCCTGAAAGCAGCGAGGAGGTGAGCCGCTGGAAGGGGAACGTCTCTGCCTTTCCCCAGCAGTAAATGCACTCACCCTGTCTGGACATTCTTGACCTTAGTGGCAAATGGAAGTGTTATTTTAAAGATGCACTTAACCAGAATTGCCAAGGGACACTGATTCTTCAGGTCCTAGCCAGAGGGAATGCCTACAAATCACATACTTGCTACTTCTCAGAAACAAAAGCAGCAATTTCTTTTCTTCAAAATTTCAGCAGGAATTCAGATGTCACAATGAAGAAACTGCTTGTGTTTTATCTGATTAGGCTCACCCTATCCTTTAGGTATTACAGATTCCTGTTCTGACAGCTTTCTGGAAGGAAACTGTCCATGACCCACCATTTAGCCACTGCAACAATGTTTCAGGAAATGATTCTTCTTGGCATTCTCAAGACCCCTTTCATGCCTGTTGTTTTTCTTCACTGACCTCAAAAACCCTGTAGGAATGTGTCAACCTCACTTATTTTGGGGAAAGCCACATGGCTGGCAAAACAGAGGCTACCCCTATCCCTTGTGTGTGCTGGAGCAGTTGCAAGGAAACAGCCACCGCCAGCAAATGTGTGCACCTGTTTGTGGCTAACTGGGAACTAGCTCCCAGTGACAATCAGCTATCTGCCATTCTGAGGCTAAATGGCAAGGGACTGGGGGCAGTTAGCAAGCTGTGGGTATGAGCCTTCCTAGAGCAAAGGAATCGCCGAGTTCCCTAGAAGATGGTACTCAGCTCTGCTTGGTGTGGAGGACTCCTCAGTTTTTAAGATGGTCTGAAAAAAAGGCCCAGGCCCCAAACTTCCCTTTTCTTTTCAAAGCTAAAGCTCTCCCTACCTGAAACCCAAAGCAAATGTGCCTAAAACATATATATTAAATATAATGACTCAATGCAAATGTCTATAGGAACTTTGTGTAGTTCACAGAAATAGACTGAGCTATTTTAAATGCAGCTTGGGACTACAATCTTTCATTCACACATAACCATAACTAAAAATACATATTTCACAAAAACGCACATGCAAATGTAAAAACATTATACTTCCTGTTTGAACATTCAAGATAAAGTCCAACCTGTAGCCTAAATATCACCAGAAATTAAATAAACGTTTATGGGACGGGGTGGCAGAGAACTTAGGAAAGTTGTCACAGTTGATAGCCTTACTTAATGCTGTGTCCCTTAGAAACTGCAGATTTCCTGTCATTGGGAATTGTGCTAATTAGAGACATTTGCCAGTCTCCAGGTTTTGCCTTGTACAGACCCTGGTGATAAGCCACTTCCTTACCAATGCTTGGGAGAAACCTGCACTGACCATCAAAGTAGTGTGTGATCCTGAAGGAGTGGGACACGGTAATGATCATAACAGTTAGGGAAAGTATATTTCATATCTGTTATAGGTGTAATAGCTGCTAACTTATCCACTAAAGCATTCAAGCAGTGTTTGAGGATGGCAGCTTGCTTAAACTTGTCATTATTAGAAGGATCTTTGTTACTGTGTATGAACGCTAATTTCCTCAATTAAACTACTGGCACTGATCAACAGCTCAGCGATTAGCAGTTTAAGGTATGTCATCAGTTTACTTAGATGAGTTTTTCACTGGCTAGATTGCCTTCAAATCACCCTTTATTAAATGAAAAAAAATCACATTTCTCTCAGCTGCCTGGGAACTTGGCCTTCAATAATAATTCTCATTTATTATCTCCTTGACTAAATAACTATGAAGTGTTAACAGTAAATTCCTCTCTACTAATTCCTAGGCAAAAGGATATTAAAGGTAACAAGAAAAAGAAAACACAGTACAGTTGACCCTTAGCTGTGTATATCCACACATTGCATTTTGCTGTGTATAATGTGCACCCATGTTTTTGTGTGCATTATGTATGGGACTATTACACCCATTATTATACCCATGGTATTTAAATCATTAAACTTATGTATAATGTACATCCTTGTTTTCCCTCAAAAATTTGGCCAAAAAAGTACACATTATACATGGCAAAATATGGTATATGTGGATTTTTTTCAATAAATACTGGTACTGTTTTTGTTCTGCAGTTAGGAGTCTGTGGATGTGGAAGGCCCACAGTGTGAATTGTTCCATACTATTTTACATAGGGGACTTGAGCAGCCACAGATTTGGATATCTGCAGTGGAGGGATGTCTTGGAACCAATCCCTCACAGATACTGAGGGCAGTTAAGTTTCTGGGGAGTTAAAAGTTATACTTGAATTTCTGACTACACAGGGGTAAGGTGAAGGCCCCTAACCATGACATTGTTCAAGGGTCAACTGTTACCATAATCCCCTAATCAACAGCATCAGTATTATTTGAGAATTTGTTAGAAATGCAGATTCTGGGGCCTTACCCCAGACCTACAGAATCAGAAGGGCTGAAGGTGGGATCCAGTAATCTCTTTAACAAATGCCTGAGAACCACTGCAACAGAATAATTGAATAATCACATCATAAGCCACTGGGAGATTTTCAAGAAAGAGATAGTAATCAATTATTTAAAATAGGAAAGAAAATCAGAGAGGTTGATAGCCCAGAACACTCTTAGAAGCTGACCAGCAGTGATGCAAAGTGAGCACCATCATCAGTCCCTGAAATAAATAACTTTGAACAACTCACACTCACTGGGCATTAGTAGGTGGCAGAGTCTGGGTAACCCTCTCTCTATGGCATATTATGCTATTGACACCGGTATCCCCATTTCACACATATGAACACTGAGAGATAAGAGAGATTAATTTAAACTGATATAACAAGAAAGTAGATGTGACTCCAAACCTGTGTTTTATGTAACTTTTGCTAACTCCTCCAGAATTCTTAAGAGGGTACATAAATGGGGAAGGAGTAAATGGGGAGGAAGGGAAGACTTTCCTCAGCTTAACTTGGGGCTTCAGCACTTATAGTGGCCACTGATGAATTCTACTAACAAGTTTATTTCTTGGGTGAAGACTTTTAAACACTAGATTAATCTGAATTAGCCAAAAACTGGATTAAACCACATAAGAGATCTGAACACAGATAACAAGACCAAATATATACATTATAACTTAGTGTTTCTTGAACCAAATCAAAATGACTACAGTCTCTAGTTGTCCTGTAATAGCAAAGATACCAAATTTAGTTTAATTTTTTTTCTAACAGAGCTACAAAATCAGACCCTAATTATTTTCAGCACAACTGTAAAACAAGGCATTCAAAGTTACCTGCATGCCGCTTCAGGTGAGAAGCCCAACACCCCAACAGATACCTTAAACCACATAGGTACTCGACTTTTTATACCGATTCAAAAAATTCATTGCAAGATCTCTCCCCTTGAAGAGGCACCTGTTCCAGGATTCCAAGGCCAGGGACCAGAGGGAGAACAGGAAACAAGCTGTCAGAGGCCTGGGGCTCAAATCTGCTCCAGGTCTAGTGCCAGCACTGAAATCCAGCCAGCCCTTGAAGCACTGAGTTCAAAGCTAGGGGACCACCCCTCTGTTGTGTGAGCACTTACCAAAGGCCCTAAAGCTAGAGGGACAGTGGCTGGGGGCTGGTCCCAGGGCAGCAGTAGGAAGGAGTGGAGGGAATTGGAGAGCTGGGTGGAGAGGAAAGTGGAGGGGGGGTGGGGCTGGGAAAGGCAGGCTGGCTGGGCTACACCTCGCCCTTCCCCACCTCTTTTAAATATTCTCGATCATGCCTCTAGCCAAATCAGGTTGTATTAATCCATGGTGTGGACAGTGAGAACTGAAATATTACAGGAGCCATTCTCCTGGCACCTGCTAAAGTGGGTGCCCCACTGCTTCTGGGAAAGGGATGCCCCCTTCATCTTCACAAAATGGAACTCCCTCACTCAGGTTCAGGTGTGACCATTTCTAGGCTGCCTCTGCTTTCCAGCTCCCGCAGACCTCTCAGCCCCTTCACAGGACAATGAAAGAAATTCTGGTGGCTTTAAAGGGGACTCTCCTAGGCAAGTGTGGTATGACAGACAAGTACTTACCATTTTACTTATAGGAATTCATTTAATCCTGTAGCAAACCTTTACAACAGTGCCATTTCTAATTTACAGATAGGGAAACTGAGCTTTAGATAGCCACCACTGTTCCACTGCAGTTGTGGGCAACCAGGATTTAGATGCAGGCTACTGAAAAGCTTCCACAGACTTAGAAACAAACAGACCCACCAGCTGGCCCTAGAACTCTGATTTGCAGTAATACACTTTGGACTTAGAACTGGATTCAGTCCCACGTCTCCATGTTCTAAGGAGTTTTGTGGTCTTAGATAAACTAATCATTGTAAGCCTTGGTTTCCTCATCATAAAAAGATTTTTCCAAATGTTGTATTCCTAGCACTCTCAGACCAGGCTAGTGGTGGATTATTACCACTAAATGCACAGTGGGTGATCTAGGTTAGAGATGCCAGTTTAAATATTTAGGACATTTATGCTAAAAAATATTTCAGTGCTTGTCTGAAGTTCAAATTTAAATGGGCATCCTATATTTTTATTTGCTAAAACTGGCAACTCTAAGGGTTGGTAATAAACCACAAGGGAAAAGAACTTTGAAACCACTGCCAAGTTGAAAGTTGTAAGCAGTTTTCAGGTTTGTTCAATAGAGAACCACAGTCACTGGGGAAGTCCCGCCTTGACACTTGCTCTCCCGATATCAGGACTGATCCGAGGTCAGGACTGATCTGTAGACTCTTTTGGACCCTTCTCATCTCAGCAGTCTCCCAAAGATGCAAGAAAGGTGCTTATTTTCTGGGAAACAGAGCATCCTGTCAGCTAGAATTCCTTTGCCAATAAATTTTTGTCTGTGGTCTAACCAATAATAGAGGACACATTACTCTGTTCATCAGCATGCTTGACAGGGATCAACTGTCAAACTATTTCTTTTTTAAGTCTAAAGAATAGCTAATAATAACGAAATGTGATGAAAGATTTTTCTAAACATTAGCCAGCTCGCTGAGGCTTCCGAATGTGTCTACTTTGAACTTTCAACTCTCTTGAAAGAATGACTTATGCTGAGAAACAGGTTAACATGAAAATCTGTAAATACTTAAAGTAAAAATATTTCACAAATTTATGGAGACAGAAAGCAGAATGGTGGTGTCAGGAACTAAGGGGAAGGAGGAATGAAGGAATTGTTGAATGGGCATAGAGTTTCAGTTTTGTAAAATGAAGAAAAAACTCTGGAGGTTGGTTGCCCAACAATGTGAATATATTTACACTACTCAACTATATACTTGAAAATTATTAAGATGGTAAATTTTATGTTATGTATATTTTACCACAGTTTTAAAATTTCCCTCTCATACAAATTTAGAGTTAGAAAAAAAGGCACATGGAAGAAAAACAATCAGACAGTGCTTTCCTACAAAAGGATGTAAAGTCAAAGAAATCTATTCCTCTCCTGGGAAATGTCCTACTAAATAAGTGAGAATTATTTGTGCTCTACTTATAAGCCCCAAGGCTTTATTTCTTCTTCCTGAATGTGTGATTCAGTGTGTCCTTCCTGAACACACAAAAACTGGATTAATCACATCAGCTGTTTGAACAAAGATAATGAGAGTGAATATGCTTTATGTTGTCACTCCATGTTTCTTCAACCACACCAAAGGCACTGAATGTGTATCAGAGAGGGACTATAGCCATCATCCCCAAATGCCATCCCTTAGCTCGAATAGATTCCGGATGGTGTGCATGTCATGCTAGCTTCTATTCACACCAAATACCAAACATGCAAATGTTGTAGCCAGCTACTATGCGAAAAGCTCAGATAGACTGAGTTTCATTCTGGTACCAAGTCACAGTGATGGGTGTAATGGCCCAGTTCATACCCAGAGAGGAAAAGATCAAGAATGTTACTTCCTACACAGGACTGATCCTCACTGTGCTTTTGGTACCTGGGTAAAGATATCACTGTTTGTAATACTTACAACATACTAGGCACTGAACTAAGCATGTAACATGAGCTACTTTTCATGATCCTCACAACAATACTTTCCACAGGTAAGATTACCACCGTACTTTACAGAGGGAAAAACTAAGACTTAAAGGCATGATGAGACATGCGGAAGTCCACACAGCTGCTCAGAGTTGAGTCAGGATTAGAACCGGGCAGGATTCCAGGGTCTGAGCTAGTGCAGAGGACATCTCATTACTGCCAGAAACAAGCTGGCAGAATTGCCTGTTGTGTGGGTCCAGGAGTTCCCCAAAGTCTAACTGTACCTGTATTGTCAACCCAGTCCACTAGATACCATTAAACATCTTTTGGATTCACTTTTGAGGCATTATGAAGTGGAAAGGCAGAGTGGAAATTCCAAGGATGTGGATTCAAATCCAAGTTCTACCATGTCAACTGTAAGCAAAAAGTTGACCAGGTGTTCCATCAGAAAAAAGGATTTATTTGGGGAAAAAGAAAGTATTGCAGTCTGGTATGCGGAGCCTTCGCCAGTTTAGAGACATAGAAGGGGGCAGTTCTCTTTCATGGGGGAAGAGGAAGGTTGGGGGAGGGGTGGTTATGACTATGGAGTCCTTGTAGCTCCCCCTTCACTAGTGACAGACAGAGGGTATGAGAGCTCCTCCTACAGTTCTTCCCAATACCTGTCTTGGATAATATCTGTCATAATTTTGACAACCACATGTATAGCAGATATGTGACCTTGATTGTCAGGCCTCAGTCTCCAAATCTGCACAATGAGCATCTCAACAGGTACAATTTGAAGAGAAAATGTATCAAGTATGTAAGAGTACCTGGCACCTAGTAGATAACTGTAAAAGCAGCATGCACAATGATGAAGCAAGAGTATGAGATCTGCCACCAGAGGCCTGGGTTCAAATCTCAGCTCCACATCTAACCAGCTGTGTGACTTAGGCAAATTCAGCTTCTTTTGGCCTCAGTTTCCTTACCTGTAAAATAAGGATAATGATACTGCCTAGCTCATAGAGTTGATACAAGGATTCAGGAAGCTTTTAGAAATGAGCATTCCAGATGATAGGCACTGTTCTAACTCCTTTGTGTATATTTTTGCTCTTGATTTTCATTAACAGGTAGAGACTACATTACTCCTTGTGCCTTAGACCTCGGAGATCATGCATATTGGAATCAGAAAGGGCTAAGAAGTTCCCAGACATGTATGCAAAAAACCTGGTTTGTAGAATTCTGTGTGGTTCCACCTTTCCCAGTGGAGCTGCTATTTAGACACCTACAGAAGGGCCCCTTCAGCATCCATTCAACATACAGGCCTTCTCAATGTCATACAGTTTTCGACAGCCAGAATTTGTCACACAATTTTCAAGGCCCAGTGAAAAAAAGAAAATGTGGAGCCTCTTGTTAAAAAATCTTTAAGAATTATTTGGTTACAGAGGAGCCTCAAACCAAGCAAGAGACCCTTCTGAGCAGGGGACCCTGTGTGACAGCACAGGTCACACCCTGTGCAGTCAGCTTGCCCACAGCTTATTCTCTGGTAGGTTTCCACTGTCTTAGTTGCTTCCTTTCTGCCTGCCCAGCCCCTGGCCCCTGTGCCCGGAAATGAGTGAGCTGTTCACAGAGGCACACAGGTCACCAGATGGCAGCAGGCTGTGGACAGGGCGGCTGAAAGGCTCGCTGTTCTGGGAGGCAGGGACAGGTTTGGGAGTTTCAGTTAGGCAAAGTGAGTAATCCTCCACAACTCTTACACTCATTTTGAAAGAGGATCCAGTGGAGGGTAAATCACTGTGCTAAGCTCTGAGTTTTTAAAACATACAAAATAACAAAAAAATTCTGACAAAAGTACCACATTTTCATTGTTGTTAAATGAAAACACCATGCCATACAAAGAAAAGTTGTAAACATTTCTATTCCCACCACCCTGAACAACCATTAGCCATGACACCAATGATAATAGCTTCATTTTTTTCTGCCCCCACTATAAACCAGGGTGCAAACACTAGAATGCTATATTGCATATTTGAAAATCGCTAAGGGGATAGATCTTAAATGTTCTCATCATAAGAAACTAATGTGTAATTATGTGTGGTGATGGATTTTAACTAGACTTATTTTGCTGGTATATCACAATATATACAAATAGTGAATAATTATGTTGTATACTTGAAACTAATGTAATGTTATATGTCAATCATACCTCAGTAATAAAAAATAAAAAAGAATTGTAATTATTCCTATTTACATGAGGAAACAGGCTTAAAGATGTTCAGTAATTTAGCCAATATTGCTCGCCAGTGAGAAAGGACAGCTCAGCTTTGCCCTATCTTCTGAATCTTTAGTCTGAATCTACAGTCTATCTACTGTAGTCTTTATAGTGGAGAGGTCTGCAGCTGTGCAGAAAGAAAATATTGGAACTTTGAATGATATTTATTTTTATCCATTTCTTTGAACATGTTATTCTGCTTCATTCATTTTGACATGCTATTCTTTTGTGAAAATTTTTCCCCAGATAGAAATCAACATACCAGTTTTATTATGGTAAATCTGAATTGGACAATGCAGCCTGAGACCACAATTGAATTGACTCAGTCTTTCCACAGAATCGGGTGAACTTTTTGAGCCAGTTTTAGGCAGCAAGCAGGAAACCTTCAGAACTCCCCTGGCAGGGCAGAGCCTGCCTCTGCAGCTTCCTTTAGGAGAAGTAAGAATATGTACTTATGCTATATAGGTCGACTAGTCTGAAGGTGAAGGAAGACTGGACACTAGGCAACACTTGTACAGACATCTTTTGTGAATATTTAAAAATATATATGATACTGGTATAGTTCTACGTATACATAGTTGTATAAATAAATAAATGAATAAATAAAGTATACATATATCGAGAATACATATATGGGACTAAATGAACAAAAATAATTAGAGACCAGAATAGATCTGTTTTTATATGTGTATCATGTGTTTGAATATATTGGTATACAAGTTTTTTTTTAAAGAATGAATAATATGTATACTTGTGTTTTTTCCCCCTTCATATGTGGTAATCATCTTTCCATGTCAATAAACATTCACCTACATCAATATTTTTAATGTAAGTACTGAACTCTTCAAGTATTAATTTTAATAGGCAATATCCAATGTTTTAGAATAATGACCTGATATCTATCTTATATTTATATACCCAAACCCCATCCCCACCCCAATGAATGGTAGAATATAATTAAGTACCTGGAAGCCAGGGACTCTTTTTAAACAATACATCTCTTTTCTCCAAAGAATTTAAATAAGGGTCTCAAAGAGATATTTGTGTATCCCTGTGCATAGCAGCATTATTCTTAAAAGCCAAAAAGTGGATGCAACCAAAGTGTTCACCCATGGATGCATGGATAAACAAAATGTGCTATGTATATACAATGAGATATTATCCAGCCTTAAAATATAGGAAATTCTGATACATGGGACAACATGGATTAACCTTGAGGATATTATGCTAAATGAAATAAGCCAATCACAAAAAGATGAATATTGATTGATTTCATTTACATGAGGTACCTAAAAGACAAATTCACACAGAGTAGAATGATGGCTGTCAGAGGCCAGGGGAGGAAGAGAGGTATGTTATTGTTTAGCAGACATGAGTTTCAGTTTTGTAAGATGAAAAGTCATGGAGGATGGTGGTGATGGTTGCACAATAATGTGAATGTACTTAATACCACTGAACTAAGCACTTAAAAATGACTAAGATGATAAAAACAAAAACACATCTCATTATAACAGATAGGATTCAGTGGCAGTGGAAGTAAACTCCCAAGAACTGAGTCTCCACCCTGCAATGTGCTTTATCTCATGCAATTCTCACAACAAACCACTTGAAGAAAAGGAACCTTAGGTTCAGATGGCTTGAAACTGGCTCAGGGTCACCTACTAGTAGATGAGAGCTTGTCTCAAAATCACTTCTTAATCCAGAGTCCATGTCTTTCCCCAATGGCTCCTATAAAGGAGGTAGGATCATTGTGGCTCAGTAGTAAAAGGAACAGTGGACACTCAATTTGTCTCCATCATAGCCCCTGCTTGGTCCAGCGCTTTATACACTATAAGTATTTAATTTTCAAGAATATGTGGGGTTGAGGAGTGAGAAAAAGAAAGGTATTCCAAGGGTACTAATGAGTGAGTGCTAATTTCCTGCCTTCTTACCCTTAAGCTATCTCATCAAGAGACTAATGTTAGGCTTGGGGCTACTCCACTGATAACACCATTGAGCATGGTGGAGTCAACTGCTGCTGTTCCTCATTACCTTCTGTCAGGGACAGCAAGAATCCATGTAGGCCTCTTTATACAGGTGTAAGTTAAAATAGTCTCTCTGAGATAGCTGGAGAGACCTGGAGACTGTAGGCCTGGTCTTGTCTACATGAATTGTCATGGATATGTCACTCTTAATTCATCAGCTGTGAAATGAGGGTTCAGGTGCATCATTTAGGGCAGCCCTAACATGCTATGCTCAGAGCAGATGAGAATGTGCCCATTGTATGATTCTAAACTGCTTCAGCAAAAGAAGTTTCAGAACTTGATAGATGTTTATCCTGCCTGATAGTTAACGAAATTAAAATTGAGGGACTAATGAAGCCTCCAGGGAGTCTGAAGAACAGACTGCCCCTGACTCCTTATCTTTTTTAAATTATTTTATTTATTTGTTTTTACAGAGAGTGGGGAAGGAAGGGAGAAAGAGAGGGGGAGAAACATCAATGTGAGATGGAAGCATCAATTGGTTGCCTCTTGTATGCACCCCAACCAGCATCAAACCTGCAACCCAACAGCTTAACACTTAGAAGTATTTATAAATCATTAAAAATAAAATACAAATGCAACAAACTGATTTACAAAAGAACTTATTTGTATCTTTAAATCAATTCTTAACATAGAGTCATTTTCCAGAGAGAGAGAGGAAAGCTACTTCACAACAATTTTATTCCCCAAACATTTTGTTGATTCATTAAAACCCTGGCCTGAAATAAGACAGAAACATTCAATTTTTGTCAAGTCAGGTTTCTTCATTCTGCCGTAGAGGAAGGGAATGACTTTTATAAGTTTGTGCTGAAATACAAAAGTGGAGGCTCCTGTGTGTCAAGAGCATGAGGTTTGGAGCCCTGACCCTGCACTCTAGCCATGTGACCTGGATAGCAAGCTATTTACTGCTGCAAAGCTCAGGTTCTCTAACTATAAAATGTGACACCAACAGTGCCTATCCTCACAAGTTGGTGTGAAAATTGAACAAAAGTAATAATAATAACAACAACACATAATATTTATTGAGACAAATACTTAATTCCACAGTTGTGCCGCAAATGACTGGGCCTGCATTTGAACCCATGTAGTTAAGTACTAGAGCTCCTGCCTTCACTATGGCTTCCTCATTGGTGAGAGTAAGTACTCAGCATAGCACTGGCCCCTGGGAGCTACTATTGTTATTACTGTCACTGGCTTCCTTTTTTATATTCTTATCTGAGGATTTTTTAAATTGATTTTTAGAGAGGAAGGGAGAGAGAAAGAGAGATATTAGAGAGAAACATCAACTGGTTGCCTTCCTTATGCACTCCAACTGGGGATTGAACCCACAACCTTTTGGTGTACAGGAGGATGCTCACACCAACTGCTCTCCCAGCTAAGGCTGTCACAGATTTTAAAAGCCCTGAAAATAGAATGACATTTTAGAGCTTTAAGTGCTCTAGAGGTGTAAGGACTAGGGTAGACTTTCTTTAAAGTCTTTGATTCCCACCTCCTTCTTCTTTAACTACTATCAGGGTGTCCAGAGAAGCTCCTTTCACATGAGAAATAGCTGCATTTGGTTCCACAGCTGTATCTTGTGAATTAACCCTTCCCATTGAAGCTGGGTGACAATATATTCTCATTCTGACCTAGCAATTAATTGTAAATTGTAGTTAGTTGCTTTTTCTTATAAGCAGAAGTGCCCTAACCACATAGTCTCTTGGAAACTTCCACCTTTGGAGATGGAGAGAGAGAGAGAGAGAGAGAGAGAGAGAGAGAGAGGGAGAGGGAGAGGGAGAGAGAGAGAGATTAAAAAAAACTTGGCTTTTACAAACTCATTTGTAGCTGCTCAGTGATCAGGTCTTTTCTCCTTGCTGAACCAGCTTTCAGGAATTCTTGGCATTTGTCTGTGTTGTGTTACCCCAGTAGTTTATCTTTGCAACTTAAGGGCTGACTTGGAAATTCAGACTGTCAACTATTTCAAGAAAATGGAAGTCCTCACTTCACTATTTTAATTAACTTTCAGAGAGTGAGGTTTCCTACTGGTTATGATAATGTTAACTTAAAATACTCTTAAGGAAACAGGGCAGGAAGAGAGTGAGAACAGGAGGACTCTTGTTTTTAAAGGCATTCTGGGAAAAGGAGTTAAGTAAAGCCACAAAGGCAAAGTAGCAGACATTATGTGGAGAAGAGAGGGGAGAGGCATAGTTAGATCTCAAGGAGCATGAACAATAGAGGATGGAAATTAAAGTGTATAATAGAGATTAAGTACAGCCTTGAATGCCAGGTTAGGATGGTGGGAGGGTAGAATGAGAAACTGTGAGATTGTTGGAATCAACAGCCAAGATCAAGTTTATGTCTTAGAAAACTAACTGGGATTATGTGCAGAGGGTGGTGTGCAATGGGATCAGAATTGATCTGGGCACTCAGTGGCCATGGGGCAAAGTCTGTTTAGGCCTACAACTGCCATCTATTCATTTGTTAAATGGCAATGATAACAGTTATATGGAGATTGAATAAAATCAGAGATGGATGTCTTAAATAATGTCATAGAAAGCACTCAGACAAACAATACACACACACAAACTTTTATGGTCAGGTTGGGTGAAGAATAGTGTCTGAACAAGCTGGGGTTCTGATAAAAAGGGCAAAAAAAGGGGGCTGACAGAGGGAGAAATGGATGGAAGGATGGAAAAGCAATCCTGAGAGATGATCAAGAGAGAATGGTGATGTTATTCAAGGGCAGACAGTGGAAGAGGAGGTGGTCTGGGGGCTGGGATGCTGATGAGTTTAGCTTTGGAAATACTAAATTTGAGAGAGAGGGAGATATTCACAAGGGGTGGGTAGACCAGAGCTTTAAGACTTAGATGTTCCGTTTCTTTTAATGGAAAAAGCCACATTGCCCTTAGGAAAGTATTTGGGGAGAGCTTCTGGCCCATGTTTAAAGTTCAAAGTAAACTCAGTGAAGTTCTAAAAGCCAAAAGCTGCAGTCACCTACATATGAACAACAATACCATGGAATTTAGATTTGTCCCCTAGGTAGTCTTGCTAGAAAGCAAGTTCTTTGGAAGAAAGACCCTGTCCCATAATTCTGCATCCTCAGAGCCAAGATGGTGCTGACGCATTTCAGGCATCCACTAGATGTTACTGGTACAGTTATGCATTTTGTACAATTTTAATTTAGTGGTATCAAGGATAAGTACATTTCACCTTAGCTTTTTCCCTCCTTTAAGGAATTTCCCTTTGCTTGTTCCCACCTGAGAAATATCACTTAAGAAAATAATCACAGATAACCACAATTCTAACTACACAAAGTTGTTCACTACAGCATTTTTAATATTGGCAATAAAATGAGAAACAGTTCATATTTGAAACAACAGGAAAGTGATAAATCGTGTCTGTCAACTTGATGGAATATTAACCTGGAAATTGCAGAAACTATTCTAAGCACTTTGTAAATTTTAATTCATTTAATCCTCATAGCAATCCTACGGGGAATATACTATTATTATAAGTCGCACTTTACAGATGAGGAAACCAAGGCTCGGGAAAGATAAATGGCTCACTCTGGGTCATGTTGCTAGTTCTTTGATTCCCAGTTCCATGCTCCTACTGGTCAGCATTATTTAGATAATTTCAAACCTGTGCCCCCATTTCTTCAGGCTAGCAATCACTCAGGAACCCACTGGGAGCAAAGAGAAGTTAAGCAAACGGATTGGTTTGGGCTTGTCCAGACCAATTTGCTAACCCTGAAGTACTAGGGCTAAATGGTCTGGACTACCACAGGAATGTCCCTTCTAAAATTTCTTCTTCCTCTGAGGAAAGTTTCTGGAATCAACCTTTTTCTTCTGTTCTTTCCCCTGACATGTTATCATGGCTTCTCTAGACCCACATTAGTCCCAAAAGTCTCTTCAGAGGTGGCCCAGAGACTGGACAGGATGATGATAATGATCAGGGCAATAATGATACTATAATAATAATAGCCTAAGTGTATAGAGACACTGCCATGGGCAATGTTTACATACATTTGAAAAAAGATGGGTGCCCTTTTCTGGATGAGGAAGAAAGGCTCAGAGAGACTGGGAGAAAGTGGGGGAGGAAGGACCAGCCATCCACAGACTGCAAAGTATGAGCTTTTGGCCTTGGAGCCCTCATTTGTAAATCAACTTCAGACTCACCCCCTCCCTACATGATGTCATTCCTTGCATATCTGATCTTCCTAGGAAATAAGTTTCCTCCAGGAAAGACAACAGGAAGGACACACCAGATCTTGATGTTAATGACCTAGAAACTATTGATAATTGATCCCCATTTTATCTCCTGACATTTTCTTTTAATTAAGAAAATGGAGTTTATTGATATTTATGATTTCTTCAAACATATTTCCTAACCTAAAACAATTAAAAATAATAATATAGCACAAATGGAGCTAATAAGGGATGTGGTGAGAGGATCATGACATGTTAAGTGCACTCCTCAGTCATTCTACCAAAGTGAATGGGCAGCCAACAAGAGTGCTCCGAGTCTGAAGTGAAGCATTACTCCAGACTGGAAGTTTTCAAACTTGGAAGGCACTGGTTTGTTATCAGTTTGTTAAGGAACACACTATTCAAAGACTTGGCTGTGAATGAGCACTAGCTGATCTGTAAATAATCTATGGGTAAAGTTTACAGGGGTCAAACATTAACAATGTGGGGGTGAGGCATGCACTCTGCCATGTTGAACTGTTTCTACTTCTCCAACTACAACTATCACATTAAACGGATAGAGTAGAGCGAGTGGAGGCTAAATTCAAATGTGAACACTCTGTGACCAGTTATGCAGTTAGAACCAGTAAGAGATTTGGTGGCAATAATACAACTGTTAGGTCAAGTGTATGAAGGGTGAGGCCCCTTCAGGGCAGCTGCAAAGAGAAATCCCCTATTAATCCTTTAACTAAACAGCTGATAGATTTAATCTTTTTGTGTTTATGGTATAACTCTTCAAACACAAGATTATTGTAAGTTAAAAAAAAGTCAGCATAGGATACCAAAGCTTTTTACAGATTTCTTTGTCATGTTAACAGATGATAGAAAAAAGAACTTTGAGAGCTTCTTACTACAATTCGCTGTCATTTTGGATTGAAAAGTTGTAAGAAAGCTTCATTGTCGATTTATTCACAAAAAAGAATGGGTCTCTATTTGAAGAAGGAAGAGATCTCAGTCTCATGCCTTGGGATCTATTTTCTTCTGATTTTATACCCATTGTTATTTAAAATAGCATAAAAAGACTCAGCCCACGTTATTTTGCACAGTAGTATGAGAAAAGAAACCACTTTACCTGGTGTAATCCCCTTTGGCTTCCTGGAATGAAAAACAAAAATAGATGATCGATTTGTATTTATGTTAATTATGCTAAATGAACTTTACTCTTGATTATTTACCCCTCTTAAAGTCCCTGGGTTCTGTTTTGTTTTGAATAATGTACCAAGGAACACTTTCTCTATGACCATGGGGAAGAATGTGGTGTCCATAAGGAAACACTAGTAGTCATGAGCTAGTTCTTATTCTTAACATTAGAAACAAATATATCTTTAGAAGCATAGAGGATTATTTCTCCTTTTATGCTTCTAAGGCCACATGATAAATGCTTGTCTATTGGAATGGCATACTTTTTAGTTTGGGAGCAGACTTTTTAGACCATGATCCAGGTAAATCAACACATGCTATTTGTTTACTCCTTTCAAACCAGCATGGGGCACACTTGGTTTTTTAGTTATCAGTGCTTTTAGGAATTACAGGGCTCTCTTGGGGTGGGGAACACACAATACAGTGTACACATGGTGTGTTGTGGAATCGAGCACCTCAAACCTGTATAATTTTGTTAACCAGTGACACCCCATAAATTCAATAAAAAGGGAGAAAAAAGAATTAAAGGGTCCTTTATCTCAGCCTCAAGAAAATGTCAACAAAAGTTGCTAAATTTACATTACAATTGCAGCCACCGTAACAACTGCGGCCTGTCCGGTAACCCAGAGCTCCTTTGCAGGAACATGGTCTTAACTCTTCCTTCAGAGCAATCCAAAATCCATTTTCCTTTGATATACACAATCTCATGCTGTAGCTCATGCAAACTATGCTAAAACAGAACACGGTTGCTCCCATTTTTCATTGGCAAACAAGCAGCTGGCTTAGAAATCCATCAGCAACTGGCCCCTGCAGAAGTTTCATAGTTGCAGGCAGTTCACAAAAGCAACAAATGAAAAAGAGCAGCTGGTCAGTTCTTACCTGTAAAACCAGCCCCGCTAACTTGAAGACGGTTTCACTGTCTACTTCAATTTGCCCCTGTTGGTGGGAAAGGAAAGCATCAGTGCACTCAGGCCGCCCCTGGTTGTAGCAAATGGCTGTGGAGTTGGGGAAGCTGTCACAGCTTGGCACCTCAGTGTGGGATCAAATGCAGATCATACCATTGAGAGAAAAGGGAGGGGGGAGTGCAGAGCCTCCTCCAGGGTTAAGAGGAAGCCACATTGTGTGTTTGTGAGTGTGTGTGTGTGTTAGTTAGCTGTGTGAGTTTGTTTACAGAGCACTTCTAAAAGGAACATGAATGACTTTGAGGCTGAAAATTCAGCCTTCTAAATGAATAATTTATATCTCTACAAGTTTATTTTTAAACTATAATATTTTTTAAAAATCAGTTTAGTGCTTTCCTGAGATTTTTTCTCTGTGTCATAGCATGCTTATTTTGGTATACACACAATGCAAACATTATTAAAAGTATAAATTCATTCCTGTGACAATGACACATTGTTGAACTAATATTTGTAGCATTATATATAAAATATAAAATCTTAAGCAGTTATAGCAAATACTTCAAAGACTAAACTTCTGTTGCTTTATATTGACATTTGATGAGCTTTAATTTATCATTTTTTCATTATTTTATTTTTTTCCATCCTTTAAGATCTCAAATTAAAATAGGAGTTCTGGGCCTTAGTTAACAAAAATGCTCTTTCAGTAGCCGGATTGGGATTTATAAGTGTGTGTGGAAGGGGTATTGGATCTAACCACAACCTTCAAATGCACCTTCATTTATCTTATTAAATATGGTGATATATATAAATACTGTCTCTGCATTCTGTAATATAATGCAACAATATGTGGTTTAGAAGGATCTCTATTTTAAAAAAATATTGGTGATATTCTAGCTTGTAAGCGTACACAAACACAGAAACAATTCCACATCCCTTACCCCTTTCCCAGATCCTGTATAAATCAGCACTCAAAGGTGCATAGGGTTTAATGATGCGGAACTCTTGGGCCTGGAAATTGCCCTGACCTCTGCCCTTTTCCCTTCTACCTGAGAATCTAGGCTGGAGGGTTTTCCAGTTATACCAAGTACATCAATGAGGAGCAATTAACTACTTAATTGCTCCAGAGTAAATGCACACTCAGTGGATTTACAGAAGCAGTTAGCTCTGTGAGGTTTTCTGGAAGGATTATGCTTTTCTCTCAGGTTTCTGAGTGATTTCACTGGGGTTTTCAAAAAGAAAACAAAAGTCAAATAATGAAATAAACAAACCAAACACCAAGGGCATTACAATGTCAGCAAAGATAATTATCCATGTTTCTCTTGCATTACAAAATGAACACAAATTAACTTTATTCACCAACACCTAAGTGTCCCTTCTGAAACTGGAGGCAGTGAATCTGCTTCAAAAGTTTTCTGCTTCACAAGCTGAGAGGCCTATAGCCTTGGAATTTAAAGCTTGCCTATAATCTCTAGAAACAGAGAAACTATACAAAAAGAAGCTAGGTTGATGGTAGGAATCAATTGCCCTCTGTCTTTCAGGCAAGAGACTGGTTTTCTAATCTGGCGAAAGATGATGGAAACAGTTAACTCAACAGGTGAGGTGGGTGTTGATTAAGATTAAATTTTAGAAAGGTTAAAGTCCTTTCACTCAAAGTAAAAAACAAACAACAAAGAAACTAACAAAAATGCGTGTACAGTGAGAGGGGAAGAGGAGGGGGAATTCTAAAGCATCTTTGAATTTGAAATTAGGCTCAAATTCAAAATGAAAGTTGTATTTGTCTTAAAATCTTAGAGAAGAGAAAAAGTGGATTATTTGGGGCATTAAAATAACTAAAGCTGAATAAAATATATTGAAAATATTTGTCCACCCCTAAAGACCCCTTTTGGTCATCAGAACCTTAGGTGAGTCATCCAAACAATACTTTTTAAAATATTTTATTTATTTTTAGATAAATAGAATCTTTAGATATTTTCAGAGAGAGGGGAAGAGAGAGAAAGAGAGGGAGAGAAACATTGATTGGTTGCCTCTCACTCCAGCCAGGGGTTGACCCGCAACCCAGACATGTGCCCTTTGCTCTGTGGATGATGCTCAACCAACTGAGCCATGCTGCCCAAGGCCAAACAATACTCCAGATACCAACTTTTCAATTTAGTAAATGGAAGTTCAGCAGATAAAAAGATCTCAGACAGATACTGTTAAGGATGCTGTCAAATAATTCTCTACTTTAGAAGGGCCATTAAATATTAAAAGTGATTAGATGTGGAGCTGGAGCATGGAAGTAGCAGGCTGAGACAGCTCCAGCAGAGTGGGAAGACAGACGTGCAACTTACTTGTAGACTTTCTTACCCACATGAGGGGCCCTGACACAATCCTGGTGGAGGAGGGTTGTGGTGGGGTGGCAGGGGTGGGCCCTATTAAAATCCAGGGGTGGAAAGAAAGCATAATTTGGCAGTGCCCCACATTCTTTTATATACCTCAGCCCCTACCTCACCCTTGGGCTAACCTCTATTCTGGAAATTCAAGGCAACCTATTTTGAGTTCTGATACTCATGTCAAGGTTAATTGACTTTTGTATGGAATTCACCAAACCATGGATAAACCAGGAATAATACTATTTGCCTGATTCTTAGCAATTCCACATGGTGAAATTTAATTAAGACTTACACTGAACTCTAGAATTTCATGCCTGGAGTGTAAAAGTTCTTTAGAAACTCCAGTCTGGCCTAGGATAGAACATTTTTTTTACTCACAACCATGGCAACAGAGGTAACCTTATAGGTACTTGGGAAGCTAACACTTGAGAAACAGATCTTCTTAAAGAGAGAGGTAATTGGATCCTTCAGTGGGTTTATAAGACTGTCAAGGATAAACAAAGAGAAGCAGAGAAGTCAGTCAGATGATGTGGCTGAATGCCCAGAGGTAATATAAAACAGTATTAGGTCCTGGTGCTGCACTCTCATGGTTAATCTAACTGGATTGTGGATTCAATCAGTGGGTCACTGGGTTCAGGCTCCACATTGGACACCTTATTTTTTTCCCTGGCTTGTTGGCTCATTGATGGAGATATCATGCTAATGAGGTGAACTCTAGGTTTTTGCTTCCCAAGTAGGAGAACAAAATACAAGATAGTTTTAGAATGTGAGAGTAAATTCAGTGGAACTATGATTCCTCTTATTTTACAGATGATGACACTCCACAAGGACACGATCCTCAGTGCATTGTCCAATCCCATAGCAGTTATTACTCTAGACTCCCCGCAGTGCCCTTCCCACTCTGTCAAGCACTAGCTAACTTTCTATGAGTGTAATGCAAATATCTCACCAGAAATCTCCCAAAGATTTACTGGAATTAGGTACATTGGAAAAAAGACTCCAAATGCCCCTCCACTGTTGGTGGGACAGTATGTCATCATCAAACACATACACTCATAAATGAATGGGAAAATCATTTCTGAACACTAATTCTGCTTCTCCTGTATTGATGTTGTTGTCCATGGAAACTATTCTGCACTATAGCAATAGGCATTAATAACTTGGTCACAAATACTTAGAATTTAGAATGACTTGACAAACTGTTGGGAGATGTCAGTTTGCATACAAATCTATTAACAATTACTTATCTATTTTAGGGTTAAATCTACAAAAAAACTAACTTGTAGAACACTGACAAATAAATGTAGAAGAAATGAAAGAGACAGAAAATTACCACTTACAACAATTATAGTACTAATTGATTCAGACAGAGACTTCAATAGATAAAAGCTATTGGGTCAGAGTTAGAGGAGAAACAGGAAAGGATAGTGACATAGTCTCAAAGGATCTCACCTTGGGGAAAATTAATTACAAGGGGGAAAATGATTACTCTTCATGGTGAATTGAAACCTGACAGATACTGCCTCAACCAACGAATGAAATGCCACCAATAATTGCATAGACCAGCATTCTGTGCCTTCTGATAGTATGCAATGAGGACACAACTATATGCAGTGCTGTGCTATAAAAGTAAATGCTTCACAAACAGTAATAGGGGTAGGAGTAGAGAGAAGACCCTGATTTGTAGCATTTGTTGGTATCCATGGTGTAAATCCTTTCATGTTAGCTCATTTTAAGCTACCAATATGATATCACAGAACATGGCATTGGGAAAAAATGTGGGAATTTGCTCTCATAGCTGGTACTAGCTGGGTCTAGCATACCACTGGGTAGTATTCTTGCCAAATATACATCACTAGATCTAATCATGAGGAACCATGGAAAGAAACCAAACCTAGGGCTATTCTATGAAGCTTCTGGCCCATACTCTTTAAAAATGTCAGTGTGATAAATGCCACACACACACGCAAAAGGCTGAAAACTGTTCCAAAGCAAAGGAGACAAGAATCATAACTAAATGCAGTGCACCATCCTGAATCAAGAGAAGTTGTTATAAAGGGCTTTATTGGTACAACTGTATTGTATAATATATTAGGCAATGGTACAGATTCAACATTAAATGTTCTGAATATGACCATTGTAATGTGGTATTTATATAAGGGATGTCCTTGATCCTAAGAAATATTCAGTGAAATATTTAGGGATAAACAGTGTAACTAACTCTGAAGTGGTTCAGGAAAAAAATATCACACTTAGTTGTGGGAGGGAGGGAGAAAGAGAATATGTGCAAATGTGGCAAAATGTTAACAAATGGTGGATTCATTTGATAGACATACTGGCATTTGCAACTCTTCTGTGAGGTTGAAATTATTTCAAAATAAAAAGTTTTTTTTAAAGACATTTTCCTAGAGTGTAAGATATTTATTTGTCTTGAATGCCTAGTACCCCTCTCTTATTCTGAGTAGAATATCCCATTTTTTGGGATAATTGATTCTTTTTCTACTGGCTCTAGTGAAAACACAATCATACTTTTGTGGGAAAGTAATAGATACTGGGACCAGTATCTATTACATACCCAGCAATTTTTTAAATTAGAACTAAGGAAGAAAGCTCTCTCTCTCTCTGTCTCTCTTTCTCTCTCTGGGAACAAATTTGGGGAAGATGTGAACCAAAGAGAATCAATGTCTGCAGATGGAGAGAAGGGGGTTTCTTGACATTGGTAGTCAATGGTATTTACTGCTGAGCTGGACCAGTCTTCAGAATCTGGTTAAAATGCCAAAATTGGCAAGAAGGATGCCTTAGACATTGTTTAGCTGCTCTCACTTTGGTTTACCACTAGATCTGTAAACAATGCCAAGGGCAGATATGATAAGAACACAAATGAGTCAGTCAGTGGGTGTAGCTCCATGGAGCCTCTTTAATTCCTTCTCTGTGGATCCTTCTATATGGAGGAGGAATCTTCCAGGCCAGAGAGGCTCAGATCTGAGCTGACTAGTTTTCAGACAGTTACGCTGGTGGAAGAACCACATCAACACCTAATACCTACCTACTGTCCAACAAGGCAATACTTGCTAGGCCAAAGAAACATTCTTCCCTGTGCTAGTTCCTATTTTCTAGGTGTTATCATGCCCCTGGAAGGCCAGGCCATAATTACATCTGTATTCCCCTCTTCCTAATGTGTAAATGAACCAGTACTTTCTACTTTTTGTCCAAGTTAGTTGATACATTGTTCATTTTTCTAAATCAGGGTTTGGTAACCTTGGTACAATTAACTTTTTGAGTGAGATCATTCTTTATTGCGGGACTCTCCTGTGCGTTGTAATGTATTAAGCAGCATCCTAGGCTTTCACTCACTAGATTCTAGCAGCAGCTTTCCCTGAGCTGTGTCTACCAAAAATGTTCCCAGGCATTTCCAAATTACCCATGGAAAGCAAAATTGATTCATTTAATTCTCTAAGTTTTATTCTCAGTTTAAGCTAGCATCATCAGAAACCTACAAAACTGAATCACATAGTTGTTCCAGGTAAAATTGTTTTTGGAACCATGTTTTGGCGTTACTCCACTGACTTCTGTAGAATCGGTATAAGACACAATCCTCAGAAACTCATTATTTTAATAACTCCAGGTATGTTGAGGACATAGTCCATTCCATCATCTAATATTTCTTCCTCTGCTCCCTGGGAGAAGTTTCTGATTCTTAGGACTAGCATCAGCTGTGTTCCTTCAAGCAGCTGCTCTGTCTGGACCTTAATGACCACTGTGAGTTATGACAGTGATCATAAGCCCTTCTCTGTTTTGCTCTTAAGAGAACTTGAATTTCACATTTGTGGGCTCAATGCTTTATACTAAACACGATAAATGTTTTATACTAACCTTAACCCTGACAGCATCTAATTATTTCTACCTTTATTTTCTCACAGATAACTTTGATGTCATCTCTTACTTTGTTTTTCTTCTTTGTTGAGGTACATGCAATAAAATGCACAAATCTTAGTGTACAGCTCAATGAATTTTGACATGTATACATTAGCACGTATATAGTCACATAGCCATCACCCAGGTCAAGATATCAAACATTTTCTCTAACTTTTTATCTGAGGGAAATGTATATATTCTTATAAACCACATCCAAATCAATAAAATTATTTTTGCTAATTAGAAAAGTATAAAACAATACTGCAAAATTGTTTGAATTTGCAATTCTTTATTTACTAACCAGTTTGAGTACATATTTGCCTTACAATTGCATATTACTTGCTATTGCTTGTTTATGAAATGACCCTTTGTTCACTTACCTGTTTGAGAGCTTAGATGTAATTTGAGCTACAAATATTAACAGTTCTTCTATTGGGAACAAATTGTGTCTTTCAGTCTGTTCTCCTTTGATGTTTCTCCTCCTTCTTGCCTCCTCCTGATTTGTGAATTCAGATTGGACTGGGGCCTATTTCTCCTACTGGAAGAATCTGTGGGGCCTCAAGCAGGTTATTTTTTCTGAAACCCAGTACCTCATCTGCAAAGTGGGGAATGCTGAATTTATTGAGTTGTTAGGGCATTACGGGAAGTACATATACAAAGCATTTATCATATAGTCCAGCATTCAAAGACTCTGCACAAATGTTTGCCATGCTGCTTCTTATATTCCTAAATACCATTATATCTATGGTTATCTACTTCATTCTGGTACACTGGTCAATGTTTGTGTAGTTACATAACATTTAATCACTGTTATTATAATATGTCTCAATATTTGATAGGATAAATGTTTTAATTTTATGTAATCTTTGATAGGCTCTTTCACCTATGTTTAAAAGAAGTTTTAAGATACTCTTGTCAAGTTTGTTAAAAGGTATAATAACATATCTTCTTCTGGGATCATAATATGTCTCTATTGAAATTGATTTATAGTGATCAGAAAGCTTTAGGATATACCATAAAGGTCACATAATCCAGTGTTAGGGTTAACACCATATTTTGCCATGTATAATGCTCACTTTTTGCCCAAATTTTTGAGGGAAAAATAAGGATGTGCATTACACATGGGTAGTACACGAAATAGCTTGTATCTGCTCTTATGTTTTGTAATTATTTGTTATATAAAATTTCTTGTACCAGAATATGTTTAAAAATACATGCTAAAATTCCTTTATAATACAAGAAACAAATATCTAAATGTAAATAAACAGAAATTGAATTAAAAACTAAAACAAAAGATTTTTTTCTTGAAAGTCTGGGCTGAAAACGTGGGTGTGCATTATACATGGCAAATATGGTATTTTATGTTTTCCAGTATAAACGAGCTACTTTTTTCATTCTACTTTTTATCTGGTAATCATTATGTAGGATTATTATTTTATTGTACTTATATAACTTATATTCAATTTCTGCATCAAAGCCAATAATGCCAATAAGTTTTAGCTAATTTATTTTCATTTTGTAGGCACAAAGTAGAGTCATCTCCCAATAATATTTTGGTACAGTTCTTTGCAATGTAGGATGGTGTATTTGATTGCATTGTATGAAATAGACATTTTACTTAGTATATTAGAACTGATTTCTCTCCTACTAACATAGTGGACTGTAAGTTAGTTCTGGACCAACTTCTGGGCAGGGTCTACTAAAGCTTAATATGCATACCCCTTTCCTAACAGAATGCTTGTATAAGTCCACTAAATGATGGGCACAAGGATCTTCATGGCAGTGCTATTTCTAACAACCACATACTGCAAGCCACCTAAATGGCCATCAGTGGGCAAATTGACAGTGGCACATTCATACTATGAACTATTAGTCAGCAGTGAAAATGAGCAAGCTGGCCACAACTACACATAACATGGATGAATTTCAAAAACATAATTTGAACAAAAGAAACCAAACATTAAAGAGTATATGCTGTATGACTCCAGGTGTATAAAATACAAATTCAGCCAAAACTAATAAGTGCTGTTAAAAATCATGGTAGTGGGGGATTAATGATTGGAAAAGAACATGTGGGGGGCTTCTCAGTGGTTGGTAACATTCTGCTTTGTTGATATTGATGCTAGTGATGTGGTGCTCTCAATTTGCAATGTTCATGGAGCTGCACTCTTCTGTATGTGTATTATACTTCAATATACAGTTTAGAAACGAACAAACAGAACCCCTGATCTTCACTGTAGCCCCGTCATCTTATGTAATGGCAATTCTATCCTTAGTTGCTTAGGTCCAAGACCTCCATGGCACAAAGCTGGGCAGTGAGCAATCTGTGCACTGCATTTGGGGACTCTGCTTGTACCTTTGAGTACATTATACACCTTATTTATTTTCTTTATCATCTTTTTCCCTATGTGCCATTGCTCCTGCCTGGTAGGTAAGATCTTTAAAAGCATAGCTTTTTAGCTGTTTTGGCCCTAGCTATCTCTTCAGGACCTAGAACATTGTCTGACACACAGCACGTGCTCAATATATTTATAGAATATCAACTAAAAGAGTAGTAAGGTAAAAAGTTGTTGGGAGTATTTTTATCAGTCTTTTTTTTAGGGGAATGCTTCTTGTGTTTTTGATTCGCTATGCAGTAGATTTGACTTGGTTCTTAACTCAGAGTAAAGAATCCCAATTTTCTGAACTGTTAGAACATAGCCCAGGCTTCCTCAGTGACAGCGGGGAGACCTGTAAGCATAGTACCTGGGTGGCCAGGAGTAGACATGTAAACTCAAAATGCTAAGCACAAGGAGGTGCTAGATGTCAAAAAGTCCTCCACTTTCCTGGCTTCACTTTCTTAAAATGCAAAAGAAAAATAATAATATTTGTCTCACAAGTTCATGGAGTTTGGAGGGCAAAAAGGAAAAACAGATATAAAGGTGCTTTGAAAAAAAGTAAAAGTACAAGCATTGTACAGGCATTTTTATGGGTGTGTATCACAGTTTCAAAGACATGAGCAGTATGGCCGCCATCTGGGTAGACTGCTTCTCAGAAACTTGATCACAATGAAGATAGGAGCAAAGAAAAGAGAGAGAAACTTGTAGCATGTGAATTAGTGTTTGGTTGTGGGAGGATAATACAAATAAACATGTGGATATGGAAATGAGGAAAGAGAGAAAACTAACTAGACCATACTTTTGAGGATCAGTCCAGCTACAGTTTGTGTAGTGCATTTTACTTTTAGGTGGACAGGTGACACGTATTTTTGTTCTTGGGATGAAGTTCCAACTAGTTTAAATAGAAACCAGATCTTGGTTTCTAGCTCCCATTCTCCATTAAAAGGAAAAACGGCTGATTCCAAGGCCATGGCAGAATGACAGAATGGATTACAATGCATTGAATACAAAGGAAGCCACGAGTCCATCCTGATATTAAAAAAAGTATTTTTCAAAGGTTGAGATGGAGAAAAAGGGAAAGTTATGCTTTACAAGTGAATGCTAAGAAATTATGACGGTGGTAGAATTAGAGACTTACCATTTCCAATCACCACAGTGCTAACTGACTTGGCAAAGTCCCTACTGGAGGCCAAGACCACTAGGACAAAGACTTGGAAAGTACCTTAGCCAAATAGCTTCCAAGCATCATTTCCAGACAAGCAATTAATCACCTAAGGGAAATATGAAGGGAAAACTGGCAGATATCACCTTAACCAAAATCAGGGCTTACTGACATTGCAAGCCTCTTTTTGAGACACATTGAGAACACAAGATTATGTATGTAATGTTCCTGCCACAAGGAAATCATATTAGACTAGAGGATCTCAGACTTCAGTGTGTGGCAGAATTATCTGAAGAGCTAATAATGAACAGAGAGAGAGAGAAAGAGAGGCCAGGCTCATTAAAGTAGGATAGGATGAAATCAGTGTGGTTCTCTGTATTTTCACCAAGTTCCCAGATAATTCGGAGACATGACCAACATAATACTTGTTTGGAACCACTGAATTAAGAAGATCCATCTTTCACAAATTGAACTGAGAAGAGATATCCTAAACTGGCTTAAACTCCCCAAAATACCAGTATAAGAAAAGCCAAAGAAAGACTGGACACCTGTTTCCAATTCTGGAGACTAAAGTGTCACTGAATGCAATGTGTGGTTCTGGACTGGATTCTGGGTTAGAAAAGGAGAAAAGAGCTGTAAAGAACATTACTGGAACAATTAGACAATGAGAAGTATTTGACCAATAACTACACATTGAACAATAAATACATACTAAATACACACAATCTGTGAGATATGGGATTAATGTCATAAAACTCTAAACTCCACAACAGGCAGAGATCTGTTTAGCTCGCCACTTCCCAGCCAGCAGCACCTGTATAGTGCCTAGCACAGAGTGGACATTCAATAAATATTCCAGCAAATAAATCTATACTTCAAAACTAAACCTTTTGATGATCTTTTGCCAAATGAGGCTGAAAAAATCATCAGGACTGAGTCTTTCTCCCCCTAATTCTTATTTTTACTCTCCTCCTGTTTTGAGGTCTTGTGGTTACACTGTATTCCTTTTAAGCCCAGGAAGAATGAGATTGTCACATGGTCAACATCAGAAGACTGGCTCCAACAATCCTTTAACAAACTCTTTTACCAACATATTTTCAAAGTCAGGGAGTGAATATTTATGAGACTGCCTTGAAAATTAGAGGTGTGGCAATCTAAGGACAAATTGTTATGTGATGCAAGAAAGGCAGGGAGCCTAACTAGTTGAGGCTCTGCTAATAAGCATGGAAGTTCAAGGCACCCACATCTGTTAAATCTGGAGGGAGGCTACTGGAGAACAGATGAATAATCATCATTAAACAAAGGTTTAGAACCCACCTCTCAACCTCTTTATTTACCCTTGTTCGTTATAAGATTACATACAGAGTAGACTTTAATTACAGCACTCTAATTGCATAAATGCAGGTTGGCACCAATTTGCAATTACAACTTGAATTTGTAGTAGTGGACTGTTCTGATGGAGAACCAGTCATACATACATTTTTTTAAAAGTATAAGGTGCTTACAAAATAATCAAGGATTATCAGTGGGAAAAAATGATGACTCAGGAGCAAAAAAGTTATGGTCATGAAGTTAAAACTGAGCCTTGAATAAAGAAGCCCTGCTAAAGTCAATATCCTCTCTGGACATTTTGTATGAGTAAGTATGCAATGATAATTTTATTTTCAAGACTATTGTGCATTCCTCTGATTGTGTCTCCCATTTATGATTTTATTTTCCTGAAGGGCATATCACTTTGAAAATGTTTTCACCACCATTCTCCTTTTCTGCTATAATTGTGGCATGTATGCTCAAGTAATTCTATTTATTTTTTAAAAGATTTTATTTATTTATTTTAGACAGTGGGGAAGGGAGGGAGAAAGAGAAGGAAACATCAGTTCATGGTTGCCTCTCTCACGTCTCGTACTGGGGACCTGACCTGCAACCCAGGCATGTGCATTGACTGGGAATCAAACCAATGACCCTTTGGTCCGCAGGCCAGAGCTCAATCCACTGAGCCACACCAGCCAGGGCTCAAGTAATTCTTATAAATTAGAACATATTACTGCAGTTGTTTTTGGAATTTTAGAATAATATTGTCAATAACAACAAAAACCAGGAAACATTCAAATCCTAATCATCTTTTCCTGGAGGTTGGCATAGATTGATTCATTGAATTCCCAGGACAACCCTGTGAAGAGATTGCCTCATTCCATAGGTGAGGAGACTGAAGCTTCAGAAGGTAAAGAAGCTTAAGGACATTCCCTTCTCTTCTCTCTAAAAATAAATAAGTAAAATTAAAGAAAACATGAAAAAAAAGAAACTTAAGGCCAGTCTGTAAGTGGTGGAGCCAGGTGGGACCTCCTCTCTGCAGACCCCACCCCCTTCTTTGAATGGTCTCTCCAAAGAGTGAACAGTCTTGGTTGGTTTGAAATATACTTACTGACTTCACTTTAGCTGAGATAAACTGTACTCAAAATATACATTACATATTTTCCTAGTAAATTTAAAATGGTAATTATCTGTGGTCAACTCAACAGGTTTACCTGAAATATCGATCACCTAATAGATCCACATTACAAAACATTAAATATTAGGCCTACTTAATTATGAAATGAAAGTTCATAATTTCAATGAATTATTCAATGTATTCTTTTTTAAAAATATAAGGATAGCCTTTCAAACCTCCTCCACACTCTTCTTAAGCAGGTGTAACACTGCACAAAGCCAAATTACATCTGTTTCTAGAATGGGTTAAAAAAAGATAACAGATAGATGATAACTGGGTAGGTAAATGGATGGTATGGGTAAATTTGTTTTTGGAAGTTTCTTTGCCATATTCTTTTTGAAATATGTGATTATGTTTTCAAGGATGTCAACCTAAGCATTTTCCAAAGCTGGAAATGTACAAAGAAATTTGACATCTAAAATAAATAGAAAATATCTTAGAGGGTCTTTTTACCTGTTCCTAGATTTAAAAATTTTGTATTTTTAGCTGAATGAACCTGCTACTTCCTACTTCCATCCAAGCATTTATCATACTATCTTTATAACTTTTTTTGAGTCACAATTTAGCCTATTCTTATAGCCCATTTCTGTGCTATTCTTATAAGCCCATTCTTACAGCCTATTCTTATAGCCCATGTCTGTGACGATAGTTTACCAAAAGTACCAATATTGGATTTAAATGTTTTAAGACAATTTATGCTAAGCAGCACCATTATGGAATGCAGGTCTTCCCAGTGGATTTTTAGTAGGTCCTCTCAATGAGTTCAACAAATATTTGAGAGACTGCTGGTGATGGTGATATGTCAGTGAACAAAGAATTCATTCTGTGTAAGCTCACCCAGCTGGTGCCAATGGCAGGGACTTTCCTGGTTCTCCACTCCATGATTTGGCCCTTTTACCTCATGGACATCAGTTTTCTCATTTGAAGACCCAACACCTTCCCTTTCCCACTATAGAGAGGAGGTGGTAAAGGCATTTGACACAGGGCACATGGGAAGTCCCTGAGGGTTAAAATTGGCATGTGTTATAAGCTATTATTATGAAAACTTTGATTCTCACAAATTCTCACAAATGCACAAGGCAGCATATATCTAAAATCTCACAGCTTAAGACACATCATTTCAAAGTTATGAAAACATAGAGGGAAAGCCACATGAAACAGGGAGGTGAGATAGTCATAAAACTTTCAGTAGCCCTTTAAAATATGGTGTCAGATTTCTTTGTTCCTTCTGGTTTGGCTCTTCCTCAAACCAAGTGACTTCACTTGGTAAATATCAATGGTCAGTTGTTATGAGAAGGCATGCTCAGCTCTCCATGGACAGAATTTACAGGCTGTAAAATTCAGTTTCTGATCTTTTAAATTATTTCAGCATATTGAAGTGAGCTTAAGGATTAACACACACACACACATGCTCATACACACACACAATGACATAGGCAAACATTCCCAAACCCCAAATGCTAAAATTGTCAGGTTAGCAGATATACCAAATATTTTAGTTCTTCATAACTACCTAAACTGTTGGTTGTTGAACTAGATGGAATAATTCTGGGATGAGAAGCATGAGTGTAATGCTGACAGTAATGCATTGGTTACAGAGGAATGTGCTTAAAGTTCTCTTAGGTTAAGTTGAGGTGAGAATAATTCCTCTTGCTTAAGGCATTGTAAATAGGGATAGTAATAGTAATAGGGAAAGTACCATGAACATGTACTTTAAAAAAGCCTCTTTGAGAAGAATAGGTGGCTGAACAGTACTAAATTATCAAAATATCTTTCTAGGTTTTAAGACAATGTTTCTTACAAAAAGCAGTCACACTTTGACTATTCAGAAGCACATTATTGACTGTTGTGATGATTCATTTCTTTAAATTTTCTCCCATTCTTGTTTTGCTTATATGATAAGAAGGAAAAAGGAAAGTTGATAGTATTCTGCATAGTCTGGCTGAATGGTTGGGGTGGGAGAATATGTTGGAAGACTTGGCTCACATGATGTTTTAAGATTAACTGGACTCTCTCTATAAGTACTTGCTTCTCCTCAAGGCAATCAAAAGTTGATGACATTTTCTTGGAATTCAAAGAAAAGGTGTCTGAATCTAAAAGCAGAGAAGTATAAGCCCTGGCAGAGTAGCTCAGTTGGTTATAGCATTGTACTGATATGCCAAGGTTGTGGGTTTGATCCCTCATTGGGGCACATACAAGAATCAACCAATGAATGCATAAGTAAGTGGAACAACAAATCAATGTCTCTCTCTCTTTCTCCCCTTCCCCTCTCTGTCTAAAATCAATAAAAAATAAATAAAAGCAGAGAAGTGTGTCTACCAATCTTTGTAGGTCATTTTTACAGTGATTCTCCTAAACGTCTCCAAAAAATGCATAGAGCAAATAAAGCAACATCTTTGCTGAGACTTGTGTGCTTTAAAATCTGATCATGTGGTGTCAAATTGTATTCTAGCATATTAAATATAAAGGTTACAAGTACAATGCCAACTCTGGAATAGAATTTAGGAGTAGTAGCTCTATCATAGGTAGTAAAAACAAAATAAAACTGAAAGCTGAAAAAGTATCATTTTATGATGTTTACTCAGAATTGATTTTCAATTTGGCTTGATATTTCAATAAGCCCATCTTGTAAAATTTAATCAATTTAGTTACTAGTTTAAACTACATTTATATTGCTCACTTGAAAAATATTTACTGAGAGTTTCTAGTGTATGCCAGGCTCTGAGCCAGTGATGGGGACATAAAGATGATTAGCAGCTGCAGCTGACCCTGGTCCCAAGGAGTCAGTCTGGCTATAGGGTGGCATATACATAAACAGTTCAATACAATGGGAAGATAGTTAGAAAAAGTGTTTAAAGGATATTCTGGGGGTTGGAAGAACTTAACTCCCTGTAGGAAAGGGTGGTGGTGCATACAAGGGAAAGAGAGAATTGCTTAGTGGGCAAGGACTCTGGAGCCGAGTTCTGAAGGACGAGTGGAAATTTGCCACAGGGAAATGAAGGGAGAGAGAAGGGAACTCAGTAGAGGAATAAGAACATAAAAAAGAGACAGACATTCAGCAGAGACATAGTATGTTAAAAAGGCACAGAAGCTTGAGCAAGACTGGTATTAATCAGGAAATGCGAGGTTATTTCAGGATGACCACAGGATCATTGTGGGAAAAGGCTAGAGTGATAAACCAGGGCTTGTATGTCCTATTAAGGGGCTTGATATATAACAGTAGTAGTTACAATGGCAAAAATATTAATAGCAAAACAGTCTCTGTGGCAGACACTACTTTATATGCCATGTATATACTAACTCATCCATTGCTGTAGGAACTATTATTATCCCCACTTTACAGTTGATAAAGCTGAGGCTTAAAACGTTAAGTAACACACTCAGGTTGGAGCCAAGGCCATGCTTCTGAAACCAAGCTGCTTGGCTTCAGTCTAAACTCAACAACACTGTCACTGCACCACACAGCTTCTCAAGGGGCAGGGGCAGGCTAAGATGGTAAGTATAGGAGGTATTAAGTCTTGTTGCTTTTATGTTCTATAATGCCTCAATCTTGCTATCCATTTGTTTATTCTTTAATCATTCCCTTGTTTGCTTATTCATCCATTCATCAACCTTTTACCTAACATCTAGGTAAACACATGGAGATTCCAGCATAAAGAAAACCTAGTCCCTACCTTTAATGTGCAAGTTCATATTTAATGAAATAAACATGTGAATTTTCAACATATCTCTGCAATCCTTCCTTATGTTGCATACTGATCTTGTAATATAAGACAATAGGGAATATAGGAAGAAAAATGGACAAGATGAGGTTAAAGCAGACAAAATACATAAGTACATTACTAACAAAATGTAAAATGTAGGCTGCAATTGAAAGCAAATTTTTCTCAAACAAGAAAAATCCACACTCAAAAGAAAGAAACAGGTTAAAATGCAATTAATGCTCTAGTGTTGGCATTATGTGTTAATTCCTTTTTGATTGCACTTTTCTGAATTCTCTAAATTTTCTACAATCACCAAGTATTTTTTTCAATCAGAAAAAAACAATTCTTTCAGTTGTCTTTAAAAGTAGAACTTTCAACTTCCATGTAGCCCTGTCCAGTGAGAAAGATGACAGTTTTTCTAAGGAGATAAAGTGATCAAAACATGTTTTTATTCTCTTCCTACAGCTTTCAAGGGGTCAAGTTTAATGAACACATGGTTATTTTTGTCTTTATTGTTCTACACAGCAAAAAGAAAAAAAGGAACTCCTACCCTTCACGACAGCATGGGTGG
This sequence comes from Phyllostomus hastatus, assembly GCF_019186645.2. Lineage (NCBI taxonomy): Eukaryota > Metazoa > Chordata > Mammalia > Chiroptera > Phyllostomidae > Phyllostomus > Phyllostomus hastatus. Next base: position 26,564,953 of record NW_025333643.1, read on the forward strand.
AACTGGAGAGCATTATGCTAAGTGAAATAAGCCAGGCAGTGAAAGACAAATACCATATGATCTCACCTACAACTGGAACCTGATCAACAAAACAAATGAGCAAAGCAGAACCAGAGACATGGAAAAAAAGAACAAACTGACAGTGACAAGAGGGGTGGGGGAAGGAGGATAACAAGGGAAAGAAGAAGGGTCAAGTCAAAGAACATATAAAAAGGACCCATGGACAAGGACAATGGGGAGGAGGATGGGGTGGAGGACTGAATGTAGGAGGGGGGTGGATGGTGCAGGGGAAAGTAATGGGGAAAATGGGGACAACTGTAATTGTATAACAATAAAAAATTAAAAAATTAAACTAATTCAAGCTTCTTGTTAAAAAAAACATTGATTTGGAAAAACATTACTTTGAAGAAAAAGCTCTTCCATAAGTATAAAATAATAAGTATTTACACTATGATATACATTTTCCTACAGTTTTTCCTATGACTACATTTTATATACATAAAAGTAAATAATGAAGTTAAAAATAATCACCCAACATTTGCTGTTCTGTAACTTGATTCTTTTTTAAATTTAAAAGTGTAGTTTGGACATGTTTGCATGTCAGCTGAGGAGGGCTAGTCTACTCTTTTAATAATTTCACAGCATCCTATCATATGAATAACTGTAAATTATTTAATCTCTGGTGAAGCATATTTAGGCAGTTTCAGTTTCCCATTATTAGGAATAATAACCTAAGATATTTTATATTTAGTTTTTCATATTTCAGTAAAATCTTGCATGAGATTATTCCTAAAGTTGGTGGAGTGCTGAGTGAAAAGGTATACATAAACTTAATTTTAATGGACATGGCCAAATTGCCTTCCAAAGCCATGTGGGCTTTTAAGAGAGCTTAGGAGTCTCTGTGTCAACACAGTTAAATGTGAATAGCATTAAGATTCTAAGGACATTCTGTGTAGGTGGTATTACTCTAGTGCAGTGTGTGAGAGCATGTTTTGAGATGATAGTGAGAATCTTACCACGTCTGCTAAGGAAAAAGCATGCCTAACAAGGTTTAACCAAGAAATGGGGCAAGAAGGAAGATAAAAATAAGCGTGTTGCTAGTCTTGCAATAATTCTACTTTTTAATAGGATTACTAATGTTTGGCTAATTTGTACTTCTACATTTATTCAAAGAACAACGAGATGAATGCTAATGAGAAAAGAAAAGGGAACACAATGAAATCAATCAAAGCATTATGGAACCATTTTCTCCTACAACTTGATATGGTCTCCCGCTCAGCCTGGGACAGATGAGGTTCTAAGCACCTCAGTGCCCAGACCAACATCTTGATTGACTCTTAAATAGTTTTATTTAATAGACTTAGGTTCTATCTGTGGCCAGCTCTAACCTAGGGTAACACACAGGAGACTTATGGTTATATATTTTTGCTTTATTATGTAATGCTATAGTATATATTTAGAACACCATTTTCAAAAGTGTGGTCAGAATTCTATTAATAAGTATTCTTTGAAAAAAGAATTTCATATGCAGGTAAGTTTGAAAAATATTGGGTTAAAGGTAATTACATGTTTATATGTTGAAGAATTTCTTGTAGCCTTTAATATATCAAAGCATGTGGTAAATCTCCAAGAAAGTACTCTAAAATTTAAAGTTTCTTAAATTCTTTTTGGTATGAAAATAGCTTATGATTATGAGATAGAATCTTGAGCTGTAGATTTAAAGTACAGTATTTGTGTATGTGTGTGATTACAAAATCCTAATTCTGTTTGAGATTTCTTATATTGCAGAGCTAAGAAAATATCCAAAACTTCTTTTTATATTCTTGTAGGAAGGAGTAGCAAGTAACATCAGGACTTCTGGGTATGCTCAGCACCTATAAGTTCCCGGCATCTTTCACAACTATATCTTAGAATGCAACATCAGAGACATATTGCCTCTAAAATAAGCTCAATACACACCCACACACAAATGTACAAATGAAGGAATCTTTAGGACAGGCCACAGCAAGGTACCAGTACTAAATATTGTACTACAGATAATGCATAACTTATCAGAAATCCTGGCCCTTAGGAGGCACTGAAAAATTTTTACTGAATGTACATGAAAACAAATACCATTATTTCTGGAGCTAAACTGCCTGGTGATTACTACACTATTGATGAGCCTTTCACTAATGAGCCAGGCCATCTTATTTACCTTATTTGTGCTTCCAATCCCTCATCTGTTAAAGTAATAATAAATAACAGTATGGGTTGCCATGAGGATTAAATGAGTTAGATAGCACATGAGAAAACCGTTCCTGCACCTTAGTGAGCTTTAGCTGAGGTCAAGCTGCCTTCTTCCCCTACTACTGTGTATGATCTCTACCACAAAGCACTTTTGAACTCCATTTACTTCTCCACAGCGTTTGCTTTCTCATTATACACTACAAAAGAGACAAGGTGGACAATACTATTTTAATTTTCCAAGTGTGTCTTCAAATCACTGATTTAAAAATAAGGGGTGGTAAATGTGGATTGACTACTGAATCACAGATATGGTAAAGAGGCCTCCAAAAATAATAAGTGGGAACAAACCTACAGTTCTGTTTCATGCATTTAGGCTTCTCCAAGTTGACAACAGGTTGTCTAAGGTGGACCTCAGTCCACACGATAAGTGCTTGCTTCCACATTCTTGAGTCAGTTTTGGCATTTCCTCATATCTCCACTTGGCACAGGCACTTGTTTTGCAAAGGCAAGGTGTGCCCCTTTGCATTCTCACCAAAGAAGCCAAACAGGTTCAAGAGCCCTCACTTGAATGACAACTCAGACAACAGCTCTCTCCTGGGGAACACTTGACCCATATGGGCAGTTCCTTACTTTCTGTCAGGTTCTGTTCCAACATGAGTGCTAATGCACCTCTGAAGCATCCTTTTGAATTGGTTTGTCCCCCAGACCAGCCTGTAAAAGTCAATTGGCCCCTGATGCCCATAGACACCTTATTAACACCATGGGCTACGAGTATCAGCATGTACAACAATGTTTGAAATAAAAGAAAGACTGAGTTTGAACTCATGATGCAGTGGACATGCACCTCTCTCCTACCCCCTCAACATGCAGTGGGTACACAGTCCTTATCCCTTGAGAGGCAGTAAGTGCAGTGGTTAAACTCATGAACTCTGGCTGGCATCACACTGCCTGGGATGAAACTTGATTCCTCCATTCATTAGCTATGTACCTTGTGTGTGCTACATAACTTCTGTACCTCAGTATTCCCATGTGTAAAATGGGGGATAATAATATAACTTATCTAACTTATCTAATAGGGTTGGAATGAGAACTGAATGAATGAATTTATACAGTATGTGCCAACCTAGCAAATTATACGTATTCAATACTTGCTAGATGCTATGACCAGTATGCTGTGTAACAATAGCCCCTGAGCTGTAAGTTACTGCGAATACTTTTATTTCCCCAGACCAATGACTGAAAGAAGGCTGAGACAAGTGAGAGGAACTTTAAAGGGCCAGAATCTCCTGATGGTATAACTTGCCAAGGACACTTTACACCTATGAGCTCTGTGACATTAAGCAAACCACTTAACCTTTCTGTGCTTCAGTTCTATTTGTAAAAGGGGATCATAAGTTTACTTCTTTGTGGGCTATGGTGAGGATCAAATAGAGTAAATGCGCAAAACCTGGCACAGTGTTGGCATATAGTAATGTGTAGGAAAACATTGCCTTCCTTCCCACCCCCCCCTCCCTCCCTCCCTTTCTTCCTTCCTTCCTTCCTTCCTTCCTTCCTTCCACCAGTCTCAAAGCTGGAATGAATTTTGTACCTTCCCTTGCTCCCTGGTTTGTAAGGTGAATCCAGCAAACTCCTGGTTTGTAAGGAGTAAGAACGAAAAGGTATCTGTCTAGGGTCTTGTCTCTGGACCTTGATTCATATTTCTCAAAGTGAAATTTAGCATTTTTTTACAAAATTTTGCACTATTTAACATGAAGAAAACCTCATGATTATTCAAATAAAGTGTTCAGAAGAATCACCTGAGAACTCTTTAGAAAAGGCTGATTTCCTGCTCCTTCCTCAGTTCTGACTCTGGTCTAGAGAGAGACAAAGTGGCAAGAATTTGCTTGTTGAAAATGAGTATTGTAAATCTGACAAAAGTAGTCAAAGGTCACACAGTGAGAAATGCTGCCCTAATTTCACTTTGAAAAGGAAAAAATGGCTCAGTGAGGTAAAGTACCTTTCCTAAGATCACATAGATGGTATGGCTAAGAGGTAGCCCTGGCCCAGAGACTTTTCCTTAGAATTACATGTCAGTTTCAAGATCAAAACACAGTGTGATTTTTAATGTATTTTCTTTCACTGCAAATTATTGCAGGCTATGGTGGACAGAAAATAGAAATACCTAATCATCTGAATTACTTTTAAGGACAGGCACACATTAAATCAGTATTATCATAACCACTGCTGAGGTAGGCTTCTGTCTTGTGATGATCACTTTGTAAGCTACATAGGTGTCCAGTCACTGTCTTTTATACCTGCAACTAATGTGATATTGTATGCCAAGTGTACTTCAACAAAAATATTGTGGTTTCTAATTTATCTGTATTGTATATTTTTGATGTTCAATATTCTACAGAGTAAAAAACACCAGTTATTTCTTAAAAAAAAACAGAAAAAAATGAAGAAATTCTCAAAGCATTTTCAGTTGTAAACAGCCTCAACAGTGCTGAAAAGGAAGTAGCCATTCAATAAATAATGCTTGAATAAATATTCTCATATGTACTCATCTTTAGCCATGGTTGAATTTGGCCTATACAAGAAAGCTTCATAATTAGAGTTGACCAGAACTAGTTTCCGAAAGATCACTATTGACTTTCAGCTGATATGTAAAAAGATTAGAGAAAAATCCAGTGGGCTTTTGAATTTTTTAAATACTAGACTGGATGCAAAATTTTCTTCTTTATGGAATCATTCTGTCATTCTTTGGTAGAAACTGTAATTAGGCCCTGGCTGGATTGCTCAGTTGGTTGGATTATGAAAGAGGTTGCGAGGGCGGCTGAAATAAAGGAAAATGTACAGGGCACCAATAGTGATGGGAAGGAAACTGGGACTCAAATCAATGGTGTGGACCAGAAAAAAGAAAGAAATATCCAACCATTCTTATCCAAGAAAAGAATGAAGAAACGAGAATTCAAAAAAATGAGAAGAGGCTTAGGAACCTCCAGGACATCTTTAAATGTTCGAACATCGAATCATAGGGGTGGCCAGAAGGAGAAGAGGAAGAGCAAGAAATTGCAAACTTATTTGAAAACATAATGAAGGAGAACTTCCCCAATCTGGCAAAGGAAATAGACTTCCAGGAAGTTCAGAGAGTTCCAAAGATGCTGGACCCAAGGAGGAACACACTAAGGCATATCATAATTACATTACCCAAAATTAAAATTAAGGAGAGAATCCTAGAAGCAGCAAGAGAATTGGAGACAGTTACCTATGAAGGAGTTCCCATCAGAATGTCAGCTGATTTCTCAAAAGAGACCTTACAGGCAAGAAGGGGCTAGAGAGAATTATTCCAAGTCATGAAAGGCAAGGACCTACATCCCAAATTGATCTATCCAGCTAAGCTTTCATTTAGAATGGAAGGGCACATAAAGTGTTTTCCAGATAAGGTCAAGTTAAAGGAGTTCATCATCACCAAGCCCTTATATAAAATGTTAAAGGGACTTATTTAAGAAAAAGAAGATTAAAAATATGAACAGTAAAAGGACAGCAAACTCACAATTATTAACAACCATGCCTAAAACAAAAACAAAAGCAAACAACTAGAACAAGAACAGAAACACAGAAATGGAGATCACATGGAGGGTTATCAAAAGGGGAGTGGGAGGAGGAGAGAGGGTGAAAAGGTACAGAGAATAAGTAGCATAGATGGTAGGTAGAAAATAGACAGGGGGAGGGTAAGAATAGTATAGGAAATGTAGAAGCCAAAGAACTTGTATGTATGACCCATGGACATGAACTAAAGGTGGGGAATGTTGGTGGGAGGGGGTGAGCAGGGCAGAGGGGAGTGAAGTAGGGAAAATGGGACAACTGTAATAGCATAACCAATGAAATATATATATATTTTAAAAAGGAAATAAATGCCCTGGCTGGCATAGCTCAGTGGATTGAGTGCAGGCTGCGAGCCAAAGCATCGCAGGTTCGATTCCCAGTCAGGGCACATGCCTGGGTTGCAGGCCATGGCCCCCAGCAACCGCACATTGACGTTTCTCTCTCTCTCTTTCTCCCTCCCTTCCCTCTCTAAAAATAAATAAATAAAATCTTTAAAAAAGGAAAAGAAAACCCTTAAATCCGTTCTACTCTTACCAGACCTTTGTAGACTAAAGAAAATGTAAAAAAAAAAAAAAAAGGAAGAAAGAGGTTGCAGTTCCATCCCCAGTCAGGGTGTGTACAGGAGGCAACTGATTGATGTTCCCCTCTCAAATCGATGTCTCTTTCTCTCTCTCTCCTTTCCCATTTGTTTACTTATCAGTCAATCACTGGAGTTTTAAAGGCAACCCAAGTCTCAGAAGAGACTGTAATAATGCCCGTGGTGCTGGGGATATTTTAATTTCCCCATGGAATTAGCAAAAAACTATGCTCTAAATATTTCTGCTTCTAAGATTAAGAACTGGAGTATCGAGAACTGGATTTACACTCTCACCTGAAAAAAAACTAAAAAAGCAGACAATAAATATGAAACAACAATTTTCAAAACACTGAACATCAGGTAATGGAGCACAATGAAACTTGAAGAGGTAAACCCCATGGCTGTCCCTATTTATTGCCATCAGGTTTCCAAGTTATAATGGGAAAACACAGTAGGAGCGAGCATGGTAGTGTCTCTGAGTTGGGAAGGCAGAGCTGAGGGACTGGGGAGACCAGAATGTATAGACTTTGCAGAACAGAGTGTCTGAGAAAAGACAGCTACAGAGAAAGAATCCTGAAGCTCTGCAGAGGGTGTCCTTTGAGTACTCATTAGAGTTCTGATCACTGCATGAGTGGAAAGAGATTACCCAAGGTTGGAGAAATAACTATCTGAAAGGATTAAAGGCAAGTGTGCCTGGTTCTCACATAGGAAGTGGTGCTTGTTCCCACAAGCCAGACTGAAAAAAACTCATAATTCATGGGACATCGAGTAGAGTACTCAGGAAGGCCTCACTTGGTAATGGGGAATAATTAGTTCTAGAATGTGCACTGCTCTAGACCAGCCTACCATATCATAAAATTAAGACCTAAGAAAAAAATCAAACCGCATCCAAGTAACTAAAGTGTATCCTAAAACAAATGTGAAGAATATTTACAGGAATATAAAAATATGCAGCACCCCCAAAGGTTAAAATTACACAATGTCCAATACCCAACTAAATATTACCAGGCATGTAAATTAGCAGGAAAACATGACGCATAATGATTCAGGACCAAGATGGAGATGTAGGCAGAAACACTTCACTTCCTCCAACAACCAAAAGGAGGAAAACAACCAATTTAAAAACAAAGAACAACCAGAACTGCCAGAAAAAACATTTGCATAGAAGTCCAACAACCAAGAAGTTGAAGAAATATTTAACCAGACAGTAGGAGAGATGGAGAGGGACAGGGCGGAGAGGATGCAGCAAGGAGGCTAGAGGACCAGGCGGGCAAGGCAGTGGCTGGCAGATCACACTGGCAATCTCACATTTGCACTCAGACAAGCCCAGGAGAAAGCGGGGAAGTGAGATGAACCAAGGAACCCTGGGTTTCAGCACAGGAAACTCAAAATGCAAAAACCACTGGTTGTGGGAAAGATCTGTGGAGATTGTGAAAGCGGGAGAAACTCCCAGCCTTACAGGAGAGTATGCTAGAGAGATCCACAGGGTCCTAAAATGTGCACAAACCTAGACACCTGCAAATCAGCACCTAGAGGGCACAAACCATTTGTGGGAAGTGACGAAATGGACAGAAAGTGGGACAAGAGCACAGCAAGCAGCACTGTCCCATCTCCAACTCCCTCCCCTACATACAGCACCACAATGCAGCAAAGAGGGTTGTCCCACCCTGGTGAATGCCTAAGGCTCAGTCCCTTACACATAACAGGTGCACTGAAATGAAGAAATATGGCCCAAATAAAAGAACAGATCAAAGCTCCGAAAATAGAACTAAGTGATGAAGAGATAGCCAACCTATCAGATACACAGTTCAAAACACTGATAATCAGGAATCTCAAAGAATTGGTTGAGTATGGTCACAAAATAGAGGAAGAAGTGAATGTTATGAAAAGTGAAATAAAGGAAAATGCACAGTGAACCAGCAGTGAAGGGTAGGAAAACTGGGACTCCTATCAATTGTTTGCAGTAGAAGGAAGAAATAAACATTCAACCAGAACAGAATCAAAAAAATTCAGAAAAGTGAGGAGAGGCTTGAGAACCTCTGGGACAACTTTAAATGTTCGAACATCTGAATTATAGGGCTGGCCAGAAGGAGAAGAGGAAGAGCAAGAAATTGCATACTTATTTGAAAACATAATGAAGGAGAACTTCCCCAGTCTAGCAAAGGAAATACACTTCCAGGAAGTATAGGAAGCTCAGAGAGTCCCAAAAACATTGGATCCAAAGAGGAACACACCAAGGCACATCATAATTACATTACCCAAAATTAAAGATAAGGAGAAAATATTAAAAGCAGTAAGCAAAAAAGAGATAGTTACCTCCAAAGGAGTTCCCATAAGACTGTCAGCTGATTTCTCAAAAGAAAGCTTGCAGGCAAGAAAAGGCTGAAAAGTATTCCAAGTCATGAAAGGCAAGAACCTACATCCAACATTACTCTACCCAACAAAATTATAATTTAGAATGGAAGGGCAGATAAAGTGCTTCTCAGATAAGGTAAAGTTAAAGGAGTTCATCATCACCAAACGCTTATTATATGAAATGTTAAAGGGATTTATCTAAGAAAAAGAAGATAAAAAACTATGAACAATACAATGACAACAAACACACAACTATCAACAGAACCTCAAAACAAAAACTAAGCAAACAACTAGAACAGGAGCAGAATCACAGAAATGGAGATCACATGGAGAGTTACTGGTGGGAAGGGAGAGGAGATTACTGAGGGGAAAAAGGTATAGGGAATAAGAAGCAGAATAGGTAGGTACAAAAAAGTCAGGAGGAGGTTAAGAATAGTATAGGAAATGGAGAAGCCAAAGAACTTATATGTACAACCCATAGACATGAACTGTGGGGAGGAGATGCTGGAGAGTGAGGAGGGTGGTGCAGGGAGGGTGGCAAAAAGGGGAGAAAAAAAAATGGGACAACTATAATAACATAATCAATAAAATATACTTAAAAAACCCTAACCCATAATGAGGGAAAAAATCAATCAATCAAAACCACCCAAAACTTTTGGATATAAGAATAAGTAGACAGGACATTAAAACAATTATTATAACTGTATCTCATACGTTCAAAAGTTAGTCACATGCAAGATGTACAAAAGACCCGAATCAAAGTTTTAAAGATAAAATTCCAGTATATAAGATGAGAAAAATGGCAGATAAGATTAATGAAAAAGATTAATGAAACTGAAGACACAGCTATAGAAACGTTCTAAAATTAAACACAGAAAAAATAATTAAGAGGAAAAGAGCATCACTGAGCTCTGGGACAACTTCAGCTAGCCTAGGGTATGTGTAATTGAACATTGCAAAAGATGTGTTGGTGGGGATAGAAAAAACATTTGAACAAAAAATGACTGTGGTATTTCCAAATTTGACAAAACCATAAATCCACAAGTCCAAGGTGTTCAATAAATATTAATCACAAAAAATAAAATAAAATAAAGAAAGCTATATCGAGGCACCTCATAATCAAATTGCTCAAATTAATGGTAAAGAGAAAATCTTAAAAGTAGCCAGAGATAATCAAGTGTTTCACAAAAACAATAACAATGCCCTGTACATGTATAACATTTCTAAAAATAATATGCATAAAACAGAGAGCATAATAGCTGAGTAGGGAGAAATAGAAATATACTATTCTAAAGTTCTTGTACTACATGAGTACAAGATGAGTATGATGTTATAATATCACTTTAAGATAGATTTGATAAGTTAAAGATGTATGCTATAAACCCTAAAGCAACCATGGAAATAACAAAGAGTTATAAGCTAATATTCCAACAAAAGAGGTAAAAAGGAATCATAATATACAAAATAAATCCAAAAAAGAAGGAAAGAAGGAATGAAAAACAAATGGGACACCTAGAAAACAAATAGCAAGATGACAGACTCAAATGTAACCATGTCAATAATCACATTAAATGTAAACAGTGTAAATAACCAGTTAAAAGACAGATCAGCAAAATTGATTTAAAAAAACCAAGATGCAACTCTATGTTGTATACAAGAAATGCACTTTAAACACACATACACACAAATAACTTCAAAGAATGAAAAAGAGATTTACCACACTATCACTTTTCAAAAGAAACTTGGACTGGTTATATTATTATCAAACAAAGCTGATTTCAGAATAAAAATATATTACCAGGATAATAAGAATCATTTTATAATGATAATTAAAAGGACACAGCAATCCTAAATATTTATGTTCAAATAACAGAGCTTCAAAATACATTAAACAGAAATAAGTAGAACTACAAAAAGAAATAGAAAAGTCCACAAAAATAGCTAGAGATTTCAATATCCCCTGTTTGACATAAGCAGACAATTAGCAAGACATAGTAGACTTGAACATCATTATCAACTAAGTTGACTTAATTAACATTTATAGAACATTTCACCCAATACCAACAGAATACACATTCTTCCAAAGTGCACATGAACCATTTACCAAAATAAGACATATTCTGGAGCATAAAACGTGTCAATAATTTTTTAAATTTATCTTTATTATATTTTCCCATTATCATTTAGTCCCCTTATACCCCCTTTGCCCCGCAATCAGCACACTGTTGACCATGTCCATGAGTCCTTTCTCCTTTTTGCTCAATCCCTCCAACCCCAACATCTAGCTGTTATCTGCTCTCCATCCATTAGTCTGTTTTGTGTGTTAGTTCAGTGTGTTCATCACCTTCCCCACTTGAGTGAAATCATATGGTATTTGTCTTTCTCTGACTGGCTTATTTCACTTAACATAATATTCTCCAGGTCCACCCGTACTGTTGCAAAGGATAAAATTTTCTTCTTTTTTATAGCTAAGTAGAATTCTATCATGTAGATGTCCCATACTTGTTTTATCTACTCTACTATTAATGGACATTTAGGTTGCTTCCATATCTTGGTGATTGTAAATAACACTGCAGTGAACATAAGAGTGCTTATGTTCTTTTGAATTACTGTTTTGGGTTCCTTCAGATATATTCCCAGAAGTGGGATTGCTAGGTCAAAAGGCAGATCCATTTTTAATTTTTTGAGGTATCTCCATTCTGCTTTCCATAGTGGCTGCACCAGTCTGCATTCCCACTAACAGTGCAAAAGTGTCCCCTTTTCTCCACATCCTCTCCAACACTTGTTCTTTTCTGATTTATTGATGATAGCCATTTTGGCAGGTGTGAGATGGTAACTCATTGTGGTTTTAATTTGCATTTATCTGATGATTAGTGACATTGAGCATCTTTTCATGTTTATTGGACATCTATATGTCCTCTTTGGAGAAGTGTCTGTTCAGGTCCTTTGCCCATTTTTAAATTTTTTTTTTTTGGTGTTGAGTTTTGTAAGTACTTTATAAATGTTGGATGTTAACCACTTATCAGATATACTGGTGAATATGTTCTGCCATTCAGTGGATTGTCTTTTTACTTTGTTGATGATTTCATTTGCTATGCAAAACCTTTTTAGTTTGATGAAGTTCCATTTGTTTCTTTTTCTTTTGTTTCCCTTGCCTGGGGCGATACAGCTGATAAAAAATTGCTATGGGCTACATCTGAGATTTTGCTGCTTATGTTTTCTTGTAGGATTTTAATGGTTTTGGGTCTAACATTTAAGTCTTTGTTACATTTTGAATTTATTCTCGTGTGTGGTGTAAGAAGGTGGTCTAGTTTCATTTTTCTGCATGTATCTGCCCAATTTTCCCAAACATTTATTGAATAAACTACCTTTAGCCCACTGTATGTACTTGCTACCTCTGTCAAATATTGACTATAAAGGTGTGGGCTTATTTCTGGGCTCTCTATTCTGTTCTATTGATCTATGTGTCTGTTTTTATGTCAGTACAAGGCTGTTTTGATTAAAATGGCCTTATAGTACAGTTTAATGTTAGGTAGTGTGATTCCTCCAACTTTGTTCCTCTTTCTCAGGATCACTGTTGCTATGTAGGGCCTTTTGTGGTTCCATATAAATTTTTAAACTATTTGTTCTAGTTCTATGAAATATGTCTTTGGCATCTTGATAGGAATCGTGTTAATCTATGAATTGCTTTGGGTAGTATGGACATTTTAATGATGTTAATTTTTCCTATCCTTGAACATGGTATGTGCTTCCACTTATTTGTATCTTCTTCAATTTCTTTATTCAGTGTCTTATAATTTTCTGAGTACAGGTCTTTTACATCCTTTGCTAGGTTTATTCCTAAGTATTTTATTCTTTTTGAAGCAATTGTGAATGGGACTGTTTTCTTAATTTCCCTTTCTGTTAGTTTGGTACTGGCATATAAAAATGCAACTGATTTCTGAATATTAATTTTGTATCCTGCTACTTTTCTGAATTCATTTATCAGTTCTAGTAGTTGCTTGGTGAAATCTTTGGGGTTCTTTATGTACAGTATCATGTCATCTGCAAATAAAGAAATTTTACTACTTCTTTTCCAATTTGGATGCCTTTTCCTTCTTCTTGTCTGATTGCTGTGGTTAGGAATTCCAGTACTACATTGAATAAGAGAAGTAAAAGTGGACATCCTTGTCTTGTTCCTGATCTTAAGGGGAATGCTAGCAGTTTTTGCCATTGAGTATGATGCTGGTAGTGGGTTTGTCATATATGGACTTTATTATATTTAGGTATGTTCCCTCTATCCCACTTTGCTGAGAGTTTTTATCATAAATCGGTGCTGGGCTTTGTCAAAAGCTTTTTCTGTGCTTATTGACATGATCATGTGGGTTTTACACTTCATTTTATTTATGTAGTGAGTCATATTTATTGATTTGAGAACATTGTACCATCTTTGCATTCCAAGAATAAGTGTTATTTGATCATGGTGTATGATTTTTTTGATGCATTGCTGTATTTGGTTTGCTAATATTTTGTTGAGGATTTTAGTGTCTATGCTCATCAGTGATATTGGCCTAGAATTTTCTTTCTTTGTAGTGTCTTTATTTGATTTTGGAATTAGGATAATTCTGGACTCATAAAATGAATTTGGGAGCCTTTCCTGCTCTTGAATTTTCTGAAATAGGGAAGGAGAGGTATTAGCTCTTCTTGGAATGTTTGGTAAAATTCACCTGTGAAGCCATGTGGTCCAGGGTTTTTGTTTGTTGGGAAGCACATTATGGCTTCAGTTTCAGTAGGTATTATCTGTCTATTCAGATTCTGAATCTTCCCAATTTATTTTTGGAAGATTGTATATTTCTAGGAATTTATCCATTTTATCCCATTGTCCAGATTATTGGCACATAATTATTCGTAATATTTTCTTTAAATCCTTTGTATTTCTTTGGTGTCAGTTGTTATTTCTTGTCTTCAATTTCTGATTTAATTATCTGGGTCCTTTCTCTCTCTCTCTCTATCTTTTTTTTATGAGTCTGGTTAAAAGTTTGTTAATGTTGTTTATCTTTTCAAAGAAACAGTTCTTAGATTCATTGATCTTTTATATCTTTTTTTAGACTCTATTTCATTTATTTCTGCTCTGATCTTAATTATTTCCTTCCTTCTACTCTCTTTGGGCTTTGTTTATAGTTCCTTTTCAAATTCCTTTAAGTGTGAATTTAAATTGTTTATTTGAACTGTTTCTTGTTTTTTTTTTTTGAGATTGGCCTGTAATGCTATGAATTTCCCTCTTAGAATTGCTTTCCATGTGTCCCACAGATTTTGGTTTGTTGTGTCTTCATTTTCACTTGTTTTAAGGTATCATTTGATTTCTTCCTTGAGCTCATTGTTGACCCATTCATTGTTTAATAGTACATTATTTAGCTTCCATGTCTTTGCATGTTTTTCAGTGTTCTTCTTGTGATTGAGTTTTAGTTTTGTAGCATTATGGTCAGAGAAGATGCTTGATATGATTTCAATCTTATTAAATTTACTGAGACTTGTTTTATGTCCTAGCTTGTGGTCTATCCTAGAAAACATTCCATGTGCACTGACAAAGTATGTATACTCTGCTGCTTTGGGATGAAATGCTCTGAAGACATCAATTACCATATTTTTAGGACTATAAGATGCATGGGACCTTAAGACACACCTTGGTTTTAGAGGAGGAAACTAGGAAAAAAATTTTTGAAGCAAAAAAATGTGGTAAAATATTTAATAACATAAATAACATAATATTTCACCACTGTAAATGTAAACTACACTTACTAGCCAGGTAACCTACATTTGGACTATAAGACACAACCCCATTTTCCTCCCAAATTTTGGGGGAGGAAAGTGCATCTTATAGTCTGAAAAATACAGTAAAGCCATTTGATTTCATGTATCATTTAAGTCTGCTGTCTCTTTATTGATTTTGTGCATGGAAGATCTATCCACTGAAGTCAATGGGGTGTTTAAATCCCCAGCTATGACTATGTGTCTACCAATCTCTCCTTTTATTTATGTCTATCAAGATTTGCTTTACATATTTAGGTGCTCTCGTACTGGGTGCAAAAATGTTTAGTAGGGTTATATCCTCTTGTTGGATTGTTCCCTTTATCATTATGTAGTGTCCTTATTTGTCTGTTACTATAGCCTTGGTTTTAAAGTCTATTTTGTTAGATATAAGTACTGCTACCTCAGCTTTTTTTCCTTTTCCATTTGCATAAAATATGTTTTTCCTACCCTTTCTTTTTAGTCTATGTGAATATTTTGATTTGAGATGGGTCTCTTGGAGGCAGCACCAATATGAATCTTGTTTTCTTATCCATTCAGCTACCCTTTGTCTTTTGGATGGAACATTTAAGGCATTTACATGTAAGGTGATTATTGATAGATAGGTATGCAGTGCCATTTTATTGTTAGACTGTTTTCCTCTTTTTTTTCCTTTTTTCTCTTTCTTCTTCTCCCAAGCCCTTTAACATTTGATGAAGGACTGATTTGGTGTTAACAAACTCCTTTAGCTTTTTCTTGTGTGTAAGCTCCTTATTTCTCCTTTGATTTTAAATGATAGACTTGCTGGGTAAAGTAACTGTGGTTGTAAGTTCTTACTTTTCATCATCTTGAATATTTCATGCTGCTCTCTTCTGGCCTGAAATGTTTCTGATCAGTAATCAGATGACAGTTTAATTAGTGCTCCCTTGTAGGTAACTACCTGCCTTTTTCTTGCAGTTTTCAGGATTCTCTTCTTATCTTTCAGCCTTGTCATTTTATTTTATTTATTCGTTGAAAGATTTTATTTATTTATTTTTAGATAGAGGGGAAAGGAGGGAGGAGAGAGAGAGAGAGAAGCATTAATGCATCGTTGCCTCCCATGCACCCCCCACTGGGAACCCAGCTGGCAACCCAGGCATGCACCCTGACCAGGAATTGAACCAGTGACCCCTTGGTTCATAGGCTGGTGCTCAGTCCACTGAGGCAGGTCTCAGCCCTTGTCATTTTAATTATGACCTGTCTTCATATAGTCTTCTTTGGGCCCCACTTATTTAGGACTCTGAGCTTCCTGGACTTGTGTGACTTTTTCCTTCACCAGATTAGGATCATTTCTTTAAATAGGTTCTTGGTCTGTTGCTCACTCACTTCTTTTTCTGGTATTCCCATGATGCAGATGCTGCTCTGCTTCCTGTCATCCAAAATGTTTCTTAAGCTCTCCTCATTTTTTAAAATTCTTTTTTTCTTTTTTCTGCTCTGCCTGTGTGTTTTTTTCTACCTTGTCTCCCAAATGACTGATTTGATCTTCTGCTTCATCTAACCTATTATTTATTCCTTCTGGTATATTATTTATCTCAGCGATTGCATTCTTTATTTCTGACTGATCCTTTTTCATGGCTTCTATGACTTTTTTCATGCTGTTGAGTATCCTTATAACCATTACTCTAAATGTTTTATTTGATAAATTGTTAACCTCCATTTCATTTAGCTCTTCTGGAAAATTCTCTTGTTTTTTATTTGAGGTGTGTTTCCTTTTTTTCCCATTTTGGCTGATTTCTCTATATTTTGCCTTAGAATGCTAAACTACTCAGCCACTAAAGTGAGCAGTTGTTAATCTAATCAATCTATAATCAGAAGTCAGGTTTAAGTGCCACAGGGTGGGGCAGAGTAATTCTTGCAAGTAGGGGATTGCCTCCCCTCAGGCTGATACCATTTGGAGAAGCATGCTCTGCCTTAGAGAGATGGCCCTGGCAGTTTAGGTGATGACTTACCACATGGATCCTGGGGGCTGTTCCCTCAGTTCCCTCCCCAGAGCCACCAACCTCAGAGTCTCCTCAAGCATCTCTAATCCAGTCTGCCCTCCCTTTACTGGCACCCAGGGTACTGACTGCAAACAAAATTTTGTGCTTTGCCCTTTAAGAGGCTCTCTGTGTCTCCATCCATCTCTTCCTGACCAACAGAACCTTTGTTGCTTTCCACAGCTGGATGTTATTGGGGTTCCTTTCTGGCTCTGTTGCTATAGGCTGGGGAGCCCAGATTGGGGTTTAGACCCTACACTTATCAGGGGTAATCCTCTTGTCTCTGAAATATTCCTCCACCTGTGGGAGCTCAGCCAGCCCTCTTGCATCTCTTCTGCACTCTCTACCAGTCACATTGTGGTAAAGTGTTTTCTTCTGTCTCTCCATGGTTATAAGTCTTCTCTCCTGTTAGTGTTGGTTATTCAGAATGATTTCTCTACAATTTAGTTGTGATTCCAGATTGGTCCTAGAAGGAGGTTAGTGTAGCTTCCACTTGCTTCTTTGCCATTTTGGATCTCTCAATAATTTTAAAAGGATTTAATTTGTACAATGTTCTTTGACCACAATAAGATTATGTTAGAAATAAAAAAAGAAAGATCTCTAAAAATTCCCAAATATTTGGAAACCTTCTAAATAACAATGGACCAGTAAGTATATACCAAAAAGAATTTGAACATATTTTGAAGTACATGAAAATGAATACACAGTGCAGAATTTGTGGGATGTCATGAAATCAATACTTAGGGGGAAATACTATAGTACTAAATGCCCATATTGAACAAGGAACATTTAAAATTAGTAATCTTAACTTCTATCTTAAGAAACTAAATAGGAAGAATAAATTAAACCCAAAGGAAGGAGAAGAAAGGAAATAATAAAGATAAAAGATAAAGACAATAAAGATCATAGCAGAAATCAATGAAATAGAAAAATGTAAAACAACAGAAAAAATAATTTAAAGCAAAACCTGGGTCTTTGAAAAGCTCTAAACTGACAAACTTCTAGCCAGACTTATTGTAAAATAAGAGTGAAGACAGCAATTATTAATATCAGAATTGAGAGAGGTAACAGTTCCATAGACTGTACATGTCAGAAGGGTAATAAGGAAATACTATGAACAATCATGCCTATAAATTTGACAACTAATAAAAAAATGTTCAGATAAGAATGGAAGAAGTAAAACTATCTTTATTAGAAGATGACATGATCATTTATAAGGAAAATATGATGGAATCTACAAAAAACTACCAGAAGTAGTAAGTAAGTTTAGCAAGATTTCAGGATTCAAGATCAATTGCAAAAATTAGTTGTATTTATATATATTAGTAATGAACATTCAGAAATTGAAACCAAAAGATAGCATTTAAAATCATGTCAAGTAACATGGAAGACTTAAGGGCAAATCTCACAAAAATACCTATACACTGAAAACTATCGAACACTGCTGAGAGAAATTCAAGGTGGTATAAATAAATGGAGACATATGTTGTTAATTAGTCTGATGACTCAATATATTGAACTGTCAATTCTTTCTACACTGATTTATAGGTTCAGTGAAATCCTAATAAAAATCTTAGCATATTTATTTTTTTGTAGAATTGACAAGCTGATTCTAAAATTCCTATGGATAAAGTTTGAATAAATAAAACAACTTTGACAAAGAACAACATTGAAATTTGTTCGTATTTCAAAAAACATTATAAAGCTGCAGTAATCAAAACAGATGTTATTGGCTTAAATGTTGACAAATACATCAGTAGAATGGAATAGACAGTCTGGAAATAAACACACACATACATGGACAACTGATTTTTGACAAAGCTTAAAGGCTATGCAATGGAGAAATGGTAGTCTTTTCAATAAATGGTGCTGGAACAATTATATATGCTCATGCAAATAAAAAAAACAGAGCTCCAACTCATATTTTGTACCATAGATAAAAATTAACTCAAAATGGATCACAGACCTAAATGTAAAACTGAAAACTCAGAACTTCTAGAAGAAAATATGGAAAAAATTCTTTTTGACCTTCTGTTGGGCAAAGTTTACTGAGATACAATATCAAAAGCACAATCTATGTAAAAGTGCATTGATAAAATGGGCTTCATCAAAATGAAAGCCTTCTAGTCTTTGAAAGACATTAAGAGAGCAAAAAGCAAATCACCGACAGAGAGAAAATATTTGCAATCCATATAACAAATGAAGTACTTGTATCCAGAATACGTACACTCTGAGAACTCAATAGAAGGAAACGAACAACCCAAAGAAACTGGGCAAAAGATCAAACCTAGAGAAGACATGATGGTAAATTAGCATGAGAAATGCTCGATATCATATGTCATAAGGGAAATGCAAATTAAAACCACAGTGTGATATCACTGCATACCCATTAGAATGGCTAAATGAAAAAGACTAACAATGCCAAGTGTGTAAAAGGATGTGAAAAAGCTAAGACTCTCATGCACTGCTGGTGGGAATTTAAAATAGCACACCACTTTGGAAAACAGTTTTGCATTTCCTTAAAATGTTGAACATATATCTACCATATGATCTAGCCATTCCACTCCTAGCTAATTACCCTTGAGAAAAGAAAGTATACATATTCTTACAAAGATTTGTACATAAATGTTCATAGAAGATTTATTCGTAAGTCTCCAAATTAGTACAATCTAAATGCCATCAACAGGTAAATGGACCCCTTCATAATGTATGAGTGTATCAGATTATTACATCATACCCCTTAAAATTACACAATGTTATATATCAATCATATACCAGTAAAGCTGAAAAAAAAGGAAAAAATACAGATGAATGGATAAACTATTTAAGGTATAGCCATACAATGGACTACTATTCAGCAATCAAAAGGAATGGACTACTGATACATGCAACAATTACGGATGAATCTGAAAATAATTTTGAAAGAAGACAAAAAGATTATCTACCATATGGATGCATTTATATAAAGCTCTAGAAAATGTAAACTAATCTATTGTGAGAAAAAGTAAATCCTGTAGTGGGTGGATATATTCCCTATCTTAATTATGTTAATCATTTCCTAGTTATGGTATATGTCAACACTTTAAAGATTATATAATTAAATGTGTAAAGTCAATTATATCTCAATAAACTTAAAAAAACAAAAAACAAAACTCTGCTCTTGCCGAGCCTCACACCAATTGAAGCTGTGTGTGTTCAGTGGGCCATCCCTAACATTTTGGGAGCCTAGGAGATGAGCACAAATGTGGGTGCTCTAACCCACAGCCTTTCTCCCTTGTCTCTCCAGGCCAGACACCACCCACCTGTCCTGGGCACTTTCAGATTTAGGGGAATACATGTATATGAGCAGAAGAAGTTCACCACAGCCCCGGAAACAGGCATGGGGTCTGAGGTCCTGAGCACTGAGGCCATAACCGTAAAGGCAACACTGGAGGTGTTTAAAGTAATGCTAGTCTGCAAGGGGATAAGACAAGAACTGAGCATGTTTCAAACATAGCAATGTAACATGGCTGCAACATTCAAACATGGAGTCATTTTTCTAGCAATAAGTGTTTATTGAATTTTACAAAAGCAGTCTGTCTTTGATGAATTGGATACATATAAAACAATTTAATACATATAAAACATTTTTTAAAAAGATTCTTCACTGTAAGTAACTGCTTTAAAACACCTGGATCTGAGAAGAGGCCCCTAAACTCTCCTTGGTTTGAGTTGTGCTGAATGTGGGGCATACTCTGTTAAAAAGATTTCTGGTGTGACTTGGGAAGTTGCAATCACAATTTGATTGACGTATCTTTCTGCCTTTCCGGGTTTTTCTGTGTGGAGTATTAGCTGCATTGAAAGTAGTAGTGACTATGTGAACATGACTCCTTGACAGATAGCTGCCTTCCTCACTCAGAATCTGAGAAGAGCTGCCATTTTGGGGGGTGAGGCTGGGGTAGGAAAATCAACAGTAAAGATTATGGCTTTTTTTTCATTTGAACATTAAAACACGGGCAGCACCATTTCTCCCTACACCTTCAGTCTGTGTGGACTCCTTCCTTGGAGATAACAGGCACCTTACCTTGTACACACAGGACTTTGCATTCAGGAAAAACAGCTCCACAGTGGTTTTGTCCTTTAAAAATGATATGCTCTCAATATAAAATCTGAAAAATAGTAACACAAATTTGTTTCTTCAGATGTTTTTCCTTCTCTTGGCATGATTTCATTTCCTTATTTAATTTCTTCCAGAGCAATGAGAGAATTTTGAGAAACCAGTAGATGTTGTGCATTTTGTCCCCTTTGCAAAGAAATCGGCAACATGTATGTATGTAGGTGAATGTTTGCATATATGCTGATAATCTCTTAGGTTTTTGTGTGTTGGAAGGTGAGTTAAAGTGAATCCACAGGGGCATCCAACAGCAAACCCCACTTTCCCTGTGGGGCCCATTCCTTGACACACATTCTGGGAGCTTATAACACTTCAGACAGCTTCAAAACAGGCCCAAGTGAGCTTTGAAGGTTGAAAGCAGAGGTCAGCTGACTAAGCACTATGTAATTGAACCTTGAGGCCTGCAGGCAGTGCAGTGGTTTTCAGACATGTTTGGTATGAGGGCCCCACACCTACCATCTACCTACCCTCTTCCAGCAGGAGAGTTTCATCCTCCTCCTTCCTAGTCATCCTTTCAGGCTTTGGGCTTTCCCAGAGCTGGAAGCCAGATTCTCAGTAGTACTTAACCTTGGTCTTTTCTCATGCAAATCAGAGCATTCTGGGCCCCATCTCCAGATGGGGCTGGGGTCATTCTCCACATCCCCTTTCCTGGCTTTTGCTTGGTCACTCTGTTTGACCAAGAGATTGCAGGTCTCTTAGGAGAGCTGAAGAGAGGAGAGTAGAGTCCTTCACAATATCTGTTTTCATAATCCCGATAGGATGAAGCTGGGGCCTCTGGGGTGAGGGAGTGGGCCAGCCAAGGCTCCGTTTTTCTCAAGAGTTGGAACCCAGCTTGAATAATGCAGGAAGAACATAACATCCCAAGACAATTTACAGCTTGGGTCCTGAAAGAGAATTTACTCTCAAATGGTTGAGAGTCAGGATAAAGCTAGCCTGGCTGTGGTTCAGTGTGCTTGTCCTTAGCTCTGCAAAATCATGCCAGGCCTTGGGCATTTGCTTGCCCCCCACCAGTCTTCAACAATGACAAAACATTTAAAAAGTAAATAAAACTAAAAAAGGCCGTGGAAGATTTTATCACCGAGATGGTAAAATTATTTGAAGAATTTCACCTCTAATGTTGAATCATCAAGGGAAATTCCAGGAAGAGAATAAATCCATTATATTTGCACATACAAGGGTTTGTCTTGCTTATAAGTGAGATTAATGAAGATTGATGAGTGTTAGGTTTGTAAGAGGAAAAAGTTAAGGATTAAGGTAGAGAAGTCCAGGAGGGTTGGGGGTAATAGTTTTGGAATCAGAAAGATCTAGAACATAGAGTCTTTGTGTCTTTTC
This sequence comes from Phyllostomus hastatus, assembly GCF_019186645.2. Taxonomy (NCBI): domain Eukaryota; kingdom Metazoa; phylum Chordata; class Mammalia; order Chiroptera; family Phyllostomidae; genus Phyllostomus; species Phyllostomus hastatus. The sequence continues at coordinate 26,586,968 of NW_025333643.1, forward strand.
TAAAATGGGGTTTATGACTGCATTTCACAGGGTCTTGGGAAGAATTAAATGAGATCATATATGTAAAATGCTCTATACATTTTAACAATTAACACCTTTTTAAACAAACTATTTAACAAATTTTTGACAAAACTTTACTTTCTGGAATTTAACACTTCAGGTTTGAGTCTAAGATCCTTAGTACACAGAATGGGGATAATGATGCTTATTTAGGAGGGTAATTTAAATGAGATATACATAAAGTACCCAGTATATTGCTTGTCACACAAAAGGGATTCAAAAACAAACTTTTAACAGCAAAACTTGCAATATGTTAAAACAGTTTAAAGGACATGATGGGATTTGAATGATATCTGAAAGCTTGGATAAAACAGTGTTCTGCAAGATAAAAAGAAATCCAGATGGGGAAAATACTGTAGGTAAAGAGCATCTCTTTTGGGTGATAAACATTCATAATTTGGCTTTTACCAAGGCAGAATTCTTTATAATTTGGGTATTCTCCAATCAATTTAGTTTCTCCTGCCCTGACCACTGCTGGACAGACCAAGGCTAGTCACCTGACTCAAGAGCAGCTTCTGCAGGATGAGGGGTGTGGGTTGTAGCAGAATGGGTGAATTAAGGCCTTGTTAGAAGATCCTCTTCAGTGAGGCAAGGTCTGGACACAGCATTCATACATAATCTCTCCGAGAGAAGGTCAAGAGGGAAACGGTGGAAGCAGAGAGGCTTTGCAAAGCAGCCATGAGTCAGGGAAGGAACGGATAAAAGTCAAGGGCAGGAGCTGATGGAGCAGAATGGAGAGCAGTGAGGCTTGTGATGGTGGACAGAAAGCATGGGACCTGGAATGACCTCTGACACTCAGTTTCTTGCAGCTTGAAGGACCTTCTGGTGCAAGTAGGTGGTGGTGGTTTCCTGGTTTCTTTGCTTTTTAAAATTTTTTAGTTCTTAATAAATCTTTAATCATTGAAGAAGTATTTTTTCTTTTTTAATGTATTTTATTGATTATACTATTACAGTTGTCCCATTTTCCCCGCTTCACTCCCCTCTGCCCTGTTCACCCCCTCCCACCATCATTCCCCACCTTTAGTTCATGTCCATGGGTCATACATACAAGTTCTTTGGCTTCTACATTTCCTATACTATTCTTACCCTCCCCCTGTCTATTTTCTACCTACCATCTATGCTACTTATTCTCTGTACCATTTTACCCTCTCTCCTCCTCCCACTCCCCTTTTGATAACCCTCCATGTGATCTCCATTTCTGTGTTTCTCTTCTTGTTCTAATTGTTTGCTTTTGCTTTTGTTTTAGGTGTGGTGTGGTTGTTAATAATTGTGAGTTTGCTGTCCTTTTACTGTTCATATTTTTAATCTTCTTTTTCTTAAATAAGTCCCTTTAACATTTCATATAATAAGGGTGAGGGTGAACTCCTTTAACTTGACCTTATCTGGGAAGCACTTTATCTGCCTTTCCATTCTAAGTGATAGCTTTGCTGGATAGAATGATCTTAGATGTAAGTCCTTGACTTTCATGACTTGGAATACTTCTTTCCAGCCCCTTCTTGCCTGCAAGGTCTCTTTTGAGAAATCAGCTGACAGTCTTATGGGCCTTCCTTTTTAGGTAACTATTTCCTTTTCTCTTGCTGCTTTTAAGATTCTCTCCTTCTCTTTAATCTTGGGTAATCTAATTATGATGTGCCTTGGTGTGTTCCTCCTTGAGTCCACCTTCTTTGGGGCTCTCTGAGCTTCCTGGACTTCCTGAAAGTCTATTTCCTTTGCCAGATTGGGGAAGTTCTTCTTCATTATGTTTTCAAATAAGTATGCAATTTCTTGCTCTTCCTCTTCTCCTTCTGGCCACCCCTATGATTCGGATGTTCAAACATTTAAAGATGTCCTGGAGGTTCCTAAGCCTCTCCTCATTTTTTTGAATTCTCATTTCTTCATTCTTTTCTGGTTGGATATTTCTTTCTTTTTTCTGGTCCACACCATTGATTTGAGTCCCAGTTTCCTTCCCATCACTATTGGTTCCCTGTACATTTTCCTTTATTTCACTTAGGGTAGCCTTCAATTTTTTTTATCTAATTTGTGACCAAATTGAACCAATTCTGTGAGCATCCTGATTACCAGTGTTTTGAACTGTGCATCTGATAGACTATTTCTTCATTGCTTAGTTGTATTTTTTTCTGGAGCTTTGATCTGTTCTTTCATTTGGGCCAGTTTTTTGTTTTCTTTTGATGTGCCTGTTACATAGTGAGGGGTGAAGCCTTAGGTGTTCACCTGGGTGGTGCAACCCACATTGCTACAGTGTGACGATGTTGTGCGGAAGGGGTCCAAGAGGGAACAATGGCACTTGCTTCCCTCTCTGCTGGCTTTCAGTCACATCCCCCACTTCCCACCAGCAAATTGGGACCTTCTGTGTGATTCCTGTGTGGGTGGGTTTGTGTATGTTCTAGGACCCTGTGGGTCTCTCCAATGAACTCTCCTGTGAGACTGGGAGTTTCTCCCAGTGGCTTAACCCCCAACAGGTATTTTCAATCAGAGGTTTGTGGCTTTATTTCCCCATGCTGGGGCCCTGGGTTGCTCAGTCCATCCGCTCCCCAGTTGTTTCTCCTGGTTTACCTGCTCATGGATGTGGGATCGCTCAGCCCACAATCCGCCGCCTCATCGAGTACTCTCTACCCAGCTGCTTGTTTCCTTTCCTCCTACCAGTCTGGATGAATATGTCTTTAACTCCTTGGTTGTCACATTTCCATACAGTTCAGTTTTCTGTCAGTTCTGGTTGTTTTTGTTTCTAAATTGTTGTCCTTCTTTTGGTTGTGTGAGGAGGCACAGTGTGTCTACCTATGCCTCCACCTTGGGTGGAAATTCCTTTCTTTGCTTTTGCATTGTGTACTTTTATTTCTTTCCTCTAAGAAATTGAGCATGTTCAGCAGTAGCATCTCAGCTGTTTCCTCAGCTCTCTGATGGCCTGGCCATGCCTAATGCTTTCCATGTGCTTTGTTTAATTCTCACAACAACCCCGGAGACAGATATCTATCCTTATCCCCACTTCACAGATGCAGAAACTGAGTTTTAGAGCTGCATCTACATGGGAGGGCAAGGTCTCAATTTGAATCCCTGGGACTCCATACACAATGCTCTTAGGTGAACCTCCTCCTGACCACCTCTCCTCATTCAACCAGCATTTAATGCAGGAAGCTAAGCCCTAGGTAGCTGGGTACAGCTCAGACACAGTAAAATCAAACACAAAAACAAGATCACTGCAATGTTCCCTAGGTTAACACATACAAGTATGCTTGCTATCCAGTGCTGCAAAAACAGAACAAGAACCAGTGTGGGGGGCATGAAATAAGGTGACAGGTTTGCAATTCATATATGATACACCTTTTTAAAATTCAAAGGAGTAGTCTCAGAAGGAAGTGATCTTCTTGTCCTATGAAAATCTCAGTCAGATTGACAGAATGCACAATCTGTTTTTTTTTTTGCCAAAATTGGTAATTATTTTTACCTTTCACTTTTGATTATTTCTATATATATCTAGCAGAGAAGGAGTGTATTAAAAGCATAACCTCAAAGAATTTTCACACTAACAAAGTTCATAATAATTCCTTAGTATTTAAAATCTAGTCATTGATTTTTTTCCTTATCTGCAAAACTTTTTTTAAATTTGTGTTTGTGGTCTACAGCGGGAGTCACATAGGCAAAAAGCTGTGAGGGTTATTGGCTAATGCGAAAGAGGAGAGCACATTCCTTCTACTCAGCTCAAGCTCAGTCTCCAAGGCATGAGCATGTGACTGAGCCAGACCACTCAGATTCTTTCACTTGGAAATATCAATATAATTGGAATGACTTGAAGATCAAAGATGTTTGGAGCCTATTGTTCTGCCATCAATACCTTGATGAAATCTTTCTTTGGTTTCTGCTCTGTAGGTCTCTGCCTGGATTCATACCTTTTCTGAGGCCTGGTAAATTCAGTTTTTCTTCAATTCTGTTCACCACAATGGGTTACTGTTGCTGGCAACCAAACAGTTGAAATTAACAGTGGCCTTCCCATGTGCTAGGGACAACACAATTCTGTATGCATCTTTTCCCTTAATGTTCAGTACAAACAGATGCTATAGATAGAAAATCATAAACCTGTTTTACAGATGAGAAAACTGAGATTTAGAGCATTTTCTCAAAACCATATAGTGGAGCCATGATTAGAACTAAAGCCTATCAAACTTCAAAGTTCATATTCTAAGCCAATATGATATAATGCTTTCCTACAATAATAAGTACAATGAAGTATAACATGTACACAATGAAATGAGGCCCAAGGGAGGGATACAATGAACTCAGCTTATGATTTAAGAAGGAGAAGACTGCCAAAGTGAAATCCGTAGGACTAAGTATAAGTGTCCTCTGGGACAATTGAGCTGAGTCTTAAACAATGCATGAGTTCACCAAGTAATGAAGGGAAGAAGGGCCTTCCAGGGAAAGGGTATATTAGCCAGAGCAATCCTCTTGATAGTCTTCAAGAATTTAAGAAACCATATGCAGGGAAATGGGTGGCTGAGTACCAAATCATTTGTGGCTTATTCAACTCTGAACAGACACCTTTTTACTAGAAACTGGGTTGGCCTTGTTCCTGAAGCCCAAGCCCCTGACTACACTTTAGTTCTAGTAATCAGGTCCCTATCCTGTTTCCTACCACTTTCTGGTGACTCACCCTTCTGCTTTCTACCTGTCTGCCTTGGTATCCAATTACCTGCTTGCTGAATTCATGATCCCATTTCTCCCTCAAGGGGACCACTGTAATTATTTCATATTTATAGAGTGTATGAAGAGTATGAATGATCATCTGGGAGAATGACTCCCAGGTGCACCTATCAACATGTGCCATGAACTGAAAACCAAATCTAGGACTTCTTAATCAAATGAAAGGAACTACCCCAGCCTCATAAAATAAGTTTTTTGTTTCAGCCCTTTTTGGCAGAAAGATACTATTTCCTTTCTGCATGCTTACTGTGAGCATTTTCACTAAGATTTTGTGGAGATAAAGCCTATGGTTAAATATTCAGCATCAAAATGAACCTAGGCTTTTTGACTAGTAATATGTTTTGAAGACAAATCTCATACAGAGTAACAAAATTTCTTAAGAAGAGAATTTGTTTGGGGAGGTTTTGTCTCTACTTTTCACACTCCTCCCATTATCATTTTCCCCCTTTCTTGATGGGACAGGTGTTCACCTAACCATTCATCAGTGATAATAGAACATCACACCTGAATGACATGACAGAGATGGCTTGGAGGGGAGGCAGACCTGTTAGCCAGGTGACAATACACGTATGTTACAGAGCAGAACACTGATTGTTCACATGGGCTATCATTAGCTGTCTCTTATTTGTAGGTGGCCACCATTTTTATTGTGCCACATTTGCTCATTATGGTCAAAGTCAACACAATGGATTTAGAGAGATACTATTGGGTTGGCCAAAATGTTTGTTTAGGTTTTTTTTTTTGTATGATGGCTCTAGTAGTGCTTAGTTGTCTTTAAATTCACTCAAAACAATTTTGTTAGATTGTATTGTGACAGCTGACTATCAGCGTGCAGCGTGAATTTTTGTGCAGCTATTTTAATGTTGAAGAGGGGAGAAAATACAAAATTTTCAGTGTGTTATGCTTTATTATTTCAAGAAAGATAAAAATGAAACTGAAATGCAAAGAAAAGATTTGTGCAGTGTATGGAGAAGGTGCTGTCACTGATCAAATGTATCAAAGTGGTTTGTGAAGTTTCTTGGTACTATTGACATTTTGGACAAACATTCTTTGCTGTGGGGCTGTCTTATGCATTGGAAGATATTTAGCAGTGCCCCTGGTCTCTACCCTCTAGAAGTCAATAGAAGGAGATAGCTGACATACTCAAAAATGTCCAAATCAATCAAGTTATTGGTGAAAATAAAAAACATATCTTTGATTTTACAAAAAAACTAGAGACTTTTTTGCCTACCCAATAATTTGAACCCCAGCTCCAACACTAATGGGTCTTGGGGCCTTGGGACAGATGCTTGGATTCTCAGTGTTTCACCTTCCTTACTTGCTCCACAAATCAGAGAGAGCAGAGATGTTTTATTTTATTTATTTATTTTTAAGTATATTTTTGATTATGCTATTACAGTTGTCCCATATTTTTATCCCCTTTATTCTCCTCTGCCCTGCACTCCATTCACATCAGCAGTCCCTACCTTAGTTCATGTCCATGGGTCATACATATAAGTTCTTTGGCTTCTCCATTTCCTATACTATTCTTAACCCTCCCCTGTATATTTTGTCTCTACACTTTATGCTTCTTATTCTCTGCATCTTTTCCCCCATTCTCTGCCCTTCTCTGCTGATAATCACCCTCCATGTGATCTCCATTTCTGTGATTCTGTTCCTGTTCTAGTTGTTTGCTTAGTTTGTTTTTGTTTTTAGGTTTGGTTGTTGGTAGTTGTTTGTTGTCATTTTACTGTTCATAGTTTTGATTATCTTCTTTTTCTTAGATAAGTCCCTTTAACATTTCACATAATAAGAGCTTGGTGATGATAAACTCCTTTAACTTTATTTTGTCTGGGAAGCACTTCATCTGACCTTCCATTCTAAATGATAGCTTCGCTGAATAGAGTAATTTTGGATGTAGGTCCTTGCATTTCATGACTTGGAATACTTCTTTCTAGCCCCTTCTAACCTGCAAGGTTTCTTTTGAGAAATCAGCTGATAGTCTTATGAGAACTCCTTTGCAGGCAACTATCTCCTTTTCTCTTGCTGCTTTTAAGAGTCTCTCCTTAAATTTAATCTTGGGTAATGTAAGTATAATGTGCCTTGATGTGTTGCTTCTTGGATCCATCGTTTTTGGGACTCTCTGAGCTTCCTGGACTTCCTGGAAGTCTATATCCTCTGCCAGAGTGGGGAAGTCCTCCTTCATTAAGTTTTCAAATAAGTTTGCAATTTCTTGCTCTTCCTCTTCTCCTTCTGGCATCCCTGTGATTCAGATGTTGGATTGTTTAAAGTTGTGCTGGAGGTTCTTAAGCCTTGCCTCAGTTTTTTTGAATTCTTGTTTCTTCATTCTGTTCCAGTTGAATATTTATTTCTCCCTTCTGCTCCAAATTCTTGATTTGAGTCCAGGTTTTCTTCCCTTCACTGTTGGTTCCCTATTTTTCTTCTTTATTTCACTTTGCGTAGCTTTCACTTTTTCCTCTATTCTGTGACCATACTCAACCATCTCTGTGAGCATCCTGATTACCAGTGTTTTGAACTGTGTATCTGATAAGTTGTCTACCTCTTCATTGCTTAGTTCTATTTTTGGAGTTTGAATCTGTTCTTTCATTTGCACCATATTTTTTGTCTTGGCACAGCTGTTTGTTGCAAGAGGTGGAACCTTAGGTACTCACAAGAGCTGGTCAATCCACGTCGCTGAGTTGTGGTGCTATATGTGGGGAGAGGTCAGAGAGGGAACACTGCTGCATGCTTGGCTCTCAGCAGGCTTTCAGTCATTTCCCCCACTATCTACCAGCAAATTGGGCCCTTCTGGTGCTGATTCCCAGGAGGGTGGTTTTGTGTATGTTCTGGGACCCTGTGGATCTCTCCAATGAACTCTCCTGTGAGGCTGGGAGTTTCTCCTGCTGCTGAAACCCCCACAAACTTTTCAGTCAGAGGTTTTGAGGCTTTCTTTTCCCGCACTTGAATTCTGGGTTGCACAGTCTGCATTGTTCCCCAGTTGTTCCTCCCAGTATGTCCACATGCAAATGTGGGACTGCCAGCACCACCTTGCCTGCCCAGTCCTTCAGCTCCTGGCTTGCTGCCTATCCTCTCCACTCTGGTCACCTGTCTCTGCCCCTCCTACCAGTCTAGATGAATGTTTCTTCTTTAACTCCTTGGTTGTGGGACTTCCATACAATTCGATTTTCTGGCAGTTCTGGTTGTTTTTGTTTTTAAATTTTTTGTTGCCCTTCTTTTGGTTGTGTGAGGAGGCAAAGTGTATACACCTACACCTCCATCTTGCCTAGAAGTCTATTTTATTTATTTTTTTTAAGATTTTATTCATTTTTAGAGAGAGTTGAAGGGAAGGAGGAAAAGAGGGAGAGAGAAGTATCAATGTGTGAGAGATAATCAGTCACCTCTTGCATGCCCCCAAATGGTGACCTGGTCTTCAACCCAGGCATGTGTCCCAGCTGGGAATTGCACTGGAGACCTTCTGGTTTGCAGGCCAGTACTCAATCCACTGAGCCACGCCAGCCAGGTTCAGAGATGTTTTAAATGTGGTCAACAGTCAGCAGCCAGTGCATAGTGGTGATTATTACTGTATCATTATTATTCCTCTACTGAGGGAATGTAACAAAAGGTGATGACTTAGTTGGAAACTTCTTTAAAACTTAACTATAAAAGCAAGAATGGAAATTCCAGGTGTCCTTCCTGAGATCTTTTTTTTCAAGGAAGCAAAATGCTACAGAAGCACTGATTTTGACACAGAATGGGCAAATACTGTGAAATGAAAACTGTTCTGACCAGTTATGACTTTTCCTTCCCAACAGGGAATATTTTCTTTGAGTTCCAGGGCCTTTGCTATGTCTGAGTGATATCTCAGAAAAGAAGGTAAATTGGCAAGGGCTGCTCAATTATTTTGTGTTCTGAATGATGTTGAATTTGTGGCTGGCATCCAGTGAGGGATAAATTAAAACACCTCATTCAGCCATTGTGGGTAATTTTTATCACTCAGAGTGGCCACCTGCATAAATAGATTTTGACCAGATCCTAAGTCACATTCTGATCACGTTCATTGCTTGTAATGACCCTGCAACAGCATAGACTCACTTAATAATGATGCTGAAGATAGCAGTGTAATTTAAGTGTATTTCACTTTCTTCAGGCTATTATGCTGTACTCTGGGAGTCCCATAGGATCCTTTCATCTCTGAAAGGGGTGCGGTCCTGGTGACTTCCCTGCCAGGAAAACTCTTCCTTGCTTCTAAATTTCTAGGTACAGCCAGGAGGACCAAAGATGACCCTCCAGGTAAGCTTGTAGAAACCTGCTCTCTGTGCCTCTCCCACAATGGTATGTTTTCTGAGTTCTCCAGTGAAGAGCTAGAGGCCCAGGAGAAGAAAGTCTTCCTGTGACCTGTCCAAAGGGGAGGGAGTCTTCTTCCCCAGGCAACTGTTAAACATCAGGGTCATAGGCAAATTCCAAGTGCTTGCTTCTTCCCTTCAAAATTGCAAAACAGCATGCTCCCTCACTCCAGAGGAAGATAGAAAGTGTGCTCTGTGAATGAGGCAGGTAGGGGACAGGAAAGGTAAGCTCAACAGGGAAGGTAGGGCTGGGCCTGGTGAATAATGAAGACAAAGTGAATGGGTTAGCCCCAAGCCAGACAGTCCTAACACTTCCATATGCAAAGCCATATGTCACATTACAAATGCTTTACCCACTGAATGTGGTTGAAGCAGTCTCTAATATTTATATCCTAAAAACAGTTAATGTTTATTGAGGTTCTACATTACACGCTAATGCCTATAATCCTCTGAACCCCCCTTTACTACAACCAGTTCCAGCTCTGTTTTATAGATGAGGAAATAGGCCCATAATGGGGCCAAGAGCCACACAGCTCTCAGTAAATGGAAGAGCTGGGACTGGAACCCAAGAATGATGCTAATGCACTGGTTCTCTTTGGGTGGGTGAAGTGCACATGGCAATAATGTTAGACATTGTTGGTTGTCTTGATTTGGAGGGTGTTACTGACATCTTGAGAACAGAGGCCAGGATGCTGCAAACATCCTGTGTATAGTGTAGCTACTTACAGTGAAGTTATCTGGCCCCAAATGTCAATAGTGCCATTATTGATAAACCCTGCACTAAAAGCCAACCTTTTCACTTCTGCATCCTACATCTTTTTTTCACCCCTCACAATCCTGATTCTTTCCTTCTGCATTTTTGGTGTCACTCTGAGGACAGATCGCAGAGAAGACTGAGCATATTCCCACAAATGATGCCCGATGTTGGGTCAGGGAGCATACAAATATACAATCCTGTAAGAAACTGGAATCAGGATTGAGCACGAGTTTTGAAAGATTCTGTGTCTTTCTGGAACTTTCATATGAGTTAGGAATCTTGGATCCTCACAGATGGAGGCTGCTAACCAATTGCCTGGAAGTTCAAGAATGGGTTAGGTCACTTAGATCACATTAAGACAACTGATAGCGCATTCTCCGGGTTCTGGGATATCATGCATTCAGGTGGGAGTGTGGTGGGTGTGCAAAGAGCTCTGGCTAACTCACCCTCAAATAGCCTCTGGTGATCCACAATAAGAGGAACGACTCATTTCTCTCGGGTTTTTAGTCACATTCCTTCCCCAAAAGATAAATTTTCCTGTCCTCTCCTTATTGTAAATGACCAACTCTTTGATAGCTTTAAAATAACTCATGGCCATAAAGTCACAAACCTTTTAACTTCTCTTCCTTCTTCTATCAGTCAGACTTCTACTAAAAAATGATCAAGTTATATATTCATTGTAGGAAAAATATAGACAAGCAAAAAAAATCATTCCTACAATTGTTCTATTGGAGACTGACTACTGTTAACATTTTTAACTTTATTTTCCATCCATCTAAATAAGTGCAATCATGCCGCACATCTTGTTTTGTGATCTGCTTACTGGGAGCACCATTCCATATTCACCAGAGCCTTTATCTGTGAGATTGTATTCCATACAGTTGGCTCTCTTTAATAAAAATCAGGACAAATGATGATGACCCATGGGTTTGCTCATGATGCTTCCTTGAGTTAAAGTCTTTCTAAAGGCTGAAAATTCCAGAACCAGGGCTGGGTGCACTAAAAAGGCACTCAGCTGTCTTTCAAAGACTCTGTGTTTGCAGCTACTTTGATAAGAGAGGTGGCAATTTCTTTTACATCTCCTACTAGAACTTTCACCAATGTGGTGACTTCTTAGGCTTGAGTGTCACAGACAATGCTTCAGGGTACCTCTGATGGTCCCTTATAGCCCTGGGGCACAGAAAAGGTGACTTGGAAAGAGGAGAAGGAAAAGGGGAAGAGGAGGGAAAGACTAGAAAGAAGAAAAGAACACTAGAGGTATTCAGAAGAATGGGGGTGAAAGATGTCAAGATCTTGGCTTTGCATGTGGCTGAGCAGTACCAGCCTGAGCTACCTCCACTTGCCCTCCCTGGAGGGAATGGGAGCTTTTCTCATGAGGTCACACCAAGTCCCTATTCTCTGATTTAAACTGTTGCTCACTATCAAGCTTTTCAAATGCTCACATCTGGGCTGCATTACCAAAGAGGCCAATGTGTTTGGGGAAGATAATTTACTCAGCAGATAACAATAACAAGCTCCTGCCTGAGAATTCCACCAGCATCCAGAGGGAGTTGGGACTCACATGGAAATGGAGACTTGGTTAAATGAATTATGGTGTATAAATAAATTATGTGTCACTGGGACACACATGTCATGTACATATTTAGCATATATCATTGAGATATTATAACTGAAGAAAAGACAACTGTTTAATAAAGGGGGAACTAAGTGCCCTCACCTTAAATGTTTTCTTTGCTCCACGCAGAAGCAGCAGGCATTTCTAAGCTGCTCCCTGCATTCTGGGAAATAATAGCCAGGAGAAGTCTTACCTCCCAAAGCTGTAGGACTCCAGGGCTTAGTTCAGGAATCAATTAGCCATATTTAGCCCAGTGCCTGACCCAAGATTAATGTTATATTTCAATAGAGAGGAAAGTTCTGGAGAGAAAAACTAGTATGATATTTTCTGTTTTTCAAAAATGCTACAATGAAAAAAGGTGATATTTTATTATGTTTACATAATACTTTACAAAATAATTTTGTGCCTCCTGATCTCTCTTTACTACTCACAACCAACTTGTCCAAGACCATGCTCACCATCTCCAGGGCACCAGAATCTGGGCCAGGAATGCAGGTGGGTCTGGGGATTTGGGGGTTGGAGGGGCGTGACTGTGTCATTCGAAAAATTTCACAGGATAATCCCTATATCCCCTCCCTGGGAGAAGCTCTGAAAAGTAATGTACTTTACATCTAATCTCTTTCACTAAAGGGACCAATTATTCACTATAAAAATGCCGTAACTTACTGAACCTATCTTCACTGTTGGCATTGGATACTTTCCTTTCTCCCTGTGCATTGACAACTCGGTGGCTGCACAGCTTGGTGATCGTGAATGAGACTGTCACCGAAGTTGCAGTGCACACAGCTTACCTTGCTGATGGGAGAGGCAATGAAAATGACCTTGCTATATTGAGAGGTCTTGGGTGTTTTCAGAGGTTCCTATAGTGACCACATATCCAACAAAGTCAAACACTGTTGTTGGCTCTGTTCTTCAGGGAATATTTAGTAATGCTGGCAACCTAGAGAGTTGGTGCTGGTGTCTGCTGTGATGTAACTATCACCATCCATTCTGTTTTCTTGAAAGAGGAGGCCAGAGGCCCCCTGAAAGAATGACTTCACCAAATGCACAGCAGCCAAATTGGTAGGACCTCTAAGAACTACATTTCATTCAATGACCTCTGTCAAGTTCCCATAATTTTTTGGTGTGTGTTTTTGCTTGATCATTTCTTTAATTAAATTGGAGTTGCAACAAGTACTTAATTAGAATAATAACAAAGACTATTATTATCTCACTATTCTGTTGGGAGGAAGAATTAAGTGAATAATTAAAAACTTTATAAGGGTGTTAAACATGAAGTCATCATGCCAAGTGATTGTGGGGCACTCTAGAGATAATACTAAGTAAGTGCTGAAATTCAGGGACAAGCTGCAGGATACTCTGGCATCTCAAGAACTTGCTCCAAAAAGATAGGGTGGCTTTATGATGACTGTACAAAAGGGAAGACATAGTTTCCTCCACTAGTATTTTGAGACCAACAGTAGACCAGATAATAGCTGTCAAAGAACTAGAACACAGGCCTGGTTACTAAATATGTGGCACTTGTTAAATTCTCTGAAGATGTAACACTTCCACTAAGTTCTCCACAAACACTGCATGTGTGCACAAAGATTGGAGTACCTGAAATTGAGATGCTTAATAGGAGACTGGATAGCTCAATTATGGAAGCTCAAAAGTAGATTTTTTTCCACCTAATGAATGATCTTGAAGTAAAAAAATAGTTACCAAACAACTTATAACCCTTATTTTTCTTTAAGAAGGGGAATGAATTGGGGGTAGAGGTTAAAAAAGAAGCATGGCAGAGAGTAATTTTTATTTTTCACAGTACACTTTCATGTAGTTGGAAATGTTTACAGTGATAATTCTTTGTAAAAAACCTGATATATGTTGAGCCATTTTCCCTACATAATACAAGATTAAAATTTCTTTATCCTCTGACCCCTGTTTTATTACTAATAGAATTTTTTCCTCTTCCTTGCTGGCTTATGTTTGTCTTTTTTGCATTTCCATGGACACAAGCAGTGGACTCATGTCACACTGCTCCCAAGAAGCTCCTGTGTTTTTCTTTTAGATTTCTGTGCATTTTTCCATACTGGCTGCATTCCTAGACAAATTTCCATTATACTCTCCATTCCTGGGGTTTAAAAATGTAATTTCTGGTGGTGAAAAGAAATTCTAAACCAGATTTCAGAGCAGAAAGCAGAAATCAAATTGGGGTTGTCACCACTTCATTTACTGAGTAAAGAGTAGCTACCATCTACAATCACCATCAATTTCGATTATAAAAAGATCCTTAAAGAAAAAGGGAGGACAACTTATTACCACACTTTTGGATTTCATGGAACACACTGAAGTTAAAGAAAAAAAGTGTGAAAATCAACGTGATTTTCCTTAATCATAGTATAAAACCCCCACAAAAGAAAAATAAGAAGCTTCCACTATCATGTCATAAAACAAAGTACATTTCAACATCCAAAAAATAACATAAACTCAAACTAAAGGAATATTTTTCAGGTTGATATAGATTTATGGCAAATCTATTATCTTAGCTTATTTTATCATATTTGGCTTCAGACCAGGAAAGCAAAATTTATCAAATTCAGGATAGTGGGGAGAGGGGCTTTTAACAAAATTGGTAATGTCTTATTTCTTAAGCTAGATACAGGGACATAAATGTTACTATTCATAACATTTCATTTATCTTAGAGTGTGAATAATTAACATGAAAAATATTTCCATCATGGCCTGGTTTTAAGAAATCAGAGATTTAATGAATATATCCATTGCAGGAGGAAATGACCCATCCCCTGTTCCCCACCCCTGGCATGATTACACGACTTACTGAAGCAGAGCTCAGGGAACAGTCAAGGACTACACTGTTCTTGGCAGTCTCTCTGTCTGCCTGCTAGCTGACTTCATATTTCTGTAGTGCTAAAATCATTCTTTCAGTGAGCATTTGTTTGCATTTTATCTTCTATTCAAATTAAAGGTGTGAAATTATATAAATTCAATTATTTCCACAGTTTCTATAAAGCATTCCTACAGAAAATGTAATTATAAAAGTTTGCCATAATTCAAATATAAAAATTGTAAAGTATGTTACCTAAAGTATAGTACCTATAAATTATAGGTACTATAAACCTAGGTACATAGATTTTTAAATTGATCCAAGATGATTTGAGTAATAAAGGTAGGTGATCCTATCCTTCATCTTCAAAGAAAACCATTCTTGTATGGTAACTTGGTCCCCAGACTAAGGAAGTAGAGAATCTCTTTCACATAATAGTATTTTGATAGGTTGCTTCTTTTTTAAATTCTTGATCTCTGATTACCAGAATTTTTTCTTTTTTTAAAGGGAGGTAGGGGATGTTGGGTATGTCTCTAGATACATACCTCACAGCAAAGTACAAAATGGTTGGGCCTGGTTTTTTGGGCAAATCATGGTCAAGAACTCGGTGATCTAACTGCAACCAGTTCTGCTGACCTCTGTGAGAGAAAAGCAAAAAACAAAACAAAACAAAAAAATGGTTAAATAGAAAATTGGAGAAAGGTTCAATAATACATTGTGTTGGCAAAGTTGTGGAGAAACAGTTATTCCCATACACTAATGGTAGCTATTTAACCTGTTACGACTAGTAATGAGGACAATTAGCAATTTCTATCAAAATTTTAGAAGTGACTGCCTCTGCATCAGCATTTCCACTTCCAGGGGTTTATAAAGATAAACTTGCATGTGTGGAAAATGACCTGCATATGAATTCACTCACTGTAGCATTGTTTGTAATAGCAAAAAGGCTCAAAACAACCTAAATGTCTAACAGGATATTGTTTTAAGAAATGAATTTAACCTGAGTGATAAAATACAATGCAGCCATACAAAAGATCAACATTATCCTTAAAAACTTACTTTGAACAATATCCAAGATGTGATATCAAATGAAAAGACAAGATGTATAAGATTAAGTACAGTATATTACTATATTTTAAAATTAAAAAATAGGTATACATATTGGTATTCATGAATATATATGACTATCTAAAAACATATCTCTGAGAGGTTAAACAAGAAATAACAGGGACTTCTGGCCAAGATGGAGGCATAGGTAGACACAGTGTGCCTCCTCCCACAACCAAAATAATGTCAGCAACAATTTAAAAACAAGATAACCAGATCTGACAGAAAATTAAAATGTATGGAAGTGAGACAACCAAGGAGTTAAAATATACACATTCATTCAGACCAGTAGGAAGGGCGGAGTCAGGAGGCTGGGAGGAGAGGGGTCGAGGCACAAATAGCAGTGGCACCGGGTGTGTAAGGCATCCCGGGTGCAAGACCACTGCAGGCAGATCCTGGGCATGCAGGCTGCTGGCAGACCCAGCGAGGTGGCGACTGTGCAGCAAGGCATTGCACACATGGCACCTGGCTGTCCAGGCAATCCCACATTCTCGGGCAGATAAACCAGGTGAAACTGGGCAGCAAGACAGATCCAGCAACCCAGGGTCCCAGCGCCAGGAAATAGAACCTCAGGACACTGACTCAAAAATCTGTGGGGGTTGAGGCGCAGGGAAAGACTCCTAGCCTCACGGGAGAGTGCGTTGGTGACACCCACAGGGTCCTAGAACATACACAAGCCCACCCACACGGGAATCAGCAACAGAAAGGCCCAGCTTGCTTGGGGGAAGCAGCGGAAGGGACTGAATTCTGATGGAGAGCAGAGCAAGCACCATTGTTCCCTCTCAGACTACGCCCCCACTTACAACGTCACAACCCACTGACTGGGCTGCCCGCCCTGGTGAGCACCTAAGGCTCCGTCCCTCATACATAACAGGTGCAACCAGACCCCACCCCCCAAAAAAGAATGGCCTGAAGGGAAGATCAGATCAAAGCTCCACAGCAAATACAACTAAGCAACCAAGAGATAGCTAACCTATCAGATGCACAGTTCAAAGCTCTGGTGATCAGGATGCTCACAAAACTGGTTGAATGTGGTCGCAAATTAGATGAAAAAATGAAAGCTATGCTAAATGAAATAAAGGAAAATGTACAGGGTACCAACAGTGATGGGAAGGAAACTGGGACTCAAATCAATAGAGTGGACCAGAAAGAAGAAAGAAACAACAAAACAGAAAAGAATGAAGAAACAAGAATTCAGAAAATGAGGAGAAGCTTAGGAACCTTGAGGACATCTTTAAACATTCCAACATCTGAATTATAGGGGTATCAGAAGGAGAAGAGGAAGAGCAAGAAATTGCAAACTTATTTGAAAACATAATGAAGGAGAACTTCCTCAATCTGGCAAAGGAAATAGACTTTCAGGAAGTCCAGGAAGCTCAGAGAGTCCCAAAGAAATTGGACCCAAGGAGGAACACACCAAGGCACATCATAATTACATTACCCAAGATTAAAATTAAGGAGAGAATCCTAGAAGCAGCAAGAGATAAGGGGACAGTTACCTAAAAAAGAGTTCCCATTATCCTGTCAGCTGGTTTCTCAAGAGATCTTGCAGGCAAGAAGGAGCTGGGAAGAAGTATTCCAAGTTATGAAAGACAAGGACCTACATCCAAGATTGCTCTATCCAGCTAGGCTTTCATTTAGAATGGAAAGGCAGATAAAGTATTTTCCAGATAAGGTCAAGTTAAAGGAGTTCATCATCACTACACCCTTATTATATGAAATGTTAAAGGAACTTATCTAAGAAAAAGAAGATAAAAACATGAATGGTAAAATGACAGCAAACTCACAATTATTAACAACCACACCTAAAACAAAAACAAAAACAAACTAAGCAAACAACTAGAACAGGAACAGAACCACAGAAATGGAAATCACATGGACGGTTATCAATAGGGGAGAGGGAGGAGGAGAGAGGGGGAAAAGGTACAGAGAATAAGTAGCATAGATGGTAGGTAGAAAATAGACAGGGGCAGGGTAAGAATAGTATGGGAAATGTAGAAGCTAAAGAACTTATGACACATGGACATGAACTAAAGGGGGAAATGTGGGTGGGAGTGGGTGTGCAGGGTGGAGGGGAGTGAAGGGGGGAAATGGGACAACTGTAATAGCATAATCAATAAAATATATTTTTAAAAAAGAAATAACACTTGTTTTTTCAGAGACCAAAAACCAGGTGAAATTAAGTATATCAATCTTTGAGCAAAGATGGCGATTTTGCTTGAGGGAACATGATTCTCTGCTTCTGTGAAGGGGAGAGAAACTTGCGGATTGGTGTAGGAACAGAGCAAGTGGCCTATGTTACGGAAACATTTTTGAAAACAGGACATCAAAAATTATAGTGGACATTGAAAAACCAGATGGTAAGGAGACTGCTTCAGGACAACAGGGACCCAGGGATCAGCAAGGGGAGCAGGTGGGTTGCAGCCCCCAGGCCCGGTGCTCCCGGGTCTGCCTCAGGGCACCCGGGAGAGTGGAGTCGCTGCTCCCTCCCTGGACAGTGGGGGTTGAGCAACACCAGGGGAGACCTTGTGGCTTGAAGGCACAGAGAGGGGAGTTGGACTGGGAGACAAACGCGCAGGGGCTGCGAGCACCCACCCAGAGCCCTGGGAGAAGTGAGTGCCTCTAGCTGGCATGACAAGAGGCGGCCTGGACGTGGGCCTGCACCCCCAGCCTGGTGGGAGTGTAGATCTCTGGAAAACCCAGACCTCGCAGACCTGAACAAGGAAAGGGTGTGGGCGTTCTTGGGTTTCTGGAGCTGGCGTGGTGAACTGTGGAAGTGCATGCCCCTTCGGGAATCCTGACTCTCCTGCTGTGAAACCGGAAGGGACGTGGCACTTTGGGGGTTCCTGGAGCCCAAAACAGGGAAATTGGTGGAAGTGTGTGCCCCTTCGAGATCCCCAGAGCTTGCACCGTGAATCCAGAAAAGATAAGGTGCTTTCTGAGAACATAGACCCCGCCACGGTGAAATTTGGGGGACGGGCGCATGTCCTTGCAATCCCTGGAGCTTGCACCGTGAACCTGGAAAAGACGCAGGTGCTCTTCGGGGCTCTGGAGCCCGGGAGACTGCAGCAGTGAGCTCCAGAGAGTGTGCTCGGGAGTGCCCAGGGTCCTGCAGGGGGAAGTCAGATTGGCTCTGGGGAGAGCGCCTTGCTGGCCCTGGGGACAGTACCTGAGAGACTGACTGAGTTTTGACTTGGAAGAGTGATAAGCATTCCAGACACCCCTCAGCATGCTGAAGCCAGCAAGGCCAGAAAAACTGGTCTGGCCAGTTAGAAACCAACATGAGGGTTTTTTGTTTGTTTGTTTTGTTTTGTTTTTGGCTATTGTTGGTTGATTGATTTTATCTTGTGTTTTAAGTGACTTTTTATTTTTTAATTCTTATTATTTTTATATCTCTCAATCCCTTATGTTTCTCTTCCATTCATCCTAGTATTATTCCTTCCACTCCAAATTTATCTCTCCTGCACTCCATCTTCTGCCTTTTTAACCTTTTTTTTGAGCTTGCAAGGTACCACAAATTTGTATCTTTTTCTCACTTTTCTGACATTTTTTATTTTAATAGTATTTTGGAATTCTTTTCCTTTCTGTATAATCTTCTTTGCTTGGCTGGTTATACTGTTGTTTGATAGGTTCCCCCTGTTATCTCAGTCATAGTGTGTTGATAATTTACTATCCTTCATTTGTGTTCCATTAGTACACTTCTCAAGGTTCTACACTCCTTATTCTTGTTATCTAGATCACATAGATTCTGCCACATGATTGTTGCTTTAATATAACTGTAAATAAGACCTAGTTCGCACAATTGTAAATACTACTCAACACCCCTCCCTGATCTCAGCCTACTTCACAATTTCCTGAACTACATTATTGTGGGGGTTGTCTCTATTCTTTTACACACTACTCCTATTTACTAATTTTTATTCCAACCCTAGCTCAGAATCAGACCACCCACAGCCTCACAGCTTTCTAGATCCAACTAAGAATCCTTTCATCCCCAATAAGAGTCTTACCTTCTTTCCATCCTTTCTAAAACGTGGCACGTGGGGTGGAGGATCATCATTAACACTATAAGTGCCAAAGGATATCCCATCTCTTCTCTACTGGCTGCTAATGTAAATATTATAGAATACTGTCTTGCTGTCTTAAACCATTTTGCCTTACTCCTCCAACTGATCACAAAACAGAGTAGGGGGAAGTTGTGAAGAGCAGGATACATGAAGGAGATTGCACTACTGAATCTCACAGGTATTCTACCACAGAAGTTCACACCATATTCACAGGGAACCAGAACAGATCAATTTAAGAAACAGAGGCTAACAAGAAGAATCCCACAAACAATGAGAAAACAAAGAAACAATCCCCAAATGAAGGGAAAGGAGGAAGCCTCAGAAAAAAGGCTAAATTAAACAGAGGCAACTCAACTATCAGACATGGAGTTCAAAACAATGATTATCAGGAAGCTCAATGAACTCACAATGAGCTACCAGAAACTAGAGGGAAGCTACAACGATTTCACTGAAAACTATATCAACATGAAAAAGGAAATAGAAACTATGAACAACGGCCAAGAGGAAATGAAGAATGCCATTTCTGAACTGAAGAACACAGAAGGAATGAAAAGCAGGATTGATGAAGCAGAAGACTGGATTAGGGAGCTAGAGGACAAAGTAGAAAACAACACCCAGAAGAGCAAGAAACGGAAAAGAGGCTCAGAAAGAATGAAGAGGGATTAAGAGAAATGCAAGACAATATGAAACGTAATAATATCTGTATTATAGGGATAAAAGGAGAAGAAGAGCAAGGGATAGAAAACCTATTTGAAAAAATAATGATGGAAAACTTCCCTAATTTGATGAGAGAAAAAGTCACACAAATCCAGGAAACACAGAGTATCCCAATCAAGAGGAGCCCAAAGAGGCCCACCTCAAGACACATCATAATTAAAATTGCAAAATTTCAAGACAAAGAGAGAATATTAAAGTAAGCAAAGGGAAAAACAGGAAGTAACATACAAGGGAGTCCCAATAAGGCTAACAGCTGACTTATCAATGGAAACACTCCAAGCCAGAAGAGAATGGCAAGAAATATTCCAAGTAATGAGAACCAGAGGTCTGCAACAAAGACTTCTTTACCCAGCAAGGCTCTCAATCAAGATAGAAGGCCAAATAAGAAGCTTCCCAGACAAAAGAAGTCTAAAAGAATACACCTCCACCAAAGGGACTGCTTTAAGGAAAGGAAGGAAAAGAGAGAGAGAGAGAGAGAGAGAGAGAGAGAGAGAGAGAGAGAAACACACATACATAAAAGAAAATGAATAAGTACCTATCAATAATAACCTTAAACGTAAATGGATTAAATCCTTCAATCAAAAGACATAGCATAGCTGAATGGATAAGAAAAAATTGACCCACACATATGCTGCCTACAAGAGACCCATCTCAGGATAAAAGACCTGTACAAGCTGAAAGTGAAGGGCTGGAAACAAGTCTTCCAACCAAATGGACAGGGAAAAAAAGCCGGGGTAGCAATACTCATATCAGAAAAAATAGACTTCCAAAAAAGGGCCATAAAAAGAGACTCAGAAGGTCACTTCATAATACTCAAGGGAAGAATCCACCAAGAACACATAAATATTGTAAATATATATGCACCCAACATAGGAGCACCCAAATACATAAAGAAAATTGTAGAGGACTTCAAGAAAGATATGGACAGCAACACAATTATAGTGGGGGATTTTAACACCCCACTATCAGAAATGGACAGATCTTCCAAACAAAATATCAACAAAGATATTGTGGCATTGAACAATACCCTAGATGAAATGGACTTAACTGATATATACAGAACCCCTCATCCCAAAGAAGCTAAATACACATTCTTTTCAAATGTACACGGAACATTCTCAAAGATAGACCACATGATAGGACACAAAACAAGCCCCAAGAATTTCAAGAAAATAGAAATGATACCATGCATTTTCTTGGATCACAAGAAACTGAAGCTAGAAACCAACCCCAAGGAAAAAAATCCCAAACACTCAAAATCATGGAGATTAAATAGCATGCTATTAAACAATGAATGGGTCAAGAATGAAATTAGGGAAGAGATCAAAAGGTTTCTGGAAACAAATGAAAACAAACTCACAAGAACCGAAAAGTTATGGGACATAGCCAGGCAGTCCTGAGAGGGAAGTTCATAGTGATACAGGCCCACCTAAAAAAGTTAGAAACATTTCAAACAAACAACCTAACCCTACATCTACAAGAACTCGAGGAACAACAACAAAGACAGCCCAGAGCAAGCAGAAGGAAGGAAATAACCAAGATCAGAGCAGAATTAAATGACATAGAGACTAAAAGCACAATTCTAAGGATCAATGAATCCAAGAGCTGGTTCTTTGAAAAGATAAACAAAATCGACAAGCCTTTAAGCAGACTCATCAAAAAAAAAAATAAAGAGAGAAGACCCAAATAAACACAATCAGAAATGAAAGAGGAGAGATTACAACAGACACCACAGAAATACAAAGGATTGTAAGAAATTACTATGAAGAACTGTATGCCAAGAAATTTGAAAACCTAGGTGAAATGGACAAATTTCTAGAAAAATATAATCTTCCAAAATTCAATGAAAAAGAAGCAGAAAGTCTGAACAAACCAATAACAGCAAAAGAAATTGAAGCAGTAATCAAAAAACTCCCAACAAACAAAAGCCCTGGACCAGATGATTTCACAGGAGAATTCTACAAAGCATTTAAGGAAGAGCTAACCCTTAACCTGCACAGACTATTCCAAAAAATCCCAAAAGATGGAAGACTCCCAAACTCTTTTTATGAGGCCAACATCATCCTAATTCCAAAGCCAGATAAAGACACAACAAAGAAAGAAAACTTCAGGCCAATACTGCTGATTAACAATGACACTAAAATCCTCAACAAAATACTGGCAAACTGCATCCAACAATACATTAAAAAGATCATACACCATGACCAAGTGGGATTCATTCCAGGGATGCAAGGATGGTACAATATTCGCAAATCAGTAAATGTAATACATCACATAAGCAAAAGCAAAGACAAAAATCACATGATCATATCAATAGATACAGAGAAAGTATTTGATAAGGTACAGCACCCATTTATGATACAAGCACTCAGCAAAGTGGGAATAGAGGGAGCATTCCTCAACATAATAAAGGCCATATATGAGAGACCTACAGCCAACATCATACTCAATGGGCAAAAATTAAAGTCTTTTCCACTAAGATCAGGAACAAGACAAGGCTGTCCACTTTCACCACTTCTATTCAATATAGTACTGGAAGCTTCAGCCACAGCGATCAGACAAGAAAAGGAAATAAAAGGCATCCAAATCGGAAATGAGGAAACATTTTGTCACTGTCAAAACTGTCACTGTTTGCAGATAACATGATAGTGTACATAAAAAATCCTATGGACTCCACCAAAAAACTGCTTTACTTAATAAATGAATTTGGCTAAACAGAGAGATACAAAGTCAATATCCAGAAATCAAAGGCATTTCTGTATACCAACAATGAAACAGCAGAAGCAGAAATCAAGAAAAAAAATCCCATTTGATACAGCAAAAAGAAAAATAAAATATCTAGGAATAAACCTAACCAAAGGGGTAAAAGACCTGTATTTAGAAGACTACATAACACTCAGGAAAAACATCGAGGAAGACACAAACAAATGAAAACATATAACGTGTTCATGGATTGGAAGAATTAATATCATCAAAATGTCCATACTACCCAAAGCAATTTACACATTCAATGCAATATCTATTAAAGTACCAATGTCTTATTTCACGGACATAGTACAAACACTTCAAAAATTTATATGGAATCATAAATGACCCCGAATAACTGCTGCAATTTTGATAAAGAAGAGTAAAGTAGGAGGGATCACAATACCTGACACTAAACTATACTACAATGTCACTGTAATCAAAACAGCCTGGTACTGGCATAAAAACAGGCACATGGACCAATGGAACAGAACAGAGAGCCCATAAATAACCCCAAGTCTCTACAGTCAATTAATATTTGACAAAGGAGGCAGCAACATAAAATGGAGTAAAAATATCCTCTTCAACAAATGGTGTTGGGAGAACTGGACAGCTACATGCAAAAAAATGGAACTCGAGCATCAACTTACACCTTATACAAAAATAAATTCAAGGTGTATAAAAGACATAAATATAAAACGTGACACCATTAAAGTCCTAGAGGAGAATGTAGGAGTAATATCTCAGATATTTCACGAAGAAACTTTTTTAGTGACATGTCCTCTAAAGCAAGGGACATAAAGGAAAGAACAAACAAATGGGACCTCATCAAAATAAGAAGCTTCTGCAAAGCTAAAGAAAACAGTATCAAAATAAAAAGAGAACCAACTGTATGGGAAAACATATTTGACAATGATACCTCAGACAAGTGGTTAATCTCCAAAATATATAAAGAACTTTCACGACTACACTCTAAGAAGACAAGGAACCCAATTAAAAAATGGGCAAAAGACTTAAACAGACACTTCTCCAAGGAGGACATACAGAAAATCCAGACACATGAAATGATGCTCAATATCGCCAGCTATCAGAGAGATGCAAATTAAAACCACAATGAGATACCACTTCACACCAGTCAGAATGGCCATCATAAACAAAGCAACAAACAACAAGTCTTGGAGAGGTTGTGGAGAAAAGGGGACCCTAGTGCACTGTTCATGGGACTGCAGACTGGTACAACCACTATGGAAAGCAGTATGGAACTTCCTCAGAAAACTAAAAATGGATCTGCCTTTTGACCCAGCAATTCCACTGCTGGGACTATATCCTAAGAACACTAAAGCACCAATCCAAAAGAACTTATGCACCCCAATGTTCCTAGCAGCACAATTTACAATAGCTAAGTGCTGGAAGCAACCTAGATGCCCATCAGTAAATGAATGGATCAAAAAACTATGGTACATTTACACAATGGAATTCTAAGCAGCAGAAAGAAAGAAGGAGCCCCTACCCTTTGCAACAGCTTGGATGGAGCTGGAAAGCATTATGCTAATCAAAATAAGCCAGGCAGTGAAAGACAAATCCCATATGATCTCTCCTTTAATAGGAACCTAAACAACAAAACAAAGAAACAAGCAAAATATAACCAAAGACACTGAAATAGGGGACAGACTGACAGTGACCAGAGGGGAGAGAAGAGGGAATTTCAGGGGGGAATGGGTAGGGTTTACAGGAACAAATTTAAAGGACACATGGACAAAAACTAGGGGGATGGTGGTAATGGGAGGGAAGTGGGGAGGGTTGGGTGGGTGGGCTGGAATGGGAGTAAAGGGAGAAAACTGTACTTGAACAATGATTAAAATAAAATTAAAAAAGTATATCAATCTTTAAATTCTTATTAAATATAAAATCTGAAGTATTTTAGATAGTCATAAAAGAGAAAAACTTTTGGTCATTTAATGAAATTGGACAGACACAGATAATAATACTATAACTTTTTAAAAAGTGCAGGGTTGAGTACTCTCTGGGTGCTGCTTCTGTGTGTGTGTGTGTGTGTGTGTGTGTTGAACTTTCTAACATTTAAGCATATACACAGGGTGGGGGAAAAGTAGGTTTACAGTTCTTCATATGGAAAATAACAATGATTAACAAATAATAATGCAAGAGTAGGCTCTGCATTCCAATACTCACAACTTAAACCTACTTTTGCCCCACCCTGTATATTTATTTACTCAAGGTCCTTACCATGTTTATGGGTATAAATATTTCTTCCCGACTTTTGACCTCCAAAATGGAAAGGACTAATGATTCTGTGGTTCAGAATTGCTTACATGACTTCTTCAAGGTTTTTTAACTAGTTGATCATTTTGGACTCTGAATTCCTGCAGGGCATACACTCCATTTTGCCTGCTTACATAAAACTTAAGAACATGCTGATAGTGGTGGGCTGTGTCAAATTATAACAAAATCTATAATGGACCAGAAGACATTTTATAAACTATTTTGGTCTTAAAGTAAATACTTTAAAAAAATCAGAAAACTGTAAGCTGTATTCATTATAAATAGAGAGGAAAATGGGCATAAATAGCATTAATATTGATAATAATAGCTACTCTTTATTGAGCAACTGCTCTGTGCCAGTCAAGCTAGGACTTTTATGCATGAATACTCTATTTAACAATAACTCTGCAAGGAAAGTGGCAGAGCTGGGATTTGAACCCAGGACTTTCAGTGCAGGAGAAAAATGAGATGAGAGAGTTGCATTAACTTTTATAATAACTTATGCCTTGATCTCTGCCACTTATAATTTTAACACTGGAGAAAGCTATTTTTGTTTCTGTAATTATAAACTTAGGTTTCTGATAACTGTTCCTAGCTTTCCTTGGAGGCATATTATGAAGATAAGCTGATATAAGTGATATAAGGGGAGCTTCATAGGACTATTGGTGTTGTGTGTACAATAATATAAAAATGGAGGGCTGGAAGTTTAGGGTTTCTTACACTGTATTTTATCAAGTTCAGGATGGTACTGAATTAAAGATACATCCCAGTTTCACAGGTGTTCACACATGTATCTTAAAATACATAAAATATTGTATAGTACCAGATCTTAAAAGTTTTCTTATAGAAAATGAGACTTATTTTGAATAGTCTTTTTTGCTTTTACATAGGAAAGATGTGGCATTACTTAAAAAGGATAATGTCTATTTATATGAACTTGCATAGAATGATGTCTAAGAATGGATACATCAATTATATTAATCACAGAAGCACACTCAAAATACTATTATATATAGATGAAACTTCTTGGAATTAGTTCTGGAGACATAAAACAAATTGTTATAATCAAAAGTGACAGGCTTCAACTATAATATTATATGTTTTTATAACAAGATGTTCATGTAAAAGTAATATAACTTTTAAAGGGTAAATTAGAAATTACATTTTTAATCTCATCGACAGGATAAAATAATAAGTAAAAATTACACATAACTCTATCACCAAGGTATAATCAAAGTTAACATGCTACTTTATAGTCTTTGAGGCTCACATGAGATAAAAAACCTGTTTTACTCAAGTTTTTCTATCAGCAAATATAACAGATCTAATCAATTTCTCAGAAAGGCATTTGAATCTACACATTTACTTCTATTAAGCTGTGCAAATCAACTTTAAATCCAGTTTCCTTTTTGGCTAGAACTGTATCAATTCAAGGCCCATCAGATGGAACCATAGTCAAAAGTCATAACTGTGTTGTAAAACCTATTTGTTATGTCTTGATAAGCAAAACTTATTCCGAAAATCTTTTCAAAACAAGAGAAGAAAAAATATGAAATGAGTTTAAGGAAATGGGAACCCTTGTGAATAGAAGGGCCACTGTGACAGGAGGTCCATGACTGCCCTCTAGGGGTAAAAGACTCACCTTGCACACAGAACACCAGAAAGGAAACAAAGTAACAACGTTAAATTTCAAGAAACTGTTCCACCCTCCCTCTAATAGGACCATGAATTTGTTTTTGTTGGTCATCATCACTTTTATTATGTAACCACATGATTCTATTTTTCCATTTCTCTTTTTGGTCTGTGTTGTAGGTTATAGACATTAGCTACTTTCACTTACAAAATGCCCATCTCCGTTTCTACTTTACTTAGAGCCAGTCACCAAAGCCAAATGGCTGAGGTGGCATCTAGTCTGGAATATTCAGTTCAGACTGCTTCCTGGTGGGGATCCAACTCTGGTGTTATGGTATGGGGGAGTGCTGGAAGAAACTACTTTCCAAAAATATTTACCAGGCAAAAAGAACTAGGCTGGTGACCAAGACATTCCAAGGAGACACCCTTAAACAGAAGCAATTTTCCAGACCTATTCCACAGAAAGGTGGAAATGACTGTTCCTACTTACCATTCCCCACCCCAACAAAAAGCCCAGCTCATACTTCTTCTGAAACTAAACATAGCTAGAGCCAGAAGACACCTTACAAAATTGTCATTGTTCAAAAATAGACTCTGCTGTCCCTTGCAGGGGAGTGCACAGAAGACATTCTGGAGCCAGGCTTCTTGGAAAGACTTTAACATTGGCCACTGACACCAAAGGAGATAACTGAGGGATGCCTGAGTGAGACAATCCTCTCTCAACAGAGGATTTAGAAAGAAATCTGAGGGCAAGAGAGGGGGAAAGTGGCTCAGGTCATTAAAAGACGTCATTCATATTCTTCCTTTTCTTTCTGAAGAAATGGTCTTACAGCCTCAACCTCTGATTTATGCACTGTTTGATTATGCTCACCTGAGCTCAGAGCTTTCCCAGAAGTTTCTATGGGGCCAGTACCCTTTTTTCCACCCTTGTAGCCTGGTGAACCTGTGACCCCACAGTCCTGAATCATGTCAATCCTCTAACACCTTCCCATGGCCGAGGGTTCCTCTCCCACCTACATGAGTTATGATTAACTCAACTGTCGACTCACCTATGATCTTGTCTCTGTTATATCTTATCTCCATAATCAGGTCAGATTCCTTACCATGAGGAAATGAATCACATTCATTATCATGTCTGTACACTGATCACAAAATGACTCTTCCATGGAATGTCATCTCCAGTCCCCTCTGTCTAAAGTCTACTTGCCTTGCCAGGTCCAATTTTAGTTATCCTGCTGTGTGGATTCCACCCCAGTCCTCTTCCAGTCCCATTCTGATCACTTACTTACTGCCATGACTGCTTCCTTTTATTATGTGCCTGTGCTATGGGCTTTACATGCTTACCTGATTTAATAGTACGTAACACTAGTGCCCTATTACATGTACCTTATGTAGTACTTATTATATGAGTACTACTATTATGACCATTATACAGATGAGAAAACTTAGGTGTCTGAGATATTCAGTAATTGGTCCAAGATCAGACATCTACCAAGATTCTATATCTACTCCCTGCCTCTCTCCCAATATAATATCCTGTCCCATTTTTGCCAATTACTCTCTATATTTCTAGGCACACTGGCATTTTATTGACTTTCTAAAAAAAAGAGTCAAGTTTAGTCACATCTTTTGCATTGTTTTTTCAAGTAATATAACTTTCTTTTTCTTTAAAAAAGTTTTTTTTTAATTTAATGTTGTTCAAGTACAGTTGTTTCCATTTTACTCCCCTGACTCCCCGCATCCCAACATTCTCTCTTCCCACCCTTGATTCTATCCCCCATTGGTTTTGTCCATGTGTCCTTTATAGATGTTCCTCAAAACCTTCCCCTGTTTCCCCCCATTATCTCCTCCCACCTTCCCTCTGGTTACTGTCAGTCTGCTGTTTATTTCAATATCTCTGGTTATATTTTGCTTGCTTGTTTGTTTTGTTGATTAGGTTCCACTTATAGGTGAGGTCATATAGTATATGTCTTTCACTACCTGGCTTATTTCACTTAGCATAATGATCTCCAGTTCCATCCATGCTGTCCCAAAGGGTAGGAGCTCTTTCTTTCTTTCCACTGTGCAGTATTCCATCCTGTAAATGTACCATAGTTTTTTGATCCATTCATTTACTGATGGGCACTTAGTTTGCTTCTGACACTTAGCTATTGCAAATTGTGCTGCTATGAACATTGGAGTGTATAGGACCTTTGGAATTGGATTTTCAGGGTTCTTAGGGTATAATTCCAACAGAGGAATTGCCAGGTCAAAAGGCAGTTCCATTTTTAGTTTTCTGAGGAAATTCCATACTGTTTTCCAGAGTGGCTGCACCAGTCTGCATTCCCACCAACAGCACACTAGGGTTACTTTTTCTTCACATTCTCTCCAACACTTGTTTGTTGATTTGTTTGTGATGGCCATTCTCATCAGTGTGAAGTGGTATCTCATTGTGGTTTTAATTTGCATCTCTCTGATGACTAGTGATGTGGAGCATCTTTTCATATGTCTCTGGGGCCTCTGTATGTCCTCCTTGGGGAAATGTCTGTTCAGGTCCTTTGCCCACTTTTAAATTGGATTGTATGTCTTCCTGGAGTGGAGTAGTGTGAGTTCTTTATATATTTTAGAGATCAAACCTTTGTCTGAGGTATCATTGGCAAATATATTTTCCCATACGGTTGGTTCTCTTTTCATTTTAATGCTGTTTTCTTCAGCCATGCAGAGGCTTGTTATTTGATGAGATCCTATTTATTTATTTTTTCCTTTATGTTCCTTGCTCTAGGGGACATATCAATGAAAATATTGCTGCGTGGAATATCTGAGATTTTCCTGACTATGTTCTCCTGTAGGACTTTTATGGTGTCACGACTTATATTTAAGTCTTTTTGTATATTTAAGTATTTTTGTGTATGGTGTAAGTTGGTGGTTGAGTTTCATTTTTTTGCATGTAGCTGTCCAGATCTCCTAAATTATTTGTTGAAGAGGCTATTTTTACTCCATTTTATGCTTCTTCCCCCTTTGTCGAATATTCATTGATCATAGGGACTTGGGTTTATTGTTGAGCTCTCTTTTCTGTTCCCTTGGTCTATGTGTCTGTTCTTACACCAGTATCAGACTGTTTTGATTACAATGGCCTTTTAATACAATTTGATATCAGATATTGTGATCCCCCCTACTTTACTCTTCTTTCTCAAAAGTGCTGCAGCTATTCAGGGTCATTTATGGTTTCATATAAATTTTTGAAATGTTTGGTCTATATTTGTGAAATATGTCATGGGTACTTTAATAGTGCTTGCATTGAATATATAAATTCCTTTGGGTAGTATGGACATTTTGATGATATTAATTCTTCCAATCCATGAACATGGTATATGCTTTCCTTTGTTTGTGTCTTCCTTAATTTCTTTCTTCAGTGTTGTGTAGTTTTCTGTGAACAAGTCTTTTACCTCCTTGGTTAGGTTTATTCCTAAGTATTTTATTTTTCTTGTTGCTATAGCAAGTGGGATTTGTCCCTGATTTCTGTTTCTGATATTTCATTGTTGGTGTATAAAAATGTGTTTGATTTCTAAATATTGACTTTGTATCCCACTGTTTGCCAAAACACAATTCACTTATTAGATTGAGTAGTATTTTAGTGGAGTCTGTAGGGTTTTCTATGTACATTATCATGTCATTTGCAAACAATGACAGTTTTGCTTCCTCCTTTCCAATTTGTATGCCTTTTATTTCTTTTTCTTGTCTGATTACTGTGGCTAGGACTTCCAATTATTATGTTGAATAGAAGTGGTGAAAGAGGACATGTGTGTCTTGTTACTGATGTTAGAGGGAAAGCTTTTAGTTTTTGCCCATTAAATATGACGTTGGCTGAAGGTTTCTCATATATGGCCTTTATTATGTTGAGCTATGCTCCCTTTATTCCATTTTGCTGAGTATTTTTATCATAAATGGGTGCTGTACCTTATCAAATGCTTTTTTTCCACGTCTATTGATATGGTCATGTGATTTTTGCCTTTCCTTTTGTTTATGTGATATAATATGTATTGATTTACAAATACTGTACATCCTTGCATCCCTGGGATGAATCCCACTTGGTTATGGTGTATGATCTTTTTCATGTATTGCTGGATGTGGCTTACTAATATTTTGCTGGGGATTTTAGAGTGTATGTTTCTCAGAGATATTGGCCTGTAATTTTCTTTCTTTTTTGTGTCTTTATATGGTTTTGGGATTAGTGTGATGCTGGCTTCATAAAAAGAGTTTGGGAGTCTTCCATCTTCTTGGATTTTTGGTGAATAGTCTGTGAATGGTATGAGTTAGCTCTTCCTTAAATGTTTTGTAAAGTTCTCCTGTGAAACCATCTGGACCCGGACTTTTGTGTGCTGGGAACTTTTTGATTACTGCTCCGATTTCATCAGTTGTTATTGGTCTGTTCAAGCCTTGGGCTTCTACATTCAGTTTTGGAAAACTGTATTTTTCTTGAAATTTATCCACTTCACCCAGGTTTTCAAATTTCTTGGCATGTAGATGTTCATAGTAATTTTTTACAATACTTTGTATTTCTCTGGTATCAGTTGTAATCTTGTCTCTTTCATTTTTGATTGTGTTTATTTGCGTCCTTCCTTTTTCTCTTGATGAATCTGCTTAAAGGCTGTCAATATTGTTTATCTTTTCAAAGAACCAGCTCTTGGATTCATTGATCCTTAGAATTGTGCTTTTAGTCTCTATGTCATTTAATTCTGCTCTGATCTTGGTTATTTCCTTCCTTCTTCTTACTCTGGGCTTTGTTTGTAGTTGTTCCTCCAGTTCTTGTAGATGTAGGGTTAGGCTGTTTATTTGAAATGTTTCTGTTTTTTTTTAGGTAGGCCTGAATCACTGCAAACTTCCCTCTCAGGATGGCCTTTGTTGTGTCCCATAAAGTTTGGGTATTTGTGAGTTCATTTTCATTTGTTTCCAGAAACTTTTTGATTTCCCCCTTGTTCTCATTCTTAACCCATTCATTGTTTAATAGCATGCTATTCAATCTCTATGAACTTGAATGATTTTGAGTGTTTTTCTTGAAGTCGATTTCTAGTTTCAGTCCCTTGTAGTCAGAGAAAATGCTTGATATGATTTCAATTTTCTTGAATTTGTTGAGGCTTGCTTTATGTCCTATTGTGTTGTCTATCTTTGAAAACATTCCATGGGCATTTGGAAAGAATGTGTATTTTGCTTCTTTGGGATGAAAGCCTCTCTCTATATATATCAGTTAAGTCCATTTGATCTAGGGCATTGTTCCATGCTGCAATATCTATGTTGATATTTTGTTTGGAAGATCTGTCCATTTTTGACAGTGGGGTGTTAAAACCCCCTACTATATGTTTTTGCTTTCAATATCTTTCTTGAAGTCCTCCAAGATTTTCCTTATGTATTTGGGTGCTCCTATGTTGGGTGCATATATTTTTATAATCTTTATGTCTTCCTGATGGATTCTTCACTTGAGTATTATGAAGTGTCCTTCTGGGAGTGTTTTTATCACCCTTGTTTTGAAGTTGATTTTGTCTGATATGAGTATTGTTACTCTGGGTTTTTTTTCCTGCTCATTTGCTTGGAATATTTTTTCCAGCCCTTCACTTTCGGTCTGTGTAGGTCTTTTTTTTCTGAGGTGGGTCTCTTGTAGGCAACATATGTATGACTTATGTTTTCTTATCCATTCAGCTACTCTATGTCTTTTGATTGGAGCATTTAATCCACTAACATTTAAGGTTATTATCAATAGATATTTATTCATTTTTCCCTCTTTTTATCTGTGTTCCTCTCTCTCACTCTTTTCCTTTCTCTTCTTATAGTGATCCCTTTACCATATCTTGTAGTGCTGGTTTGGTGGAGGCGCATTCTTTCAGTTTTCTTTTGTCTGGGAAACTCCTATTTTGCCTTCCATTTTAATTGAGAGCCTCACTGGGTAGAATAATCTTGGCTGCAGGCCTTTGGTTTTCATTACTTGGGATATATTTTGACATTTTCTCCTGGGCTGGAGTGTTTCTGTTTAGAAATCAGCATGTAGCCTTATTGGACCCCTTTGTATGTTACTTATTCCTTCTGTCTTCCTGCTTTTAAGATTCTCTCTTTGTCTTTAAAACTTGGTATTTTTATTATGATATGTCTTGCAGTAGGACTCTTTGGGTTCATCTTAATTGGGACTCTCTGTGCTTCCTGAACTTGCATGGTTTTTTCCCTCTCCAGGTTCAGAAAATTTTCTGTCATTGTTTTTTCAAACAGGTTTTCTATTCCTTGTTTCTTTTCTTCTCCCTCTGGTATTCCTATTTTTTTTTAATGTTGTTGCATTTCATGTTATCTTGGAGTTCCCTTAAGCTATCTTAATATTTTTTGAGTCTTTTTTTGTGCAGCTGCTATACTTAGGTTTTTCTTTCCACCTTGTCTTCCAACTCACTAATTTGGTCCTCTGCTTCATCCAGCCTGCTTGTAATTCCTCCTATAGTGCATTTTTAAATTTTATTTCTGAAATTTTATTTTTCATTTCTTCCTGTTTTTTGTTTATAGTTTCTATTTCCTTTTCAGTCTGTTGTAGTTCTCACTCAGTTCCTTATGGTTGTCTGTGAGTTCCTTGAGCATCCTTATAGCCATTATTTTGAATTCTATATCTGATAGTTTGCTTACCTCCATTTCATTTAGCTCCTTTACTGAGGAGTCTTCCATTCCTTTTGATTGCAGGTTCTTTTTTTGTCTTCCCATTTTAGGTGACTCTTTTTGTTTGTTTCTGTGCTTTATGCTCTTCTGCTTTGGTAGCTGCCTTTGTAAGGTGAACTTCTATGGTAGGAATTCCATGGGATTCAGTGGTATGGTCTCTTTGATCTCCTTGTCTGGATGTTCTAGGTTTGCCCTTTCTTCTGTTTGTGTGGGCTTTCTTGTTGTACTTGGGGTTTTACCTGTTTGTGGTTCCTTTGTTGGTAGGTTCTCTTCTTTAGCAGGTATACTGATGTTCACAGCTCCCACCTAATCTTGCATGTGATCAGTGGCAGGGGGAAGGCAAAATGGATTAATACAGCAGGAGAGTATTCTATGGGAATTAAAGTACCAACAAGTACAGAAGAGATAGGAGATCCCTTGGATAAGTATAGTGTTAATGGTGATATTTCACCCGACTAGCCACTTTTTATAAAAGGTAAAAAAGAGTAAGACTCTTTTTAGAGGATAAAAGGATTATGAGCTGAATCCAGAAAACAGAGCACATGTGCAAGGTTAAATGATGAAATATAGTGAGAGTAAAGGATGGAAAGTAGGCATAGTGTGCAAGAGAATAGAGTGAACCACAACAGTAATAAAGTTAAAGGAGATAGTGAAATGGGCTAAGAAGAGAGAGGGGTTCTATGTAGCACTTACAATTGTATGAAACAACACTTATTTACAATAGTACTGGAACAACAATAACATGACAAGAAATATATTATTTGAATAACCAGAATAGAAAGTAAGTGATTAAGAGTAGTGTGTTATTGGAATAAGAGTGAAGTGAAAGAAGGAAGATTAAAATACAATATAAAAGAGAGAATAAGGAAAACCATTAAAACAATGCAATTAAACAAAGAAAACAGAGAAAACTAAAGAGAAAGAAGAAAAATAAAAAACTAATAAAATAAAAGAAGTAAATATAATGAATAATAATAATAATAATACAAATAAAGAAAAAATGTAAGTTCAATAGGATGGCAGAGTGACATTTGTCTCAGTTTCTCAGTTGCTGGGGTTAGCCGTGTGCTCCCTCTTTGGATCTGTTTCTGGACCTGTCACGGCTCTATGTCTTATTGTCTGTCTTGGGGGAAGAAAGGACAATAAAAGCCTCCTCCTGACTTTAAACTCTCCAAGTGAGCTCTGCTGGTCTTCCTGTATGTCACAGGCAGAGGAGGGCTGGTCTTCTCTATTTTTACCATCCTGTGGTTTTGTGAGGATGAGGGCCAGGTCTGGGCTGCAATATTCACAGATGCCCAACCTCTAGCTGAGGTCCTCAGTCAGCTGCCAGGCCCCAACTATCTATTTGCATCGGGTCACTGCCTTTAATCCACCAGTTGTGCCATGGACGCTGCGGTGCCCCTCCTCCTTGCTCTTTTTGAGTCTACCATGTCCAGAGCCCACCACTGGGCAAATGGCGCCAGTCAGCCTCCCGGTGAGCAGAACAAATTGGCTGCTGTGTGAGCAATGCAAGCTATCAGAGGTGTGCAAGAGTTCCTTAAACAGCAGCTCAGAACCTTTTTTTGAGTAAAATTCTCTTGTTTAAGTCCACTGTTCTTAGCAAGTGCCCTGCTTTTCACACAGTCCAACTTTCCAACCAGACTGGAGACTATCCAGGTCAAGGTCCAACATGACCCAACTCTTCTCCCATCTCTAGGTGTCACCCTGCTCCCCAGTCTCTCTGGTAATGACCTAGCTGATGTCCACAGTCCCAGTGGTTGAACACCACCTCTGTGTGTCTTCCACTTTGTCTTTATTCCCCCCCAGTGACTTCAAGCATCCAGATCCATCCTGGAGCCTCTCTGTCCTCCCTACTTTGGTAGGGGAGGGAGCTGGTGACCTGACCTTTCACCAAGGAACCTACGGCAGGCACCAGGCCAGGCTACAGGAGTCTTGGTCCCTGCCAGATCGCAGGGACCTTACCATCCCAACACAATCTCCTTACCATCTGTTTTCAATGTCCTCTATGATTTTGGGCCTCCAAACTTCATATAAGCTGGGATTCCATTGGCTATTCATTCGGTTCCTCAGAAGATTGGCCAGGTGTTCCAGTTGGGCACAGGGAGTAGTGGGCTCTGCTCCCACCTACCTTGCTGCCATCTTTTTCTATTTTTTGTTTTTTTTGTGTGTGTCTGGAATGCCTCCCTAGAATTTACAGAACTAATTCTTGCTTTTTTAAAAAATATATTTTATTGATTATGCTGTTATAGTTGTCCCATTCCCCCCCACACTCCTCTCCACTCTACACCCCCCTCCCACCAACATCCCCCCCCCCTTTAGTTCATGTCCATGGGTCATACATATAATTCCTTTGGCTCCTACATTTCCCATACTATTCTTACCCTCCCCCTGTCTATTTTCTACCTACCATCTATGCTACTTATTCTCTGTGCCTTTTTCCCCTCTCTCCCACTCCCACTCCCCTGTTGATAACCCTCTATGTGATCTCCATTTCTGTGATTCTGTTCCTGTTCTACTTGTTTGCTTAGTTTGTTTTTGTTTTAGGTGTGGTTTTTAATAATTGTGATTTTGCTGTCATTTTACTGTACATGTTTTCATCTTCTTTTTCTTAGATAAGTCCCTTTAGCATTTCATATAATAAGGGCTTGGTGATGATGAATTCCTTTAACTTGACCTTATCTGGCAAACACTTTATCTGCCCTTCCATTCTAAATGAATGCTTTACTGGATAGAGGAATCTTGGATGTAGGTCCTTGCCTTTCATGATTTGGAATACTTCTTTCCAGCCCCTTCTTGCCTGTAAGGTCTCTTTTGAGAAATCAGCTGACAGTCTTATGGGAACTCCTTTGTAGGTAACTGTCTCCAATTCTCTTTCTGCTTCTAGGATTCTCTCTTTCATTTCAATCTTTGGTAATGTAATTATGATTTGCCTTGGCATGTTCCTCCTTGAGTCCAGCTTCTTTGGGGCTCTCTGAGCTTCCTGGACTTCCTGGAAGTCTATTTCCAGGAATAGGTTTGCTAGATTAGGGAAATTCTCCTTTATTATTTGTTCAAACAACTTTTCCAATTGTTGCTCTTCCTCTTCTCCTTCTGATGCCCCTATAATTCAGATGTTGGAATGTTTAAAGATGTCCTGGAAGTTCCTAAGCCTCTCCTCATTTTTTTTTGAATTCTTGTTTCTTCATTCTTTTCTGGTTGGATATTTCTTTCTTCCTTCTGGTCCACATCATTGATTTGAGTCCCAGTTTCCTTCCCATCAGTATTGGTTCCCTGTGCATTTTCCTTCATTTCACTTAGCATAACCTTGATTTTTTATCTAATTTGTGACCAAATTGAACCAATTCTGTGAGCATCCTGATTACCAGTGTTTTGAACTGTGCATCTGATCGACTGGCTATTTCTTCATTGCTTAGTTGTATTTTTTCTGGAGCTTTGATCTATTCTTTCATTTAGGCCATTTTTTTTTGTCTTGATGCACCAGTTATATAGTGAGGGTTGGAGCCTTAGGTGTTCACCAGGGCAGGGTAATCCACATTGCTGAGTTGTGATGCTGTGTGTGGGAAAGTGGTCCAACAGGAAACAATGGTGCTTGCTTCACTCTCTACCAGATTTTAGTTACTTCTCCCACTTCCCACAAGCAAATTGGGCCCTTCTGGTGCTGATTCCTGTGTGGGTGGGTTTGTGTATATTTTAGTACCCTGTGGGTCTCCCTACAGGTGTTTTCAATCAGTGGCCTGAGGCTTTATTTCCCTACGCTGGGACCCTGGGTTGTATGGTCTGTCCTACTCCCCCTTTGTTTTGCCTGGTTTATTTGCGCACGAAAGTGGGACTGCCTGGTCCACCAGCCACTGCTTTGCTGGTCAGCTGCAGCCTTGCACACCCCAATCCACAATTCGCTGCCTGACTGCCGCCAGCTGCCACCTAGCCAGGAGTCCTCTGCCTCGGCTGCCTGACTCTGTCCCTCCTACCAGTCTGGATGAATGTGTCTTCTTTAACTTCTTGATTGTTGGACTTCCATACTGTTTGATTTTCTGTCATTTCTGGCTGTTTTTTGTTTTTAAATTGTTGTTGTTCTTTTGGTTGTGTGAGGAGGCACAGTATGTCTACCTATGCCTCCATCTTGGCTGGAAGTTTGGTTCTTGCTTTTTAAAATTTATTAATTTTTTTTATTGTTGACACTATTACAGGTGTTCCCCATTTCTCCCCCTTCTGCTCTTTCCACCTAGCCCATGCACCCCCTGCCCTGGCCTTCACCACAATTTTGTGGTGCATATATATTCTTTGCCTAATTTCTTCTAGTTCCCCCTACCTCTGCCACTCTTATCTTAGATTTGTCAGTCTGTTCCATGTATCTATGCCTCTTTTGTTTTGTCAATTTATTTTGTTCATTAGATTCCACATATGATTGAAATCATGGTATTTATCTTCTTCTGACTGGCTTATTTCACTTAGCATAATAATTTCCAGGTCCATCTGTGTTGTTGCAAAGGGTAGGAATTCCTTTTTTATAGCTGCATAGTATTCCATTGCAAATGTACCACAGCTTTAAAGAAAGATTTTATAGAAACATTGATATGTGAGAGAAAAATCAATTAGCTGTCTCTCAATCTAGGCTGGGAATTCAACTGCAGTATGACACCCAATTTCCTAAGCCACACCAGTCAGTGTTATTTATTTATTTTTAGAGAGAGGGGAAGGCAGGGAGAAAGAGGGGGAGAGAAACATCGATGTGAGAGAGAAACATTGATCGGTTGCCTCTCATATGTGCTCTGACCAGGGACCAAACCCAAAATACAAGAATGTGCCCTGACTGGGAATCAAATGGGGGATCTTTTGCTTTGCAGGATGATGCCCAATGAACTGAGCCACCCTGGTCAGGGGTACCATGACTTTTTATTCACTCATCTACTGATAAGCATTTGAGCTGTTTCCAGATCTTGACTATTGTAAATAATGCTACAGTGAACATAGGGGTTCATATATTCTTTTTGATTGGTATCTTGGGATCTTAGGATATATTCCCAGAAGTGGGATTGCTGGGTCAAACAGCAGCTCCATTTTTAGTTTTTTGAGGAAACTCCATACTGGTTTTCTTTATTGTACATTTAAAAACCATCCTAGCTCACCTTATCTAAAACTGTACCTCAGCTTTTCTCGATCATGGCCTCTTGTTTTATGTTCTTCAAAGCACTATCATTTCTGGTATTTTCCCATGTATCTATTTGTTTATTTGTTCGGCTAGACCATACCACTGCAATATAAGGTCCAAGAAAGCCAGTACCTTGTTTGTGTGGTTCACAACTGACTTCTCAGGACTTAGAATAATGCCTGGCATTTAGTGGGCATGAAAGAAATATTTTTAAGTGGACAAATTACTCCAATATTTATGCTTTTAGCCTCTACTCTGTGACCTCCTTAAATTACAGTGTTTATGGCACATACAGATTGTAACATATAACTTAACCATTAAGTATTTATGGTTTTATGTCTTACACTGTTAGCTATTATTTCATTCACATTCAGATTCAATGTGTGTGTGTATGTGTGTGTGTAATCACTGATCCACATGAACTAGTTAGTCCTGGTTTTCCCACTAGAGCATTTGGTCAATGGGCACCTGCATTTCCTTTTTTATCCAGCAGAGGACTGATCATGCAGAGTCCCAATGAGTTGCTGAGTGAACAGATAATTTTGTGATTCAGAGTGAGGTAGGTGTTGTTGAGTACAGTTTTTTCTATGTTGTTGAACCCTATTCAAAAACTATACTGAGTCCAGCTCCAGCCGGTGAGGCTCAGTTGGTTGGGTGTTGTCCTACAAACAGAAAGTCCACAGGTTCAATACCTAGTTAGGGCACATGCCTGGGTTTTGGGTTTGGTCCCTGGTTGGGGCCCCTATAAAAGGAAACCAATTGATGTTTCCCCCTCATATCAAGGTTTCTCTCCTTCCCTTTCCCTCTCTCTAAAATCAATAAGCATGTCCTAGGGTAAAGATAAAAAAGAATAAAAAAGTTAAAAAAAATATACACTGAGTCCAGAATCAAAGTTTTCAGGTTTTTCCCTGTCTCCCGAGAACTTAGCTGTCTGGTTTCCCTCAGCCCAAGTCCTGAGCCAATGGAATTTCCAGGAGGTCCTATCCTTGTAGCCAACAAGGCTAGGAAGAATCAGAAGTCACAGGTGTGAAAAACAAA
Organism: Phyllostomus hastatus; assembly: GCF_019186645.2. Lineage (NCBI taxonomy): Eukaryota > Metazoa > Chordata > Mammalia > Chiroptera > Phyllostomidae > Phyllostomus > Phyllostomus hastatus. The sequence continues at coordinate 26,626,642 of NW_025333643.1, forward strand.
TTAGCCCATTCTGGAGATGATCCTATGTCTGGTGAAGCTGCAGACTGAAAGAACGCTTAAATTAGAGAGTCAAAAAAGAATACTGAGTGATTGGCCAATATAGTTTGTCTGGGACACATTTTCTTAAATTTTAATATTTGATAAGATCTTTGGAAATTATCCCCAGAAAGGGAGAGAATTCCTCTGATAATGTATCAGTCTGAATATAATATGGGTGAATTAGAGTACAGGTGAATTGGGCTGCCGCCAATAACAGATAGACACATACACACACACACACACATAGAAAAGTGCTGACAAGTCCAAACACATTTGCTTACATGGAATTTTAAATTATTACAAGTTTATTGTAAATAGACTTGCCTCATTTTGGAGAAGATTTAAATTGTTGAGAAATATATACAATATCCCAGTTATCAAAAAAATGGATGTAAAACAAAAAAGATGATGAGGGGATAATATAAAATAGACCTAGATGGAAGTTAAGAAGTCCACTCCATATTAAACTATATATAAATATATATATGTTTAATATATTTATATATATAGTTTACCAACTATATCTTGTCACCAACACCAAAACATTATTCAGTTTTAAGATCTGAATGAATGACTATCTTGTATTTCTCTCACTGATACATGAGCTCAAGAAACAAGCACAGTGCCTTCAAATTTCTAAAACAGGACAATATTTTGAGTTCTTAAAATGATCAATATTCATTTTCTTCTCCTTTTGCAATAGTCCTAGAAGAAAAATCTTGCTTAAAAAATCTTTAAGCAGGATGTACTCTAATTATTGGAGCATTTTCCTCCCTCTTTGCTAATTGTGAATGACAATGAGTCAGTAGTCCAGGCAAAAGGTAAAGAAATAAAAACAAGTGAAAAAAAAAACTTACGTGTCATCTGTAAAGGTGATTCCAAAGTACTCTTTTTCTTTTAGGTTGAAATGTGAAGCCACGAGGTCCAGCAACTCTCTTGATAAAAGTTTGGGCTGTCAGTGTGAAAATCTGATTAGAAACAATTTGGTTGCCTTTCTCTCTTATTGTTACCACCATCCTCTGCTCCAAATAGTTTGAAACAACTTTTGTTTGTTTTTAAATACCTGCCCCCCTTTGCTGCATCAATAAATCTACTAAAGACCATTCTCTAAGTGATTGGGAAGGAAGGAAGGAAGGGAAATGGGAATAGGAACATCAATGAGATCATCATTTTCATATATTTGAAATTCAGTCCAGTACCTTACTTCTTTCTTCTAAGGTAAAACTGTGCTTACTAATGCATTGGTATTTTGGAAAAACACTCTTTTATATCTAGTATGGTGCTAGCGACCAAGACAAAAAACCTCAGGATGTTAAACACCTCATTTTCTGGACCGTAGGATTAATTTTGCTTGTTGCAGGGTAGTTGAAAAGAATCAAGACTTAAGGCTGTGGGGGTGATGGTCATCACAGCTAGAACTAACAATAACAAGAATAATAATAACAATAACCGTGCATTGTGCTGAACTTCTTTATATCTATTATCTCATATTCTTACAATGAGCCTTTGAGGTACAGGTTCTTATTTCCATTTTGTGGATGAGTCAGCCGAGGACATGAAAAGTTAAGGGCCTTGTTTGATGTTAGTTAGTGAGGGCAGGGATCTGAACCCAGTTCCATCTGATTACAAAGCCTAAGTGTTTCATTTCTCTCCAGGGAGTAATTGTACCCATTGTATAGATGGTGACTACTAATACTTACTAAGCACCTACAGGAAGGATCTAATCTATGGGCTTTTAAGAAGCACTGGACTTGGTGTGAAGAAGCATGGTTTGGAATTAGTCAGAATGTCTGGAGTGACAGTGGATGCTGGGTTTGTTGAAGTTGGGGAAGAAAAGGGGGTTTTAGGTGGGCATGCTAGATGGATTCTGTTTGAACTTGGAGCCAGTTTAGGATTCATTATGGTTTGACGGTTGAATGTTTGCTATTGGTGAAGAAAGAAAAGTCATGATTAGAGAAAAAAATAAAGGAAAGAAAGTGAAAGAAAGAAAGAAAAAAGAAAAGAAAAACAGGTAGAAATCTAGACTAAAATGTCTACTCTGGTGAAACTATTGTTGACTATACTATTTTCATTCTAATTGAAACCTATGCATAGTGAGCTAGGGATAAGCCTCAGAGGGGAGTAAAATTTAGGTTTGACCAAAGGAAAGAATTCTAACCATAGCTGTAGATGTGGCTGTCAGCAGGGACTTCCACAATTTTAAGGCTCTTGGTCAAAAGTATGGGGTAGATAAAGTGAGAAGCATCAACAATCACTATATCATTACTCATATAGTCCCATGTATTTTACACAGAGATTTCATTCCCATATATAATGTAGCTTGATTTTAATCAAAATTTTGCAAGGAAGGCTAGGCAATCTTAATCCCAGTTTATAGTTTATGAAACTGGGTAATTAACTTGAACAATGTCATGTAGCAGGAAAGTGGCAGGATACAGATTTTCAGCTCACAATAACCTTTTCAGGGAAACATGTTCCCCAATTTACCAACAAAAGGTCCAAAGAAGTAAAGTCACTTGCTCCAGGTCACATAGCTACTGAGTGTCGAAGCTGAGATTGGAACATAAGTATCTCTGTGTATATGAGGGAGGAACCCCCAAACCCCCAGAATTTATAAAAAAATTTGTATTTATTCTTACATGTTAAAACTCATCACCTTCAAAGTACTCTCCATTTGATGCAATACGCCTATTGACACACTTCTTCCATTGCTCAAAACAGATTTTGAACTCGTCAATTTTGATGCCCTTTAGTGCTTCTGCCATTTTTTGTTTCACCTTTTCCACATTTACAAAATGTTTTTCCCTTTGAAGCTGAATGCAGCCTCTCACAACAAATGACAGATGGGTTCCTATAATACTCAGCTAGTGGGGTATACAAGGGGGCCACTCTTCAGAAGATATTTCTGTTTCATTTGGGGTTTTTTGGGGTCCCCTCTCATATGTTACCAAGCTCTAGGTCCATACAGACCAGGTTTTCTGACTTTAAATCTACCTTTTCCTCCTCAGCCAATCCTCAGTCACTGGCTTTAAGCCTCAGGTAAGCAAACTGCCTGAATCTAGGCTATGAAGCTCCCAGAGGGCACCAGGGTGGGCTTTCATCATGTGGGCAACACATACCTGAACCAGCAGCTCCAGCCTCCTACCATCCAGGAGGTGCACTTGGCAATGCCTGCCTTCTGTCATCTGTGGGGCAAGACATCAAAAGTGGTGTCAGGGACAGAGCTGGCAGGAAGACCCTTGAATATGATTTATCATTTATTTCACATGTGATATGCTCAGCCTATAAATGGCTTCTCTTGAGTTACTCAAGAGGCTTCATCATAAACAGATTTATTACATGGCATTAGCTCTTGGATTTTTCAACTTAAAAATTTTTAAGCTCTTTGATTTAAAAGGAGAATGAAAAACAGAGATGAATCAATGTATTGAAAAAATAATCCCTACACATGCACATAAGATTTTATTATAAAAAGTAGGTTTCCTACCCAGAGGAAACTACTATATTTTTCTTTGAATCAATATTTTATTTTTCAAATGAAGTAGTCTTTATTCATTGGTGTGTTTTAATAAATATAATATATGCATAATTATAGGAAGAAAAACATAATTCTGAAGTTCAAATGGGAAGTTTCCACTTTTGAAACTTCTGCCCACATTATGTCACTACTGTAATTAAGAAAATTAAGATACACAGTTAAAAATATTTGATGGTACATTTCCAATTAGATTTAATTTTTATCGCTTATAATTTCAATACTAGGAAATATTCTTTGTAAAATATTTAAATAATGCAAAAATGCAAAAATCCCCCTTGATTAATATTTCAAGTCATTTGACCTACTTCATACTTCATACCTATTTCATACTTCAAGTCATTTGACCTACTGAAACCACTATCCTGTCAATTTGAGGAGAGTCCTCACAGATTGTCTTTTTATGGACTTTCCAATATATACAGGATATATATTTTAAAAAATTGCATAGTAAAGGTTTTACTTTATTATTGTATTGGACACATGTTCTGGAAATTAAGTAAATACTCTTAATATTTGTGCTTGTGTGTGTGTAACCATCCAGAAATTTTTAAAATATATTTTATTGATTATGCTATTATAGTTGTCCCATTTTCTTTCTTCCCTTTATTCCCCTGTGCCCTGCACCTCTCCTCCCACCAGAATCTCTCTGCTCCTTAGTTCATGTCCATGGGTCATACATATAAATTCTTTGGCTTCTACATTTACTATACCGTTCTTAACTACCACCTGTCTATTTATGTTTCTTATTCCCTGTACCTTTTCCCCCATTCTACCTCTGCCCAATCCACACTGATAATCGTCCATGTGATCTCCGTTTCTGTGATTCTGTTCTTTTTCTAGTTGTTTGGTTAGTTTGCTTTTGTTTTTGTTTTAGGTGTGGTTGTTAATAATTGTGATTTTGCTGTCATTTTACTGTTCATATTTTTATGTTCTTTTCCTTTGATAAATCCCTTTAGCATTTCATATAATAAGGGCTTGGTGATGATGAACTCCTTTAACTTGACCTTATCTGGGAAACACTTTATCTGCCCTTCCATTCTAAGTGAAAGCTTTACTGGATAGAGCAATTTTGGATGTAGGTCCTTGCCTTTCATGACTTGGAATACTTGTTTACAGCCCGTTCTTGCCTGCAAGGTCTCTTTTGAGGAATCTGCTGACAGTCTTATGGGAACTCCTTTGTAGGTAACTGTCTCCTTTTTCTCTTGCTGCTTCTAGGATTATCTCCTTAATTTTAATCTTGGGTAATGTGATTATGATGTGCCTGGCTGTGTGGTTCCTTGGTTCCAAAGTTTTTGGGACTCTCTGAGCTTCTTGGAAGTCTGTTTCCTTTGCCAGGTTGGGGAAGTTCTCCTTCATTATGTTTTCAAATAAGTTTTCAATTCCTTGCTCTTCCTCTTCTTCTGGAACCCCTATGATTCAGATGTTGGAACATTTAAAGTTGTCCTGGAGATTCCTAAACCTCTACTTATTTTTTTTTCAATTCTTGTTTCTTCATTCTGTTCCAGTTTAATGTTTATTTCTCCCTTCTGCTCCAAATCATTGATTTGAGTCCCAGTTTCCTTCCCTTCATTGTTGGTTCCCTATTTTTCTTTATTTCACATTCATAGCCTTCACTTTTTCCTCTATTTTGTGACCATACTCAATCATTTCTGTGAGCATCCTGACTACCAGCATTTTGAAATCTGCAGCTGATAAGTTTGCTACCTCTTCATCATTCAGTTCTACTTTTGGAGCTTTGATCTGTTCTTTCATTTGGGACTTTTTTTTTTTGTCTTGGCACACCTCTTACATTGTAAGGAGTGGGACCTTAGGAATTCGCCAGGTCTGGGCAACCCACTTCACTGCATTGTGGCTGTGTATGCTGGGGGAGGTGTATGAGAGGGAACAATGCTGCTTGCTCAGCTCTCAGCTGGCTTTCAGTCATTTCCCCCACTACCCACAAGCAAATTGGGCCCTTCTGGCACTGATTACCAGGTGGGTGGGTTTGAGTACATTCCAGTACCCTGTGGGTCTCTCCAATGAACTCTCCTGTGAGGCTGGGAGTTTCTCCCACCCTCACAACCCCTACAGATTTTTACAGCCAGAGGTTTTGAGGCTTCTATTTCTCATGCTGGAACCCTAGGTTGTGCAGTCTGCCTTGTTCCTCAGCTGTTCCTTCTAGTTTATCCCCATGCAAATGCAGGGCCACCTGGTCCTCCAGCTGCCACCTTGCTATGCATCCTTCCACCCCAACTGCCTGTGTCAGTCCCCCGTCACCAGTCTGAATGAATTGGACTTCCATACAGTTCAATTTTCTGGGAGTTCTGGTTATTTTTTGTTTTTAAATTTTTTCTTGTCCTTTTTTTGGTTGTGTGAGGAGGCAAAATGTATCTACCTATGCCTCCAACTTGATCGGAAGTCCGTCCAGAAACTTTATATGTATATGTGACTTTGTGTGTTTGTGGGTCTTTGTATGTGGGGTGTGTATGTATGTGTGTGTGCATTTTCCTGTTTTCAGTTCAAGTGTAACTATCTTACTTCCTGGAGATCTTTCCAAGGTCAACACATGTAGCCCAACCTTATTCTTTTTAAAGGTTCTACAGTATCAAATCATCGTATAGACATACAGTAATTTAACTATACTCTTGCTGAGAAACACTCTGTTTTTGGTCTTTTGTTATCATAAGCAATGTACATGAACTTTGCATATCCAGCTTTTCCCAAAGATGTATAGTTGCTGGGTCACTTTTGAAAAGCATGGGCAGCATTTTGTTTCTCAGCTGTTGTACAACACTATAAATAAGACCTAGAAACTCACATACCTGTAAATCTAATTTTTTAAAAAATGGCTTCCTCACTGAACTACATCCTTAGTGCTTCTCTGATGCTTTGCATATATCATCTCTGAGTTTCACAGCAAAGTTACCTTCTGTTATTGGTGTTATTATCCCAATTTCATATATAACTTTATGCTAGTAGGTGACTGCACTGGCCTTAATCATGTCCTGAGCTTTGTAAGGCCAAGGCTAAATACACACCTTTGTCCCAGGTATTGAGTTATGGCACTGAATATATATTACTGTACTAAAGCTCTACAAAAATCCATAAAATAGACCTATTACCTACATAGACCTATTTTATGGATTTTTGTAGAGCTTCCAACACCCACATTTTATAGGGAAAAAAAAAACGAGTTTAAGGCAGTGTACTCAAAGTTACCTAAACAAGAAAAAAGCCAAGTCAAGATTTAAAGACATCTTTTTTCCACTTTATTATGGGAGGAAATTTAAAAATGTGTCAGTTCAAATCATTTTATTTCTTTTGTAAAATCCATACAAGAAAATTTCAAATACAGAGCCCACAGAAAGAAAATAATACTCAAATGATCAACTCACACAGTATGAATCTATTAAGGAATATGTCAAAACTCATAAAGTATTTCAAGCTACTTTGTTGCATAATCCAAATGAATTTATTTACTGATTTTATTTATATGTTTTTAAAATGTATTTATTTGAGAGAGAGAAAGAGAGACATTGATTTGTTGTTCCATGTATTTATGCATTCATCAGTTGATTCTTATATGTGCCCTGACTGGGGAACAAACCCACAACCTTGGTGTTTCAGGATGATACTCTAACCAATGAACTAGCGAGCCAGGGCCTTATTCCCTGATTTTTTTTTAAAGAAAATCTTTTTTCCTTTCCATTTTTCTTTGGACTTCCTTTGGACTAGTCACTGTTTCTTTTGTGAACATATAATTTTGTCTTAGAGAATTAAATTGTAAATTTTTTGGTGTGCCTGCCCATCTCAGGACAAACATGTCCATAATAGTGGACAGTGGTGGCCATATTGGTATAACATACCAATATGTTATTGGCCCCTTTGGCCTCAGTTAATTGGACCAGTGATGCACACCTTACCCAAGCTGGGCCACTCAGAACCTCAGTCCAGGGAGTGTGGAATTAAGACTGACAGGATGACAGTGTGGTTGCTGGGAGGCAGCCAGTATCTGCCATGTGTGGAGGAGAAGGAAAGCCATCTGCAGAGAGAAGGAAGAAGACAAGCAGCTAATTGAAGGCAAGAAAAATCCTGTACCCTGAGAGGAACAGCTGAGAGAATTGCTGTCTGTATCCCTTATGTCTTCCCGTCACTTTTAGTCTTTCCACTGGTTTGGGTGAATTTTTGTCCTTGGGTTCCATGCAACACCCTTGTATTCCTTCAGTAAATCCACATTTTCCCCTCTCTCTTAAGCTAATTTGAATTGGATTCTGCTTCTTGCAACTGAAAGCATCTTCATAAGATACCACAAGTATCCATACTATAAATCAAGGCAAAAGGTTTCCAAAGGATGAACTTCCCTCAGTGATGTTATTAATATAGTAAAGTTGTCAACTCATAATCACTGATGCTCCCACCAATGACAATATAGTGGCCAAGGGCAAGGTTGACATTTTGTGGGGAGGAGTTATGAACAAATACCTCATTGTGTGATGTGATAAGATACATGCTGGAGAATGGCAGTGTAGAAGCTGGGGAGAAAAATGCTACAGTTTTATCCCACCCCACACATCTGCCCACCTGTGCACAGAGTTCACAAAGTCCTTTCCTCTCTGTGAGAATGGCTGCTCTGAGAAGTCACAGGGCTGATTTGATCATGGACAGCAACAGAAAGCCCTGCCCTTGTCACTTACTTAAATTGAAATTTGAAAGGTGGTGGATGTATTTTGTTTATCAAGACAATGCTTATGAACAAATTATAGTTGATAATATCATAAATCAGGAGATGTCACTTAATAAAAATCTGGATGGTAAGACCTGGAAACAGTGGGTTGGATTTCCTCCATGGCAACATCTGGCCCAGGTGGGGCAGAGCAGCTTCCTGTCTAGCTGAGGTTTGTGGTCTCTGGCTCACTTAACCTTATTATCTGCAGATTCCTGGGAGTCCCATCATCTGAATTAGAAAACCCTGATTCAAGTTCATGTAATACTAAGGAAGAGACTCCACCTACCTCAAAGATATCATGTAGCAGGGAAAGTGCTGACACTTAACCCTGATCAATGTGTAGTATTTCAACCTCTACACAAGCCCATGAAGGGGGTATCTCATTTTAGTGACTAGGAAACTGAGGCTTGAGAAATGATGTAACTTGCACAGAAGTTCTAAGCCAGACTCTGACTCAAAGTCATATTTTATAATTATGATAAGCAATGTCCTGATTGCTTTCCACGTGACATCCTGAGAGGGACATAAACCATTTCTGAGGGCCACATTTATTATAGTTCTTATTGGCTTGAAATTAACAATTAGCTAAATCTTTCTGTAATCCATCTATTCTCCCATTAAAAAAGAAGAAGCTTTTAAATAAGATTATTACCCATTTTAAAGAAGATAAATAACAGGTAAAGTTAACAATCACATGGCAGAAATATTCTCCAGAGATGATGGAGCAGAAATAAAGAAAAAGGGTGCTGACTGGTTCTTGTGTGCATTCTGTGTGCCTGGCACCAGCTAGGCATTTTAATAATAACAGTAATAAAATGACTAACAGGCATGTTCTATGTTCTAGGCATTGCACTAAGCACTTTTCACAGATTAATATCCTGTGATACTCACATGAAGTAGATGGTTTTATCCCAATATTATGAGTGAATGATGTTAAAGAGATTACAAATAACAAGATCCATAAATGGCAGAACTAGACCAAAACCCAAGCTCTTCAGCACTTAGCTATGCATGGTGTTCAGTACACTGCAATGTGTCAGCTTGGGGACAGCCTCCCATGCAACCCCACTCACAGCCCTTTCTTGATGGTGAGATGAGTGGGCAAAAAGGGGAAAACAAAATGTCCTAAATGGGCATAAAAAATCCTTTTGGTTCCAGAGAAAAATGCACTCACTAGGAATAGTTGGAAGTGTAAAGTTTGTAAATAGAAAGAATTTTCAAGGCATCTAATAACACCGCTTATTTGAGATCTGGGGAAACTAAGGAATGGACCTGCCCAAGGCCACACAGATAGTTAATGGGAGACCGGAGATTAAAACTCAAGACAGTGATCTTGAGGCCAGCACATAAATGCTGCACACAGGTTATTCACCTAATAAATAATATCATCTTATTCAAATGCATTTCTGCCAGTAGGTTGATTTTTTTTTAAATTAAAAAAACCTGTAACTACAAAAAAGAAAACATCAAACTAAGCATTTCTTATTTATTTAAAACATGAGTCCCATTGATGTTTTATCTTCTAATTTCAACAAAGGAGTTATATTTGTAGGAAGCTATTCATGGATCACAATAATTATATCCATAAATACAGAATCAGTTTTAAAAATAAAAACAGCACCTAATTTTGTTAAGAACATTCAATATATTTAATATATAGTGACTCATTTAATGATATGAGGTAAATATCTCTATTATCTGCATTTTGCAATTGAAGAAACTGAGGCAGAGAGGCCAAGTAACTTGCTCAGGGTTACAGAGTTCTTAAGAGGCAGAGCTGGGATTCCAGCCTTGGCAGACAAGCTCCTGAACTTGTGTTCGTTATTACCCCATTTTTCTTTTACTTTGTTTTCTTTTTTAAATGACCTTATTTATTTTTAGGGAGGGGGAAGGGAGGGAGAAGTAGAGAGAAACATCGACGTGCAAGAGAAACATGGATCAATTGACTTGCACACACCCCCAACTTGGTACCTGGTCCACAACACAGGCTTGTGCTCAGATCGGGAATAGAACTGGTGACCTTTCGATTTGTGGAATGATGCCCAACTCACAGAGCCAAATCAGTCAGGGCTACCCCATTTTTCAATGTAATTACTACCCATGGAAGAAATGAAATACATTGACTTTCCATTTCACATTCTACTTGGTTATCCTGACAATTTGCTTTCTTTACAAAAACAGGAGTTCTATAATTCCACTTAGGAGAAGAATAAGTAAATGAGCATTTCTCATTACAAACTTCCTTCTTTAAAGATGGAAGAGTCTTCTCTGTTTAGCTCTTCAGTCTGCTCATCCCAGACAAAAACCAGTTTCCTAAGTTAGGCTACTACACTTCATTTTAAGGAGTTCCTAAAAAGTGCAAATTTCTTTCCATAAGAAATTTCCTCTCTGTTTATGTGTGAAATTGAGGTACAAAGAATCACTTTTGAACCCCACAGAGACCATCCGAAATTTCAGATTTGACCCCTACCCAGTGACAGCCAAAAGTGTCAATGCATTGTGTGGAATAAAAAACATAAAGATGACCTCTTTGGAAATTTCCATGTAGCACCTACCCAGACTTGAGGCACTTCCCACCGCCTCCCCCTCTGTTAGAGCCCAGGAATATGGAGATTGACTGTGTATGTCTGGTTAATATCCCACCTTGGTCTGTGGCTGCTCTACATGTTCTGCCCAGATGACAGAGCAGGTTCTCAGAGTAAGGGCTGCATGTTGGTGGAGGGACCTGTCCCTCTGGTCACTGGTCAAATGAGAAAGATCAGGAGGGAAGTAAGAATTGGCCTCAGACCAGACCTCTATCTTCCAGGAGCACTCTAGTGTAGCATAGCCCAAAGTGGGCTCATTCTGTGTGATTATACCGCTCCTCCAATCCCCACCCCCTACCTCATTTAGGAGAGGAGAGAGAAGCCTAAAGAGGAGTCAGCACAAGGCAGTGTGGGACCAGTCAGGGTGACTGGGATCAGCTTAGAGAGCAACAGTAAATGACAGCTATAAAAAAGAGCAGAACTCCAGCCTGCTTTGGTTTAGTAGTTCTTTGGGACACAGAGGTATGAAAGTTTGCTAAGGAAGCAGCAAGCTTACCTGCCCCCTCCTGCCCACCTATATTCCCTTTTGACCTTTTCTGAAAACTTAGCATGAGAGGGCCTACCTCACAAAAATAGCTCCTCAAGATTTTTTGTGGGGTTTCTTGTCCAGAGTCTAGCCCACCATTGTCTCTTGCCTGGATGTATGCAATATCAGCTATCTGTCCAGGCTGCATTCTTTCTGCGGTGGTTCAGTCTCTGCATGGCCATGTAGTGATATCTCTAAAATACAGATCCATTCCTTTACTTTACTTAAATTACCCACTGGCTTCTCATGTACCACCGTGGAGAATCTTCAGCTCACCAACAATATCTGCCTTTCCTGTGCCCCCACTCTCTAATTTGTCTCCAATACATCTGTCTTGCATTGCCACACTAGCCACACTGGCTTCCTTTTCCTCCTCAGAACAAAAGCTTGTTCCTACTTCAAAACTTTGAGTATGTTGTTCCCTCTGTCTGGACTACCCTTTCCCAGATCTTTGCATGATTGGGTGCTTTTGCCTCTCCCAGATCTTAAATCAAATGACGCCATTTCCAGAAGGCCTTCACTGTCCTCAAATAAAGTAGAGCTCTCCCATACCACGGTGCTTTCATTTCTTTATAGCTAGTATTTCCCTTCCATTTTTTTTGTTCATAGTTGTCTATCCTTCACCATCAAAAGGTAACTTCATAGGAGTGACCTTGACTGATTAGTTCACCATTGTACTCTCAGGGCCTAGAACAACAGTGCTGGGCACATAGTGAGAATGTGGTAAATAAATATCTGCCCAGTGAAGGAACCTTAACTATTCAGAACCTAGACACAGTGAACAATGAAAAAAAATCACAAATGATTTAAATTCACAGAGCATAATGCTAAATGAGGATGTTCCAAAACATCTCCCAAGCCTTGGCCCAGACAGACTTACACATACAAAGCTACCTCTCCATCCAGAGAACAAGGTGTGCTGTTAAACTCCTCATCAGATGAGTTACTCTGCAGGAACTGGAGAGAGGCAGAAAGCATGTATCTAGGACATTCTTACTTTAGGTTCTATTGAGTGGATGGAGTTTTATATTTCACTCAAATGATGTCAACCCCAGCTGAACAGGGGTCCCTTTATACCATCTGTGGGTGTTGACTGAACATGAGCTATTGACACTTGCATTCAGATAATGGCCTTTACTGACACAGATGTCCCCAAGCTATGTCAGCTGTGATTTTTCCCTCAGGTTTCAAGAGCACTTTCCTCCCAATGTGTAGTCATTGGGACCTGCTTTCTCAGTATCGATAAATGATTCTCCTAGCTTCTATTAAGCACTTGCTGGATGCCCCAGGAGCTCTAAGCACTTCACACACACAGTATCTTCCTTCAATAACCCTTCAATAATGTAAGACATTTAGACTTTACAGATGGCTGAACTGAATTGCAGAGAGGGTCATGTAGCTGTGACCTGGTCTCTCTCTCTCTCAGGTTTACTGGAAGTGAGGAGGAAAAAGAGTGACTGGAGAGAGGAAGAAAAAGAAGGGGCATAAAAGGAACAAATGAAGAAAGGAAAATGGGCAGGAGTTGGGAGTGATAAAGATGTGGTAAATTCAGCTTACCAAAGACAAAATTAACTATCTGCCTTAGGGAAAAATGCTAATGAGTAATGGCAGCTAGCTAACTGTGCCTGGCTCTGTCCAGCATCCTAGCTTTAATTTACAAGGGCCATTTAAATTCATTCATACAACCTTGTGAGGCAGATTCCAATCCTAGTTTCATTGTATAGATGAGAAAATTGAGGCTTACAGAAGGTACATGACTGACCTTACCTACCACACAAGGCCACAGATAGGAAGAGGCAGCTTAGGACATGAACACAGGCACCCTGAATGCAGAGCCCATGGTCTTCACTGCTATGTTGTATTACTTCTGCTATAAGTCCCATCTGATGAGCCTTATATATTAAATCACACAGAGCTGAGGGATTTCACATATTTGATTGCCAAGTACAACACTATTCTAGGAAAGCTAGATCTGGGTTCACCAAACCACATTTGTCTGGCTCAACTAGAAGCAAGACTAGAGAAGAAGCAAAGCTTCTGTAATGACCATGCTTGGCTATCTCCTGGTTCTGCACTGAAGAAATATGGGAACCTTCTAAAAATAGGCACCTATCTATGTGTTTGCTATTGATTTCCTTTGAGCCTCAGGATGGAATTCATCACCACCTGTAGGGCTGCTGGCTCTTTCATGCTGACGTTGAACATTTTGGATACAGGATGATTTCAATCAGTTATGTGGCTGCCTGGGCCTGACTCCACATTATGCTGGGCTCAAGATGTACTCTAGCACACAATGCAATAATTCAATGTGGAAAATCTCTGGATCATCTGCTCATTTATTCACTCAACTGATATTTGCTGAGCACTTCTAAGTGCAAGCACTAAGCTGGGTACTAATATATATCCGCAAATGAGATAAGCAAGGCCACTGTCTCTGGAGCTTATGCTAGAGTGCAGGTTTTCAGCTTTGGCACTTGTGGCTAGATAATTCTCTGTTGTGGGCTGTCCTGTGCATTGTGGGAATGTTTGCAGCACCCGTGGTCTGTATCCAATAGTTGCCAGTAACACCCCACCTCACCCTGTCATGTCTTGTGACAAGCAAATATGTCTCCAGACACTGCCAAAAGTCTCTTGGGGAACAAAACCATCCCTGGTTGAAAACAACTGCTCTAGAGGTAAAAAGAAGAAAAGAAACCATTAATCATTAAATACATTATTTTCAGATAACAGTAAAGGCTCTGAAATAGCTCAACTGGAATGAATTTCTTAGCATGTGCAAAACTTACTTCAAAACTCTGTGCTTATGCAGGAAACATGAAAAATGAGGAAACTGATGGGGAGAACCTACAGTGAACTGCTGCTCTTGACAAGTGACTCCTAGCAGAAACGGGAGGAATAACCTGTTTTCTGGACAATAGCACTCAACTGCAAGCTCCTGTCTGTGGCAGAGGTTGGAGGACAACAAACAAGAAAGGCTGGTCAGGGGACAGACATTTCTGCAGCTCTAGTGTCCAGCTGGCAAGCAATTTCGGTCAGCTTTGGCAGATCGTCCCTGGAGAAGGCATTCTCATAAAAGACAATTCCTTATCAGAGTATAGCCAGATCTCCTGAGGCTGGCATAAATAAAGGACAGGTTTCAAAGGAAGAAAAAAGAACAAAACAACTTATTAGGTCTGGAGCTGCAGGCCATCAGGCTACCCCAGGCTGGTGTCCCTGAGGAGTGCACAGAGTTTAGAATCAGGAGGGCTAGGCTTACGTCTCAGCTTGGCCGTTGAACTTGGTTTGTGACTCTGAGAAATGGGAATGATAAGAATCAATACCATTTAGCTTTGTTTGTCTCTTATAGCACTAGTGAGGGTTGAACCTAAAATCTACACAAAAGGTACAGCTCATAATCCTGTTACCCGTAATAAACTGTTTATTGGGCAGAGTTTGGTTGTTAGGGTCTGTGCTAAGTGCCTAACATGCCTTATCAGCTTTACCCCAGTGCAATGAGTACCATCACTAGTGGAAATGATTTGTAAGTTGTTAACAACTGTAAGTGGTTATTTTGAGTTGGATGAATGATATTTTTCTCAGAAAAAAAGTTAAGCTGGATTAATAAGAGGTCAAACTGTCATACTCAAGTTGAAAATCTACCTACCAGTTAAACACTGGAAGGATTGGGCAACCCAAAAGGTAGAAATTAATTCCACTCTAATTTCTTGGTGATAAATCAACAGGCTAACTCAAGAACCCCATTTTTAGCTTCCCTGTGGGCCAAAAGCTGGGAACTTTTGCAAACTCTTGAACCTTATCTGACTGTGTCCAGATGGTGGCTTGTGTCAGCCACTTTCGTTCTCACCAGCAGGATGTGGAGATGAATGTGTGCTGCCTGCATTGTCTATGTCATGTGCTTTGAGACACATTTTATCCATTGAATTCTCACAAATCCCCTGAAATAAATGTTGTGCCCTTAATTTCACACTGAAGAAGATGAGACCACAAAGAAGTTGAGAATAACTTGCCTGAGGTTCCTGACTAATAAGGGGTTGAGCCAATTTAAACAAGGAGTTCACTGAATGACAAGGGGGAAAACAGGCAGCACATCTTCACGGAAGCTTCTTCATGGAAAAAGCTTCAGTGAAAAGCAGGGTTCTCTTTATAAATACTCTGCACTCTTCCAATTAAAAACTTAGATGAGAGACTGTCAAATGTTTATTTTCAGAAAATCATGCAGGATATTTCTGCTGTTCTTTTCCAGAAAGAAACATCCTCTTTACTTAAGACCAGTTGTTAGGCTGTATTTTTGGATGTCACAGTACAGTATCAATGAGTCAAAAAAGAAAAGAAAAAAAAAACAAGGGAGGGCACAGATACTGTCAACAGGAAGTCACAAAGTGTAACCAAGAAAAGCCTAGAGTATAGCCTGTGGGCTATGGGGGATTTTACTTCTGGTGTGCCATTTGGGTTGACTAAAAATGAAGTACTCCAGGCGCCTTGTAGAAAATGGAAATTTTGGTTTTGGCAATTATGTAAGTAGCAAATACTCTGTGGTCCGGAAACTTTCCACTTTGCCAAACGTCAGTTTTCTCTTTTTCCATGAAAAACAGTCTGTAGGAAGGAGCAAAAGTACTGAGCTTTTCAAAAACTTAGAAGTAAAGACAAGCACAGCTAGGGTGAGGAGATTTGAAAAATAAATGGCAGTGCTTGTAAGTTACAGATAGTCTAGGTACTGTTTATTCACTTGGAATTTTGGGCTGAATATAAGCCATTCACAGAGCAAACAAATCACATACATTGCCCTGAAACCTAAAAATAAACAAAACTTAAATAGAAAACCTAAACCAACTTTACATTAATTTTTGAGTACTCACTCATTGTCAGAATTTTCATGTTTCAATTTTTCATCAACCCTGTTAGAATGTCTCTGACTTAAGCTTTTCAAAGTCTCTTTGTTCTAAGTGGTCCACACACAAATGGAGGTTAAAATAAGTTCTTAGGGAGTTTATAATTCACATAAACAGATTTTATTAGGTCCAGAGCCTAGCTTTGGCTGGTGGCACTGCCATATTTGGGTAGGAGATTTAGAAGAGCATTACCAAACTGTTAAAATAGAAAAGTCAAACTCGTTTGGAACAATATAGAAAAATCCTTAATCATAATGTCCAGGACTGAATTTAACATCACAGAAGAAACATTCTCTCTGAACTTAGACACTTCTAATATTTAGTGAAGACATATTTTTGTCACCTAATACATGTTGTGTTTTCAAATGAGATTCGGTCTTTTCTTGAAGCTAACACAATATTCAAGGATTAAAACAAAATCAAAAGGTCACAGGTCAGGAAGACAAAAGGAATATAAAAAAGAAGCCCAAAAAGATTTCTAGGAGAACACCAGGGAATAGAATGAGGGACAAAGAACCCTTGGGGAGGGGGAGTAGTGACATGGGGTCTCTCACAGCAGCCACTAAGGGCCCACTGCCCCATTTTCAAGCTGGTAGTTAAGCATAACCAATATTAAAAATTAAAGTTTATGAACTTGCAATGAAATAAATTACATTAAAAGCAAAGGTAATAAATGCTCAAAACGTGTCACTTTCCAATTATTTTATTACATCTCACTATTATCTTTGTTCTTGAGGTGATTTATGTCTATTGAATCTGTATGGTAGCCTTGGTAATTAATGGTGTGCTCATCTCTTTCCAGCTAAGTGATGTTAATTAATAACATGAAATTGGTCATGGCGAGAGCATTTACACCATGGAAATTGGCAAATGCTACAAATCGGTGCCCTTTCCCCTAGAGAGCTGCTTGTTTAATACTGAGCATCACACCTTGGAGAAGCTCAATGGGAGAAGGGGGTCTTGACAAGAGTGCATGCTCACAGCATGATGTCAGGATGTTGAGGCCATTGAGAGACCATGTGGCAAAGATGAAAGAATGGAGGCTCCAAATTCAGACAGAACTATGTTGAATGCCCAGCTCACTTAACTTTCTTAGGACTTATTTTGTATATCTCTAAAATGGGACTAATACATCTCCAACAGAGCAGCTGTGCTCAGGATGCCTGGCACAGAGCTTGGCAAACAGAAGCCGGCATGAAAGGTGACTGGTGCACCATTAACCCTTCAGCAGTGCTGGGGGCTGGGGTGCAGACCTCCTGTGCAGTCAAAGATTCATGTATAACTATGTAATTTATTATTACACATACTTCCAATAAAATCCCCTGTGAGCAAGCTCACCTCTGAGGTTCTCCTGACTGAGGACTGTACCTCTCATGCTCACTGTCATTTGTCACCAGAATGTTTCATTTACTGCTGCTTTGCTATCTCCTAAAACAGTGCCTAGCCCCTCATGGGGCTTAACAAATATCTGTGGAATGAATGATTCTCTTGCTTCACTTCCAAGTTTTCTACCATTTCTACTGTTCAGGTCTCATTGGAAACTGAGTGGCTTCTTTTTTTCTTAATTACCAAATTCCAACCCACTCTGTAGCTGCTGTTCTTCTGGAATCTATCAAACCATTGGCATGCTTTTCCCTGCTGAGGGAATCCACCATGACCTTGAAGCATCAGTGAGAGCTGTTTCCAGTGTTTTCACTTGCAAGCAGAATTGAGCACATGTCATTGTGCTCTGTCAGCAAGTTTCTCCCCATTTCTATTACTGGTCTTTCTAATCTCAGTTCCCTTCTGCCTTTCTCAGAAGGAACAAGACTTGCGAGAAGAAATATCACCCAACACTTGTAGCTGTATCCAGGGAACCAAATATTTACCTCATGGCCCTGGCTCAGCATTGTCTCTTGGATTTGTTGATCTGGAGCAGCATGTCTGAAGGGATGTGATGGGCTGGGCACTTAAACAAGCATCATGGGTGCTTCTGGTAAGAGTGACTTGGACGGGGCATTAAGCAAACTCATTGGGAAGTCATTAAGTTCCATAACTCCTAGTGCTTTTTTTTTTCACACTTGCTTTAGTCAGGGGTATAGCACAGGGTGGAGCTGCCCACTCAGCTTCTTGGTGCAGGGCAGGGTTGGGAAATCAGATGGGCATAATGTCTGATCCTGGTTCTGCCTCTAACTTGCTGAAGACTTCAGGTAAGCTGCTTACCATTTCTGAGTAACCACTGTGAAATGGGAAGAATTTTGCCTCATGCACTGTAACCATTCCATAAGAAGCAGCTATTATTCCTTTTAAAAGTACATGTAGTATATTATTTAAGAAGTGTGAGGGTCAAGAGCATAGGTTCTGGAGTCAGAGTTGTGTTTCAACCCCAGCTCTGCTCTTTAGTACCTGTGTGGCCTTGTGCAGGGTACCTCACTTGTCTTGAGCCTTGGTTTCCTCACCTGAAAATGAGAATAATAATAGAAACCCCTCCCAGGGCTGAGGGGTTTACTTGAAAATGCCTGCAGTTTAAAATAATATTATTATAATTTTCACCACTAAAACCCAAGCAATTTCTATAGACTTTTTCAGAGTGGATGTTCTCAAAGGCCATGTTCAGGTGCTGAGTGGGTGGTGAGCAAGTTCTACTTTGCCTCCGTATTTTTAAAAAAGGGAAGAGTAAGTAGCTATGGTCATGAATAAACTTTGTCTGAATGTCCCAGTTATCCACACCACCACCTAGCTTGTCTGGTGAGCTTTAAACTTTCAAAGTGCCTTCTTCTCTACTTCTTTTGAACTTCATAAGTTTTAATGTGCCAGAAGTGTCATATCTCCATTTTGTAGATGAGGTCACTGAGACCCAAAGAAAGGATGTGACATCTCTGTGGTCACACAGCTGTACAGATCCAAGGATCCAGATGTGGAGTTCCTGCTTTCTATTGCCCAAAAACAAGTTCCACATCCTTACAAAAGTATTCACTGAAAAGTAAAGTTTAAAAAAAAACCCTGAAATACAAGCCAGCTCTGCACACAATGCTCCAGCTTGTGCATTTCATGGTGCAAAGACTTCCATGTAATCACAATGGAATTGTAAAGCATCCACAGTGTCCATCAGCACAGCCTGCCTGCCTTGATGGATCACTCTGTCAGTTCTTGAAGCCTTATATTCTACTGAGGTCAGTCAAAAGCACACTTTTAAGAAATTTAAAAATTTTATAACAGTCCTGGAAATAAAAGTCCCATTTTTTATGGCTTGGGAACAATTACTCTAATGGCTGTTACCTTTTCAGACACCTGAAGGGTTTAATGCTTTGGAACAGAGAAGAGTTTTACCAAAGAGAAAGTGATTTATTTAACTAAGAAAAGTGGATCCCTTAGTGCTAGCAAGGACTGAGGATGAAGGAAGAAGGTGTGGACTTGCCAGAGTCAGA
The DNA here is from genome assembly GCF_019186645.2 of Phyllostomus hastatus. Taxonomy (NCBI): domain Eukaryota; kingdom Metazoa; phylum Chordata; class Mammalia; order Chiroptera; family Phyllostomidae; genus Phyllostomus; species Phyllostomus hastatus. The sequence continues at coordinate 26,646,331 of NW_025333643.1, forward strand.
TATCTGCCTGTCATCCCTTAGATTTCCATGAATATTGTGCCTGAGAATTAGAAATATTTGTATAATTTTCCACTTTATTCCATTATAGTGCCTTTGTTTTGTATTACAGCCAACTGAAATCCTGCTTTGTTTCCACACAAATTCATGTATGTCTCCTTCCTCTGCAAACACAGTGGTAAATTATTGCTGAAAAGTATATTAAAAACAACCAGGACTATTTTTTCTGTAACTGGATATTATTCTGTTTTATAATTTCTTCCCTCTGATTATGTAATACCCAATTCCTGAAAAACTGTGAACATTGCCCATTTTGCTGGCTTCATTTGTTGTTTTGTTTGCTTTCCAATGAATAAATATTTTTTGAGCACCCACACTGTCAAGCTCTTGGGGATAAAATTGTGACTGCACATTTTTGTTTGGTCATAGGAGACCAGAAATTATCTTTCTTTGATGCATAGTCATGAGATATGTCACATTAAGTGACCTTCCCACTTTCCCAATCAAGATAGGGCAGAGATGAGGCTAAAGAATCAGTCTTTTGCATCAATGTTCAGTAGAACTCTGTGATTACAGAAACATTCTAGAGTGTATTGGCTATTGGGTATGGCTGAAACTCCAGATAATGGAGCCATGACCAGGTGTGTTAGCTTCAAGGACAGGTTTTAGAAGAAGAGAAAAGAAAATAGGTTGGTTTTGCAGCCTTTTAAATTATTGGCTCTGTGGCCTTGGACATTTGATTAAGCTTTTTGACCCCAATGAGTAGAAGGAAGGAAATAAAACCAAGATCAGAGCACGTTTATACTACATAGAGACTAAAAGAACAATTCTGAGGATTAGTAAATCCAGGAGATGGTTCTTTGAAAAGATAAACAAAATTAAAAAGCCTTTAAGCAGACTCATCAAGAAAAAAAGAGAGAGGACCCAAATAAACACAATCAGAAATGAAAGAGGAGAAATTGCATCTGATACCGCAGAAATACAAAGGATTGTAAGAAATTACTATGCCAAGAACAACTCCATGCCAAGAAATTTGAAAACCTGGTTGAAATTAACAAATTTCTATAAAATATAGTCTTCCAAATCTGAATAATGAAGAAGCAGAAAGCCTGAATAGACTGATAACAGCTGATGAAATCGAAGCAGTAATAAAAAGTTCCCAACACACAAAAGCCCTGCACTGATGGTTTCACAGGAGAACTTTACAAAACATTTAAGGAAGAGTTAACTCGAATCATTCACAGACTATTCACCAAAAATCCAAGAAGATGGAAGACTCCCAAACTCTTTTTATGAAGCCAGAATCATCCTAATCACAAAATCAGATAAAGACACGACAAAGAAAGAAAACTACGGGCTGATATCACTGAAGAACATAGATGCTAAAATCTTCAACATAATATTGGCAAACCACAATACATTAAAACCAGCAATACATTAAAAAGATCATACATCATGATTAAGTGGGATTCATCCCAGGGAATCAAGGATGGCACAATATTTGTAAATCAATACATGTAATATATTACATAAATAAAAGGAAAAAATCACATGATTGTATCACATGATCATAGATGCAGAAAAGGCATTTGATAAGGTATAGCACCCATTTATAATAAAAACACTCAGCAAAGTGGGAATAGAAGGAGAATTCCTCAATATAATAAAGGCCATATACGAGAGATCCATAGCCAACATCATGCTCAAGTGGCAAAAACTAGAAGCTTTTCCACTAAGATCAGGAACAAGACTAGGGTGTCTGCTTTCACCACTCCTATTCAACATAGTATTGGAAGTCCTAGCCACAGCAATCAGACAAGAAAAAGAAATAAAAGGCATCTAAATTAGAAAGGAGGAAGAACACTGTCATTGTTTGCAGATGACATGATAGTGTACATGAAATATCCTGTAGACTTCACCAAAAAACTATCCAACATAATAAAAGAATTTAGCAAAATAACAGGATACAAAGGTAATATTCATAAATTGAAGGCATTTGTGCACACCAACAATGAAATATCAGAAAATGAAATCAGGAATAAACCCCATTTGATGTAGTAATAAAAACAAAAAAATAAGATACCTAAGAATAAACCTAACCAAGGAGGTAAAAGACCTCTACACAGAAAACTACACAACACTGAAGAAAGAAATTAGGGAAGACATAGACAATAGAAGAATGTACTGTGTTCATGGATTGGGAGAATTAACATCATCAAAATGACCACATTACCCAAAGCAATTTATAGATTCAATGCAATCCCTATTAAAGTACCCATGACATATTTCACAGGTATAGAACAAACATTTCAAATATTTATATGAAACCATAAACAACCCCAAATAGCTGTAGCAATTTTGAGAAAGAGGAACAAAGTTAGGGGGATCACAATACTTGATATTAAACTGTATTACAAGGCCACAGTAATCAAAGAAGTCTGGTACTGGCATAAGAGCAGACTTATGGAACAGAATAGAGATCCCAGAAATAAACCCAGGTCTCTATGGTCAATTAATACTTGACAAAGGGGGAAGAAGCATAAAATGGAGTAAAAATGGCCTCTTCAACAAATGGTGTTGGGAGAGCTGGACAGCTACATGCAAAAAAATGAAACTTGACCACCAACTTACACCATATACAAAAATAAACTGAAAATGGATAAATGACTTAAATATAAGTCACAACCCCATAAAAACCCTACAGGAGAACATAAGCAGGAAAATCTCAGATATGATATGTCCCCTAGAGCAAGGAACATAAAGGAAAGAATAAACAAATGGGATCTCATCAAAATAAAAAGCTTCTGCATAGCTAAAGAAAACATCAGTAAAATGAAAAGGGAGCAAACCATATGTGAAAACATATTTGCCCATGATACCTAAGACAAGGGTTTGATCTCCAAAATATATAAAGAACTCCCACAACTCCACTCCAGGAAGACAAACAATCCAATTAAAATATGGGCAAAGGACCTGAAAAGACACTTTTACAAGGAGGACATACAGTGGGCCCAGAGACATATGAAAGGTGCAGAATCACTAGTCATCAGAGAGATGCAAATTAAAACCACAATGAGATACCACTTCACACTGGTCAGAAGGGCCATCATAAACAAAGCAACAATCAACAAGTGCTGGCAAAGTTGTGGAGAAAAGGGACCCCCAGTACACTGTTGGTGGGAATACAGACTGGTGCAACCACTATGAAAAACAGCATGAAATTTTCTCAGAAAGCTAAAAATGGAACTGCGTTTTGACCCAGCAATTCCACTGCTGGGACTATATCCTAAGAATCCCAAAACACCAATCCAAAAGAACTTATGCACCCCAATGTTCATAGCAGCACAACTTACAATAGCCAAGTGCTGGAAGCAACCTAAGTGCCCATCAGTAAATGAGTGGATCAAGAAACTGTTATACATTTACATGATGGAATATTATGCAGCAGAAAGAAAGAAGGAGATCTTATCCTTATCTACAGTTTGAATCAATCTGGAGAATGTTATGCTAAGTGAAATAAGTCAGGGTGTGAAAGACACACACCATATGATCTTACCTATAAGTGGAACCTAATCAACAAAACAAACAAGCAACCAAAATATAACCAGAGACATTGAAATTAAGAACAGACTGACAGTAACCAGAGGGGAGGTGGGAGTGGATGATAGGGGGAAGAGGGGGAAGGGTTGTCAAGGAACATGTATTAAGGACACATGGGTAAAGCCAAAGAGGGATAGGATTGAAGGTGGAAGGTGGGGATACCTAGTGGCAGGGAGTGGTGGGGGGAAAATGGAGACAACTGTACTTGAACAACAATAAAAAAAGTCTGTTGAAAAAATAATCAATGTAAGAGTTATACCTATTACCACAAGGTCTTGACTTCTTCATGGACAATATCTCAGTGTCTGATGCCAGTTAGCAGTTTTGGTAATTTCTCCATCTTCAACCTTACCTTACTCAGTTTTCTTCAACCATATACTGCCATTGGCACCATAAGACATCTGGTCATGTAGTCCTAGTCCTGAATTCTTCTCCAGTGAAAAGGAAAAGGTAAGTGGAAAAAAGAAAGGGAAAGAAGAAGAAAGGAAGGACAGAAAAAAGGATCAGAGAGTGGGGAGATGGAGGAGAGCAGAGTGAGAGATATAGCTGCAATTTATCTGGGTGACCTAAAGGAACTACAAATAATCAGAGCATTTTAAAGATGAAAAAGAGCCTCAGCATTAGTCTAATACCTTCAACAACAAATGTGGATTCTGAGGCCTGGATAGGAAAAATGAGCTTCCCAAGGTCATAGAGCTTGTCAGAAAAGTGGCAATTAGACCTGGGATCAGTTCTCTGTACTTACTGTGCTTTTCAGCTATGCACTCTGCTGTACCTGAAAGAGGTTCTCTATTATAGAAGATCAGCTTCTGGACTAGTTCCATTCCTGATTTGAAAACCTGAATATAAACACACTTGATAGGGTGGTATAAAGTAGAATCTTGAGAGATCAAGTACAAACTCTGCTGACTTGTTCATTTTAAGTTACAATGATAGAAGAAAAGAAAACGAAAAGAGAAAACAAACTAATACATGGGGTCAGGAGTGAACATACCTTTACAGGACCACCTGCAAAGTATATTTTTTTTGCTTTTGTGTTTTTTAAAGCATTCAAAATAAACAGAGAATGTATTGAATTTTCCTTTTCTTAGGTTGCTTTTATTGGAATAATACAGTTTGCCTAACCTTGCCAGATTGCATTAACTTATGCTAATGTATATTTTACCTGCTCTCAGCTTTATTTTTCCAGTTAACAAACAGTCTTTCATTTGAATGTTTTTGTAGTTCTCCAACATTAGCAAGAAAAAGTCTTAATTAGAGCTTTGTCCCAGGGATAAGTTATAATCTTGTTCTTGCATTAAAATTAAGCAGACAAGCCTCTATTAAGAGCTCACTAATATTTTAAGATTCCTTACAAAACAAGGAGAAAGTGTTTTTAGTACATTTTAGCCAGGGCTACAGATTGTTGTGATTAGCAATAAAACTGCTGGTTCTTTTTTGTAGGGTCTTTTGTGCACCTGCCCTCTAGTTTCTGCCCGCAACTGGAAGCAATGTAAAACTTCATTGGGGCTGCAGCCCCCACATGTCTAGTCCAATACAGAAATGTGTGCATGAGAGAAACCTGCTGCATGAAATGCACAGAAACTAGACATCAGGCAAAGAAATAAGTGGGTTGTGGAAACAGCATAGCAGTGGACAGAGAACAGAATCAGGACTCAGGACACATGGATGCTAGGCTGTACCCTGACTGTAAAGGGATGAGATTTTAGGAAAATTCCTTCATTTTTCTAGATCTCAATCTTATCAGCAATAGAATGAGGGAATTAGACAAGATTTCTTCCAGTTCAAATGTTCTGTGACATAAATATATTTAATGATTCAACTCAACCAATGGCATTTGTCTACCACTATTCCCAGAGTTACTGAGTACCCTCTTTACCTGGAGGCATAGGAACCTCCACCTCCCTGTACAGTGGCCCCCTGTTATCTGTGGTTTCAGTTACCCTCAGTCAACTATGATCTAAAATACTATATGAAAAATTCTAGAAATAAATAATTCGTAAGTTTTAAATTGCATGCTGTTCTGAGTAGTGTAATGAAATCTCGTATTGTCCCCTCCATCCAGCCTGGGGGCCTTAGTTCAGTGTCTCCACCCCATATGTGCTCCCACCTATTAGTCATTTATCAGATTGACTCGAGGTATCTCAGTCCCAGTGTTCAATTCAGCCTTATTTACTTAGTAATACCATATTTACATAACTTTTATTAGACTGTTTTGTTATAATTGTTCTATTTTATTATTAGTTACTGTTGTTAATCTTCTATTGTGCCTAATTTATAAATTAAGCTTCATCATAGTTATGAAGTTTAGGGAAAACATAGTATATAGAGGGGTTCAGTACTACCTACAGTTTCAGGTATCCACTGGAGTCTTGGAACCTATCCCCTGCAGATAAGAGGGTGTTACGGTATACTCCAAGTGGAGGACCAAGTAAATGGTACATTTGAACACAAAGAATATGCTTGGGAGTGGGACTTGGTAGGCCCAGGAATATTTTATTTTATTTACTTGTTTTTTTCTGCTTTGAGGTATTTATTGCAGGTGGCATCTTTGCCTTTTACTCAGTATCTAGATTCCTTTGCTGGAAAATGAAGAGGGTAAAATACCTAGTGGATAACTGATATCACCTTTCCTAACATGTCCCCCTTTTTTAGTACTAAATATTTTATGTGCTAGCAGCCCCCCTTTGGCCAGATGTTAGTGTGAGAAACTATATGAGGTCTGGTTTTCTTCAACATAGAGGAGTCTGAGTTGCTATGCTCAAAGCAGCATCACTGTGATATTAATAAGCCACTTGGAATCAGTCAGACCTATTAATATGGGAGATTATGATTATAAGGGAAGGATAATGTTGTAGTGCCTGGGAATATTTTAGATCCTCTGATAAGAAGTGTAGTTTCTGATTCCTGAAAGTGCTGCTGTGAAAGATCATCTTATTTCTAGGAAGCTTCTATGGCATGAGTCATAGGATCATCTAATGATGCCATGCTGACAATCCAGGTCCAAGGTTTACATTTTGGAAAATTTATATATCTTTTCACTCTTTCAGATCAGTCAGTACCTTTAGACAGGACTGATTTAGAGACAACTGATTCATTTCTAAGGCCACACTATTTTGTTATGTTATACTAAGGGAACACGATCCCAGTCCCTGTTGTGATATATTTATTTCCTTGACGTTTCTTTTCTCTCGCCTATCCTACCCACTTCCTCCACAGACTTCCTTTTATGGCCAAGAGCTTTGCAGTCTCCTGGTTCACAGTTTCCTTTGTTTTCTGACATCTATACAGATTTTCCTCCCCTCCTCCATGTCTAACATTTACTTACCAGGGAAGAAAAAATGGACAGACACACAGAGTGGACTTGATGAGTTTACCATAACCACATTATAAGGAAGGAAAGAAAAAAAGCTTCCTTCTAATTAGGATGTAAGACTTCCTCTGACAAATCATAAAAGTTTTATTAATTAATTGATAGCCATTCCCAAAAATGGTGTTTCCGAGATCTCTACCTTGAACTGCTGAATCTGATCGCTGTCATAAACAAGAACGGGGGACAGGATTCAGTTTTCCTGCTTCTTTCTGAGATAAAACAGGGATGAAAATTAAGGCCTTTCCAGAAAAATTACTAACAAGTTCTAGGCCCCCACAGGATCTGTGCTGACAAGAGTTGACAAAGATAGAGAAGCCCCCAAACACACTCTGCTGAGATCATTAACAACTGCCAACCTCAAAGCATTTTCATGCTGCTTATTGACACAGTTCCTGCAATCTAGCTTTCCTTCCCACGTCTATAAACAGCTCTAGTCTTTAAATTTTTTAAAACTAAAAGAGCAAAAGAAAGATAAAAGATAGTAGTGAGGTGGAGGGTAAGGTGAGGTAGAATTATAGACCTCAGCAGTAACTGCCGAAGTTCTGAATTGAAAACAAGAAAACAGCCTTTTAGGACCTTGAAGGGAGAAGAGATAACATTTAAAACAATGGCAGATTAACCCTCCAAAAGAATGAGTGGTAAGGACCATCTTTACTTCAGTATCAAACTGGAGCATAATTCAGTACTTGTTTGAAAAGAGTGATTCTTTGGAAAAAAAGCAAAAATAAACATTTCTTGTAGTCTCCTTTTCTGAAAATTGGGTTCTGAAGTGTTAGTACTTAGTCCACCTTAGTATAATATTAAAATATACCAAGATTTTGTCAATAAATTACAGTAAGAGCAGCATTTCACTATCAGCAATGAGAAGATTATAAGAGAAATTATTCTTACCTCTGAACCATGATCTCGGCTCATTTAAAGGGACTGTAGAGAACGTGCAGGACAAAAGACACATGTATTAAGCACTTCCAATGTCTGTGTGTGTGTGTGTTTTCTCCAACCACAAGCTGGTGGAAGTAGGGACCTAAAACCCCCCTGACGCCTTCCGCTGCTATATAATCATGAGGAAATGACCTTACTGTTTGTTGCTCTGATTAGAAACAAAAGACTTTCAACATGAGTCAGGAGAGCAAGGAGAGGGAAAACCTAACAACAACAACCAAACACTTCTGCTATTGCTTTTGGCCACCTAAAGTCTCTATGCTTTGAATGTTTGAAGCACATGATGAAATGTTTATTGTTTTCTAAAATTCATTGACAATATTTGATTTGGGCTGGATATTAATCAGACATGGGCTATGCCATCTAAGAATCCAAATGTCAATTTTGACTCTTTCTTTAGCTTCTATGTATGCTGAATGAGGTAGGTAAATTAATGTATACAAATAGAAATAATATTGAACTCAACTTTGCTTTTACACTCAGAAAGAAACTCATAATTTAATGGGACAACCTTTGTGCTATCAATCAGTGAGGCTAGTCACAAACAAAAATCTTGGCTGCAGGACTATAGTCTCAAAAAAGGATTTATTTCATAATTTGCATTTAACAAAATAATTCCTATTGAAATTACTCAATAGTTAAGTAATAAATAAAAATATATTCAAGGTGAGGGAGAGAGAAAAGTATGAGGGGGGATTCTCCCAAAACTGGAATTATCTTCTAGAGGGTGGGCTCCTTGTAGTACAGGTTTCCCCAGCTAGGTGAGCATTCTAGGAACCCATCTGTATCAGTGTACCAGCTGGCATTGTTATGAGAGGCTTCAGTGAAATTTTTTTGAAGAGTCTTTCAATGTGTTTGCCCATTTCATGATGGGTGATTTAAGAGTGCACCTGCTGACATCACGCTGAGTGTTCAGCAGTTTTTGACCAAAAAATGGCATGACTCCCATGCCTCGCCCTTCCTATTCACCTGATCTCACCTCCAGCAACTTTTTTTGTTTGTTTTTTTCTCTGGATAAAAAAGCTTAAAGGGGAACATTTTGCTGAGGTGGAGGAGGTGAGACAAAGAATGGCAGAAGCACTGAAAGGCATCAAAATTGATTAAGTTCAAAAACTGTTTTGAGCCATGGAAAAAATGTCTTGATAGGTTTTGTTTTGTATCAAATGGAGAGTACTTTAAAGTTTAAACATGTAAGAATAAATACACAACTTCTTATAAATAAATTCTGTTTTTTTGGGTCCTCTCTTGTATTACACAATACAGGAAAAATAGTAAATACACTTATTTTTAAAATGGTTAAGTACCCATGGGTACTTAATGGGTAAGAACCCATAACAAGATACCATGTTTCTTCAATTGTAAAAAGAGCAGTCTGGAATTTTGTGCAAGTTGTGTGGTACAGCACAGAATATGAGTTCTAGAGTCAGATAAACCTGGTGTTTTATAGCTGTCTGTCCTTGGAAACGTTAGTGGACTGCTCTGAAAATTCATTTCCTTCTCAGTAAAATGGGGATAAAAATCCCTACCTATTAAGGAGTGTTGGAGGAATTAAATGAGATAATACATGCAAAACACATAGGCATATACATTATGCAAATAAAGGGTCAGATACCCTCCCATGACTGAACCCCCAAAATATTATTCCTCAGAAATGAGGAAGTAACTTACCTTCAAGTCTTATTAAAACTCTAACTTCCTTGAACTATAATATATTTTTGAGGAAGACAACAGCCTGTTACTAAGTTTGGATGCTTATACAGGTTATTCAATGAAGCAAGCAGAAAGGTGACAATTTATTACAGATTTAGTAATTATTTTGTGCATGTGACCTTACAGTTGGAGAGGTTGGATGTTAGAATAAACAGGTTACTTAAACATTACTTTGAAAGGCTATGCAGTAGGTGGTTACTCTGGGAGACTGTGTATGTACACCTGCAGGATGAATGGAGAAGGAAGAGTCATGCCATAATATTCCCAGTGAATATCACACATGGAGATTCAAAAGGGGCTGTAGCTCAAATTAATGAGACAGAAACAAAGGTGCTGAGCTTAGGAAAGCCACAAGGATGGCTTAGAGAAGGACTTATGTTTCAGGTCCAACACATAAATGCAGGTGAAGAGGCTAAAAAAAGAGGGAGAGTGCAAGGCTGCAATCATTTTAATGATTAATCTACAGAATAAACTTAAATGTCAGCACTAGTCTACTGTTTCATCTACATTCCTACATTTTTATGTATTCAAATTGGCCCAAAACATTTGTTTTGAATCTTCTTATTGGGAAAATAGGGAATTACTTTATAGTTGGAGAAACCTTCTATTTGGACATATGGGCAGTAAAAACTCCATAAATGGTGACTTTTCTCACTGGGTTGGATAGAATACTAAGAGAACTCATGGGACATTTTCTATGGTAAAAACTTTTCACTGCAGTTGGACAATTACAATTTCGATAACCAATTTCAGAACCAGGGCAATAGGAAGGGCTAATACCATAAGATGTCCAACTTGAAGGGCCTGGTGAAGGATGCCAGACCAAACACAGAGGTGGGACAAGGTCAGGTTATGGCTGTGAAAGCACATGAGAAGGTTAAAACTAGGAAATAATCAGAATGTTTGTTATTTTTGCCTGTTCAGTGTCTGTTTTACCTTTTTCTAATCACAGATCCCTGCTTTCCAATGAGGTCACCATCCAAATGAGTAGGATGAATCTAAACTTATGCCCCATATCATGGGAATGTGTGATTCAGGAATAACCAATAAATTCTATCCCTGTACTCACTAGTTATAGACATCATGGAGGAAGGAGTGTTTGTTCTTGTTTGTCCTGGAGTCTGAAAGGACAGGACAGGATGAGAACCTGAGGCTCCTAGGGTACCTCACATTGGACAGAAATGTTGGGGAGAGACAAACTCCAATGACCATCTGAATTACTATAATTTTCACTTCTGCTTAACCCAATTTTAAGTTTTTACTGTTTTGAATTCTGTGGAATGTTAATTAATTTTAAATTTATTTTCAATTATAATTGACATATAATATATTAGTTTCAGATATACAACCCAGTGATTAGACATGTATATACCTCATAAGGTGATTACCTCAATAAATCTAGTACCCATCTGACACTACACATAGTTATTTCAATATTATTGACTATATTCCCTATGCTATAATTTACATCCCTGTGACTATTTTTACAACTACCAATTTGTACTTCTTAATCCTTCACCTTTTTCACCCATTTCTTCTAACGACCTTGCCATTTGCCAACCATCAATTTATCCTCTGTATTTAAGAGCTTGTTTCTGCTTTGTTGTTTGTTTATTTTACTTTTTAGATTTCATATACAAGTGAAATCATATGGTATTTGTTCTTGTCTGACTTATTACACTAAGCATAATACCTTCTGGATCACTTATGTTACTGCAAATGATAAAATTTTATTTTTATGTCTGTGTAATATTCCACTGTGTACTGTATGCACCACCTCTTCTTTATCCATTTGTCTGTTGATGGGCACTTAAACTGCCATATCTTGTGTATTGCAAGTAATGCTGTAGTGAATGTAGTGGTGCATATACCTTTTCAAATCAGTGTTTGTGATTTCTTCGAATAAATACTTAGAAGTGGAATTGTGGGGTCTATTTTTAATATTTTGAGGAACCTCCATAATGTTTTCCATAGTGGTTACATGAATACACAATCCCACCAACAATGCACAAAGGTTCCTTTTCCTCCGCATCCTTGTTGTTTGTTGATTGGTAGCCATTCTGACAGGTGTAGCTAGTTATTTCATTTTTTTGCATGTGTATGTCCAGTTTTCCCAAAAACATTTATTGAAAAGTTTATACTCCATTGTATATTTTTGCCCCCTTTGTCATATATTAATGACTATAAAGGTATGGGTTTATTTCTGGGCTCTCTATTCTGTTCCATTGATCTATATGTCTGTTGTTCATGCCAGTATCATGCATTTTTTTTTACTACTATGTACTTATAATATAGTTTGATACCATATAGCATGATACCTTCAACTTCTTTCGTCTTTAACAAGATTATTTTGGCTATTTGGAGTCTTTTGTGGTTCCATGTATGTTTTAGAATTATTTGTACTAGTTCTGTGAAAAATGCCATTGGTATTTTGATAGGGATTGTATTGAATCTATAGATTGCGGTGGGTAGAATGGACATTTTAATGATCTTAAGTATTCCTATCCATGTGTACACTATATCTTTCCATTTATTTGTCTCTTTTTCAAATTTGTTCTTCAGTGTCTTATAATTTTCTGAGAACAGGTCTTTTATCTTCTTGGTTAAATTTATCTCTAAAGATTTATTTTTATGCAGTTGTAAGTGAAATTTTTTTCTTAATTTCTTTCTGATAGTTTGTTGTTAGTGTATAAAAATGCAACTAATTTCTGAATATTAATTTTGTATCTTGCAACTTTACTGAATTTATTTACTAGTTCTAATTATTTTTGGTGGAATCTTTAGAGTTCTCTCTATATAATATCATGGAATTTGCAAATAGTGACAGCTTTACTTCTTCCTTTCCAATTTGGATGCCTTTTATTTCTTTTTCTTGTCTGATTTATGTAGCTAGGACTTAAAACATACTATGTTGAATAGAAGTGGTGAAAATGGACACTGTTGTCTTATTGCTGACCTTAAGGAAAATGCTTTTAGCTTTTCCCTCTTGCGTATGATGTTAGCTATAAGTTTGTCATATATGGCCTTTATTTTGTTGAGGCATATTCCTTCTATTCCCACTTTGCTCAGAGTTTTTATTGTAAATAGATGCTGGATTTTGTCAAATGTTTTTTCTTCATCTATTGGTATGACTATGTGATTTTATTGTTTATGTGGTATACTGGGTTAATTATTTTGTGGATATCGAATCAAATTTGCAGCCTAAGAATAAATCCTTCTTGATCATGGTGTATGATCTTTTTAATATATTGCTGAATTCAGTTTCCTAATAACTTGTTGAGCATTTCTGCATATATGTTCATTAGAGATATTGACCTACAATTCTTTCTTTCTTTTTTTTCTTTTTTTTTTTTTTGGTATTGTGTCTGTCTGGTTTTGGTATCAGGGTAATGCTAGCTTCATAAAATTAGCTTGGGAATCTCCCCCCTTCCCAATTTTTTTGGAATAGTTTGAGAAGGGTAGGTATTAATTCTTCTTTGTATGTTTAGTAAAATTCACCTATGAAGGCTTCCAGTCCAGGGCCTTTGCTTATTAGTAGTTGTTGGCTTATTCACATTTTCTGTTTCTTACCTCATCCTTGGAAGATTGTACATTTCTAAGAATTTATCTATATCTTCCAGGTTGTTTCATATGTTGGCATGCAGTACTTTATAGAATTTTCTTATAATCCTTTGTATCTCTGTGGTGTTGGTTATCACTTTCATTTCTGATTTTATTTATTTTGGTCCTCTTTCTTTTCTTCTGGATAAATCTGGCTAAAGGTTTATCCATTTTGCTTCTCTTTCTGATGAACCAGTTTTTGGTTTTATTCATCTTTTCCATTGTTTAACACTTTTTATATCCTCAGTTATGGGAATTCTGTTCAGCTAGTCTTCAAATGGTTCTCAAAATGGTTGAGAATGGTTGTTCTACAATTTAGCTGTAATTTTTATGCAGTTACAGGAGGGGGTGAGCACAGAGTTTAACTACTCCACCACCTTGACTAGAAGTCCTAACACACCTTTATTTAGCTAGTTGTAATTTAAAAAATTCATTTGTAAACAAAAGGTCTTATTTAATATGTCAGTTTGTGGGAGAAAAGAGAGCTGGAGTCAGATACTGTTCACCAGCTGACCAAAAGTGTTCAAGAACTTAGGTGCTTATCAGTACAGAACAGGGGAGCTTGGGGAGCTCTAGTTGCAGACACTGGTATGCCTGGGTGCCAGGGATTCAATAGTGGTGAAATGGATAGTTCCTGCAGTACTAGGGTATCAGACAGAAGTTTTATAATCAGTGAATCAGTTTGGAAGTGGTCTTAGAGAACAGGCTTGCAAAGGCCCAAATAGGAATAATGACAAAGCTTAATCTCCATCTGGTCTGAAACAACTGCTCTCCCACAAGGCTCCTGCCAGGGAGTCAGACACAGAGAAGGGCTTAACCTGGGATCTAGGAATGTAGACTTTGGGAACCCTGTTAAGAATTCCCATTCAGAATGAAATTATACCCTGGAATAGGTCCAAATGAAATAAAAGCATATTGGGAATTACACTTATATAATACAAATTGTGACATAATTAGATGATCATCTAACTGGTGAGCGTGGAAAAGTGGATCAGTGACTTCATGAGAGCTTTTACCAGACCTGGGAGTGGGACAAGGGAAATATGCCCACCGATTTAGAAAAAATATGTGGAAGTGTACTACCAAATTTTACAGAAATACAGAGTCTTAGAAATCTTTATGAGAAGCTTTGCATTTATTGCAAAACTATCACTTTCATCATATCACAGAACACTCATATACTGAATGAATGCCAGGCACACTATAAAATCTGAACACAGGCAAAACACAAGATTTCTAGAACTCTGACAGCTGAGCATAATTGTGAATCATTTTCATAAACTTAGAGGACAAACTTTAAGACCAGCTCATCTCCCTCTAAGTTTAGTGAACTTTGCACTAAAGAAAAGAATAATTCTAACTCCTCTCCTTCTCTAATTCTGCCTCTAGAACCCATTCAATTCATTTCAAATGTTCATTGAGTCTGGCATATGTACAAGGTCCTGTAGGAGAGTCAGAGAGAAATGCTGTGGTCCTGATCCTCAGGCATTAGAAACTACACTTAGTGTTTCCCAAGAGAGCAGATTGATCATTTTATTTTTCACCTCACAGTCAGCCCTGTGGTTGTAATTATGCATCTTTTTACAAACATACTGGTTTCTGTTCTTAATCTTTTATCATTCTATATGTTAGAGCTCTTTTGGTAACTGATATTTTTTCTTAGATTTGCATTCATTCCAATAACTGTTTTGGGGTGCTTATTGGTGCGAGGGCTAGAATAGGTTTATGACCTATGTAGTCCCACAGCATCTTATGCTTGGAAGGTTCCTATGCTTGGGTTAATGCTCTGCTTACTGTATTATAATAAAACTTTGTGAATAAGGAGCCCCACCTTTTCATTGTGCACTGGGCCTTGAAAATTATATAGCTTGGTGGAAGGCACCAGACTAGGTTGTAGGACACAGTGGTAGACAGCAGAGACATCTAGAGGGTGGTGAGCAATAAAAATAAGTTAATTAATAAATAAGGTAATTTCAGATGAGGGTAAGACCTATGAAGAAAATAAAACAGAAGGACATGACCAAGAAGGACAGAGAACACAGGGTGGTGAGAGGGAGCTTCCATGTTAGGACTGTGGATGGCTGGGGGCTGATTTCAGGGCCATTTCTGCCTTGTTCTGCTACAACATGTGGCCTGTGGAAATTTCTCAACTAATATTTTGAATGAATAGAACTTCTGTTTAAAAAGGAAGAGCACCAAATACCGGAAACTAATTCATAATTTATTAAAAATCGGGACAGCATCTCTGACCAATAAGGGACATTTGAAGTGTAGTTAAGGTCTCCTTCAGGATCACATGTTTTAGCAGTTGTAGGGGTTACACCCTATGTGGGAAAAGCAGCCCTTATGGAAAAGTCCATTACTCATGGTCTCCCCTAGGCAGAAAAAGAGGGAAGTTTCTTGCTCTAGGCAGATTCTCTTGCTTTCTTAAACGTAAGTGGAAAAACAGGTGAAAAAAAGTTAGAAAGAAAGGCAGGCATTGTGTGTGTATATGGGGGATGGGTGTTATTTTCTGTCTGTTTTAATAGGATGAGTTCCATGACTATTGGTTCAGTTTTACCATAGGCATATACAGTTTTTCAGGCAATGGACATAAGCTTTGCAAAACCTAATATCATCCGTGTATGAAAAAATGAACAGAAAAAGACCTTTGAAATTCAGAAACCATAAAAAATGTTTCAACCTTTATTGAAAAGTACATAGATTCACTTTTATTTTATTTTATGATTTTAAATTCTACATGCAATAAAATAATAGTCAACAGACCACATTTATTGAGTGCTGACTAGTACCAGGTACTATGCCTCATGATTTCCACAGATCATTTTTATCCTGACAACAACTCTCTGGAGTGGGTATTAGTTTATTTGTACTTTACAAATGAGAAATTGAGGCTTGGAGGACCTAGTAACAAAAGTCCCCCCAATTGAGTGTAGAAGAGGATCTGAACCCAGGCCCATAGTCTTAAACAGAACCTTTCCATTTGGCTGCCACAGTCAATGAGAAATACATCCAGAGGTTAACATTCAGGCATGTTGTTAGACTTCCTTCCTGTACTTCTGCAGAATCTGACTTTTTGTTTTGTTTTTCTCTTTCTCTCTTTATTTAAAAACAAAACTTTTTATGATGGAAAACTGTAGGCACTTACAAAGTGTTAGGCTGGTGTAATGAACACTCCTGTATCCATCACCAAGTTTCAACAGTTATCAATGCCTCATTAATTTGTTTTCATCAATATGTTCACCCACTTTCTGTCCTTCTGTATAACTATTTTGAAGCAAATTCAAGATGTCAAATAAGTTCATCTGTAAATATATCAATATAAAATAACTCTTTAAAAACATGACCCCCATTAAGAAAAAATAATTTCTTAATATCTTCAGATAATCAGTTAGTGTTCAAATTTCCGATTGTCTTCTTAATGTAATATTTTTCAACTCTGAACTGAGATTTTAAAAGTCTACACCTTGCAATTTGTTGACATCTCTTTTAGCTTCCTATTAATTTCCATCCATTCACATCTCATTTTCTCTATTCTCTCTCTTATTGCAATTTATTGGTTGAAGACACAGAGCTGTAAATTCTACCATGGAGTGTTGCTGATTACATCTCTGTGGTGTCTTTCATCATATTCTTATGTCCATTGTGTTTTCCAAAGTTTGGTAGAGTCTGACAGCTTAATCAAATTCTGACTAGAATTTTTTTGTGGCAAGATTGTCTCAGAGATCACCAGCTGGAGTCCTTTCACTGGGGAAAGGGCATCTGTTTTTATGATGTTAGCAGCTGTGATGCTCAATAGCTAGATCATTTAATTAATTGGTGTAATATATGAGTTTCCTATTTTATTGCCCTTTACTTATCAGCTAGGATATTTCTATACTAAGAAATTTCCCCTCACGTACTAATGAGTTAGCCTGTGATACGATTCATGCCAGAAAATGGAGTAAGTGCTTCATTCTTTACCTTTATTTATTAGTTTTCAAAATAATGAGTTGACACTTTTAATGCTGGCCAAAATGTTTTTAAAGCATTTATTAATATAACACATGAATTTAAATATATATTTCAATCCATTAAAGTTATTTTCCTCACTGATGTTCAAATTGTCCTATATTGGTCAATAGAAGCTTCTTCATATCATCTTTTTGACATGACCTTAAAAGTGTTTGATATTTTCCTTGCTACTTGGGATGAAAAGTTGCTCATCTTATACACTTACTAACCAAGACCTCTGCAGCATGTTGTTGCTTTTTGTTTCATTTTTAAAAATTGAGTTATGATTTATATAGTAAAATACATATTTTTTAGGATTATAATTCGATATGTCTTGATAAATATATACACCTATGTTACCATACCCCTACCAAGATGTAGAATACTTCCAGAAAGTTACCTCTGCCAGTCTTTCCTCATTCCCCATAAGCAACCACTGTTTGGATTTCTATTACCATAGATTAGTTTTTCCTCTTTTAGAACTTCTTATAAATTGAATATTGGTATATGTATTCTTTTGTGTCTGGCTTATTTTATTGAGCAAATGCTGAGATACATTCATGGTGTTGCATATGTTTGCAGTACATTCATTTTTTTATTGCTGAGTAGTATTCTATTGTGTGAATATACTACAGTTTACTTATTTATTCTCTTGTTAATGGAAACCTGGGATATTTTCAGTTTAGGGGTATTATAAACAGATATGCTATGAACATTCTTTAATAAGGTTTGTATGTGTGTATATACACATTTTTGTTTAGCTTAAAGAAATATGTAGGAGTAGAATAATGGATCATAAAGTGGATATATATTTAATTTTTAAGAAACTATTGACCCATTTTCTAAAAGGCTATACCATTTTCTTTTCCCACAGGTACTGCATGAAAGGTCTTTGTCAACACTTGGTATTACAGAGCTTCTATTATAAGTTAGCTATTTTGGTGTCTATGTAGTAGTAGAAGCACCTGAGTTTATGTGACTTCTTTTTACATGAGTATAACTGTAAATTAATAATAGCAAACATATACCAGACCCTGTTCCCATACTTTATAAGTATATGCTCAGTAATACCATTGAGATAGGAACTATTATTTTCTTTTTACAGGTGAGAAAACTGAAGCACAGAGAGGTTGAGTAACTTACATGAAGTCACACAGGGAAGAAGTAGCAGATGTAGGATCTGAGTAGACTGTTTGCTCCAGGGCTCAGGCCCCTGAGTTGTATGCTTTTCTGTCTCTTGCAATTGTTAGTTAGGATCCCTTCCCTTAGTCATGGAGATGTAAAGTACATCATAAGGAATATAGTTAATAATGCTATAATAACTATGTATGGTGCCAGGTGAGTAATGTACATATTGGGGGAACACTTTGTAAAGTATATGATTGTCTAAACTCTATGCTGTACACCTGAAACTAATACAAAATAATATTGAATGTAAACTGTAATTAAAAAATAAAATAAAAAAAAGAATCCTTCCCCTTTCTCTAATGTTTTTCTGAGATGCTGGCAAATATTTCCAATCAAAACTTAAACATTTTCCTTTTATCAGCACATCTCCAGTTCTTTTTCCATTCATTTCTCAAAAGTTTCTTATTTTGAGCATGTTTTTTGCTTGCACAACTTTTCCATATGTTCCGATCTTCAAGTACTGAGAATATTTTATATCAGAATGCATTTTTGCAGGAACAAACAAGAAGTGAGAATAACTTTAATAACATGGCTTTGCTGTTTCAGTATCTAAGAATAGGATAGTTCCAGGTTGATGAGGTCCACAGGTTAGCAGTGCCATGAAAGTCCCAGGTCCCTTCTCCTTTTCAACTCCTTTTCAACTCTCCTTTTCAATTCAACAACATGTTCTCCTCAAGCTAACATTCCCTCCTGGTGGCAATATAGTTGCCACTGTTCCAAAAAATGGCTACCCTCTTTCTTCTATGTCTCTTTAGAGAGTGTTTACAGAAATGTACCAGCTAGCCATCCTCTACTGGCCACAGCTGGGTTGTATTTTTACCCTAAACCAGTCCTTGCCAAGAGGAATAAGGTCATCCTGATTAGCTTTGATCACAGCTTTACAACCAATGTATGGATATACTGGGCAATAGTTATCCTGAGATAAGCTCCTTTCAGCCCTTAAGGCATCCTGAGACGCTCCAGTGCCCACCTCAAGCCCTGAGCAGCCATATACATTTTCCCTGGGTACCATACAGGCATTATAATTTTGTATGTACTCTATGACTTGGAAAATGTTGAGGAGCACTGCCTTCGACACCAGCCAGGATGTGGGGGAGGTGATATCAATCCCTGAACCAGATCAGGCCTTTCAGCATAGAAGAAAGAAAAAATGGGTCTTGGAAGGAGATATAGAAAATAGACAAGAACAAGAGAACCCATAAGGGAGCAAACACAGCCAATATCATGCTCTATAACTGTCTTATCTGTGTCCCGTCCTCAGTTGCTTCCTTGATGGTGCTGACTTCCAAATGTTCCCTCCTCTAGCTCAACACTCCAAATGTAGGAACACAGGAATGTGCAGGTATGCATTGGCCAAGCTGAGGCCCTAGGCCTGCCTCTAGCTAAATGAGGGCAGACAGGAATATCTGGGCAGGAAGCCCTCACTAGGATATGCCTTTTGGATATTTGCCTAGTGGGCACTTTTAGAAGGGAGACTGATGGTTAACAAGATGCTGATGGTGAGTGCTGGCCAGCTAAAATGTGACAAAAGCCCTCTTTGAGGGGCTTCCTGTACCAATTTCAATTTACCTCTGAGTTAGGCTGGCCCTGCAGAAAGTCTATATCCAAGCAAACTTGCAGGTCAACACTTTTAGCAAATAACCATGACATTTATGGGACCAGCAGTTTCAATCATCTTTCAACTAATCAGTGTTGGTGCCTTCCAAAATGAGACAAATAACAGCTGGGTAGTCGCTTGTGGCTCTGAAATCTCTTTGAGATAATTCAGCTCTGGTTAATTATGTATAAGTTAGTAAACATGGATTGAGAGGGCCAAATAAGCTAAGAGACCTCAGGCATCTAAGATGAAAGAGAAAATAAATGATGTATCATTTTGTTCTTCTGCTAAACTTAATCCCTTGTATAAGTAGATAGATAATAAATACATGCCTTGATAATTGTTTTCCAGCTTTCTAAATGAAGTATAGAGCATTCACAGAAGAGATAAAATTGCTACAATCCACTAAATAGTAAGTGGGAAAACCATACAGTCATCCCCCCTTATCCACAAGAAATTTCATACAGTCGTCCCCCCTTATCCACAGGAAATATGTTCCAAGACTCCCAGTGGATGCCTGAAACCGTGGATAGAACCAAATCCTATATATATATCCTATATTATTTCCTATCCATATATACCTGTGATAAAGCCTGCTTTATAAATGAGGCACCATAAGAGGTTAACAATAACTAACAATGAAATAGAATAATAATAACAATATTATATATTGAAAGTTATGTGAATGTGGTATGATGAAGTAAAAATGGGTGTCTTGAACACAAGCATTGCAACACCTCAACAGTCAGTCTGATATAGCTGGAGACACTGGACAAAGGAATGATTCATCTCCCAGGCAGGACTAAGTAGGATGCCTGAGATTTCATCACATTCCTCAGAATGGCATACAATTTAAAACTTACGCATTATTTACCTCTGGAAATTTCTATTTAATAGCTTTGGATTACAGTTGACTGCAGGTAACTGAAACTGCAGAAGGCAAACAATGGATAAGGGAAGTACTGTATGAAATCAACAGTATAGTGAATGTGAAAAGAAAGCACTATGCTCAGCTATTCCTAAATCTTAAGACTTTGGTGCATGACAGAAGGGCTATGGGAGACCCTGTCTTTATGACAATAGAGGATTTTAACCAGCAGTGCTCTGCATAAGCTTATTTTAACTATACACAGAAAATCCATATCACTTTGAGACAACAAATATTTTCTAAGAGAATAAAAATTTCTCTCAAGTCTGGCTCTGAAAACATGCACAGCGATTTACAGTGTGATAAAAGGCAGAACGCTTCCTTTTATCTTCTCAGGAGAGAATGATTCCCATGCTCCAAGTATTATGGCCCTTAAGAAAGTTATGAAAACTGGACAGCTCCACTAAAACATGAAATAAAATAAAAATAGATATAAAATGTAATTTTTCGGCTAGTAGAGTGGTACAAATCAAAAGTTGTTGGCTAGAGTATGGAAAGAGGGATTCTTTCTCATTAATAGCAGCATGAATTGTACAACCTTTCTGGAAATCCAATTCCTTCAAAGGAAGGTATTTATCTTATAGAAATTTTCCCACAAATGTTGGGCCACATGCCTAGATTGTGGGTCAGGTCCCAGGTCAGGGGTGTGAGGCAACAGATTGAAGTTTTTTTTCTCACATCAATGTTTCTCTCTGTGTTTTTCTCCCTCCCTTCTCCTCTCTCTTAAAAAAAAAAGATTTGGAAGCAACCTCAATGCCCATTAATAGGTGCTTAGTGAAATTAATTAAACTACATTCATACCACTGAATAAACAAGCTATAAAAAATGAGATAAGTCATCTTAGTAAGTCAATACACTTAAAAATAAAGTATACATGATGATTTCATCTCTGTAAAATTTGTATCAATGTAATATGTATGTCATTACATATTTAGAAAATAATCTAATGAGTGTATACCACTGAAAAATACTTTCACTTTTAAGCCATGCATTTCTATAACAATTCAATGTATGGACTTATTTTAATTATAAAAAAATCTATGGTTCTCAAATGAGCACAAATATTCCTTTTTATTCAACAGTAATCATGTCATAATAAGTAATGATCTTTATTGAGTGGACACACTAGATAATAAACACTTTCAGAAATATTACTATATGCTGGGTGCTGTGATTCAGGGTGAAATTGGACAGATCCTTGCTTTCCATAAACACTCAACATAAGTGCCTGGATTAATGTGTGAATAGGAAGTTTTACAAAAATTACATATATCCTTGCTATAAAAGTTTAATTCAGAATTATGAAATAACTAGAAACCTCCCCCTTCATCCACTTACAGTTCCTAGAGGTATAAATTAGTAATGGTTTGGTATATATATTTCCGACCCTATTTTCCCATATACCGGAACACAGAGACACATTTTTACATGTATCTTACCTATTTATTTTTATATATACATATGCACATCTTGTATATTTTTCTGTTGTTTGCTTTTGTTTTGGTCTGGGACAGAGCTCTGCTTGTTCTTCCTGTTGACCTCAGAATTCCATGGTAGGAAGAGAAAGTTCACCCTTGAACAACATGGGGGTCAGGGGTGGTGACCTAATCTTCTTACTCCAGCAAAGTCAAAAGTCCACATACAATTTTTTAAAAAATCATCACCTGAGGATATGCTTATTGATTTTAGAGGGAGACGAAGGTGGGTGGAGAGGGAGGGGGAGACACACACACACACACACACACACACACACACACACACATCTATTGGTTGCCTTTCGTATGTGCCCCAACCAGGAATAGAACCTGCAACATTTTAGTGTACAGAACAATGCTCCAATTACATATAACTTTTGACTCCCCCAAAACTTAACTACTAATAGCCTATTATTGACTAGTAGCCTTACCAAAATAAGCTGTCAATTAATACATATTTTGATATATGTATTACATACTGTATTCTTACTATACAGTAAGTTAGAGAAAGTAAATGTTAGTAAGAGAAGAGAAAATACCTTTACAGTATTTATTGAAAAAATCTGCATATAAGTGTACATGTACAGTTCAACCTGTATTGTTCAAGGGTCAACTGGTACTATTATTTAATCAATCATTCCTCAATTCATGTTTCCACTGGTTTACTATTTCAAATAAAGTTGCAATAAACATTCTTGTACATACACCAATATATGAGAATGTACTTTAAGGTGATTTCCTGAAATGGAAACGTTTGGTCAAAGAGAGCATACATCTTACATTTTGACTGGATACAACTAACTGTGTTACAAAAGGTTGTAACAATTTACCAAATCAATTATGGTTTATATTTTTGTGCATCAAAATTAATTCCATCTACATGAGAAAGAAAGAGAGCATCCTACTTCTAGGATACTTTTCCTTTTTTCTTTTTCTTTTTTGCATATTTTAATAGTCAGAGCTTTTCTCTTTATTGAGTTCTTGTCATGTGCTAGACACTGGTGTAAGTAGTCATATGGCATTCTCCCATTTAAAATTGACAATGACATTATAAGATATTATGTTCCTATTTTATAAAGGAGGAAATTGAGGCTCAAGGAGATTAGGCATCCAGCCAGAGTGGCACAGGATTAGAACTCACATCCATCTGACTTCAACATCCTCATGTAGTGACAAACATGTTACATTAATATAAATTTTACAGAGATGAAATCATCCTATGCATTTTGTTTTGAAACATATTTACTTACTAACATGCCTTAGATACCCACCTATCTTCTTATTTTTTGTAATGTGTATTCAAAAGATATATGCAAATCACTCAAAGGAAATAGATAAGACTTTTCATTTCATTATAACATCTATTAAAAGAGACCGATGTCATTAAGTAGCTGTAAATAATGAATGAAGCTGCTCTGGCCAAGGAAGTCACTATTGTTTCCCAAGCTGCTCCCTCTTTCTCCTCACAGTCCCTCCCACCTGTAGCCACCCACCTGATCCTCCTTCTGCAATGGGGTTGCTGGGTAAGGAGGGTGGGCAAGTGCTTAATACTGAGTGACTTGCTCTGCTGCTCTCTACTTACTACTCAGCAGTCCCCAGGGTGGCAGCCCAGGGTGGCAGCCCAGGGCATGGTCCCTTTTCATAGATGAGTGAGCAGGCCAACCAAGAGGTAACATGGGAGTTATAGCACACAACCAATTTTCTGGTTGTTCACAAAAATTTCTTTGACTGAACTTCATCAAAACTGATAGCAACTTCCTAAGGATACAATCTATTATGGAACTTAATCATGTTATTGGTTTGACTACTTATTTCAGAGTCATAATATAGCCTTAGATGTGATGTTGATGATTGGGGAAAATATGCTATGTTTGATGAATATGTTGGTTCATGATTTTTTTTTTCTGGAAAAAATCAGATACAGTAATATATACATGTCCCTGTATGTACACATTTTTGATAGATATGTTCATATATAAAATTTATTTATACATTTAAACATGACCTATTTAGCTCAGAGAAAATGTACAAAAAACAGGGAAAAGAGAAAAAGGTAGAACATAAGTAAATTTGATACACAAATAAAACACACAGTATACAGCACAAAGGAGTGTTAAAATTTTTACTATATTTGTAAACTAATCTAGTGTATGAGCCTGAAAAAAATTAAACCGATGCAACTCAGTAGTGAATAAAGAGCACTGTTCAAAATCTGGCACTAACACCTCACAAATTTTTTTGAACTCCAAGTTGAGTTGGCTTCTTTAATAAACTCAAAAATTTATTAAAGGAAAAACACATTCACTAAAAAAAATCTCATTTCTAAAAAGAACTTGAGAGCAGAATCTTATGAGCTCAGCTGTAACTATATATGCTTGTTCTGGAACTATATCTGGTATCAATATCTAGAAAGATTAATGTATAAAAACCTTAAGGAAGAAGGAATCCCATAAATTTAATTTAAATTAGAGTTGAGAGTTAAGATTCTTTATACCTTGACCAAATTGTTTCAAACTTAAACATTAATTTTGTTTAAAAATTGGCATTAGACTACTTATTAAAAGTAAATGTATTCTGTCTTCAGGAACTACTTGGGCAATACCTAGCATTACTTTTTGTTCTAGAGATTATGATTCTGTCACTATTTGAGGTTGATAAATAGACAAAATTACCAGCTTTTGTACTCAAAGGGTCAAACTCTCTTTATAATATTGTCTGTGCTTGCAGAATTTTAAAAAGCTTGGAAGTAGCCAAAGACTTGGGGAAAGAAAGTTTTTAATTAAACACTAATGAAGATCAGAAAAATGCTTTATTTTTCCTCCCAAGATTTCAGGCAAATCCAAAGGATCCTTCCATCTTTAACTTCAGTGCACAAGAAAGACCTGAGCCAGGGTCCAAATGAAAAGCGATGTCCATAGAACGCCAAAAGGAAAAAAAAAAGTCTGAAACATTGGTCAGCATTGGTCAGGCAAAACGGCACTTTCCAGAGCCTAACCACAGGGCTGGGCACAGGAAGCAGCCATCACTTGACTATTGGAGCTAACATGAACTGCAGAAACTGCCAACTTCCCCACCCTAGCTGGGCATGTTTAGGACCTGCAGCTGGCTGGACACAAAAGCTACCTAGGGTTCTCTGGTGAACCTGTTTTCCAGGGGCTGGAGGTAATTACCTGTTCTGTTCTCTAAAAGTCTTCTTCCCTAATCAAATGGCCACCAGAGAACACAAATCAATATATTCTTAACCAGCTTACACAGTTTGGGGCTATTTTCCATTATGATAAAGAATAAACACACATGTACAGATACATTTCAACATGCATGGCTTTCTTCCTGGATGAGGTTTCCAAAACTCCCTAGAATTCAAACACTATCTTTGGATAGAGTTTTTTTATCCCTAATGCTTCTTCCTCCTCCTTCAAATTCTCTGCATCTTCTATACCACATGCTGCCTCCACTATAGCCCAGGTCTCCATTGTCTCTTAGCTGGACATGAAGAAAAGGCCTCTTAACTGTTTTTTACCCTTCACCAGCCATCCCCCTAGAGTGCAAGAGAGAGCTGATTCCTTATTCATTTAGGCAACAAGCATCTCTGAAGGACATACTAGGTAACAGGCACTGAGGATAAATGATGAACATGAGTTCCACCAGGCCTTCAGCTGACATTCTGGTTGGGCAGAGAGACACAATAAACATGTAAATAAATCTATCCCAACATTGGGTGGTGATAGGGTTATAGAGAAAATGAAGCAGAGAAGAGAATGGTTGGGTGGCCTCTCAGTTTGGGTGGCACCTGAAGGAAGACCTGCACATCATGTGGATTTCTGGGTGATGAGGTTCCCAGGCAGAGAAAGTCTAAGGGCAAAGTCTTTGAGGCTGGCATGTGCTTGGATAGTTTGAGGGATAGCAAGAGTGCCAGTGTTCCTGGAGAAAATTAGAAAGGGGAAGATGAAAGGGGAAAGGAGTTGGGAGTTCCGACCGAACCTTGAGTGTGTTTGCTGGTGGTAGGGGTGGAGGAACCCTGAGCAGGGGGTACCAATCATGCAGGAGCTTGTTGGTAGAGTTAAGTCTGGCTTTTTCTCAAGTTGGGAAGTCATTGGAAGGTTTTGTATAGGAGAAGTGCATCATCAGAGTGTCCATCAGGAGATGAGTGTGTACAACAACTATGGGATATTCACACAATGGAATTTTACTTGGCCATAAAAAAGAAGAAAGTTTTACCCTTTTCGACAGTATGGATAAAACTGGGGAACATGATGCTAAGTGAGATAAGCCAGTCAGAGAAAGACAAGTACCATGAGATTTCACTCATATGTGTAATATAATGAACAAACTGAACTAACAAGAAAAATAGGGACAGACTCATAGGTGAAGAGCAGGATGACAGCTTGGGGTGGGAGAGGTTAGGAGGTGGAGGGATGAAGCAAAAAGGAAAAAGGACTCATGGACGTGGACAACAGTGGTGATGGCTTGGGGGAGGAGGGTATAAAAGGAGTAAATGGTAATGGGAAAATATAATAAAGATTAAATTAAAAATAAATAAACAAAATAGGTTTGTCTACAAAAAAATCTGGAGGCTGGGTTGAGAATAAACCTCAGAAAAAATGCCATTATCCATTTAGTCTCAGTGAGTTTATTAATTCCTGCTGTGGTTCCAGGATTTGGTAGAGGGAGAGATTAGAGACTGAGAATGTCCTGGGAAGAATTCTGTGAAGGGCAGTGAAGAAAAGGAAGAGGCTGAATGGTTTGCAAACTAAGTCCATTTTATACGATGGCTGAGTGAATGGGATTTGGATTTAGACAGATCTTTACTCTTGGACAACTTACTTAATATGTCTAAACAATTTCTACATCTGCCAAATGGGTTTAATAATACCTAATTCATGTCATTGTTAGGAGAATTAAATGAAATGGTAAATATAAAGTGCTTAGCACTATGTCTGATATATGGAAAACATGCATTAAGTAGAAATAACCATAGCTAATACTTTTAAAATACTTACCACAAGCCAGGCACCCTAGTGAGATCTGCATTTATGTGATCTAGGGTCATCCCCTCAACAACCATGGGAGGTAGAATTACTGTCATCCCCATCTCAAACACAAAAAAATGAGACACCGAGCTCCTAGGCTGTGGCTGTTTGGGCTGGAACGATGCCAGAGTTTGCACTCAGAACCACCAGCATGGATCTTTTCAAAGATCTTGACACTAATCTTGTTGATCTTAAATGGCATGATCTTTCACTTTATTTTTTTAAAGATTCTATTTATTTATTTTTAGAGAGAAGGGAAGAGAAGGAGAAAGGGAAGGAGAGAAACATCAATGTATGGTTGTCTCTCATGTGCCCCAAACTAAGGACCTGGCCCATAACTCAGGCATGTGCCCTGATTGGGAATTGAACCCACAGCCCTTTGGTTGACAGGTCCACGCTCAATCCACTGAGTTACACCAGCTAGGGCATGACATGGTCTTTTAGAAATTTATTTATATCAAGTGATGGGCTAAAATATTAAGATAATTTTCCTTCCCAGTTTTGGGGGAACTTAGCATCTTAGTTCTCTGCCATACAATTACAGTTTTTGGTTAGACCCAGAAAATGTGGAAGATGAATTTGCTCAGTAATAAATGGACTCATATTTCATTTATCAGCCAAGTTTTCTTTCCTTTCTGTATGTGTTGCTACTAGTAGCTGACTCCATGGTTACCCATCCCTTTAACAGAGTATAGGATCTAGTCAGGAGACCGCTCTGATAGCCAGGCCATCTGTTAAAACTAGATTCCCCTACTTCCTTCCCCTCAATTCAATCCTCACTCTCTGCTTCCTTCCCACTGGCCCCACCTTAGTTCAGGTTCTGGTCGCAGCACCTGTTGGGAAGGCATTTGTATATATTGCTGTGATGTGCTGTCCAGACTTATTTCATTAGCTCTTGGGACTGTTGTGATCTGACAGCTCTTAGCTCTCAACTCCCTCTGGGAATTGCCCTGCCTCAGAGAGAGCTGCCTAGTTCAAGGTCACACCACCTTCTCAAGGGCAGCCCACCACTGATGATGGGTTGATGCAGATGAGGGGAAGACCCAGCCCTCTTGTTCCAACTGGAAACAACTCTCAGTTTCAGGGCTACCCATGAGTTCAATGGGGGCTTTGTTGAGCTGAATTGTAGTCTAGCTTCTCTCCTCAACTCTGCCTCTTCCTGTTTCTTCCTGTAGACCTTGACCCTGAGAGTAAACGTCCTCCTGGTAATCTCCAGTTCAGAGTCCACTTCCTAAGGATAAGTATTCATGCTGTTCCACAGTAAGATTGCTTTCCTTGGTCTCTGTGGTTGAGCGGGTTTACATGACCTGCTCTGACCAGTGACTTATAAAACTGACATGAGCCACTTAGAGGTTGAGCACTTAATTGCCAATGAAAAGGCCCAAAGAGTTCTTCACTTTCAATCATGGCAACTGGCTATGTTCTGGAACATTCTGTGAGCCTGAGTAACAGTGATAACAGAGGTTATAGCTAACCTGTGACTGGATAGGTAGTATAAACTGAAAATAAACTTTTATTGTTTTAAGCCATTAGGATCCTGGCAGCTGCTCATTACTATAGCAAAACCTATCCTATCCTGATTTATAACTTTTCCTCACTGCAGCAGCCTCCCAACCTCCCTCCTCTTCCTACCTCTGCTATGTCACTCTCTCCCAAATCTATCAGTGACATGGCCAGTGCTCAGTGCTTTTCTCTATCAATCTTTCCCTTTCCCCCAAACTTCTGAAGAAAAACATCAAAATCCTTATCCTAAAGTACAAGATCAATCAAGTTCAGATGTTGTTCTTACACAAAATTTCTGTTTGCCTGATGCTGTCTCTCCCTCTTTCTTCATTAGCCTTAAAATACTTAAAATTCCTCAAAGTTATGTCTTCCCATGCCTGAAATACCCACTGCCTTTCTCCATCTACCAAATTCCTTCTTGTCCTTCAAACCTTAGCTAGAGCTCAACTCCTCCAGGAAACTTTCTTGGCTTCCCCCACCACCTTTTGCTTTATCCCTGTCTGATTTAGAGCCCTTTATTGTGTACCTAAAGCACTCTTGGAAAAACTTTTCCATAGAGTTTGACTTCCTTACCTGTCTTCCCTTCTTGACCATACATTTCTTGAGGAGGGCATGAAAAATATCTATTTTGACTTTGTGTTGCTAACATCTTGGCACAGTAACTGGGATGTGGTAAGCACTTGTTGGTTTTTAGGTATAAATAAATATACAAATGTACCCAACTATAACTCCAATTATTATGTTCTATGAGGAAAGACCTAGTAAAAGTAAACTGAGCATTCATCATTTGTTTATTAGTTTCCTAGCGACTAAGTTTTTCATGAGAAAATTCTTTCATATTCCCTCAAGTTCTGTTTTTCTATGATTGAATTCTGGATTTCCTGTAGCATTGTCTAACCAATACACTTTTTGTTGTTGATGTTTTTCTATTTCAGGGATTGGTAAGCTCTTTCTGCAAAGGGCTTCATAGTAAATATTTTTGATTTTGTGGTCGATGTAGTCTTTGTCTCAACCACTCAGCTCTAAGTAGTTGAGTCACAACTACTCAATTCTGTCACCATAGTGAGAAAGCAGCCTTAAACAACATGTAAATGAATGAGCAGGCCTGTGTGCCAATAAAACTTTATTTATAAAGACAAAGGCAGGTCAGTGTTTTTCCTGTGGGTCATAGGTTGTCAGCCATCTAGTCTATATAATTTATAGGATGGTGGACAGTGGGTGGGAATAAACAAAATGTACACGATTTAAAGGTCACTTGGATTCTATCCAAGTTGCTCCCACTGGAGGCAATGATTCCATTCAGGATTTGTACAAAATTATACCTTTAAGACATGGGGAAGAAAGTGAGAACTTAATCCCAAATCACAAACTGAGGGCTTTGTTAGAACATGTCACCCTTAATGAAAAGCGGAGTGTTGATGTTTTTTAAAACAACATTCCCCCATCATTTCTACCTTAATTGCTGGTTAAACCTAATTAATAGCTATAATGCAACCCATCCAGGCAAGATATAAGTAGAATAGCTATATAAGTAACAAATCAGTTTTTAGTATTTAGCTCAAAACTGAAGGTGAATATCCCATGTCAGCAACTTTAACTTAATTCAAAGCTTCACTCACAAAGTGTTAAAGTGTCTTTGTTAAAAGGCAGCTCAGTGCAGCCTCAGCCTGCTTTTCATTTAGTCATATTACTACAGAAGTGCCTTATAGCTAGTATCTTAATTATTCATGGTTATTGGTAAATTAAAGCACTTGCTTCTCCAACATCTAGAAGAGGAGGAAGCATTCCATTCCAAATAAATTATGCTTCCTTGGTGCAGCCAGCCAGGCCATAAGGTTGTTGCCAAATTCCTTATGAATAGGTGGGAGATCTTATATCACTTATAGTATATGAATAAAGAAAACACCCCAGGGGACAGCCAGGTATTTCATGTAATGGATATCACCTGCCCCACCCTTATTTCTCTCTAGAGTAATTGAGGTCTGGATTTCCTTACAAACAAGACCATTCATATGAGATGCAAGAAAAATGACACCTTTGTATTATCAAGATGATAAAAAATTGGGTTCAGTAAAATATGTAACTCTCTGGTGTGTATTTCCAGTTCATATGCCAGAAAACTAGGTGGTCCAATGGAACACTCCCCTCTATTGCTTAGAATTCATAATGATGGGATAGCAATATGGGTTTCCTAATGATGGGCCCCTCCTCCTTAACTCAAATTACTGTGGCAAAATACTTACCAATGTATTTGTGCATGAATCTTTGTACTTGCCTTGAAAAACAACTCATTATTTTATTTAAGGAGCTCTAGACTTGAGAGTCTAATAACACAGATGCAGTGAACATTGCTAATTGCATTTCAACCAAGCATTGACTCTCCCTCATTGTTTGGCTGCTACATGGTTGTCCTTTCCTCCATGCCTACACCAATCAATATAATTCAGTGTTTCTTAATATTTGATTAATTATCACCCCCTTAAAAGCCTGCTTAGATTTTTTAAAAAGATTTTATTTATTTAGTTTTACAGAAAAGGGAAGAAAGGGAAAAAGAGAGAGCAATATTGATGTGTGAGAGAAACATTGATTGGGTGCCTCTCACACACCCCCAACTGGGGGCCTGGCTTGCAACCCAGGCATGTGCCCTGACTAGGAATTGAACTGGTGACCTTTAAGCTCACAGGGTAGTGCTCAATCAACTGAGCCACACATGCCAGGGCAGAGTTTTTGTTAGCTAGTTCTTCCCACCCCATATTCTAATGCCACAGATATACTATATATCTGTTTATAGTTTGGATATCTATTGTATGTATAAAAAGGGTAAGATTTTTTGTCCCCTCCTATTCTCAGGAAACTATTTTTGCCTTTTGGGTACCATATTACTTATTGAGAATGCATTTATTATAATCCTATTCCCTGTGTCAATCAGTGCATACATAGCATTGGGGGTGGGCACAGATCCTCAGTTGACCCACGGAGTACGAATTGGAAAAATTTTTGATAGTTAGTGAATATGAGGCATTCTTTTCTATCTGAAGGGTTGCCATGTGGATCTCAGCCCTGAAACTACTGTGACTATCTGCTATCCTGAGGGAAGAAATCACCTGAAGAACAGTTAACACACAAATCAGAGTCATGGGGAACAAGCATGATGCCCCGATCAAACCATATTTCAAGTTCATTCTACTGCTAGACTTTTCAGTGTGTCAAAAGTTGAGTCATAGTTGTGTCATAGTTGAGTTGGGCTTCCTATTATAATAAATGAATCCTAACTAATAGAACAGATGACATTTATTGAATGCTTCAAAAACTCTAGGCACTGTGCTAAATATCTTACATGTTATTTCTTTTAGCAATGTCTGTGACCAGCACCATTACATTTCTCATTTTATAAACAATAATACCAAAACAGAGTAAGACTAAGTAACTTGCCCACAGTCATACATGGGCAGAGGGAAGGTTCATTTGTATGTCTACATAACTTGGAGCTGAAGGTATTAATCACTTTATTTTACTACCCTTAAGTTCTATGCAACTAAAGTCACTATTTTCTTGCTAGATATTTCAAAGGCATTAGATAAAATGGTGTTTGGTTGCTAACAATGAACTATATTGCGCAATGAAAAAATCTATGGTTCTCCCAAAGTTTTAAAATATTTTTAAAATCTTATTTCTCCAAAGACATAAGCAACTTTAAACTTCGAGATCATTTTCTACTTATGCCTCAAAAAATGGGCATCATTATTTTAGATGTTCTTTCTTATTATTATGAGAGGGTTTTGTTGGCTGGGTCACTACCCATTTTACAAAAGAGAAAACCTAAAGTTTAGTAGGTTAATCCTTCAAATTGCTGTTCTGCTTTAAAAAAATTATTGATCAACCTTATAAAGAACCCAGGGGGTCTGAGGTTTCTGAAAACTTCACTTTTGAATTGGTCCCTAATAGTAGAAAAAATAATGCCCAAGTATCCTGATTCCTTGGGGAGAGAGGCATGGAAGCTGTTTGGCTCGCTACAATACTTGTGTTCTTTTGAAAGTTTTTCAGACATTAAAAAAACAAAACTATATCAGGGTTACTTTGTCTTGCAGACCAGACTGAACAACGATTTCCCAAAAAAGAAAAAGGTTGAGAGGCAGACATACCTCTAGCTCCAAAAATCCAGGTAATCTGTGTAATATGGCCAGATGGGATATATCCCCAGCTCCATAATACTCTCAAAGCCCCACATGCTGCTCGAGTTCTCAACCTGGCTTTGGGATTCTTTCAAAATGCAATACATTATAGACAAGTTATCCAAAGCAGGACTCGTGAAAGCACAAAGTAAAATGTTCCTCACATTTTAATAAGGATGACAAGAGGATGCTAATTCATTAGATGTCCGCAGTTTAGTTGTAGGTGCTGGTCTTTTCATTTTACTTGATTGATGGAAGACTGTGGCTTGTCAGAACCAGGGGGCCTGATCACATATGGGACTCATTACGGTGAGATTATGGTTACATTGAGAATGGGGTCAGGGTAGGGGGGATTTAAGAGCTGCAACAAAGTTATTCCACATAAAAAGGAAGAAAAAAACCATTATGCTCTATTCCTATAATAAACACCATGTATAATCTTCTTACATACAATGTAGATTTTTTAAAAAACCACAAAGATATTAACAACCAAAACACATGACTTTAAAATCCACAAATGACTGCTTAAAAAAAAAATCCAGGGAAGCTGCAATCCCAGAGAGGATGTGTCTCCTAGTTGAATAAAGTTGCTGCAGTTTTTCCTTGTAGGATGGGACTTAGCAGAGAAATAAAGGGGTTGTGTTGTCTTGTGTGACAGAGAGTAAATCCAAACATAAGCATTTCAAAGGCCAGCCAGGCCACCCCTCCCTTCCCCAGCCCATCATCCTCCTGCAAAGTGTTCACAATTTTCAGTCCATCTTTCCCAAAGCCAATAGACACAGAATCAGCTTTTCCCGGCTCTGCCTTGCAAGTTGGGGCTGCTTGATGGGAAAATGAAATAAAATCAAAGGAAAAAATGCAAATTCATTGATGCTTCCCTGACTAGACTAGTGTGAAATCTCTGCCCCTGACATAAAAAAGAAGGAACCATCTGAATGTCAAGGTTGTCTCCTGAAGACCCTGTTCTACAAAGCTACATACAGCTTTCTTAGCTGAGTGCTAGCCAGCACACCCTCACTCTACACCAGATGTCTTCGTTTGCTGGGACTAACTCACAAGTGTCCCCCGTGCCCCATGGGAAAAATTCACAAGCTTTATCAGGCAACAGTTACCCATAGCTTCTCAGCATTTGACCCAAGAATCGAGCAGCCTGCTAGGAGTTTAAGAAGAGATGTAGAGGGAGAGAGAATAAATCATACAGGTGGAACCGGCTTCCCATGAGCGCCTTGCACACTGTAAGACCCTCGGGGCGGGGGCGGGGGTGTGCCGTGCCCTGCCTTACCTGGTACACGTCCCGCAGCCCACACCACGTCCGCAGCACCTGGTGGCAAGCCCGCAGTCTCTCCGTGTACCATCTCCTCAGCGTGGATACGGTCAAGTTCCACACGAAGCGGCTGCCGTTGAACAGCAAGTCCTCCACTCCACACATGAACACCGAGGCCATGCCTCCTCCTTCCCTCGGAACCCGGGATGCCCGGCTCCCGCAGTTGCAGCCCAGCGAGCAGATCACAGCAATCCCAGCACCTGGGCTCAGACGCTGACTTCTGCTAGCAGCCGGGGGTCAATCTTCCACCACATTGGCCTTTCACAGTCGGAGCTGGCCAGGCTCCGGCCCTATGCCCCGGGATTGGGCGCCTGCCAACCAACGGCTGCGGCTGGCACACACAAGCCCAGTGTCCACTCCGCCCCTTTCGCTGGCAGCCCAGAGCAAGCTGCGCTAAGCTCCGCCAGGCGAGCCCTCGGCTTTCCCCCGGCGCGGAAGCCCTGGCCTGCGAGGACTCCCCCTGGTGCTCCCGGAGTGCGCTGGGCAGGGGGGTAAGCGGAGTGACTCTTTGCAGGTGGAGAGGAGAGCTGCATTTTAGCACACGTGGCTTGTACGTCCTACACACACACACACACACACACACACACACACACACACACACACAGCTGAGTCTCCTAATTTGCTTCGGAGACCACCTTACTTTTCCCTACAGGGTCTGTGCTTGACATCTGGTTCTGCTCATACTGATAAATATCCCTGGGCAACAACCCATGCAGGAGGAAAAAAAAAAGTCTTCCATAGCATCCCTTTGGACCCCACTCCTGGGGGAACAGCTCTGAATGTTTTCCTTGGTTGGGCTAGAGCCAGGAGATGAAGATACCAGTTTCAAAGCAACAGTGTGTGAGTGGCTCCAGAACCTGACTTTGCTATCTTGAGGGTCTACAAAAAAATGACAACTTGCCTGTTGTTGCCAGCCAGGGAGCAGGTCCCCGCACCCCTGCCACTGTGCTCATTCCAATGCAGCAGTCAGTTATAAGAAAACAAAGAGGGCTCGTGGTCTCTAGCAGGTAGCTTCTGCTCATTATTTGCTGGAACATATGAGCTCACAAGAGAATCCTTGTTTTGATTCTGGAAAATTCAGCCTCTGAACATGTCTAGCAGCAGCTGCCAGCACAAACCTGCACAGTTAGTTTATTCTCTACTCAAACCAGGAGAAGCTATTCCACCACTCACAAACTCACCAGATAATGTTTTTTAAAGTTCTCCCCCAGGAATTGATATTGCCCAAGGTATTTGGTAAGGGGACCCCGGATTGCCCCACATACTATTAGTCTCTGTTTTTCTGTAGGATGTGTGTAGATTTCATTCGGGTAGACTGACATTTCTTATAGCAAAAGCACTGCAGCCCATTTCAGACTGTTGTGTTCTCCTGAATCCATCTGCAAGACAATTGTCTGTATTTTATTGGCACTTTCACACATGGGCTGTTATCTTTGCCATTATGTGGCAGAAGGGTAAGGAGCCAGAGCCTTTCTCCTGAACTAGCTCAGAAGGCCTCAGAACAGATTATTGACAAGTTAATCAGATTTGTTTCAGGTTTCAAATATAGAATTGGAATCTTAATTCAGGTGAAACTCAATCAGTCAAAAGAACACAAAAATCTGCCTTCAAAGTGCCTGTTGTTTTCAAAGCAACCACAATCAAGAAACTTTTAAATGAGATTTCTTCTTTCACTATTTTTTATTTCTCTTTATTACCAATAAAGTTGCCTGAGAGTTTTTGTTGAATTTGTTAATGGACATAAGATCTGATCCAAGATCTGTGAATTTTCTTTTTTATAGTTAATCTGCTCTGCATGCTCATTAGTATTAGCATTCTAAAGATATTCTCCAAGATAATGGTCACAGTATTGATATAGAATCAGAATATACTAGGTTTTACTGAATCAAAAGAAAATAAACGAAGGGCAATTTGAAAAAGAAATGTTGTAATTCTGATAACAAACTCCTGAACTTCAAAAATGGCCAATTTGTATCAATGAATGTGGTGGTACATTTCTTTTTTTAAATGATGCAGTGTGACTGTCTTCTCAAAAATTTTGAGTAACCAAGGGAATACCAGGATAAAACCTACAACAGAGCAATTGCCTCTGTCTTATGACATCATCCTTTCTCTCAGAAGTGTTGCTCTGGAAACACCATGGCCGTTCATAGGTCTAATGTCAGTGGTCAATTCCAACTTCAGTCATTTTCATTCAAGGTTTCCAAAGTCAATGTTTACACTATTTTCTAGAAAATAGCATGTTGTGTAATAAGGGTTCTCAAAGGATAATCCTTCAACCAGCAACATCCCCTGGAAACTGGTTAGAGATTCAAGTTCCCAAGCTGCTCCAGGGCATGAGGTCAGGGCTCTCAGTTATCTTGCAGCCTCTGTGTGATTCCACTTATGCTAGAGTTTGAGAAGCATTATTTTAGGGCATGGTATTTAGGAGACAAGTGTCCTAAGAGAGACACCACTGACTTAAATCCCTGTTATGTAAGACCTGTGGGATCTTGCATAAGCTCTTTAAACCCACAAAGCCTCAATGTCCTCATCTATAAAATGGGTATGATATCACAATTAATCACAGAGAATGTTGGGGAAAATTAAATAAAATATTCTGTATAAAGTGTTTAGTGTAGTGGTGGCAAAGCATAAGCACCCAAAGAAAAGAAACTACCACCACCCTTGAAATAAGGAATTTTTTCTTTTTATTTTTTGTAGTCAGATAAAACAGTACAAGTAAACTGTGTGGTCTTTTAAAA
Source organism: Phyllostomus hastatus (assembly GCF_019186645.2). Lineage (NCBI taxonomy): Eukaryota > Metazoa > Chordata > Mammalia > Chiroptera > Phyllostomidae > Phyllostomus > Phyllostomus hastatus. The sequence continues at coordinate 26,683,507 of NW_025333643.1, forward strand.
AATTTCTTGGCTAATTATCAACATCTGCTTTCCTATCCCTTTCTGTGTGTTGGGTGTTAAAGTTGGTGGTGACTTGTTCGGAGAGTAGTATTGCAACTTTTGTTTAAATCCCCCAAAAGCTGTTGGAGCTAGATTTTCCCCACCACAGCCAACCATTCCTGGGGACTCTGCATAGTGTATGCTCAAAGCTACATGCAAAATCAGGAAAAGATATCTTGTTTCCACCTCTATAAACACTGATGCTTCTTCTTATTCCAGCAGCTCTCCTCTCCTACAGCAGAAATCTGAAGCTGAGGCTAGGATGAGTAGGATTTTTGAGTGAAGGAAGTGCAAGGTCCCCCACACAGGAGACTGACTGGGTGGCAAGGGAAACTGAATGTGTAACAGTGGAGAAAAGGGTGACCAAAGTGAGGCATCATTCTTAAAATTGACAAGCCAAGTGGGACATACCTGTTGGGAACCACCCTGCCTGGTATCAGAAGCTGTAACCCCCACCAAGGCTAAGGCTGAGGGAGTGACTTTGGACCATAAGCCAGCTAGGAGACAAAAGCTTATCTTCCTGGCAGGAGCGCTGCTTCTGCTGCTTCTGCTGCTTCATTCATAACTGAACCCCAATGCTTGGTCAGTTAGCTAATGATGGGTAAGATTCCCCAAGGGGGGAATGATCTAAGACAGGCACGATCACATGGCAGGCCCCCAAGAAAGGACTTTGGGGGCTACAGCAAAAGGGGGTGATGGACCCTCGCTCCTCGGCTTTGACATAGCCTGAGTCCTCATAGTCTGGGAGAAAATCTCCTTATCTCTTGGTTGCCTTACTTCCCTTGCTCCATCTAAGCCTGAGACAATGACAGGGTGGTGCAGCTCTGTGTTGAAAAGGGCGGGTTCCCTGGGTGATCAGGCCTAAGAAAGAATATGTAAAATCCTATGAAACCTGCTTTGTTTAGAATGCTCTCAGCTGAATGATGAGGGCCCAAGGAAGAAGTAAGTTTGTTCCTTAAAGTTTTTTACAGCTGTTTGACCCTGACTCAAAATAGGCCCTCAGATTTCTATGTTACCCATTGTTTGATCCTTACTTCCTAGCAATGAGTAATGAGCTTTACCTGAATTCTTATGCAAATGAAACCAATAAAGACTTCTCCAGCGGGGGAACAGAATGCGCTCCCCACTAGAGAGAGTGACCATTCCATTCCTACTTCCCTACAGGACCTGGTTGTCTCTGTGCATGTTTTTCTCGAGTGTTGACGAGCCATCCACAGCATTCCACGGTCACTGCCGGTCGGTGATCCTGTCACATACCAGATCTCAGACACTCACCCTTGAAACTGGTGTAAAGTTTCCTTTGAAAAGGTGTTAAATCAAGCTAGCTTCAAAATTGTCTTGTGTTTTGTTTCTTTCTTTTTCTTTTTTTTTTCCATAATTTAAGAAGAGCATTTTGTTTTCTCTCCAGCATCAGAGTTCCCTGCAATTCACTGTAATTTTCTGAAGCTGTCTCTGGAGGCTTACAGAGCTGCTTCAGGTGACAGCATTACTCACACTCCTGGGAGTTCTGCTAGAGATGCAAAAGAGAAACTGTCTCATCATCATCCCTGAGACTCCTGTAGGTTCTCCTTTGAGCAATCAGCAAGAACACAGCACAAATGCCAACCTGTCTCTGGAAAGAGATTGCCTGTTGGTAATATAGCAACTTCCAGAGGTCCCCTCTGTCCATCAGAAAGACAGAGTCCACCTGATGCCCATGGACATTGTTAAACTGTACTTTGTACCTTTGACACCAGTGTGGCTAACTCCTGCTAGACCACGAGTATCTGACACAGGGCTTTCAATCCAAGAAGTTTTGCACTCCCCACCCATACCCCAGGGACATTTGGCAATGTCTGGAAATATTTTGATTGTCCAATATTTTGAGTAGAAATTTTCTTGGGATTGTTACTGGCATCTGGTGGGTAGAGGCCAGGGATGCTGTTCAATATCTTACAATGCCCAGGACAGTCCCCAAGACAAAGCATTATTCTTCCCTAAATGTTAATAGTTCAATGATTGAGGAACTCTGGTCTAGTTAAGCACTACACTCTGCCGTTCCTCTCACATGAGGAAACACTCTTCTCTCCTGATATTTCCTCCCCAAAAGGCAAATTGGGAAGAAATGCAATGATCATTCTATAATTGTTTTCATTACTTCAACAGAGAGGTAAGTCCTTTGAGAAAGAACTAAAATGTCATTTCCATTATTTTCACTAACCTTTTTGGAATATTTGTCATAAAAATAAGGATAGTAATTTTCATCATAAGCTATTTATATTTTATTACTTTACCTTCTAGTTTTATTATTTCATTTAAATTAAAAGCTCCTTAGTGGGGATGAAACATACTGAAAAAAGATTCTCCCATAAGGAGACCAAGGTGCAATGCTGATGTGTCCTGGTGCTGGGTGCTGCTTTGACAGTGTACTGCCCCTTCAGTCCACTTTTCTCTGTTTGACTGTAAGCTCAGTGAGGAATCCCTGCTTGGAAAATTTTTAGTGACCTTGCAATCTTCCCACTACATGTCAATAGTGCCCCCAATTATTGTGACAGCAACAAGAACACATTTCTGAGTGCCTCTGGGTGGGTGGTAGCCACCCTCATTAAAAAACTGGTAGAAATAGGGACAGAGTCTTATTCATATTTGTTTCTTCTGTGACTGGCACATTACAGGCAATCAATAAATTTTTTTCTTTTTTTAATTTTTATTTTTTTGTCATTTCTTAATTTTATTTTAATTGTTCTTCAAGTATAGGTTTCTGCCCTTTACCCCTTATTGACCTGACAAATGAATGACTCTGTCTCAACAGAGAATACAGAAAGAAATTCATCCATTCCCAAAATACACTCATTAAAAAAATTATGTATTGAGTTTTCATGCCATGTCAGGCAGGAGTTAAGTACTTGGAATGAACTGTTACAAAACAGAGACAGTCTCTCTCTAAGTGGGTCATAGAAGAGAATGGGGAAGGCAAATGGTTAAACAAGTGATACAAAGGGGCAGCCACTGCCACATGGGCTCTAACAGAGACATGTAACGCAGAATGTGGGGAATGAAGTGCCTCCCTCAGAGAGTGATGGTGCAGCTGAGACCTGAAGGTTGAGTAGGGAGAGTTAGTAGTCCTACACAGAGTAAGCTGTAAAAATTAAGGCTTTATGGAAAGAGGGATTCAGATTTGTGCAGCTTTAAGGAAAGGAGCAGGAGGTGATGCTTCAGAGATCTGGGGAAGCCTAGCTGGGAGGCTGCTGCAGAGCTCCAGGGTTGAGAATAAAGAGCTTATGGTAGGATTGTGGAAATGTCCACACAACTGAACTGAAGGAGTCAACATGTGTCAGCACCTCCTGGGATCATGGGGTTAATTCGGTGGGAAAAGCTACCCTCTTTAAAGCAAGTACCTCTCATGGCCTCTGGGAGAGCTGTCCAACTGTGCAGAGGGAGGCCACCCACTTAGAGGGTCTGCATGCCCTTCCCCTTCCATCTCCTGTCCCAAGAAGGAGGCAGGAGGGCTTGTGGGAGACAAGTTCTATTTCAGTTTCACTTGACCAGAGGCTGGGTGGTCTTGCTCCTTCCTCCTCTCCTACTTTCTCTCCTCTCACACTTTGGCTGAAAGAGCAAGGTGCATCCTTCAGTCTCAGCCTCCAGCAGGAGATGAAAGGGAACATTCAGAGCAGTGGAATCTGAAAGGAAGGAACAAGCCATGGTTGTCCTAGCCCATGGCTGACAAGTAAGCAAGCTGGTTAAATTCTGCAGCTGCCTTCATGACATTCAACAGCTTTTTGACTAAAAACACTACAAACTAAATACTCATAATATCTAAGTGCTAAGGTATTTATCCAGCTTCTATTCTCTGGCACACTCCTAGAAGAAAAGAAAACAAAACACATTTCCATCTTTCTCAAAAACCTCATTTGTTATTTTATTAAATCAAATTCTGCTTGCTTAAAGGAGAGGATGGATGCTATCTTTATTGTATAAAGAAGTATAAAAAAGAGAGCAACATGTTAGACTCTGCATTGTATCCACTTTTACTAGATATTCCACTGAAAACATATGGAGATTTTAAGCCAGTTCAAATTTTAGAAGTTCCTGGTAATTGTGAAGGCACTTGGATGCTGGTTCCAAGGAAGCCCATGTAGATAAGAGGGAAAGAGCTGACTTTCTTCTTTAAAGAAATAGCATCAGCCTGAGAACCAAAGGATTTCTGGTTTAGTTCCTAGTCAGGGCACATACCTGGGTTACAGGCCAGGTCTGTAGCAGAGGGTGCATGAGAGACAACACACATAGAGGTTTCTCTTCCTTTCTTTCTCCCTCCCTTCCCTCCTCTCTAAAAATAAGTAAATAAAAAAAATAAAAAGAAAAAATAGTATTAATCTGATCTTTTACCACCCATCCCCATAATTTGTCACCTTTTATTTATACCTAATTTACATGGATGTCAACAATGACAAAAATAGTAATAAATTTGTCTACATAGCACACTTTATTTCTAAATTAATAAAGGCAGCTCCACATACAGCTTCACTTGATTCTCACAATCTTCTCCCTACATCTAGAGGAGAAAACCATCACTGGCTTCATTTCATGGTTAAAGAAACTGAGGCAAAGAAGAGCTGCATAATTTGCTGAAGAGTTTAAAATCATTTTGAAAAGGTGTGCTGCTAATTTTTCAGTCCTGCTTTAATTGAGAGACAAAAGGACAATTTCTTTGATAAGTTATCATTTGCTTTGACTTCATACTAAAATGTATAAGGTATAGATGGCTCTAAGGTTTATTTAATACACCAGGAACTGAATGTGACAAAATGTCCACCCCTTAGGTTTGCCCAATTTAAATAAGAATAAAATAACAATGAGAAGAAGAAGAAAATCTATTACAAAAGTAACATTTGTTTATGGGGGATAAGAGAGTAGTTATTTAAAATCCAATGGACCTTCACTCTTATGGTAGAAGAACAATGAAAAGATATATAGAAAATCTTGACTCTCCAATGATTAACCATTCTACTGATATGCAGATAATTTCATAAAATGAAAAACTGAAATCAGCCAAAATCAATGCATAGCAAAGTGGCAAAACTCTCAAAGCCAGGTATACTCTAGCTATCAAACAAATATGGGCAATAGGTTATAAAAAAGATTATTTTCACATTACTACTGAAAAATACAGAATGAGTTGGCAGGCCTATTGTTAAAAAATTGCAACTATTTGGCCTTAGAAGCAAGAGCAAAATAAAAGCAATGTAGCATCTAGAAAAAAGGGACATAAATATATTTCTTGTATTTTGTTTTCCTAAAATTAACTGACAGTAACAATATATAGCTATCAACTACCAAATAAATTGTCTAAAAGAAGATGAAGAAGCCAAAAGCAGCATGCTACAGGCCTCAAGACCTAAGGACATTTTATAAAGTTGAGAATAAAGTTGTATATTCTTCTGACCAAGAGTTCAGATAGCTCCTAGAAGTGCTTAAGAGGAATGAACAGAACTATGATCTTGTCTTGATTCCATAAGAGAAAGACAACAGGAATATCACTTTGGATGGAGCTGGCCTCAAATAAATTTAAGGTAGTCCTCCTCACCCTGAAAAGATTCCATTATTATCTCAGTTAGGTGGTTTTACGGATAAATTTGTGGGTTTTTTTGTATGCTTACATATTTTGTCAGATAGTGTTGCCTGTCCATCCATCAGTATCTACCCCCTTTTCAAAGACTGACTTTGTGGGTGGCTATTTTCCATGCCCCCAGGATGAACTATGATTGCCCTAAGGCACAGGTGGCAAACACAAGGCCCTCAGGCCAAATCTGGCCTGGCAGCTTGTTTCTACCTGGCAGCAGTGCCAAGGTCTTTGCCCCTAGTTAAGGTAGTAGTTACATTTATATAGTCCTAAAATTATATTTGACCCTTTGAAGGCAACCACAAGGCTGATGTGGCCCCTGGTGAAAATGAGTTTGACACCCCTGTCATGCCTTCCCTTAGACTCTAAGGGAAGACATGATGACCCATTCTAGCAAAAAGATAGTAAAGCTTTCTAAAGAGTTTTGGAAAGGATTTCCTTCTTTGAAGAGATGGAACAACATGAGAATTTTGTTAGTACAATGCTTGATTCCTGTTTGGAATAGTGTTGTTTGAAAACACAATACTTCAAGCTATAATAGCTATCTTGTGACCAAGAGGACATGTGTTGACAGCAAAGACAGTAGAAAAGAGGATGGTAAAAATCAGGGTCCTTGACAACACTTAGATATGGAACAACCTGGGATCAACTGACTTATAGATGACTTGTAATGAGATGTAAACAATGAATGGCCTTACACAGTTTAAGCTAATATTAATTGTAAGTTTTGTTACTTTTAATAGATCACATTTCAAAAGTTACCACATAGCTATACTAATCAAGATAGTGTGGTACTTGAATAAAGGTAGATATATGAATCAATAAAATAGAATCAAGAATACAGAAATAAATTCTTACATATATGGTTGTCTCATTTTTGACAAGCATTCAGCACCATTCATTGGGAAAGAATATTCTTTTTAACAAATGGTGCTGGGACCAGTGGATAGCCACATGCAAAAGAATGAGTATGAACTCCTACCTCACACCATACACAAAAAAATCAGGATAGATCAAAGAATTAAAAGGAAGAGTTAAGCCCTGCTTGGTGTGGTCCAGTTGATTGGAGCATTGTCCTGTAAACTTAAAGGTCACGGGTTTGATTCACAGTTAGAGCACATGCCTAGGTTGTGAGTTTGGTCCTTGGTGAGGGTGTGCATGAGAGGCAACCAGTTGATGTTTCCCTCCATATCTCTATCCCTCCCTTCCCCTCCCTCTAAAATCAATAAGCGTGTCCTTGGGTAAGAATAAAAACATAAAAGTAAAAATTAAAAGCAAGATTTTTGGTCAAGATGGAGGTGTAGGCAGATACAGCTTGCCTCTTTGCACTACCATATCAAAATTACAACTAAAATATAGAACAACCATCACTCAGAAATATCAGATATTGAGTTGAATAGAAGTCTGATAACTGCAGAATTAAATCATATCCATATAGGCTGGTAGGAGGGGCAGAGAAGCGAATGGGGTTGGTCCCATATCCATGTGTGGTGGATAAAAATTTAGGAGGGATGTCTCGTGAATGAGGAGTCTCAGCCCCATACCAGGTACCCCAGCCCAGAGTTCCAGTGCCAGGAAGAAAAGTCTCCATAACTTCTAGCTGCAAAAACCAGAGGAGGTTGAGTTGGTAGAAGAAACTTCTGGAGTCCCAAGCAGTTCCCTTTAAATAACCCACATATGGACTTACTCAGATTCACTCCTTCTGAGCTCCAGCACTGATGTAGCAATTTGAAAGGCATCGGTAGCATAAAGGGAGAAACTTTAGTGTCTGGCATCAAGGTGGGAGCTGGGGCACAGCTTTTGCTAAGACAGAAAGGTGAGCAGAAGCCATAGTCCCTTTTCTTAGCCCTCCCTCCAAAGAGCCACAGATCCGGCAGATGAGTACCATATCTGATACTCTACTAAGGTGGTTAACACTGTTTGCCCCACCATGGAGATCCTCAGAGACTCCATCCCACCCAACTTACAGGCCCACCCAAGCTGTTAACAACATGACTTTTCCATATGAATTGCTGGTCTTGACTTATGCTTCATGACTTCCTAAATATTATCAAAGAAGTGATAGCCAGCATCAGTGAGCTCCCAGTTCTCATAGCACTTGAAGGTGGCCCTTGGACCAGCACTAGCAGTAGGCAGCCTAGATTCACAGCTTGACCTCTCCTGGGACTCTCAGAGCCCAACACAAGTAGCAACTATCTCACATTGCTTTATAGGTCAGGCAGGGTAGCCCAAGGCAGAATACAGGTGGGGGCTGTCCTTGGCCTGCACCATCTGGGAAACCCAAGAGCCTGTGCACCCAGTGTACAGCTACAGACCATGTTGGAGAACACCACCTTGCCCCTGAACAGTTGATCCTCCAGAGGGTCAGTGTTAACAACCAGTGGTTACAACCAGTCCTTGCAGCTGGCTGGCCTGGGTAAATCCTTCCCATTGATCTGCCAACAAAAATCAAGGCTCAGTTACAATAGGATGGTGCACTCAGCCCACACAAAGGTCACAACATTGACCTTTGGGTGATAGGGGAGTACCCAGCTTGGGTGATAGGGGAGGCTGTGCCACTGGACCCTACAGGACACCTAATACATTAGGCTACACTACAAGACAGGGTGTCATAGCTGCTCTATCTAAAACATAGAAACAAACAAAGGGAGGCTGCCAAAATGAAGAGACAAAGAACATGGCTCAAATGAAGGAACGAATCACATCTCCAGAATAAGAACTAAACAAAATAGAGGTAAGCAATCTACTAGATGCAAAGTTCAAAACACTGGTTGTAAGGATGCTCAAATAACCTGTTGAGGACATCAGCAGCATAAAAAAGATTTAGTCAGAAATGAAGGATACACTAATTAAAATAAAGAACAATTTACAGGGAAACAATAGTAGAGTGGATGAAGGCAAGAGTCAAATCAATGTGGAACATAATGAAGCAAAAAACAACCAGTCAGAACAAAAAGTATAAAAAAAGAATCCCCCAAAAATGAGTATAAGCAGCCACAGGGACAACTTCAAGAGGTCCAACATTCATATCATAGGGGTGCCAGAAGGAGAAGAGAAAGAGCAAGAAATTAGAAATATATCTGAATAAATAATGAAAACAAACTTCCCTAATTTGGTGAAAGAAATAGACATGGAAGTCCAGGAAGCACAGAGAGTCCCAAACAAGATGGATGTAGAGACACACTCCAAGACACATCATAATTAAAATGCCAAAGGTTAAGGATAGAGAATCTTAAAAACACAAGAGAAGCAGAGAGTTACCTATAGGGGAGTTCCTATAAGACTATCAGATGATTTCTCAAAAGAAACTTGCAGGCCAGAAGGGACTGACAAGAAATATTCAAAGTCTTGGAAAGCAAGGATCTACAGTCAAGATTGCTCCACCCAGCAAAGATATCATTTAGAATTGAAGGGCAGATAGAGAGCTTTCCAGACAAGAAAAAACTGAAGGAGCTCATCATCACCAACCATTATTATATGAAATGTTAAAGGGACTTATTATATGAAATGTTAAAGGGACTTATTCAAGAATTTAAATAAAGATTTTTTAAAGCAGATATACAAATATCTAGTAAGAAGATGAAAATATGCTCAATATCATTAGTAATTAGGGAAATACAAATGAAAACTACAATGATATATCACTGCACACCCACTAGTATGGCTATGATAAAAAAGGCAGACATAACAAGTGTTGATGAGGATGTGGAAAAACTGGAATGCTTATATGTTATCTGTGGATAATGTAAAATGGTTCAGTCACTGCGAAAAAGACTGGTGACTTCTAAAATGGTTAAACATAATACCAGGGAATTGCCATGTGGCTCAGCAATTCCATTCCTAGTTATATACCCAAAAGAAGTAAAAACCTGTGTTCTTAAAACAACTTACCCACAAATGTTCATAGCATTACTATTCATAAGAACCAAATAGTGGAAACAACTCACATGTCTATCAGCTGAGGAATAGACTCAAAAAAAGTCACATATACATATAATGTAGTATTATTTAGAAATAAAAAGAAATGAAGTATACAGACAAATGAAAAAACATGTTCATATAAAACTTGGACATCAGTGTTCACTACAGCTTTATTAATAAGTGTCAGAAAATGGAAACAACTCAAATGTCACTTGATGAGTGGATAGACAACAGAGAGTATAGCTATATTATGGAATATTACTCAGCCATTAAAAGGATGAAGTATTGACACATGTTACAACATAGATGAGTATTGAAAACGTTATGCTGGGACTTCCGGCAAGATGGAGGAATAGGTGGACGCACTGTACCTCCTCGCACAACCAAGATTAGAACAACAATAATTTACAGATAGAATAACACTCAGAACTGATAGAGGATTTATCTGAATGGAAGTCGGACAGCCAAGAAGTTGAAGTAGACCCGTACATCCAGACTGGTAGGAGATGACGAGCTGGGCGGGCACAGGGCTGGCGCGGGTCGGTGGCGCACGGAGATCAGGGAAAATTTGGCGTGAAATCGGCGCGACAGCCATCCGGGGCGCAAGAACGCAGCGGTGATCCCTGAGTATGCAAGCTGTGGCTGGCGGACCCAGTGAGGCAGCGATTGTGGACCAGGGCAGAGCTCGCAGCCCAGGATCCCAGAGAAGGGTCTGAGCCCAGGAGAATGGAACTACCACCATTGTTCCCTCCCGTCCCCGCTCCCACCCCCACCCCCACATATAACATCACAATCTAGCGACCGGGGTGCCCAGCCCCGGTGAACAACTAAGGCTCCACCCCCCACCGTAAAAAGAGTGATCAGACCGGGGGGGGGCGGTGGGAGGAGAGACAGGGAAGGACATAAGACATGTTTCCAACAGAACAGATCAGTCCCCCAGGACTCATCCTTTTGAACGACCAAGAAATAGCCAATCTATCAGATGCACAGTTCAAAACACTGGTGATCAGAAAGCTCATGGAATTGGTTGATTTTGGGCGCAATTTAGATGAAAGGATGCAGGTTACCATAAAAGAGATGCAGGAAGATACGTGGAGGAGAGCCAATAGTGAAAGGAAGGAATCTGAGTCTCAAAACAATACAGTGGACCAGAAGGAAGATAGAATCAACCAAGCAGGAAAGCATGATGAAATAAGAATTCAAAAAATCGAGGAAAAGCTTAAGAGCATCCAGGACACCTTTAAAGTTCCAACATCTGAATTAAAGGGGTACCAGAATGGGAAGGGGAAAGCAACAAATTGAGCACATATTTGAACAAATAATAAAGTAGAACTTCCCCAATCTGGCAAAGGAAACAGTCTTCCAAGAAATCCAAGAAGCTCAGAAAGCCCCAAAGAAGTTGGACCCAAGAAGAAACACACCAAGGCACATCATAATTATTTTAGCCAAGGTAAAAACGAAGGAGAGAATCCTAGAAGCAGCAAGAGATAAGGGGATAGTAACCTACAAAGGAGTTCCCATCAGACTGTCAGCTGATTTCTCCAAAGAGACCTTACAGGCAAGAAGGGGCTGGAAAGAAATATTCCAAGTCATGAAAGACAAGGACCTACATCCCAGATTGCTCTATCCAGCAAAGCTCTCATTTAGAATGGAAGGGAAGATAAAGTGCTTTTCAGATAAGGTCAAATTAAAGGAGTTCATCATCACCAAGCCCTTATTTTATGAAATGCTAAAGGGACTTATATAAGAAAAGAAGATAAAGAAAAGATATGTATAGTAAAAGGACAGCAAATTCACAATTATTAACAACCACACCTAAAGCAAAACCAAAAGAAACTAAGTAAACAACTAGAACAGGAACAGAACCACAGAAATGGAGGGCACATGGAGGGCTAGCAGCAGGGGGGTGGGAGGAGGAGAGGGGGGAAAAGGTATAGAGAATAAGTAGCATAGAATGTAGGTTGAAAATAGACAGGGGGAGGGCAAGAATAGTACGGGAAATGTAGAAGCTAAAGAACTCATAAGTATGACACATGGACATGAACTAAAGGGGGGGGGACGTGGGTGGGAGAGGGGGTACAGGGTGGAGGGGAGAGAAGAGGGGAAATGGGACAACTGTAATAGCATAATCAATAAAATATATTTTAAAAAAGAATATATTCAAAATACATCAAAGACTTAAATGTTAGACTCAAAACCATAAAAATCCTAAAAGAAAACATATGCAGCAAAATCTCAGACATTGCTCATAGCAATTGTTTATCAGATATATCTCCCCAGGCAACAGGAACAAAAGAAAAAATAAACCAATGGGACTACATCAAACTAAAAATTTTTTGCACAGCAAACAAAATCATCAACAAAATAAAAAGACAACCCACAGAATGGGAGAAGATATCTACCAGTATATCTGATAAGGGGTTAATATCTAAAGTTTATAAAGAACTCACAAAACTCAACCCCATAAAAACCAAACAACCCAATTAAAAAATGAGCAAAGGATCTGAATAGACACCTCTCCAAAGAGGACATGCAGATGGCCAATAGATGTATGAAAAGATGCTCAATGCCACTAATCATCAGAGAAATACACATTAAAACCACAATGAGATATCATCTCACACCTGTCAGAATGGCTGTCATCAATAAATCCACAAAGTAGTACTGGCGAGGATGTGGAAAAAGCAGAACCCTCATGCACTGTTGGTGGGGGTGCAGGTTGGTGCAGCCACTGTTGGTGCAGCCACTCCATACTTCCACTGAAGCAGTATGGGGATATCTCAAAAAATTAAAAATGGATCTGTTTTTTGACCCAGTGATCCCACTTCTGTGAATATATCCACAGGAACCCAAAACACTAATTTAAAAAACTACAAGCACTCCTATGTTCATTGCAGCATTATTTATAATTACCAAGGTATGGAATTGGCCCAAGTGTCTATCAGTAGATGAGTGGATAAAACAACTATGGTATATTTACACAATGGAATTCTACTTGACCATAAAAAAAGAAGAAAAATTTACCCTTTGCAGCAGTATGAATGGACCTGGAGAATATTATGCTAAGTTAAATAAACCAGTCAGAGAAAGACAAATAGCATATTATTTCACTCATTTGTGGAATCTAACAAACAGAACTAACAAGCAAAATGGAGACAGACTCATGGTTGGGGAGCATATGACAGCTGGTGCAGTGGGGAGGTTAGGGGTTCAAAGGGATTGAGGAAAAAGGAAAAAGGAAGGACTCATGGACATGGACAATAGTGTGATGATTGCTGGTGGGAGGGAGGTATAAGGGACTAAATGGTAATGGAAAAATACAATAAACATGAAAACAAAACAAAACAAAACAAAAGAAAACATTATGCTAAGTGAAAGATGCCAGATCAAAAGTCCATATTTCCACACAGACAGAAAGTAGATTAGTGGTTGCCAAGAGCTTGGGGGTAGGGTTGGGATATGGGCAGTGACTATTAATGGGTATGGAGTTTCTTTATGGGGTAATGAAAATGATCCGGAATTAGATAGTGATGATATTTGCACAGCCTTGTGACTATATTAAAAACCAGTGAATTGTACACTTAAAAAGTGAATTTTGTGGTATATGAATAAATAAAATACAGAATAATAAGCAATCAATAAGAATAACTAAAAAGGGAATAAAACACTGATACATGCTACAACATGGATGAATCTCAAAACCACTATATGAAGTGAAAGAGCCAGTCATAAAGACCACGTATTTTATGATTACACTGATATAAAACATCCAGATTAGGCAAATCCAAAGAAAGAAATAACAGTGGCTACTTAGGGCTGAAGGCATTTGGAGAGGGTAAAGGAAAATGGGGGGCAAGCCTGTGGGCACAGAGTTTCTTTTTAAGACAATGAAAATCTTCTAACATTATTATAGTGATGAATACACCACTCTTTAAACAGACTGAAAGCCACTAAAATGTATGCTTCACAAGTGGACTTGATGATATGTGAATGTATCTCAATAAAGCTGTCACCAAAAAAGGTTAAAAAGGATGGACTACATTTTAACACTTCACCTACATTTGCTATAAATTCTACAATGAGCATAAAATGCCTCTGTTTTTTAAAAAGTGGTGTTCAATTTTTTCTTATTTGGAAAAAATTGCTTATTATACAAAACAAAGTAAAAATGAAAGCAAGAAAAAAGTCCTGCACATGAACTGTGTTGTAAAACTGAGTGCACACAGAAAAAAATGAGAAAAAGATATCAAATAGATCATAATCATCTCTGAGTTGGGATCCCAGGATGATTTTTATCTACTTGTGGGGAGGGTTTTCTTTTCCTGGTTTTCTATATCAGCACATTTTACCTTTTAATTTTTTTGAAATGCACATATCATCATACAAGAGGGTTTTCAGTGAAGAAAGCATATGCTTCTCTGCATCCTGGTTCCTCAATTCCAGGCTGCTATGTAAGGTTGTTAAGCTGTTTATTGCACAAGGGCATATGGCTGAGGCAATGAGTGGGGTTATTAACCCAGTCCAGGAATGCTGTGTACAGAAGTGGAAGCTCTGCCTGGCTCCCAACCTGAAAGGCAACCATGATGTCCAGTTTCTTATAGAGCCCTCCAGACATAGTCTATGTTATGCAAACATATACATGATACTGTTTGTACAAAAAAGTTATTTAAAAAGAATGAAAAAATGGCAGAGAAAATCAACACAATATAATCAGATTTCAAATACATCTAGAGAACTTATCGAAGTAGCATAGTAAAATTGGATTTAAAGGAAGGAAAAAAAAACGTATTTGGAACAAACGAGCCTTAAGGGAAGAGTCCTAACTCCAATGATTCTTGGACTGTTTTCCACCTTAGCCATTCACAATTCACATACATTACTTAAGCAGCAAATAAAATTGCTTGTTACTCATTGCCAAGTGGGTCCATATTTGGTATTTCATTCACCACACTCCCCACAGTTTAGGAGATGTGATGTGCATGTGGTCCACCCTCCATGATGCAAAGCTTTGGATTTTAATATGCTGAGAAACATGAGAATGAGTGCTCCCATGTGAAGATGGGATTTCTATTTCATTCACTCCAGTGTCCCCCCAAACAAGGAAACTGCTCACATAGAAATCCTACAGCACTCTATTAATTTGCATTCCAACATTTCTATATTCATTCAACTTGGGCTGAAGTTTCAACTTGTTTACTTAGGGTAATAATGATTAAATCAGTAAATAATTCAAATTATGACATCTGAATTATAAGGATTACTTTGTCACTCTAACATTTTAACTTTGTCTGTGTTTCTGTTACATGTTTTGCCTGCCTCATTACAGAAGGCAATGCTAGTCTTTTGAGTTTCAGCTCTGCCTCAAGCTCTTCACCTGAAAAGCTCCTTCATTCCTAAACACTCTTCCCAGGATTTCACCCAATAAACTCCCATTTATCTTTCTAATCTTAGCTTGAATGTGAGTCTTCTGAAGCAGGTGAGTGCTCCATCACAGCAACTTAATCTTTCCCCTTGAACATTCATTACATTGACAATACTGCTTAAAGCCTGATTTTGCCACCAGACCATAAGCTCATGAGTTCAGGGACCACCTATTTGGTCACCACTGCATCTCCATTGTTTAGCAGGGTGCCTGGCTCATAGCAGGTACTAAATAACCTGTTAACTGAGTTTACATTTACATGGAAATGTAAAAGCTACATATAACCCTGGAGAGAATTTGCTCATTAAAAAAATCAGGTGCAAGTTAAAAGAGAGCTTGAAATTTATTGAGACCTAAAAACAATAAAGCTTGAAAGCTACACTGAGGTCTAGAAGCATTTTCCAACCTCTTTCCAAGGAAGAGATAGGGAGAAAAATGAGGCTGATAGTGGATCAGGGCCAATCATTTGATGGAAAACAACCACACTGGGATACAATGGCTGAGACCAGGAAGGCCATCAGATGGCTCAAGTGTAAGACATTTCTAATACATTTGGGCACACTGTGGGCTAAGAAAGCAGGTGACATGTAAGATCTCTGAGCTGAACTATGTTAATTTTAATTTGATTTGATTCAAATAGATCTAGACAGTAGCAGCAGGGATTACTCCAGGCATATTTGTCCTCCTAAGTGGCTTAGTTCTCTAAAACCCTATCAAAAGTGCTTTAGGACATTCAGAAACTAGTTCTATTACTTCAAGGTATGCTAAGAGCAGGATAAGACTTGAACTCATTTGCCTTGCAGATTTTTTCTGTCTCTATTTCTAGAACAGATACATAAGTCTGTTAACTGATTAACTGCAAGAGTGCAAAGAATGTCAACAGTTATTGGCATTCTTTACTTATGTTTTGAATGCCATTTTCCATACATGCTACTGTACAGTTTCAGAGAAGATAAAGAATTAAAATAAATAATTTAAGATATGAAACAGAGAAATAAAAAAACACAAACATTATATTTACATGTTAAAGTACAACTTCAATAAATACTTGGTTATGTTCAAACTGGGGAAGATTTTTCAAAAGCCCACGATCATTGAAATATGGTTTTGTGGAAAGGAGAGCATCCAGATTAATTTAATTTGCTTTCATAGCAATGAAAACTTATGGAGACTGGCTACCTTCAACTCTTCCTTCTAAGTAATGACATGGGAAAGAGGGGAGGATATGAACCCTCAGCAGCCAAGGGCAGGTCCCAAAGCAATGTTAGCAATCAGGAATTGAATTCACCTATTTTATCTTAAAGATTCACATGGATTTTATACTCTTTTTCATACTATATCTTTGTTTTTCTGTCTAAAATTTCACACCATGTTTTTGTTGTTATTGTTTCCCATAATCACTTAGGATACTTCCCAATGCCTTGATGAGGAGATTGCATTATCCTACGTAGAAGTACACATATAGACTTTAGGGGATATAGTCACTATAATCTTTATAGATTTTAGAAAAGCTTTTAGCTGAGTAAAATAAAACTTTTTCATCAGTAAGTAATTAGATATGGCAGTCTATGTATAGATGATTCTTCTGCAGTCTCACAGAAACTCCTGTCATATCACATGCCACACTATAGTGAATTTCTCATTTCTCACATCTGTCCAACTGCTGTAGTCATGGGGCGATTACCAACCTCCATTCTACCCATGATTAGCCTAAGCCACTTGCAGTAATTCCATTCTCCTCTCCGTGTGCTTGGTTTAAGAAAGTACATGCCAGTCTTGGTGATTCAGCCCCATGGGGGAGTCTACTGGGGACTTCTGGGAAACTTTGCCTGGAGCTAGTTGAGCCACCTTGCTGCCAGCTCCAGGATGAAACCACGCAGAAATCAATTTAAGTAAGACAATTCCCAAGAAGAAACCTGTAGTGCTGCAAAGGAGCTGGAGCTTTCCCACCCAGACTTCTTGAGGTAATACAATCTTTTAAAATTAAGTCAATTAATTTGTGCCTTCTCTGTTTCTTTAGAAGATCTTTAACAATATACTTTACGTCAGACTGGAAACTTAGTCAAGGTCAGGATGTATGATTTATTTGTTTTTTATCCCAGAGGCCAATACAATATCCTACATATAGTAAGGGCTTAATTCATATATGAAAGAATACATTGAATGAATTATCAAACTTAAGATGTACAATAGGAAATCCCTGTCAACTCCAGGCTTCTAAGACATCTAATATCCAAATGAGCAACCCAGATTGTAGATACTGTGACATGAAGGTAGGTGGAGTGTTGGCTTCAGGAGCTAGTACTACATTTGACCTCACTATGACTAATATTGTACATGACAAACAGCAATAAAAAGGTATCAGGAACCCATGGGAAGCAAGAACGAAAATGGCTGACTAAAGAGTAGGTGAAAAAGGTACAAAATGGTTATTTTGTTCAAAGGAGGCACTGCAGTGTGGTGTCTGAGTTATGGTACTAATCATTCTAACACAGGATGCTGGAGAGGAATATAGCATTGTACCTGTGGGACATCCAGGAGGACATGCAGTAGCAATTAGACGTGTAGGCTATCCTGATGATACCATGTATGTTTACACTGATGAAACAGAAAGACTAGGTAAAATCTGCACCACTTCATTAGCAGGGACTGCTCAGATCATAGAGATGTTTTGAAGTTTAGCATGGATACAGAGGCCTCCAAAGGGCACACAAATATTCCTCAGAAAAGACAAATTTAGTCCTTCCTGATATTCCTGAGAAAAGAAGTTGTGTGTCAGACATTGGGTTATGGAATTTCCCACCCATCAATCCATCCTAATGTCCCCAACAGTTCAGAAGTGTTATCATCATTTCCATTTTAAAACTGATCTAATGGAGCAGTTACTTCCATTAAACAAATAATTAATTTAATGGTAAATACAACAGGGAATGCCACATAACATAGCATTCTATCAGGGGTCCTTTTCTAGCAAAGGGCTCTGTGATAGGTAAATTTCAACAAGGAAGGAGGAAACTCTTTCTCATCAGGTAAATGGAGAAACAAAAGGAGTTCCAGAAATTACTGCTTACCCCCGAGACTATGAAATATCAGACATTATACAAATAGAGTGACAGGATATTTCACAGACAGGATAAAAGGGTGGACAGGTTTTGGTGTGTAGGAACTTTAAATATGCATTTAATGCAATCAAGCTTGAAAATAAGAGTTTTAAGGATGGTCAGACCTTACAAGTTTAAATGTAGTCCATTTATTAAATACAGTATAGCATTCTCTCTCTATTCCACATGAGTGTACACACATACATACTGATCTCTGCACATTTTAATTCTACCTAGAATCATAGACAAGTCTATTCCTAAGAATGTTTTCTTCTGGATTCTCTTAAAAAACCTCAAATGGGAAATCTAGTGCAAATATATTTTTTCCCATGAGATTTCTGTTCAGTAATAAAACTGAAAAATTAAAAAATGCATAAAAATATAAAACTTTAGAAGATCATTTTAATATAATTTTCTTAATACCAAGGATAAAATATGACTATATTTAAACCTGTTTATTAAAGTGTCAGATGATAACTATAGTTGTTCTATATTGATTTCTTATTATAAAGCACCTAGTTGGCCCTAGCTGGTGTAGCTCAGTGGACTGAGTGTGGGCTGCGAACCAAAGCATCGCAGGTTCGATTCCCAGTCAGGGCACATGCCTGGGTTGCAGGCCACAGCCCCCAGCAATTGCACATTGACGTTTCTCTCTCTCTTTTTCTTCCTCCCTTCCCTCTCTAAAAATAAATAAATAAAATCTCTTTAAAAATTAAAAAAAGCACCTAGTTAGCATTTAATTCTCACCATCACCTGTGGAAGAGATGTTATTATTATTACCTCTATTTTACAGATGGTGAAACTGAGGCATAGAGAGGTGAAGAGGGTGACAGGTTAGATTTAGAGCCTGAAGAGAGGCAGACACTAGCGTACCCAGAGGCCAACAATAAAAGCAGAGCAGTAAGGTTAGCATTTGATACTAGGTGGAGTTGGGCACAAACAGAGTCAGTCAAGAAAGACAAAAAGCCAAATTCATGTGAACAGTTAGAAATGAGGACACCAGCAAAGGAAAGCAAGGCATCAAGAAAGGTGGGTCTGGTGGTTCAGAACCCAAAACTCCAGCAGTAATGGAAGGAAGTACAAGAGATCTTGTGATACCCACAGTAGTCTACCAAGAGGGCAGGGACCACGAATGACTGTCTTTCTCATAGTCATATCTTTAGGGACTGTCACAGGGGGGTACACCCACAGGTACTCAGAAAAGTTTGCTTAAAGTGGTAGAAATGGAAGGGGTGAGACACATATTCTCCTAGGGGAGAAATGTGGGCACCATATACACAGAGGCTGTGATTTCTTTTTGCTGTTGTTGTTTGTTTGTTTTCTAATTTTTTAAATTACAGCTCCCATTCAATATTATTTGTATTAGTTTCAGGTGTACAACATAGTGGATAGACAATCATATACTTTACCAAATGGTCCCCTGATATTTTCAGTATCCACCTGACACCACACATAGTTAATTACAATATTATTGACTATATCCCTTATACTGGAATTTACATCCCTGTGACTATTTTGTAACTACCAATCTGTATTTCTCAAACCCTTCATCTTTTTCACCTATTCCCCCACCTCTCTCACCCCTGAGAATTGTTAGTCTGATCTCTGTATCTGTGAGTCTGTTTCTGTTTTGTTTGCTCATTTATATTGCTCTTCAGATTTCACATGTAAGTAAAATCAGATGGTATTTGTCTTTCTCTGACTTACTTATCTCACTTAGATAATATTTTCTAGGCCATTCATGCTGTCACAAATTGTATGAGTTCATTCTTTTTTATGGTCAAGTACTATTCCATTGTATTTTTGTACAACAGCTTTTTAATCCACTTATCTATTGATGGGCTCTAGGGTTGTTTCCTTATCTTGGCTATTATAAATAATGCTACAATGAACACAGGGGTGTGTATCTTCTTTCAAATTAGTGTTTTGGGTTTCTTGGGATATATTTCCAGAAGTGAAATCACTGGGTCATAAGGCAGTTCCATTTTTAATTTTTTGATGAGAAGCTGTAGTCAAAGCTCTTTGCCTGCAAATGATAGAAACATAATTCTGATTTAAACAAGGGAGTTTATCAATTTATATGACCAGATTGGGGAACAGTCAGGGTCAAATGGGTCTTGAGGGTGCCAAGAATTTTCTCTTTCTCTTTGTACTTGCCACTTTTTCTTTTGCACTTCATTCATTTTCTGAGGTTTCTTATCTCAACAGGTGGGCTATCTCAATAGAGTATAAAACCACTACCAAAAACTGCTCTAGGTGCACCTTCTGATAGCCTACTGATCAAAGTAAAATAAAGCACTCTTCCCTGGCAGCTCCAGTATGTTAAATCATGTGAAAGAATGTTGATTAACTATCACAAGCATG
The DNA here is from genome assembly GCF_019186645.2 of Phyllostomus hastatus. Taxonomy (NCBI): domain Eukaryota; kingdom Metazoa; phylum Chordata; class Mammalia; order Chiroptera; family Phyllostomidae; genus Phyllostomus; species Phyllostomus hastatus. Next base: position 26,703,953 of record NW_025333643.1, read on the forward strand.
GCGTCCAGGTTGGAGGGTCTGGGTATGTGTGTAGTGATTGGCTCAGTCAGCAACAGGAGCCATCCCAGGGTCCAGAAGGGTGGGGAGCCATTATTAGTAGTCTCTGGCCAAACAACTGGATCAAAAGTGTGGAAAGAACATTTCCTCTAGTGAAGGCAATTCTTGTTCCCAGAAGAAGAAGGTAAAGGGGTGCTGGGCAGCAGAAACATTAGATGTCCTCTCCAAGGCCTCCTGCCTTTGAGGCAAACCAATACCAAGCTAAGGCAGAATCATTGCTAACTCATGACACCTTTACTGTGGAGTACACCATGAGGTCTGCCTTACTCCAATACTGTATTTTCCAGTCCTTCCCTCATTTGCAGCAGAAATTAAATAATTCATGGTGACCTGATTTCTGGTCTGCAGAAAGGTCCTCCTGGTTCTGTGGAAGCCCATCCAACTGAAATTTCAATTTAACTTGGTCCATCTTAGTGAAACAGTACCTCTGGATACACACCATATTGATAGCCATAGTCTTTACATTAAAGTGACTTCCAATAATATTCTTTTGCATTTTCAATGATTTGGTTATATGAAAACTTGGGTATAATACTTATTAAATATTCCCGTTTGTTCTAGAAAGAGTACATCGCTTTTTTGTTTTCCACCCCCAAAATATCAGTAACACCACATTATCAATTTTACTGGGTTTCCATAAATCTAAAAGCTTAAGACATTATTAAAGAGGCTCTCACCATTGTCTTCTGGGAGGGCACTTCTTATTCCCTTTCCATAATCCAATGCAAAAAAGACACAGGTCCCAAATACTAAAACATTTGCCAAGGTTGACTTAATGTTTTTAAATGGCCAAAAGCATGCTCACACTCTCACTGGCTCAACTTTTAAAGTGACAGTTTTGATGAACAATGGCTGTTGGAAAACCCCACACTGGATTCTAGCCGATACTCCACAGTGGTGCTTACAACTTTTCTGTCAAGATGCCAAGTGTGCAAGGTGCGAACGAGTTCCTAGTGTATCTGGATCCTCACAGTCAATAGTCATTACACCCACAGGTTCACATGCTACCCAGACAGTAAGAAGGAGTACATCTCTCCCACCAACAGCCCCTTTAAATATCCTTGTCTTGTTTTCTTCATAAAATATTCACTTTCCTTCCTGCCCTCTTCCCCAACTTCTGCAGGAAAAAAGAATCAGAGAAACTCCTAAGTGATGCTGCCTCCTCATTTGCAACCTATCATCACCTACTCCAACTCCTGGGAAGCAGGTTCAGTCAATTTTGTGGCAGTTAATATGACCTTTGTGGCAAGTCCCCACAGCTGTGAATGGAGAACTATCTTTAGCCAATTCTGACCTGCCCCCTCTTCATGTCAGATTTTTTAGTAAGTGTCTGCACCGGCATTTGAGAAGAGTGTCGTATGGGGCTTCCTGAAATTTGAATTAACCAGAACACAGAGTTTAAGGAAGGTATGGTAATATGGATGTCCCAAGTCCAGCCCCTAGAAACAAGGCATACGTGTGTTTACCTGATATGAATTCAACAATGGAGCTTGGCTGGAAGAAAGAATAAGGATTAGCTGTGAGAGAAAAAGAAAAAAACATCAACAGTGTCAATGATTCTGTAGATAAAGCCACTCGGTGATCATGACATTGATATGGGACCCAAGAACACTGTCTGTGGGCCTCAGTTCCTGTGTGCCTCTCATGGTAGGAGCACTGATTTGTTTATATAATGAATCTCTTATTTAAAAGGAAGTGGAGGCATTTTTCATACATCATGGTCCTTAATTGCAAGCCAACTACTTCATCTGGTGCTTAATCAAAGACACAGAAACAGTGGGTTAAGTTCCAGCTCTGACTTAACAAGAGATACTATGTTTGCCTTTGGCATGGCTACCCAAAGGATGTTCAAGGGTTATCCATTAAACATGACTTTTGTCTTATGTGATTCTCTGATATGACAGTAACCACCTGACAGCAATCACTGGGCTGGGGATGAAAAAGTTTTCCACTTGACTGCCAACTCCAATTGATTGGTAGAGGCTGCCTGGGAATTGCTTTGAAGAAGGAATCTGAAGCTCAATCGGACATAATACTATGATCAGTTAGCCATGTGTCCAGGGACCCAGAGTGCCTGCAGATGTGTCATACACTTGCTTTCCTTGGAACAGCACTGAGGGTGAGACTGTAGTTTTCCTTTCCAAATTTCAGGCATTTGATTTTGTTGTTGTTATTGCCCAGGCTATGTGAGACTTTTATTTTTGGCCATATCAGGGAAGAGTGTTAAAGGTTGTGAAGGAGTCTGTATGGAGCTTAGTTACCTAAAGGGGCTAACAGTAACTATATCAGGCTTTGTGGGACAAAAAGTCTTAATTGTGACTATGCAACTCTGCCACTGTAGTGGGAAAACAGAGACAATACCTTCGTGGCTGTGTGCCAATAATACTTTATTTATCAAAACAGGCCATGGCCTGATAACCCCTGATCAAGATTATGAATGATACAGGTAAGAGATAATTCATGGGTGAAATAAGAAAGTAAAATCAGGAGGAAATTTGTGTCTGTAAAGCAATTCAGAAGCGAACCTGAAAAGCACCCCCTGAAGGAATGGCAAACCTGCATTTCTGGGACATTCCTGCCAATTAATAGTCAATAATGCAAACATGGACTCTTCTCTGTGCAAGCAAAAGACTGCTGCTGCTACCTGATGGTTTGAGAGCCAAATGCTCCCAAAGGCACTCTCTTGCTGGTCTGAAGTTTCCACCTAGTGGACATTTCCTCCAGAGTGCCCTCATTGAAAAGTAAACCCATCTCTGCAAAACACTTAGGACAACAACCCACAGTTTTGGGGAACATATTAGCTAATAGACACCAGGTCCATGATGGAGGGGGGCACAGAACATATACATTTTGAATGGAAAATGCAATAAAATGGGAAAACAAAATCAGAGGAGTCAGGGCTTGCTGCATTGGCTGGACAGGGTAGGTCTGAGTGGGCAGTAAACAAGCCCATCTATCTTGATGTGCAGGACAACACATTTGTCTTGCATGGGTCTGGCAGGGGGCAGGGCCACTCTTAGAGCAAGGATGGCTAGGAATAGGGAGAATCTCAAGGAAGCAGGGGGCGAAGACTAGAGAGCTCAATTCCAAGTCCATGAGACAGAGGTGGGTACAGGGTTGAGGCCAGAATGTACCCATCCTGGGATAAAATTCCCAGCTCTGCCCTACCTGCTCTGTGGCCTTGGAGAAATTATTTAACCCTCTATGGCTCTGGTTTTTCATGTGTCAGGTAGAGAGAAACCCTTCCTTCCTAAGGTTGTTAATAAGCAATAGGTACATAGTGGTATCATCTGCAGGGCAGCCCAGCTCCCAGTGGGTTTCCATGAGGGGTGGCCAGTCCTTTAACACTCAGACCTTTTCAGCAGGACACTTCCATTTCATTTAGCCTTTCTTTGCCAAGCAGAGGCCACAAAAGGAAGAATAAGTTACTAGCAAATTCTGGTGTAATCATTACCTAGAGTTAGATGCCTCAACTTCTCTCCTTAAATTGGACAGGCAGATCTACTGGGCTGTAGAATGATTTCAAATAATAAGAATTCACAAAAAAGAGCCCTGACTGGTGTGGCTCTGTGGGATTGTTGGCCTGAGAACCAAAGGGTCGCTAGTTTGATTCCTAGTCCAGAGTGTATGCTTGGGTTGTAGGCCAGATCCCCAGTAGAGGGCATGTAAGAGGCAACCACACACTGGTGTTTTCCTCCCTCTCTTTCTCCCTTCCTCCCCTTCTCTAAAAATAAATAAATAAAATCTTTAAAAAAAGAACTCACAAAAAAGAAACCAGTAAAGTCAGGGAGATCCTTAGGCATGGCTCCATTTCTCCATGTTTACCACAGCAAGGTAACTGTAGCTTAGGAGCAAGGGGCATTAGTGTGTCATCCATCAGTCCCTGTAAGTCACAAGGAACATAATGACCTATTGTCAAGGGGTTAATCAGGTTGTGCAGTGTCCACCAGCACCCATCTTCCCTCTTCTTGTGAATACCTATTTTAATGTATTTTCACCTTATTCAACCCATGTCCTGACCCCAACCCCCACTCCAAGGGGAAAAATAACTGGCATGAATCGATTAGCACATGAATGAACCCATGACTCACACCAGTCCATTAGAGTCTCAGGCTTGGAATTCTGGGGGGAGTTACCTTCTCTTTGCACATATAAGGTAAAGATCAAATTGCTTACTGCGGTAAAAGAAGAAAATGTGACAACAAAGCCCACATGTGGGTGAGGACAGAACAGAGAGAACTCAGAGAACTGTGTCAGTCTCTTGACTAAACCTCACCTGAAATTAGAACTCTCTGGATTTCTCAGCTACACAGCCAATAAAACACCCCTATTGTTTAAGCCTGTTCACATTGGGGTTTTATTGCTCACCTGGATTCTCCTACCTCCAGGATTCTCAGAGCCCCCAGAAATGCCAACAAGAACTCCACCCTTTCTTCAAATGGATCACATTTCCTGACAAATGGGATTTCCTGTGGGGGGTGGGTGGGAGTGGGGGAGCATGCTGTGGCTTGCTGCCCTCAGGCTGTGCAGCAGAAAGACAAAAGTATAGAACTTCACTTTGGCAGCTTCCCACCTCTGAGCCCATCTCTTGATCCTGACTGTTCTTTGTCCTGACATTCCTTTTGGAATGATTTACCATCAACAAAGTCTTAACAACTTCAAATTCCTAAAGCAGGTCTAATTTCAACTCTGAAATTCTCATAATAATGCACACACTACTGACATTCTTGTGCAAAAGAGTGAATGTGAGTGTTTATGTGGGTTGTAAGTGCATGTGTGTGATGCACAAGTGTGTATGTGCATGGCAATGTGTGTGAGTGTATGCAGTGTGTGAACAGCTGTCTCTGGAAAAGTGATTCACCTAGGGCTGTACTGTCACAAACACCCCTCTGATAACACAGGAAGGAATTATGATCCAGGACTGACCTTAAAAAAAAGAAAATAGCATGATAATTTACCCAGAAGGCACAGCTTTCTGTTTTAATAAGAGTAAGTAATGAAGGTTGCGGAACAAAGAAAACAGGGAACTACATTGTATTGTAATATAATGTTTGAAAATCTGTACTTTGGCTTTGTAACAGGCTGTAAAAGCTAGAGGGTCAGCCAGGTGAAGAATATGAGCCTTGTGGACTGTGTTTTCCTGTGGCAAACTAGAGATGGCACACCTAATGGAAAGGGACATGATCATTTTGCTCTGAGTATTGACAAGTGGCAATGGTGACCTAGGGGTGGCAGAATGCTGATTTTAAAAGTACACCAACTTTATACACATACCACCCCAATTTTCTGTATGCTGGCTATTTTTTCCTATGGTATTTAAACTTTAAGTCACCAGTGTACAAACCATGCTTAAATTCTCAGTTGTTTCTTTAGATCTGAATAGGTTTAATCTAAAACTCCTTTAAATTCTAATTGCCTTGAGAGTACCTCACAAATATGACTCAACTAAAAAAACATAATACAGTTAACCACCCCACCTCAGTCTGAAGCCAGACTTGGGTGATTATAAATGCATCTAAGCAACATCATTCAAACTTAGAGAGGGAGGAGCCAATAGCACTGAATTTCTGAATTCTATTTTTTATCACACAGTATATGAATCACACAGGGCAAATCTCTTTGTCAGAAGCATAAGGAATTATAAATGTTCTGTCTCATCTTCATGAAAATGTTTATCTACTGAACAGTCTTCAGCTACAAAGCTGACCTTCCACCCCTTTATAGGGGAATCCTGAAGAAGTCTATTACATAAAGTACTAAGTAATTTACAATATTTTGGACACCCAACCATCTAGGTATGTGGTTGTAATATAATTCACATTGGAAGTCTGATTAATGACATACTAGCTTCAAATCCTGGTTTCAACATATATTTCTCAAAATAGAAGATTTCCAAGGTCCATGCTTTTGAACAAATATCTATATCAAATCTGAGCAAACTCCTGAGTGATGTTTAAATTTGATTGTCTTTAAGCTAAATTGCAAAACAAGTAGCTGGGTGCTCAGAACACAGCAAGAATATTACCCACTTGTTTACCTGGTTAGAATTCTTACTTCTCTTTAGATGAGAAGAATAATGGTTAACATTTATTGAGTGCTTACTATGTGCCAAGCAGTACTCTATGAATTTTCATCTTTTAACTTATTAATGTGCTCAACAACCCTATGAGGTGCATACTATTTTCCTCATTTTCCAGATGAGGCAGAGAAGGATTAAGAAAATTATACAAGGTTTTCCAGCCAGTGAGTAGGAGAGTCAGATTTCAAATCCCAGACATTTAAGACCCATACCCATGCCTCATTGCCTCAATGGATTGAAATCCAGCTTTAAAAGGCCTTTTGAATAAGAACAGAGGACAGATAAACTGAGGACACTTCATGTCCTAGAAAAAGGGCACCTGGAATGTAAAAGAGCTTGTCGTTGGAGTTAAGACTATATGGTGGATTGTCCAGTTGTCAGAAGGTTGATTTTATTTCACTGACTACTACATATATATTGTTTGATTACCCAAAAGTTAGAGAGAACTGAGGGGAGTGAAAGCAGATTCAAGCTGGGAGAAAAGAGATAGATTGAGCTGTGCACCACCTGAAGTTAGCAGGAGAAGGAGGAGAGTCCTTGTTGGAAGTTCTTTTCTGTAGGCACCAAAGAGAAATCCATGTAGCTAAGATTCCATTTAAAGCACAAATGGCAGTAATATAATGCAATGTAAGCTTATTAAGCATTCAAAATTTTCTAACCATGAATTTACTCAGGTTACCTGAGATTCAGAAACTTGACTATCTCTCCAAACATTTAAGTTTTATTGTAGAAAGGGTTAACTTATGGCAAATGTTCAAGATGGGGGTTAATCAATAGCTACTGGGATTGTAACAGAGGGGTCAGGCTGGATGGCTGGGAGAAGGCAGGGGGTGTGGACAAAACCCCAAGGTGGAATTGAAGATTAAAAGTGACTCTCCCTCCCTGTGAAGGGAGGGGCCACCAGAGGACGGAGATTGCCTGAGGCAGATAACTGGCAGAAGGGAATTTGTACAGAAAATGTGCGGTTCAACACTTTGCCCCCTTGCTAAACATGGTCACAGGAAGAGGCAAAGGCAAATATGGCTGATATTGGCCCCCATTGGTTAGAAAGCTGGACACTCTCAATGGCTTCCAGTATATGTGGGATTCTGGGAGAGGACTTTTAAACAGAAGGCAGGCAGAGGCTTGCTGTATTGGCTCTTGGCCTCTTGGCTGTTTGATCTTTTGATTTCATGGGCTGTCTTGTTTTGCCCAACAGATGCTGGGGCTGCTTGGGGCTTAGGCTTCACATGGTCAGAAGCCAGATTCCAGAGGCAGGGTCTCATCCTGGGATGCATGCCTTGCCATGCTCCAATCCTTGGGACTCTACAACCCAGTGCAGTGTAGCACATGTGTCCTGCACTGCTTCTTCTCCCTTGCCCTAAGAGAAATGAACAGAGACTGAGAGCAGCACATGGAACTATGAGCTGGGAAGTTCCTGGTGAATGGAGCTTCCCCTGCATGACTGTCTGGAATGATCTGGCAGCGCAACCCAAACCCTGAGAAAGAGAGAGAGTTGCTGCAAGGTGATGGTGACTTGGGCACCAGAGAGATAGAGAGGGCTTGGAGCTGGAGAGACAGAGGCCTGTTTGAGTAATTAAATTTGGCTAAAGATGAGCAATAATGGGGAACTTCTGGACATGGATTTGAACTTTAACCTCCCTGGGCAGGGGTGAGGTGGGGTGAGGGGGTGGGGCTGGATTTTCTATGCTTTGCAGGAGAGACTGGCTTCGTCAGCTCAGGGCAGGAATGCTCCCAGCCTCCTCAAGTTGGGAACCCTGTTAATGAAAACCTATTTATTTCCCCATGATTCTTCATGTTATGCATATATAGGACAACAAAAAGGCAGACCCCATGCTGCCTGGTTATAGGGTGAGACCCCTGGGTGGTAGATGGAGGGCAGGCAGAAGATACTTGAGAGAATGCCAACATCGAACTCCATTTTCTTCCCAGATCCTCCAAAGCCACTGGGAAACTTCATACCACCCAGGCACTAAAACCTTTGTGGTTCCCTTTAGTGCTAATGGATCTCAGGATTATCACCATTTCCTTGTTGGTTACAGTACAGTAGTTTATTCATATCTCATACAATAATTCCCATGGTCTCAGATAAGGGTTCATGACCACATTCTTGACACCTACCACAGTGCCTGATGTATACTGGGCATAAGTCATGTTTGTTGAATGACTGCATTTGCCTAACTAGTCCAACACATGAAACTCACCAATAATATCAATAGAACAGCTAATATTTCTTGAGCACTAATAAGGTAAATGTTTACATATACAATAATTTCATTCAATCTCCTAACTACTCTATAATGGAGACATTATTCTGATTATCTCCATTTTATAGAGGAGTGAAATAACTTACTCAAGGTCACTTATCTAGGCTGTACTTGCCCAGGTCGTGCCTAAATTTGACCCATAACAATCTGATCTCTTAACCTCATACTGCACTTCCCTCACTGACTAATCTGCTTGAAGGCAATTTGGCATCTTATGTTCTCTCACCAATTCTTCTAGAATACTTTCTCACCTTACTGCTCCTTCCAAACTGCATCTGTGCAGTCACTGTAACCCCCTCATATGCAGGCTTCCTCAAATGTCATCTAATCCAAACAATGGCTTTAAAAGGGACAAATATGTAAGAGGCTTAAAATATGAATGTTTCCCTCTTCTTCTGTTTCACTAGTTTTAGAGTCTGACTTGACTGTCTCAGTAATCTCAAAGGAACATGACAAATTCATCATGAATCAAAAGCTAGGCAGCATTTTGAGGAGCAGAATAAAGACAATAAAACTCCACATCTCGTCTGCTGCAGAGGGAAGGAAAGCAAGAAGAAAACAGTGCAAACTGCTCCTAGTTACTTCTCAGAGATGCAAGGAAAAGAAGGGGAGAAAAGAAAATCTATTTGTTAATTTCTTCTGTCTATAGTAATGCCATCCATTCCTTTCCCTTGGGAATTTGGAAACTTCTGGAACTTTTTGATTTCTGGCTGTATTGTTGGGATTTTCATTATACTGAATTTGTTTCTTTTCAGTAAAGGTGATGTTGGCCTAGGGTAAAGATATGCATATGGAATACTTTCAACTATTTCCCATGTCAGTGAGCTTCCATATCCCAAGAGAGACTAGAAATGATCACAAAGTGATATTTCATTCATGTAGAGAGAAAGACTCCAAAAGAGAAAGTTGACTAAAGGTAATACATGCATATCTGAATAGAACTATAAGATCTTCATGTATAAAATATGTAGCATTCTCTTTATAAGGTTTCAGTCAGGAGGAAATAATGTGCAGAATAGGACTCTCCATCAGGCAGATGAATAATACAAACTAATTCTACTTGAAAAGTATGCTCCCTCCCTCTAATGAACTTATATGTGGCTAAGAACCAAGCATCTCAGAAAACGAAAGGTTCTTCCTTTCCACATGGGAAAATAATGCTCCCTTTTAACCAGAAGGCATTCCTTCCATGAAAGTCTAGTCAATGGGCAGAAAAAAATCAATGGTAATCTTAGATTTCCACCAGGGTTAAGTCAATAGACATTGTTTTTTGGTTCAGGTTAGCTGCTGTTAAGTTGGATTAGATATGCAGCACATTTCAAGGAAATCACAGGTGTTCCCTGAGGCACAGGTGTGCTCAGGAAGCAGATGGCAGTGTTGTTCCTCAGGAACACCCATAGGGACTTCTTTTTGTAATCTTGGCTTCTACTGAGGATGAGATCCATAGCTCACAAGGCTTTTAAGGCAGATCCTCCACAGCCCATAAGAAGAAAGAAGTATTAGATATGCATATTTCGTGAACTGGAAATAAAATGAGTGAATCACTCAAATGGATGTACAGAAAGCCCCATAATGGCTTCTCAAGGTTGGGCAACTACCTACAAAGGGAAGGAGGGTCACACAATATGGTGAATAGAGGAGCAGATTTACATCATAAATTGTTTTCATTTTAACCCTATGTGCTTGATCTTCCTTTATGAGTGACCCATGTCCACAGTTAGGCCCTGCCACTTCCCTCTCAGTCCCTAATGTACCACACCATTTGGTCTTATGGCTATTGCATGTGCTGTTGCTTCTGGAGGAACCCTCAGACTCTTCATGCATCTCCAGTTCAGTCCTACTCAATGTCAATGCTTAGATAAAAAGTCATGTCCAGGAAACAGCTGTGCATGATTTTTTCAGCCTAGCCAAGGTTCTTTTGTTAAATAATCTTCTCAAAATATGTTTCTTTCCTTCAGACTTATCTCAGTCTGCAATTATACATTTATTCATGAGTTATTTAATTTTTTTAGCAGTTTATTGTTACTTTCTTGGAATAAGTTCTTTATGGGATATGGTTACTGTTAAGCCTGTTCAGTCCAATTAAAGGAATATAATAACAAAATTCATGTTTCATTATATTGACACCCTAGGTTTTTTCCTTTATAATTAGTTTAGTGAGGTAGCTGATGTGGCATCTAATTATTTCTGTAGAATATGTGATAATCCCCTTGCAGAGAGGCATCTTACTCTGGCACTTTTAATCCTTCATAGTAAGATTATTACACAGGAAAGTTGAACCAAACCTCAACTTTTCATAGTATCATTCACCCTATGTGGGGTGTTGGACTAAATCAGTTCTAGTGGCTTTCCGAAATGTCCGTGTTTATAGCAACTAAGAGATGTGTTATTTTTTGTTTGTTTATTTGTTTTTTTTGCAGAAGGAACCAACAATTAATTGTATTGTTAATTAAATAATTTTTTAAAATACATTTTATTGATTATGCTATTACAGTTGTTCCATTTTTCCCCCTTTATTCCCCTCCCCTTGCATATCCCCTCCCACCTGTATTCTCCCCTTTAGTTCATGTCCATGTGTCATACATATAAGTTCTTTGGCTTCTCCATTTCCTATACTATTCTTAACCTCCCCCTGTCTATTTTCTACCTACAATTTATGCTACTTATTCTCTGTACCTTTCCCCCCTCTCTCCCCTTCCCACTCCCCTGCTGATAACCCTCCATGTGATCTCTATTCTGTGATTCTGTTCCTGTTTTAGTTGTCTGCTTAGTTTGTTTTTGGTTTTGTTTTTTGGTTTGGTTGTTAATAGCTGTGAGTTTGTTGTCATTTTACTGTTCATATTTTTTATCTTCTTTTTCTTAGATAAGTCCCTCTAACATTTCATATAATAAGGACTTGGTGATGATAAACTCCTTTAATTTAACCTTATTTGGGAAGCACTTTATCTGCCCTTCCATTCTAAATTAAAGCTTTGCTGCATAGAGCAATCTTGGATGTAGGTCCTTGCTTTTCATGACCTGGAATAGTTCTTTCCAGCACCTGCTTGCCTGCAAGGTTTTTGAGAAATCAGCTGATAGCCTTATGGGCACTCCTTTGTAGGTAACTCTTTCCTTTCCTCTTGCTGCTTTTAAGGTTCTCTCTTTTTCTTTAATATTGGGTAACTTAATGATGATGTGCCTTGGCGTGTTCCTCTTTGAGTTCAACTTCTTTGGGACTCTCTGAGCTTCCTGGACTTCCTAAAAGTCTATTTCCTTCACCGGATTAGGGAAGTTCTCCTTCATTATTTGTTCAAATAAGTTTTCAATTTCTTGGTCTTCCTCTTCTCCTTTTGGCACCCCTATGATTCAGATATTGGAACATTTAAAGATGTCCTGGAGGTTCCTAAGCCTTTCCATTTTTTTGAATTCTTGTTTCTTCATTTGGGTTTGGTTGAATGTTTCTTTCTTCCTTCTGCTCCAAACCATTGATTTGAGTCCTGGTTTTCCCTCCTGTCACTGTTGGTTCCCTGTATACTTTCCTTTATTTCATTTTTCATAGCCTTCACTTTCCCCTCTATTTTGTGACCATATTCAGCCAATTATGTGAGCATCCTGATTACCAGTGTTTTGAACTGTGCTTCTGATAGGTTGGCTATCTCTTCATCACTTAGTTGTATTTTTGGGAGGTCTGTTCTCTCATTTGAGCCATTTTTTGTCTCTGTTTATTTAATTTTTGTGTTTTCCAGAGTGTGGCAAGTTTCCTGAGAGCAGGAAATGTGTGTTTTTGATCTCCATCCATCATGGCAAATTGTGTAAGGGCTCAAGGAATGTTTTTTGAGTGAAAATTCCTTGAAGCACCGGCTGATTAAGAATCAGATAAAAGATAGCAGTGTGTGCAGAAATAACCCCTTATCCAAAAAGAAAACTAGACACACTGCTATACAAGGTATCCTGACCTCCCACATAGAAAAATTAAGTATGAAATATTTTCTCCTGGGGGACTATTTTTTGCTTCAACTCCCAGGTAGTATCAAGGAGCTCAAAGCCAAATTTGTGGCTTGTCCTTAATAACCAGCATCATCTGGCAGGTGTTTCTGAATAACACATTTTTAAACAAACATCCCCTCAAATGAAGAGCAGGTTCTCCAAGGACCTTGCTGGGAGAAATATTATGGGATAGGTCTGATTGAAATCCACTGCAATCTGGCTAATTAAATTGTCTTCAGGTTCAAAAACCTCAAATGCAAACCTGATTCTATGTCAGACAGTATGGCTACTGTACTAGTTTCCTGAGGCTGCAGTCACATGTTACCTCCAAATGAGTGGCTTAACACAGTAGAAATGCATTCTCTTATAGTTCTGGAATCCAGAAGTCCAAGTTCTGTATTTCTTTACAAAAATCAAGGTGTTAGCAGGGCTATACTCCCCTCAGAGGCTCCAGGGGAGAACCCATTCTTATATCTTCTGCTTCTGGTGGCTGTCAGCATTCCTTGACTTGTGGCCACACCATTGCAGTCTCTGCCTCTGTCTCTGCATTGTCACCTCCTCCTGTGTCTCTCTAATCTCCCTCAACTCATCTCTTTTAAGGACGCTGCCATGGCATGTAAGCCCAACCAGATAATTTGGGAGAATGTCCTCATCTCAAAAACCTTAACTTATTCACATCTGCAAAGTCTTTGACATACAGAGCAATATATATTTCAGGGATAAGGATTGAAAGGAAAAAGCTGATGACATTTGCTATCATGGTACCATTTGATGAGCATGTCTATGACCTTGTTAAATTTGACTGCCATTTTATTCTTCTGACCTTATGTTCCCAGGACTGGAAAACTACTGGGAAAGTAAGAACAGAACATGACTAACTTCCCACAGCTCTAGGCAAAAGATAACATTGGAGCAAACTGTAGCTTGTGCAAAACCAACCAAAACCTCCTGTGTTGCAATGCCCCTAATAGCACAGAAGCCATACAACAGTAACCCCCCACCATTTTATAATCCAATAAAAACTCAAAGCCCCTACATCTCACTGCTGGTGTATTTCTCCACACTTAAACCCCTTTCCTTGCTTGGAAAGTGAATAAAACTTTGCTCTCAGTGCTTTCCTCTCTTTGTGAATTCTTTCACAGCTTGCATCACTGGTCACCCTAATGTTTTGGTGGCCTGTATGGGGACATTCTCTATTTCCCCCTTTTCTCTGCCTCCTGAGACTTGACACCAGGGAGTAGTGGGCAGTGGATGCTCATCCCAAGCTTACCCCCAGTCTTGTCTCTGTGAGGTCTGAAGAGAGGATCCTAATCCCTTTCTATCTCTATAGACTCTATAGACAGACTCTTCCTCACCCCCTACACATCCAGTGATTGGTAAGTCTTTCTGAATCTCCAGACAAATACATTTATTTTGTCAAAAGATAACATAGGGGGCTAATAGCTTAGCCCCCTATCTCATTATAGTAAACCCCAGTGCTGGGTCTATCACTTTCCTGCAGTTTTGGCTGTAAGGTACACCTCTCAACAATTTCTCTGCTGTGTTTGGTCTGCTCTCAGACTCAGGAATGCCTGACTCTGGGACAGATCTTCATAGCTTAGTCTGCTCTCAAATTCAGAGACACCTGACTCTGGGACAGACCTTTGCTTTGTCTGCTCTTGGGCTCAAGGATGCTCAACTCTGATGGCAGATCTCTAGGTTGTTGAGTTGAGGACATCCTCCTCAATCTTCTCCCTCCACAATTTGTTCTTATCCTTGAGACATCCTTCCCTTTTTTTTTTCATCATGCACAATACTCAGTAGACCCCACCAAAGGACTCACCATGGGGATGTCTACTTAAGAACTTGAAGGCTCTGGTACTTACCTACCTCAAACCCATGCACTTGGTTCTCTATTGCAATACAGCCTGGCCCTAATATAAACTGGGTAACCAGAAGGTTTGGTCTACAGATGAATCTCTTAACTATAACACTATCCTCCAACTGGACCTTTACTGTCACCATTTTGATCCCCTACTTAGGTTTGTTCTTGAGGAGACAATATTTTAACCTGCAGCAGGGATTACAGACCTCTTTGTCCTAACTATGCCTTTTCATTCTAATTTACCTTACTCATAAACTTTTTTGCCCTCCTTTCTCTGTCATAAAATGTGTTCATAAAAGCCAACTAAGGAATACTGGCTGCTTACTTTTTGTTTATCATTGGAAAGTGAGGTTTCTAAGAGTTAAAAGTTCAAATTAAATTGGGAATAAATTATACAATTTTAGTAACAGAAGGCATAAGGCATGGGTATGAAATTTTGTAGGACAAAGTTTGGAAGTGAGTTGTTCTAAAGATGGTTATTTCTGAATGGATAAGAAAGATTGTGAAAGTCATAAAAAAGCTTATAGAATGTTGTGAAGATTGTAGAAAGTTGTAAGGAAAGAAACCTCAGTCAGGCTCTAACACCCCTTCCTCCACAGAATTTCTCTTTGGTGACATTATGTGATAACTCTGGTGGTACCTGGGGTCGTTTTCATTGTCAAACATGCTCACTTGCCCTCACTCTTTCTCTGCTAGTGCGGTCTCTCAAATGGGCTTTCTATTGAGTACCCTGTCTGAGTTGGTTAAATCCATTCCCAGGGCAACTGGCTGGTACTCTCCTCATTGGTAAGATCACTCTGAGGCACAGGGTAAACACATCATCTTTTTGTATTTCTCTTCTGGTATGGACTATAACACCTGGTGCTCTATCTGGAGCATTTATTTTCTCTCACAGGTTTCTGACCATTCAGGGAGCCAAAGCAGCCCCACCCAGGCTCTCCCCTGCTCCTTGATTCTTTGAATTGAAGCCAAGATTTTCTTTATTTCCAATGCTCATTTACAGTCCTTGAAAATTGCATTGAGAGTCAACAGGTCTTCTTGCTTGGTATTTAGAAACTTCCATCCCTTTTCTCAGTCTTCCTAAAGTTGTCAAAAGCAAATGAGAAAAATCTTCTGCTTTCCCTACAAAAATTAGTAATTTCTATTATGTATATCATCTTTATGTGATATGTATTTGTCTATGTATTATGCATGGTACATTTTCTGCCTCTGGATAGCATAACTAGGGGGTAATATTTTATTGGCTTAAAGAAATTAAATACTGACATAAACTAAACAGGATCCTGTGGTTTAGACAAACTGTTTAATATCAAAACCAGTTTTAAATTTGATTAATGTTTTTTAGAGTTATTAAAATATGTTTGTTTTACAACAAGGTTATATTATCATCTTTTAGTTAAGCTTGTTTGACCTTTTGAAAGTTCAAATTTTAAAAGACCTTTTAATTGAGAAATCACTTTGGGTTGTTCTAATGAGCCCTAGAACATATCAAGGATTTATTGTCTCTCCTTACAAAAGAGTCTTTGTGAACTCATTAGTCTTATTTAATATGCTTGAAATTACATGGAAAGCTTTGCCAAACAGAATAATAGTATGTTCTATTTATATACATATATTTTTATCAAAATAGATATTGTAGAAATTTCAACCAGACCTAGGAAGAAACTTGCAAAAATTCAAAGGTAAGTTCAAATAATAAACTTTCAATGGTAGCAGGTGTCCTGTCAGTAACACTGGACAAGCCAAGAGTGATGGTTCCCTGCGGGGACATCAAGTAGTAGTACTCTGGTATTTGTAACCCACATGTTGGGAATTTATGAATTGTTTCCCATGCTCAGTGCACACTTTTGATAAGTCCTTTACAGTGTTTTACAACCTTGCATACTGCTTGGTCTTTATATATATATTGTGATTGTGTGTTAAATTAAAAAATATGGGCTTTATATTGTTCTTTTATCCCATTTCATAGTAACTATTACCTGCCAAGAAATTGATGTCTTGAAATATTAAATCTTACACAGATCCAAAGTTCTTTATCAATTTCATTTTAATAGAATCCATAACCATGTCATTTTAAGTTTTGTCATTTATAAATAGTCATTGTTTCACTCTAATGCATTGGCAAATATGTCTTTGGAAAAGTTCATGAAAACAGCTATCTCTTATTCTAAATTACAGGTATGTAAGTAGGTCATATCTTTAAAGTAAATGAAGATTTACAGAACTCTAAAGAATAACAGGATTCATGGAAATACTGGTAAATAATCAAAACAAAATTGTTTATACAAGACTAAATGAACTTAAAATAATTATTACTCTTATGGCTTTGTTAAAAATATTGCTAATTTTAAATCTTTTTGTTTTCCAGATATAAGGAAACATTTTTTCCATAAAGCAATTTGATGTCATACCCACATAAGCAATATTGAAGTATTTATATTTTTCTCCCTACCTGTAATTTGAAAATCTATTTGTTTTCTCCCTCCAGAATTTAAAAATCTATTTGTTTGCATAAATCTAACAAGAATCTGTTCTGTTTATAATAGCATCAGTTTCCAAATATAGTTTTTTAATTAAATTTTTGTCTGGAGTGTCATGATTAAAAAAGACATGCCTGGACTGTGGGTGTCATCAGAAAATTTTAAGGAATTAAGATTGACTTTTGAAGCCAATAAGAGGCCTTTGGAGAAATGGCCTGGTATCTTGCTTTGGCATGTGGTTCCTGGCAGTCTTTCCAGGTAAGGAGCAAAGGTTGTTTTTCTGAAAGATGGCAAGGAAGGAGCCTGAAGACATTTTGAGGACCTCAATAACTTTAGGAATCCACCCAAACCCATATGTATTGCAGGCAAAGTTATATGCCAACTGTTTGGCTTGGTTTCTGTGTCCTGAAGGGCTAACTAAAGCTCAATCTGAAGTTTCCTTGTGATATTCCAGCAAAGCAGATTTGGAAGAGCCTACATGATCAATTACTATTCTTGCTGCATTAATCAAAACAATCAGGCCAAACTGAAGCTGGACTTAATGCAGTTTCTTTGATAAAAATGAGAATAATTTTAGGGAGAGAAATTGGATTTAAATGGAAATCACAATGCCCAATTGTCACCGAAAACTAAACTAAATCTTAATTTTTCTATTTTTTCCCAAGGCATATTTCAACCAGGGGAAACACAATACCAATTCAGGAACCTAACTGGGTCTATCAAATTGGGACAGATAAAGTACAAGAGGGAAAGGACAAAAAATCCTGCCTTTTTTCAGGGACAATTAACTGAATCTCTAAAAAAGCACACGCATATTGACTCAAGTCTCCTGAGGGCCAAACACTTCTGGGTATGCATTTTAACCAGCAGGCAACCCCAGATATCAAGAAAAAGCTACAAAAGCTAGCCTTGGGTCTCCAGACCTCCATTGATTGACTAGTAGAGATGGCTTTCAATGTTTTATAGCAATTGAGACAGGGCAGAAGGAGTGAAATAAGCCAATCAATGGAAACAAAAGGCTCATTTGTCAGCTGTAGTTTTAAGCCTTATGCCACCTCAGGGTCACCCAACCCCTAGACTACAATGGACAATAAAGGGGCAGGGCTCTTTCTACAGGTGAGGAGGACACTGGAAAGGGAGTGCTCCAGAACTGTGCCCCCTCTGCAAAAAGGAAGATTAAAGAAAAGTTGAGGGTTCTAGGGTCTGAAGGGAACCTAATAGCTCCAAAATGTGATGGTGCCCGAGGCCTCCTACCACACCTACTGACCATCTGATCATCACATCAGAGGAGTCTCAGGTGACCTTGGACATGGCAAGTAAGCCCATTATATTTTATAAGACATGGGTGCTGCTTGCTTTAATCTGACCCACTCCTTAGGGCTTCCAAAACCTGTTTGATCATTGAGATAAATGGACATCCTCAATGCTACCATTTCACTCAATCCCTTGGCTATGGCATCTGGAGGATATGACAGGTGGAATTTTAAGGAAAATATATGATCCTGGTTTTCCTGGCTAACTCCCTTCCTAGGACCTATAGCAACTTTTTTCTTTATTCTCACTTTTGGCCATGTATCCTCAAATATCTCATATTCTTCATTCCTCAAATATCTCATATTCTTCATTCCACAGAGCATCCAGGCACTGGATTTTTGCTTCCACAAATGGCCTCCAGTCACACTCCTTGCTTTTGGGGCTGTTCAATTCCACCTATACCCAGACACTGAGGTAGGGACAACTGTACATCCCAAACCAGCAGGAAGTAGCCATAAGAAGATGAGACCACTTCTGGTCAAGATGGTGATGTAGGCAGACATGGCTTGCCTTTTTGCACAACTATATGAAAATTACAACTAGAATATAGAACGACTATCACTCAGAAACATGAGAAATCAAGTTGAACGGAAGTTTGACAACTACAGAATTAAAGAAACCAAGTCCATCCAACAGATAAGAGGGGCACAAAGGTGGAATGGATTGGTCCCCCACCCATGAGTGGTAGATAAAAATTCAGGAGGGATATCTCAGGAGTGAGGAGACCACTCCCACAAGAAGCTCCTCAACCCAGGGTTCAAGTGCCAGGAAAAGTCCCCACAACTTCTGGCTGCAAAATCCAGCAGGGATTGAGTTGATGGAAGAAACTTCTGGAGCCCCAAGCCCTTCCTCTTAAAGGACTCACCTACTCAGACTTGTTCCCTTTGATCTCCAGCACTTGGATAACAGCTTGAAAAGTACCAGTGGTATACAGGGAGAGACTGAAGTGTCTGGCATCAAGGAAAGCAAAGGCCATTGTCCCTTTTCTAAACCCTCCCTGCACAAAGCCAGGGTCTGTTCACCCAATAGGCAGTTACAGACCACACTGGAGTACACCACACTGTCCCTACACAGCTGATCCTCTCCACAGAGAGCAGAGATTAGTGGTAAATAGTCACAGCTAATTCTTGCAGCTGATTGACCTGTCTAAATTCCTCCCATTGATCTGCCAACAGCAACCAAGGCTCAACTACAAGAGGGGTGGTACTCAGCCCACATGAAGGGCATACCTCAAGTACCCAGCTTGGGTGAAAAGGGAGGCTGTGCCACTGGACCCTACAGGACACCTATTACATTAGGCTACACAACCAACACATGGAGTCAAAGCAGCTTTACTTAATACATAGAAACAAATGCAGGGAGGTTGCCAAAATGAGACAAAGAAACATGGCCCAAATGAAGAACCAATCAAAACTCCAGAAAAAAAACCTAAACAAAATGGAGATAAGTAATCTATTACATGAAGAATTCAAAACACTGGTTGTATGGACACTCAAGAAACTTAGGGAGGAGCTCAACAGCATAAAAAAAGATCCAGTCAGAAATTATGGATACACTAATTAAAATAAAGAACAATTTACAAGGAAACAATAGTAAAGTGGATGAAGCTGAGAACCAAATCAATGATTTGGAACATAAGGAAACAAAAAACAACCATTCAGAACAAGAAGAAAAAGAAAAGATAGTATAAGCAGCCTCAGGGAAAACTTTAAGAGGTCTGACATTCACATCATAGGGGTGCCAGAAGGAGAAGAGAAAGAGCAAGAAATTAGAAAGCTATTTGAAAAAATAATGAAAACAAACTTCCCTAATTTGGTGAAAAAAAATAGACATGGAAGTCCAGGAAACACAGAGTCCCAAATAAGATGGATGCAAAGAGACATACTCCAAGATACATAATAACTAAAATGCCAGTGGTTAATGTTAAAGAGAGAATCTTAAAAGCAACAAGAGAAAATAAATTAGTTACCTACAGGGGAGTTCTCATAGAATTGTCAACTGACTTCTCAAAAGAAACTTTGCAAGCTGGAAGGGGCTGGCAAGAAATATCCAGAGTTATGAAAAGCAGGGACCTATAGCCAAGATTGCTCTTCCCAGCAAAGATATCATTTAGAATCGAAAAGCAGATAAAGAGCTCCCAGACAAGAAACAACTAAAGGAGCTCATCATCACCAAACCATTATTATATGAAATGTTAAAGGGACTTATTTAAGAAAAAGAAGATGAAAACCATAAACAATAAAATGGCAAAAATACATATCTATTAATAATTGAATCCAGAAAACAATCTAAGCAAACAAGAACAGAAATAGAATCATGGATATGGAGAGCATTTTGATGGTTGCCAGACGGGGTAGGAATGGATGAATAGGTAAAGGGATTAAGAAGTACAAATAGGTAGTTACAGAGAAGCCATCGGGATGTAAAATACAGTATAGGAAATGGAATAGCCAAAGAACTTGTATTCATGACTCATGGTCATGAACAATGGTGGGGGGATTGCCTGAGGGAACGGGCAGTGCTGGATAGATGGGGGAAAGGAGGAAAAATCAGGACAATTTTAATAGCATAATCAATAAGATATAGCTAACAAAATAGACATAAAAAAAGAAGATGATACTTTCGTCTGTATTCCCCAGAACCCAAACTGGGCCAGGTCATTAAGAATAAATCCATTTTGAAACCAGAGGGGGAAATGAAAGGACAAAGCTGACACCATTTGCTATTGTGGTGACATTTGCTGAGCAGGCTTATACCCTTAGTAAACATGACTTCCATTTTATTCTTCTGACTTTATGTCTCTAGGATCTTAAAACTACTGGAAAAGAAAGACCAAAATATGACTAACCACTCCCCACAGCCTCAGGCAAAAGATACCATTGTAGCAAACTGAAGGTTATGTAAAACTAATCAAAACCTCCTATAAAGCAGTGCCCCTAACAGCCCAGCCACCACATGACAGCAATCCTCCACCTTTTAATAATCCAATAAATACTCAAAGCCCCTACATCTCACTGCTGGTGTTATCTCTCCACACTTGAGTCCTTTTCCTCTCTTGGAAAGAATAAAACTTTGCTCTCTGCATTTTCTTCTCTTTGTGAATTCTTTCACAGCCTGCATCACTGACCAACCTAAGGATCATGTCTCTGGAGGCCATTATTCAGCCTACTGTTCCTATCTTTTTCAACCCTAAAATGTACACACAGATTATAACAAATAACATATTTACTAAAAATTTATACCTGTATGCAGAACTTTTTAAATCAATAAATGTAACTATCTGAATTGGGTTTAGATCTTTTGGTGGGAAGTCAGTTTGGTGTGGCAGGCAGAATTATAACATGGCACCATGGTTCCCACACTGTGGTTTTATGCCCTGTGTAATCTCCCCATCTTGAGTGTAGCTGTAGCTTGGAACTTCTTTCTAGCCAAGAAAATATGGCAAAGATGTGGGACGTCACTCCCCCAACCAGCTTATATTAAATGCTAAAGGTGATGGTTGTCACTGCCATGGTTACTCCATCTTAGGAAATTGAAGAGAAAGACTCACCTGCTGTCTTTGAAGAAGGAAACATCATGTTTGGAGGGAGCACATGGCAAGGAACTGCAGGTGCTCTCTTGGAGCTGACAGCCTCAGTCCTACAACTATAATAACCTAAATTCTGTTAACAGTCAGTGATCCTGGAAGAAGATCATGAGTCTCAGACAAGATTACAGCCCCAGCCAACACCCTAATTTCAGTCTGGTGAGAACCCAAGCAGAGGACCCAGTTAAGTTGGGCTCAGACACCTGTTCACAGAAACTGAGATAATTTGTGTTAAGTCACTAACTTTGTGGTAATTTGTTATGCAGTAAGAGAAAACTAATACACTTGGGTTGTGAAGTGTTTATTTCCAGATCTGACATGGAGAATAGATCATCATAGACAGCCCAAATGAAGAGAGTCAACTGCACCAGATGCCCAGGTAGCATAGTGCACCTGCAAAAACATGTGTTGCATACATGAGATGGTTTAGGGCCAGCCCAGGATCTATATTAGCTGGGAAATACATTGGGAGACAGATTTGGGGAACTTTGGATACAGAAAGGGGGAGTTTTAGCAGAATTCTTTCAGTTAGTGGCCGACTCAAACTGGCCAAAGCAAATATGAATGACTAGCTCCAGTACAGGTGACATTGGCGGGTTTCCTGGCTCACACAACAGAGAAGTTTCTGGTACTGGCTTCTTGCACTGATACTCTGACTGTTTGTCTCAGTTCCTTTCCTCAGTGTTGCTGTCATTCTCACTTCCCAGTGGAGCCAGTGGTGGCCACTAACAGGTCCAAGCTCACATGCAGCTAGCTTTGCAACCCCTGTGGAAGATGGATTCTCTCTTCTAATAATTCTAATAAGAGTCCTTCAGTGATTCTTCATAGGCTTTGCATGGCCAGACATGTTGATTGTCCAATGGTGACACCAGACAAGGTTGGTAAAGCAGACTGGCTTCAGCCAAAGGACAGTTGAGGTCCTCTTATCAGAAAAAAAAGACTGGATGCTGGGCAGAAAAGGGTCTTGGGTGCCTGTTCCCAGCATGCAATATGGCAGAAGTACATGATGCCAGCTCCATGTGTGGGAAGAGGAGGAAGAAGCCCTTTGAAGTGAAGAATCAAATGGCAAGTGGAAGTTTTTATTGGGAGTACACAGAGAAGAATTTCCTTGTTGAGATGTAAGAAGAGATATTGAGGGTTAAAATGAGCCAAGGTGGTTGTTCTGTAAGAGTTCATAAACCAGGTAACCTCAGGGAAGGGATTCAGAAGGGCTGGGGCCTGAGGAGATCAGCAGAAGCCTGTCTGATGTGGAAGGGTCATATTTAAATGAATGCTGTACCCTTTTCCATCTGCGAAGCAATAATCAGGTCACAGATGCCAAGCTTTACACCTTATGTACACTTTTATTGTCAGGTGTACACCTCCTCCACAGACCTAGGAAGTAGGCACTTTGACTCTTGAGGAAATTCAGCTTAGGAGGTTAAGAAATTTTCCCTGAGGTCACTGACCTGGTATCTGGGAGACCAGGACTCAAATCCAGGTGAGTATGTCCCATAGTCCCTGAGCTAAACTTCCTCTTTCTGAATTAGCCTTAACCTGAACAGGAAAAAAATGGACAAATGCCCAATCAAATTTAACTCCCATACTGTGAAAGACTATTTCAAAGCATTCTTCATGCATTTAAGTATTTTGGTCTAGGATTTAATTGATCAGGAATTCAGAAGAAAATCAAAAGGTCTTTGGAAGAAGAAAGATGGACTCCACAGAGCAGAGGAACTGCAGAAGCAGAGATACCAGCAGATAAGCAGGGGACAAGGGTTTTTATGTACCCATGGATACCACTTGGCACTTGAAACTGAGGACACTGAAGATGTCAGAGGTAAACAATGAAAGAAGAAGGGAGAGAGAAATGGCCAGGGAAGTTCAGGCCTCGCTTCCTTCTACATTCTCACTGCCCATTGTGGCTCTCACTGAGTCAGCTCATATAGGAGGAAAGCAGACACCTCACCCACCTAAAGTCCAACCTGCAACTGGCCTGGAAATAGGGAGGATGAGGTTTGTGAGCACAGCCCAGACACACCCAGGTGCTGTATGGGACATGCTTTTCCCACCACCCACACACTCCTGAGACTTCAATCAGGACCCTGGAGTAGAGGGAGCATGACCCAGGATATTGTGGTGTGTGCCTAAGTATTAATTACTGGATGAGTCTGGGTAAGGTACTTATTGTCTCTGGGCTTCAGTTCCCCATATGAAAAATATGGGCTTCAGTTGGTTAGGGACTGTACATTCAAGTGCCATTAGAGACCAAGCAGGTGAGGACAATGATGTGGCAGGCTGAATGTAAGACAGGAGGGAGCAGGGGGGCTACAGAGAATATCCTGTCTAGAAAGAGCATTCCTGGGGTCTCCATCTGTTCCCATATTCCACGAGAAGCCAAAATTTGGATTTTTTTTTAAAAATCAGATCTCCTAATCTTTTAGTGCTGGCAACAATCCAAACTCCTTAAAACCCTGTGCAAGCAAACCAACAAGATAGTAGGTGGTTTGCAATCTTGAGTCTAGATGTGTCCTGGACCATAGAGTAGCCACTAGTTGCATGTTGCTATTTCAATTTAATTAATTACAACTAAATAAAAATTAAAACTTCAGTTCCTCAGTCACCCCAGCCACATTTGAAATGCTCAATAGCCCATACCAGACAATGCACATGTGGAATATGCCTAATGTCACAGACAATCCTGGTAAGCTTGAGCTAAGTGATCTCTAAGATAACTTCAAGCTTTTAAAACTCAAAATAAAGGCAAAATGAAATGAGCTTTTCTCTCTCAGTTGATAGGAAACAAAGCAGCTGGAACTTCATTGTGTAATGACAACACAGAAAGGTTGCTGTCATCATTTTTCTTCACACTGATGAGTTCCTTCCAGCTGCATTTAAACTGGTTTCAACAGTTTTGTTAATCAAAAACAGCTGATACTTTCTAATCTGCTTCAGCATGAAAAGTAAATACTTTAGTTACTTAATTCCTAGGGATTTGAAATCTAAACATGAAAAGGAGGTAGGGTGGGGGAAGGAGAAACCCTATTTTATGTTGCTTAGTACTCCTCCCACTCTACTGCTGGATGGAGTTTCACTTCCTTACAGAGATTTGAAGTGCCTGTGACAGCCAGCAAGGTTTTTAATCAGGGTTCAGTGAACTCTGCTGTAAAGAACCAGAGAGTCAATATTCCTGACTTTGTGGGCTACATGGTCTCTGTGGCAACTACTGGTCTCTGTCTTATTACATGAAAGCAGTCATGAACAATATGTAGACAAATGGGCATGGTTGTGTCTCAATAAAACTTTACCCATGGATACCAAAATTTAAATTTAATATAAATTTCAAGTATCATGAGTCTTGAACAAATTGGACTTCCAGCCAAGATGGAGGTGTAGGTAGACACACTGTGCCTCCTCACACAACCAAAATAAGGACAACAAAAATTTAGAAACAACAAAAAAACCAGTACTGACAGAAAATTGAACTGTATGGAAGTCCAACAACCAAGGAGTTAAAGAAGAAATATTCATCCAGACTGGTAGGAGGGGTGGAGTTGGGTGGCCGGGCAGAGAATGCTCGCTGCAAGGCAGCAGTGGGCAGACACAGCGAGGCATCGATTGTGGAGGGGCATGATGTACAAGGTGGCTGGCAGACTGGGTGGTCCCACATTCCTGTGCAGATACACCAGGACAAACTGGGGAGCAAGAGAGACTGTGTAACCCAGGGTCCCAGTACAGGAAATAAAGCTCAAACCACCTATTCAAAACACCTGTGGGGGTTGAGGTGCTGGGATGAACTCCTAGCCTCACCAGAGAGTTCATTGGAGAGACCCCAGGGGCCTAGAACGTACACAAACTGACCCACCTGGAAATCAGCACCAGAAGGGACCTGTTTGCTTGGGGGAAGTGGCAGAAGTGACTGAAATCTGGCAGAGAGTGGAGTAAGCACCCTAGTCCCCTATTGGACCCCTCCCCCACATACTGTGTCACAACACAGCAACTGGGTTGCCCCGCCTGGGGGGAACACCTACGGCTCTGCCCCTCACTACATAACAGGTGCATCAAGACAAAAAAAAATGGCCCAAATGAAAGAACAGATCAAAGCTTCAGAAAAAAACCAACTAAGTGACAAAGAGATAGCCAGCCTATCAGGTGCACAGTTCAAAGCACTGGTGATCAGGATGCTCACAGAACTGGTTGAATTTGGCTGCAAGTTAGATGAAAAAATGAAGGCTACACTAAGTGAAATAAAGGAAAATGTACAGGGAACCAATAGTGATGGGAAGGAAACTGGGATTCAAATCAATGGAGTGGACCAGAAGGAAGGAAGAAACACCAAACAGAAAGGAATGGAGAAATAAGAATTCAGAAAAATGAGGAGAGGCTTAGGAACCTCTAGGTCATCTTTAAAAGTTCCAAAATCCAAATTATAGTGGTACCTGAAGGAGAAGAGGAAGAGCAACAAGTGGAAAAGTTATTTGAACAAATAATAAAGGAGAACTTCCCTAATCTGGCAAAGGAAATAGACTTCCAAGAAGCCCAGGAAGCTCAGAGAATCCCAAAGAAGTTGGACCCAAGGAGGAACACACCAAGGCACATCATAATTACATTACCAAAGATTAAAATGAAAGAGAGAATCCTAGAAGCAGCAAGAGATAAGGAGACAGTCACCTACAAAGGAGTTCCCATAAGACTGTCAGCTGATTTCTCAAAAGAGACCTCATAGGCAAGAAGGGGCTGGAAAGAAGTATTCCAAGTCATGAAAGGCAAGGACCTACATCCAAGATTGCTCTATGCAGCAAAGCTTTAATTTAGAATGGAAGGGCAGATAACGTGCTTCCCAGATAGGGTCAAGTTAAAGGAGTTCATCATCACCAAGCCCTTATTATATGAAATGTTAAAGGGACTTATCTAAGAAAAAGAAGATAAAAAACATGTACAGTAAGATGACAGCAAACTCACAATTATTAACAACCACACCTAAAACAAAACAAACTAAGCAATCTACACTAGAACAGGAACAGAACCACAGAAAT
The DNA here is from genome assembly GCF_019186645.2 of Phyllostomus hastatus. Lineage (NCBI taxonomy): Eukaryota > Metazoa > Chordata > Mammalia > Chiroptera > Phyllostomidae > Phyllostomus > Phyllostomus hastatus. The sequence goes on from NW_025333643.1 coordinate 26,730,581, forward strand.
GGAGATCGCATGAAGGGTTAGCAATAGGGGAGTAGGAGGAGGAGAGGGGGAAAAAGTACAGAGAATAAGTAGCATAGATGGTAGGTAGAAAATAGACAGGAGGAGGGTAAGAATAGTATGGGAAATGTAGAAGCTAAAGAACTTGTAAGTATGACACATGGACATGAACTAAAGGAGGGAGATGTGGGTGGGAGGGGGTGTACAGGGTGGTGGGGTGTTAAGGGGGGGAAATGGGACAACTGTAATAGCATAATCAATAAGCTATGTTTTAAAAAAAAATATTATCGTGAGTTTTCAATTGATTTTGCCCCCTATCTATTGTAAGTGAAAAAAACCTTTATTAGCCTAGGACAGTACCAAACAGGTAGTGTGTGGGAATTGGCTCACATGCTGCAGTTTGCTGACCCCTAAGTCCTGTGAGATTCCTGGTGGACAGCCTGGTGAGCCACAGGCCAGGGACAGTCATGCTCTGGCACATGTATATGATTCACTGGACATTTATCTGATGGAAGTTTCAGACAAAAGCTGTTCAGGAATGAAGGGTGGAACACATAGGCCCTTCTTAGTGACTTCTGTATTTATAGAGCAATCCTCATTATTTAGAGTTTATATTTGCAAATCTGTCTACCTGCCACAATTTACATGTAACCCCCAAATCAGTACTTGTGGTGCTTTTGAAATCATTTTCAGACATGTGCAGAGGGGCAAAAAATTTGAGTCACCCCAAGAACAAGGCCCCAGCTGAGGTCACACAAGGTGATTCTGCCTTTTGTATCAGCTCTCCTATTGTCAAGAAGTGTGTTTTCATGGTCATTGTAGCACAATGTTTTTACATTTTTGTGCTTTTTGTTGGTGACTTTGCTGTTTAAACTGGCCTCCAACCCTAGAGCCAAAATGCTGGTCAGTGGTTCTCAGCATAGGAAGGCTGTGATGTGTCTTACAGAGACAAAGGTGCATTAGGTAAGTTTCGTTCAGACATGAGATACAGTGCTATTGACTGAGTTTAATGTTAATGGATACACAATGAATAAAGTGCCTTTAAAAACACACACACATAAAACAAGCTTATATATTGATTGGTTGATGAAAATGTTGTGACCACAGATTCACAGGAACATAAACCTGTGATGGCACGATGGTTTAGTAATTGCTAATTCAGTGTTCCTAGAGACTTTATCGAACAGAACTACTGTAAATAATGAGAATTGATTGTGTACATTTTTGCTGACATTAAAAAGCTGTTTCTGTGATATCCTGTATTGTCCTTCTCCCCTACCATATAAGTTGTACTCCAAGTTTACTGAGAATGGTTGAAACTATTTTAAATAAAGTTTTTTAATTATTTCACGATTTCAGGTTTCCACAATTCTCTGGTTTTTGGTTCTCTGGATAAATGGGCTGTTTTCCAGTATATGACATAGAAAGCTATTTTCAGTAAAGGTTTTACTAGGTAATTTTCAGCCTCACAAACTGTGCCTGGAACACCTCAGGCCTAATGTCTCTATGGGGCTCTTGCAAATTTGGCAGGTGAACACTTTGCCACATTGTAAATAGTCAACACAGTTTTGTAGACTATCTGAATGGTACTAAATATCAATCATAATAAATAACCAAAATCTAAGTATTCCTTGTGTGAGTTGACCAGGGTTTTACAGGAGACCAGGCACCTTTGTTATGTCCTTGGGAGTGATTTTCATTTGCAACATTGCATAAAATGCACTGGATTTGTCCTTTGGAAATACATCAAGTGAGGTGGCCCAGCATGGGAAATTATGTGGAAACAGAACAGGATGCCAAGAGCTGATACAACTGAGGACTGAGGTTCAAGCAAAGCATCCCCCAAAAAGTTTCAAATGCATTTAGGAGAATATTAACAAGAACATTGATGTGTTTTAGAGACACATATACACACACTTTCTTTTGTTAATGATTAGCTTCTCTTGACAACATAAAGTCTTTCAGTAATTATTGCTGCAATCATTGGCATTGATTGAGTCCTTCATTATAATCTTGGCTTCTTCCCTAAGTATTCTAAATATTAGATGACACTATAATACTTACTTTATGCCAGACACTATTCTAAGCACTTTAAGTATATTAATTGATTTAATAATAAAATAATCTTATGAAGTAGGCATAGTTGTTATCATCTTAATTTTATAGGTGATGGGACTGAGAAACAGATATCATGTAACTTGCCCAGGGTCATACAGCAAACAAATGGCAGAGCCAGGATTTCAACTTAGGGAATCTTATTTCAGAGTCTTTTCTCTTGATCACTATTGCTACATTGACTCTCAATAAAGAACAGTCTAATTGTAGAAGAAACCCAGCTCCAATGCAAAAGGGATTTTTACAGTGGCTGCTTCCAGTAACAGCAATGTCTAACTCATTAACTCATCTCTCTTTCTCATCTCTATCTCTTTCTTTCTTCTCTCCCTGCTTCCCTCTTTTTCTCTTTTAGTTCTAATTTACATACCATAAAATTTCCCATTTTCACAAACATATACAGTCATTTAACCACCATCACAATCAAGTATGAACAGTTTTACCACCTCAAAAAATTCCCCCATTGCCCTTTGTAGTCAACCTCTATTCCTATTGAAACCTAGAGACCAAGGGATCCTTGCACAGAATGCAAGAATAGAACTTAAATTAGTATAAAATAACATCTTTTAAAATATATCACAAACATCTACTCAACATTTACCATTACTTCAGTTATAAGTAACAAACTGAAGATGATAACTAGTCTCTAGTAGAAATCTAATACTCCTGTATCACACTACACTAATTGTCAATACTGAAAACATTGTTTCTACTCCTGACTGCTTTGAAATATGGTACACTAGATCTTGTTATTTACTGCATGGATAAATCAGCACCTTTGTTATTATTTCACAAATTTTAATATCACAAATGTTTTAAGAACTCTATTTAAATACAATTCAATATTATTTTAACTTAAAAACATTTTTTCTGAGAAGGAATTCACCTTACTGAAGGCCTCCCCTTTTCCAGAGCAAGGTGCTAAGAGCAACCCTATTTTGGCAAAGTGAATGACACATAAGTTATTCTTTCATCATCCCAACCAACATTTGCCCAAAGTGCAAGACAGAACTGAATACAATTTCATCACTGCCCTCCCCAGCCAATGAAGGAATTATGCCTCTCCTTTTCTTTTCATTTTTTAAAAAATATTTTATTGTTATTCTATTACAGTTGCCCCAATTTTCCCCCTTTGCCCTTCTCCACCCAGCCCACACCCCACTCCCACAGTCATTCCCCACCCTGTTGCCCATGTCCATGGGTCATTCATATATGTTTCTTGACTAGACCCTTCCCCTTCTTTCCACCATTACTCCCCTTCCTCCTCCCCTCTGGTTGCTGTCAGTCTGTTCCTTGTTTCCATGCTTCTGGTTCTATTTTGATTGTTACTTTGTTTTGTTTATTAGGTTCCTCTTATAGGTGAGATCATACGGTATTTTTCTTTCACCAACCAGCTTATTTTGCTTAGCATAAATGCTGGAAAAAGCCTAAGTGCCTATCAGTACATGAGTGGATCAAAAAACTGTGGTACATTTACACAATGGAACTACACAGCAGAAAGAAAGAAGGAACTCCTACCTTTCACGGCAGCATGGATGGAACCAGAAAATACTATGCTAAGCATTTCCTTCTCTTAAAGCTGCTGGGGGAAGCTGAGCTGTCCCCTTCACAGCCCAGAGCTGAGATAGTGCCACCTGCCTGCCTCTGGGATCCACCTGGACCACAGATGCCTTAAAATTTACTTAGGTGGACTGGGTTAATTTCTGAAGCTGATTTCAAAAGGCAAGGCTAAAGAATGAAAGATTCTAGATCACAAATTAAATAGAAGCAATATAAAAATCATAGATTCTGTTGATATTAACTTTACATTTTGGTAATCAGGACATAGAGTATAACAGCCTATATTTCTATGTACCTCTGGTCCTCTGCCTTTAGCTATGTTTTGTCCCCACCCCTTTGTCTGTCACTGTAACTGGTGACTTTGGCTGATAGGAAGTTGGAAGACCTAGCAGCTTTAAAAAATTTCCTTGTCTTTCATAGTTTTTCATGGTGGTATTCTTTCTTCTTAATAGTTAATTTCTCATTTACAGTATTTTCATAATGTTTTCTTAGGCATCACTCATGTGGCAGCATTACCTCCTCTCACATTGAAATGCCCTCACCACATCTTTATGTTTCTGAAGTACACTGGGCAAAGAGAACATTTAATAAATGTCACTCAAGTATGCTGTCACACAAACATGGACAAGTCAGGAAACAGAAGGCAGAGTACAGCAGCAGAGTTCATTTTCAGCTCATTGAGCTTGTCATGTTCAGGTCCCACTCTCTTGGGCTGAAGAGCCACCTGTCCCCTGGAACTAGCCCTGGAAGTAGCTATTGTGTTCACACAGCACACTCCACTGGCCACTCAAGAAAGTTCACCACCAATGCATAGTTTAAAAACGAAATATATACTCTGCTGTCCCACCACCTTATTCTTATCTCCGGTGGGTTTGGAATTCAGGAACATGCATGGCTTTCTTTTGCCCCACCTTTCATGACAGCTTCAGCTGAAACAAGAGTACTTTAAAAGAGGAGTAATAATAGTATAAAACTTCAGTGCCAAGGGAATCAAATGCCTGGATCCACTCAATCCTTACAATAATGCACAATAACATTTATTTTGTAAATGATGAACAATGGAATGGGTATTAGTACATCTCTATTTTTTCAGAAGTTTGGAGGGGTTAGTAATAACACTCCAAAGGAAGGGGTTGGCAGAGCAAAGAGTTGAACCCCATTTAACTCTAGAGGTCACACTTAATGACTACACTTCCACTGCCCTTATGTTCAATTCATTATTAAGTTTATATATTAATATAAATTAAATATAATTAACATAAACATTAAGTTTATTAAAATAAATTTTAGGCATTAAAGAGAAAAAAACACTTGTTAGATGGCAGTTTCAAAGCCTACTGCACAGGTTGGGCCTGTTAATACCTGACACAACTTTTGCTTCAGTTCATCAAAGAACAAAGGTTATTTCTGAGAACCTCTAACAAAGCAAAGTTTAAGGGCATGCTAAGTTAAATGGGGCACACAACTCATGACATCAGTAGTAATCAGAAGTTAAACAACAGAATGGGCCAAGTTTGGAGCCTCTGGCACAGGCTGGGATGTAACAAGGCCCTTCTTCCAAAGAGGTGGGCACCTGTGCAGTGTATTATATTTAGGTAAGATATGAATAAGGGTGTGATGGAGCTGGGGTGGAAACATTCATTACTGTGGATCTAAAATACACATTTTAAAATGTGTGTCTGTGTGTGTGTGTGAGAGAGAGAGAAACAGAATTAGTTTGGGGTAGAGGATTAGGGAGATATACACCACAAAAGGATTCATCAGAGGTGGGAGAAATGCACCTATAGGCTTGGAGGACAGCCATGTCCCACTTGCAGTTGGTTGGTAATGCCTGTCTGAAGCCAGTGTGAAGAAGGACTGTGAGGCAGGTCCTGAATCCTACAAAGGAGCATGCTGTGCTGATTAATGTCTGGCTTGTCATGGGAGGGCACATTCATGGGACTCCACATCTGTTCATCACCACAACAGTAACCTCAAAGCTGCCAGCCAGGACTGAGAGGAAAGGTCCCAGTGCAGATCTGGCAAATTTAAATCAGAAAGGATTTGATTTGAAAATACAAGAGACTGTGGGATTCATCATTAGTTGTGGTGAGGTAAGCCCATAAGAAAAGCTCTTGGGGGTAGAGGTGATGGGAAGGCCACTTGGCTGAACAACAGGAGCAAAAGCCAAGTGCTATAGCTGAGAACTAGTGTTCCGAACTGGCTCAGGTGAGATGGGCAGATTTGCTATTTCTTTGGTTCAGCCTCTTGCACTTTGGAAATGTGACTGCTTATATAAAATCGTTTCTTGCATGGCATGGGAATGTAGCCCAGCACCCATTCAAAAGGCCACGGGGGTGGGGGGGGGGTTGTGGTTCCAGCACACAGGAGTCACACCTGTGGATGGGTTCTCCTGCAGGGAATCAGGCCTGTGTTGTATCTAGGCTGCTACAAAACTTGCTTTTGCTAAAACTCCCTCACCCTGGATTGAGGCAGCAAGTGCTTACTGTGACTTCCTAAAATCTGTGCTAAACTTCCCAAGCATGGAGTGTAACCAGTGCAACCACTTTCCCCCTTGATCTGTAACATCCTTTTCTTTGAAGTAATTAGCAACATTCTTTCTTTTGTTATCTGTAAATGGTAATCACCTACAGCAACCTGTACATAGTAAGTGAAGACCATCCTCAGTGTAATGTACCCAAAAAAGCAATAAAAGCCTGTCCAGGCAGGGGCAGGGGCCCTCCCTCTCACTTAGAGAGTGGCCATGCTGTCCCTTTTTCTCCACAGGACTTCTGCAGTCTGTGTGAATTTGTCTCTCATGGCCACAACACATGGATCCTGCTGACCAGGATCCACATCAACACTTATGATGTTTTTAACTTTTATTTCTTTCTTTCACCCATTAAAAGTCTTAGCAAATTCAACTTGAAAGTGTCAGCCTCTCTCAGGTGTGCTGAAGGAAAATAAACTTTTATTGTTTGTCATAACATAATAGTGTGTGTGAGACTGCCCTCTCATGGCAGGTTTGGGAAATCCTTAGAACTGTGTAAGAGTCCCAAAAGTGTGCCAGGAAGCACAAACCCCTCGTGATTTCCAAAGTAGAAGTACTCTGTGGTAAAATAACTTGGAAACAATTTTATATGATATACTCATATACTATTTAATATACTAGACATATCACATTCCTCTCTTGGCAATTCAGAGTATTTATAAGTCCTTAAGACATTCTGCAGTAAGAAACTATAACTTTTCATTAAATATTTCCTAAATTTATCTGATCATAGACATGAAAAATATTTTAATTAACCTATTATTTTGAAAGACGTAAGTATTAAGGGGAAGAGAAGACTATGAGGTCATGTTTTTCCCTCCCAAATGGAGATTTCCTTTCCAAAGTTTTTTTCTGATAAAATCTCAAAAACTTGTATTTTTATGTATAGCATACTCTTATCTCTCCTTCATAATTGGCATTAGTTAAGAACTGGGTAAATGTTAAAGAGTAATTTTCAGCTTGAGACAAATCATTGATATATTTCAGGTTTCGGGCTTCTTCTGAAGAAAAGTTAACAGTGTCTCAATATGCTCACACTTTTCTGTTATAACCATCCAGTGAAAACCCTAGAAAGGCTTGCACAATTATAGACAGCTCTCCTGATACTAAAGCTCTGCAGAGAGCTGTGGCCTCCACAGCCGTATCTCAAGTGTTTGATGGCTAGCTCTACCTCTCACTAGCTGTGTAACCTTGAGCTATTATACAACCTCTCTGTTCTGGATGTCCTCATCTGTGAAATGGGAATATCAGTGTTACTTGAATATCAGAACTGAATGGGAATATCAGTTCTGCTGATGATTAAATGAAGTAACAAAATAAAGTCTTAAATGAGTGCTTGGTAATTGGCTCATAATTTGATGCTTCTGAATTTTTACTACTAAAGTCAGAACTAAGAAACATTGTTTAAAAGAAAAATATTTTTTCTGTTCAAAAATATATACTTTTGTTTCATGTCATGGGACCATTAAGGAATTTTAGCCAACATCAACAAAATGTATTAGGGTGATATTTTAAGCTATTAGCCCTTTTTGTTTGGAAACACTGGGAATTTTTCCTTTCTTAACATTTAAAAAAATGTTACATGTTAACCATTTTTAAGTATGCAGTGCTGTGGCATGAGATAATTTACATTGTTGGGCAATCACCACCATTCACAACCAGAACATTTTCATCTTCCCAAAATGCCACTCTGTATCCACTAAAACACTAACTCTCCATTTCTCCCTCCAGCCCCTGGCACCCACCATTTTATTTTCTGTCTAAGAATTTGACTACTCTAGGTACCTCATTTAAGCATAATCCTCCGATACTTGTCCTATTGTGTCTGACTGTTTCATTTAGCATAAATGAAATAATGTCTTACAGGTTCATCTGTATTGTGTCATGTGTTAGAATTTCATTCCTTTTTATGGCTGAGTAATATTTCTTTCTATCTTTTTAAAAAATGTTTTTATATTTATTTTTTTAAAAATGGGAAGGGAGATAAAGAAAGAGAGAGAGAAGCATTAATATGTGAGAGATACATCAATTGAATGCCTCTTGCACACCCCCATCTGGGGACCTGGCTCACAACTCAGGCATGTGACTTGACTGGGAATTGAACTGTCAAACCTTTGGTTTGCAGGCCAGGGGTCATTCCATTGAGCCACACCAGCCAGAACAGAGTCTCACACTTTTTTAAAAATAGCTACTTATGTAGAATTTATTTGTCAGGTAGTACTCTAAGCACTTTGCATGTGTTAACTCTTTTAATCTTCACAACAATCTCATGAGTTGGTACTTTAATCTTCTCTTTTAAAAATAAATATTTGATTGATTATGCTATTACAGTTGTCCCATTTTCCCCCTTTTATTCACCTCTGACCTGCACACACCCTCCCACCTGCATTCCCCCACTTTAGTTCATGACCATGGGTCGTACATATAAGTTCTTTAGCATCTACATTTCCCATACTATTCTTAATCTCCCCTTGACTATTTTCTACCTACCGTTTATTCTACTTATTCTCTGTACCTTTTCCCTTCTCTTTCCCTCCCACTCCCCTGTTGCTAACCCTCTATATGATCTCCATTTCTGTGATTCTGTTCCTGTTCTAGCTGTTTGCTTAGTTTCTTTTGGTTTTGCTTTAGACGTGATTGTTAATAATTGTGAGTTTGCTGTCCTTTTACTATACATGTTTTTTTCTTTATCTTCTTTTCTTAGATAAGTTTCTTTAACATTTCATAAAATAGGGGCTTGGTGATGATGAACTCCTTTAACTTGACCCTATCTGAGAAGCACTTTATCTGCCCTTCCATTCTAAATGATATCTTTGCTGGATAGAGTAATCTTGGATGTAAGTTCTTGCCTCTCATGACTTGGAATACTTCTTTCCAGCCCCTTCTTGCCTGCAAGCTTTCTTTTGAGAAATCAGCTGACAGTCTCATGAAAACTCCTTTGTAGGTAACTGTCTCTTTTTCTCTTGCTGCTTTTATGATTCTCTCCTTCTCTTTAATCTTGGGTAATGTAATTATGATGTGCCTTGGTGTGTTCCTCCTTGGGTCCAGCTTCTTTGGGACTCTCTGAGCTTCCTGGACTTCCTGAAAGTCTATTTCCTTCACCAGATTAGGGAAGTTCTCCTTCCTTCATTATTTGTTCAAATAAGTTTTTAATTTCTTGGTCTTCCTCTTCTCCTTCTGGTACCCCTATGATTCAGATTTTGGAACATTTAAAGATGTCTGGAGGTTCCTCAGCCTCTCCTCACTTTTTTGAATTCTTGTTTCTTCATTATGTTCTAGTTGAATGTTTCTTTCCTCCTTCTGGTCCACACTGTTGATGTGAGTCTCAGTTTCCTTCCTGTCATTGTTGGTTCCCTGTACATTTTTCTTTATTTCGTTTAGCAAAGCCTTCATTTTTTTCATCTATTTTGTTAGCATATTCAACCAACTCTGTGAGCACCCTGATTACCAGTGTTTTGAACTGTGCATCAAATAGGTTTGCTATCTCTTTGTCACTTAGTTGCATTTTTTCTGGAGCTTTGATTTGTTCTTCCACTTAGGCCATTTTTTTTCTTGGCACACCAGTTATGTAGTAAGGGGCAGAGCCTTGAGTGTTCACCAGGGTGGGACAACCCACATTGCTTCATTGTGATGCTGTATGTGAGTGGTCCAAGGGAGGGGTCCAAGGGAGGGCAGTGTCACTTGCTCTTCTTTCTGAGGTTTTCAGTCACTTCCCCCACTGCCCACAAGCAAATTGGGCCCTTCTGGTGATGATTCCCATGTGGGTGGGTTTGTGTACTTTCTAGGACCCTGTGGGTCTCTCCAAGGAGCTCTCCTGTGAGTCTGGGAATTTCTCCCACCACCTCAACCCCACAGGTGTTTTCAGTTAGAGGTTTTGAGGCTTTATTTCCCCACTCTGGGACCATAGGTTATGTGGTATAGCTTGCTCTCCAGTTGTTCCTCCCAGTTTATCTGCATTCAAATGTGGGACTATCCTGTCCTCCAGAAGCCACCTTGTCATGAGTCCTCTCTGCCTGGCTGCCTTTCTCTGCCTCTCCTACCAATCTGGATTAATGTTTCTTCTTTAACTCCTTGGTTGTCAGACTTCCATACAGTTTGATTTTCTGTTAGTTCTGGGTTTTTTTTTTAATTTATTCTTGTCCTTCTTTTGGTTGTGTGAGGAGTCACAGTGTGTCTACCTATGCCTTTAGCTTGGCCAGAAGAACAGTAATATTTCTTTGTATGTACAATATATATCACATTTGGTTTATCCATTCATTCCTTAATGAACACTTGAGCTGTTTCTACCTTTAGCTATTGTGAATAAAGCTGCTATGAACATTGGTGTACAAATATCTGTTCAAGTCTCTGCTTCCAATTCTTTTAAGTATATATCCAGATATGGATTGCTGAATCATATGGTAATTCAATGCTTAATTTTTTGGAAGACTTGTTTTATAGAAAACATACTGTTTTCTATAGTGGCTATACCAATTTACACTTCCATCATCAGTGCACAGAATTATAATTTCTCCAAAGCCTCACCAAACTTTATATGTATGTATATGTATATATTTGTATATATGTGTGTATATGTGTGTGTGTGTATATATATATGTGCATGTGTGTGTATTCTAATGGATATGAACTGGTATCTCATTGTAGTTTTGTTATGCATTTCCCTAATAATTTGTGATATTGAGCATTTAACACTTCTTTTAATGTTTTTTCAGGTTTCCATAGGAAGAGCATTTATTTTAATTCCTAGCACTCATTTGACACTTAGGTTCTCCAAAATTCATATGCATCTTTAACGATGGAGAGATATTCCTTGCTTTGTAGGGGGAAAAAAACAATACCTATCTTATGTGTTTGTATAAAATGTTTACAAGTTAACTTTCACATCACAAAATACTTCTACTGTTTGAATAATTTTTACAAAAATCAAAATTAATTTTGAAATAAAAATAATTAAAAAATAGGAAAATATTTAAAATAATAGTCATCATTTTGGGGGGTGGGTTCAGAGCCAGAGGAGAGTCTATTTGTTTTAATCAAACTTTAGCAAAGAATTCAAGTACTAGTAGAAACACATAAAATTCCTTAACATTACTGTTTCAAATGCCAGTCTCCAAGTGTCTGTTTCAAGTCCTGTTACTCATACCTAATGATTGTTTATTAAATGCGTGGGAAGATGTTTATTTGTTTTCTTTTTAATTTATTAATTATTATATTTTTCCTTAAATATACTTCAACCAAGCTGTTTTATTCAAAATCTAGAAATGACACACTTTCCAGGGATTTAAAAATTATTATTGTATGGCTCTGGCTAGTGTGGCTCAGTGGAGCTCCAGCCTGCAAACCAAAGGGTCACTGGTTCGATTCCCAGTGAGGGCACATGCCTGGGCTGTGGGCCAAGTTCCCAGTAGGGGGTGTGTGAGAGGTACCCACACATTCATGCTTCTTTCCCTCTCTTTCTTCCTCCTTCCCCTCTGTCTAAAAATAAACAAATAAAAAGAAAAAATTATCCTAGCATTAAAAAGCAAGCAAAAACCAAAAAACAAAACCTTATTTGCTTCTAAATATGAGAAGAAAACTACCCAATCTAAAGTAATAAATATTTAATTTAATATCTGTAAAAGGTAACACATTGTCATCTTCGTTACTTAATAAGTCCTTATACTCATAAAATTATATCATGTTTTATAATAATTTTTAGGTTAGCTTTTTTTACTTGGCATGAATTATCAAGGACACATAATGAGTCCTAACAAACTATGGCAATATCTTGTAACAAACATCTTCAAAGCAAAATTTTAGGGTCTTTAAAGAGATGTATAGAGTAAGAAATTATTTTTAATGGTGAAAATGTCCATTTTAATATGCTTGATATCATGTGAGGTGGATATCTAATTATAAATATTCCTATGACTGACAAATATCTTTAAATGCCCTCATTGTAATAATTACAATTAAAAAAATTAAACACATCAAAAACTGTTGCTCCTTGAAACATACTGTTAAGAAAAAGAAAAAAACAAGCTAGATAGTGGGAGAAAATATTTGCAAAGCATACATCTGATAGAGGACTTGTATCCAGAATAAAGAACTCTCAAAACTCAACAAAAAAAACAAATAACCCCCAAAATTTTTGCAAAAGATTGAATCAGACAAATTATTGAAAAAATATATAGATGGCAGATAAGTATATGAAAAGATATTCAACAACTTGTTATTAGGGAAATACAGATAAAAACCACAGTGAGTTATTGCTATGTAACTATTAGGATGGATAAAATGAAAAAAAAATTGATCATATTAGGTATTAACAAGAATGTGGAGAAAGGGAAACTCTCATTCAGTGCAGGTGTAGATATAAAATGGTACAATCACTTTAGAAAACAGTTTGGCAAGTTTTTAAAAAGTTAAGCATACATCTAGCATCTGATCCAGCAATTACACTCCTAGCTATTTACCCAAGAGAAATAAAAGCATGTGTCCATACAAAGACTTGAACATGAAAGTTCATAGTAGCTTTCTTCATCATAGTGAAAAACTGTAAACAACTCAAATGTCCATCAGAGCTGAATAAATAAACAAAATGGCATTTATTCAATAAAAAGAAATGGGGTATCCATACACACTACAACATGAATGAACCTCAAAATAATTGTGCTGAGGGAAAGAAATCAGGCAAGACCTCCCATCAAGATGGAGAAGTAGGTAAATAAACACTGTGCTCACCTCCTTCTACAACCACATCAAAATTACAACTGAATATCCAGCCTTAAGCACTGTCTTAAGACTTGCTGAGCAGAACTCTTATAACCAAGGATATAGAACAGCTTTATGGAAGGAAACAGGCTGGTGCCACTCCCACATGTGGTAGTTGAGAATCAAGAAGAATATCTCAGCTTCAGGGAGCAAGGGTTCTCACCTCTAAACTGGGCTCCCCAGCCCAGACCATCAGTGCTGGAAAAAGGAGTTCCCATAACATCAGTCTGTGAAAATCAGTGAGGATTCTTTACAGGTGAGATGGAAGGCTGCTGGAGTACCAGGTATTCCTTTTTAAAGGTCCAGAGGGACTTTCTCACTGATGGATTCCTCCCACTCTGAGTTCCAGTGCTGGGAAGCAGCTCAAAAAGCACCAGGGACAGATGGGGAGAAATTAAGTTGTCAGGATTCAGTGTGAGGGTAGGTGGGGCAGCTCCCAGCCATTTTCTTTGTTTGTTGAGCCCTACCTTTACAGAGCTGGCAGATAGGTACCATTGCTCCTCCGCTCATTCAGCCTGCAGGCACAGGAGGGGACCACATCTGAGTCTCCACCAAACTCACCCCCACCTTGGTGGTTCCCTGAGAACTTGCCTGACCCAACTTGCTCATAGGCTAAAACTTCTTTCAGTGGCTGTTATTCACATGCAGCTGGCCTCAGCCTACACTGCGGATTTCCCTAAAATCTCTGAAAGGTCCACAAACTCCAAACAAATGGTGACTGGCCTTGGAGCTCCCCATTCCTTTTGCTAAGCTGTCCTCAACCAGGCTGTAGTAGCAGTCAGTCTTGGTTTGAAGCTTAGCCTCTTTTAGGTGCCTCCAAGCCCTGCATAGGCAGCTATCAACCACAGGTTACTTTGCAGCTCATACTAGGTGGCCCCAGGCTGAGCAAAGGAAGCAGCTAAGCTGGATCTTCATGGGAGCCCCTCCCCTTGATGCCCCAGAACTAACACACCCAGAGACCAGCTTTGGACTACATTAGAGTACCATTAAGTACAATTAAGTTGATGAAAAACACACCCAGAAGATGGACTAAGCAGGCACCAGAGCCCTGCTACAGCAAATCCTTCTCCAGGGATCAGTCCCCATACAAAAGCTTGTCTGCTGTAGATATGGCTAGTCTTCATAGCCAGTCAGCCTGAGGGTCAATTCCACCTACTGACATGTCAACTGCACTGAAGGCTCAATTAAAACAGGAGAGCACACACAACCCACGTAAGAGACACCCCTGGAATACCTGACTCAAGTGACCAGGAAGACTTCACCAAATGGCATTTATTCAATAAAAAGAAATGGGATATCCATACACACTACGACATGAATGAACCTCAAAATAATTGTGCTGAGGGAAAGAAGTCAGGCAAGACCTCTTTGTGGGGCTATCTGGGCCCCACAGGATACCTACTATATAATGCCACCCTGAGAAGACAGGAAAATGTAGTAGATCTACCTAATATGTAGAAACAAACACAAGAAGGCAGCTAAATTGAGGAGACAAAGAAAGGTGTCTCAAATGAAAGAACAGGACAAAACTCCAGAAAAAGAACTAAACAAAATGGAGACAAGCAAGCTAAAAGATGCAGAGTTCAAAACATTGGTTATAAGGATGTTCAATGAACTTAGAGGAAGAGTGGATGAACTCAGTGAGAATTTCAACAAATAGGGTAAAATTTAAAAAGTACATAGGAACCATAAAAAAACTAGTCAGAAATGAAGAATACAGTATCTGGAATGAAAAACACATTAGATGGAACCAACAGCAGCAAATCAGATGTAGCAGAGCACTGAGTCAGCAATTTGGAAGGCAATTGGAAGACAAGGTAGCAAAAAACACCCAACTAGAACAGGAAAAGAAAAAGTAAAATAAATGAGGATACTTGGATACTTTAAGGGACTTCTAGGACAACATCAAGTGTAACAACATTCACATCATGGGGTTACTAGAAGGAGAAGAGAGCAAGCCAATGATTCAAAACCTATTTGAAGAAATAATGAAATAAAGACTGAAAATGTCCCTGGCAAAGAAAATAGACATGTAAGTCCAGGAAGTGCAAAGTCCCTAACAAAGAGCCCAAACAGACCCCACACCAAGACAAATCATAATTAAAATACCAAAGGTTGAAGGCAAAGAGAAAATCTTAAAAGAAGCAAGAGGAAGGCAATTAGATACCTACATGGGAGCAGCCATAAGGCTGTCAGCTGATTTATCAACAGAAAATTTTCAGGACAGAAGGGATTGGCATGAAATATTCAAAGTGATGTAAAGCTACAACCAAGACTACTCCACCACAAGGCTGTCATTTAAAATTGAGGGAGAGATAAACAGCTTCTCAAATAAGAAAAAGCTAAAGGAATTCATCACTACCAAATAAGTATTATAAACAATGTTAAAGGAACTTCTTTAAGAAGAAAGAACATAAATATGAATGATAAAATGGCAATAATCACATTGATAATCACATTATCAATAATCACACTAAATGTAAATGGATTAAATGTTTCCATCAAAAGACATGGGGTAGCTGAATGAATAAGAAAACAAGACTCAAGTGACCATCAATAAAGGATTGTATTAAAAAGATGTGGTACACATATACAATTGAATGCTACTCAAGCATAAAAAAGTAAAATTTTATTATTTGTGACAACATGAATGGACCTAGAAGGTTAGGGTTAGACCCAGACAGACAAATTTCATATGATTTCATTTGTACGTGGAATCTAAAAACCAAAATAAATGAACAAGCAAAATAGGAACAAACTCATAGATACAAAGAATAAACTGATGGTTGCCAAGGTTGGGGGGCTGGGTAATAAAAGGTGAAGAGATTTTAAGCACAAAATGATAGTTACAAAATAGTCACAGGAATGTAAAATACAACATAGGGAATATAGTCAATAATATTGTAATAACTTTGTATGGTGTCAATTGGGGTACTAAACTCATAGGTGTGATACCACTATGCTGTATACCTGAAACTAATATAATATTGAATGACAACTCTAATTAAAATTTTGTAAAAATATGTCAAGTAAAATAGAGTACATACTGTATGAAAATGCAAAATATTTGTAGAAATAGAAAACAAATCAGTGGTTGCCATAATCAAACAAAAAGATTACTAGTGTATGATTGTATTTATATGAAGTGATAGGAAATGCAAACTAATGTACAGTGATGGAAACAAAACCAGTGGTTACCTGGGGAAGGACAGGGCCAGGGCAAGTTGGAAGAGAGGGATTTCCAGGAGGAAGGAGAAAACTTCTGAGAATGATGGATGTTTTCATTGACTTTTTTTGTTGTGTGTGCTGCTTTTAAAAAATTATTTTCTAGTTTTACTGAGATATAATAGACAGAGTGATGTATAAGTTTAATGTGTACTGCATAACAATTTGACTTATATATATATATATCATAAAATGATTACTGAAATAAGTTCAGTTAACATCCATTATCTTTTATAGATAAAAGAAAAATCAATATTTTTCTCCTTAAGATGAGAACACTCAGGATTTACTCTCATATATGTATATATAGTTAACTATAAATATATATATATCACATAGCAGTGTTAAGTATAATCATCACACTGTACATTATGTACCTAGTGTTTCTTTATCTTACAACTCGAAGTTTGTACCTTTTGACCACCTTGATCTAATTTCTTCTCCACCCTATGCCCTAACTTTGGTAAAAACAAATCTAATCTCTATGAGTTTCCTTTTATTCCACATATAAGTGAGGTCATATAGTGCTTGTCTTTCTCTGTCTGACTTATTTCATTTAGCATGGCACCCTCAGGTCCATTCATGTTGTCACAAATGACAGCATTTCTTATTTTCTATGGCTGAGTAATACTCCACTGTATATATGTACCACAAGGTCTTTATCCATTCATTCATTGATGGACAGGTTTTTTCTATGCCTTGGATCTGGTAAATAATGCTGCTATAAACATGGGGGCTAGAGATATCTCTTTGATATAGTGTTTTTATTTCCTCTAGATACCCTCCCAGAAGTGCAATCACAGAATCATATGGCAGTTCATTTTTAATTTTTTTAGAGAAGCCTCTACACTTTTTTCCACAGTGGCTGCACCAGTTTACATTCCCACCAACAGTATACAAGGGTCCCCTTTTCCTTACATAACAGATGCTTTCATTATCTTGCATATGGTGGTGGTTTCATGGGTATATCCATATGTCAAAACTTAACAAATTGCACTCTTTAAATATGTACAGTTTATGGTAGGTCATTTATACCTCAATAATCCTTTGAGGAAGAGCCCTTAATTATAATAATTCAACACTGCATGGGTATATAAAAATTCAAAAAACCTTTCATCTGATATTATCTATCGGGTAATTTTCCTGAGGTTACCAACATGAATAGCCTGTATACATCCTTCCATATTTTCTCTTTACTTAAACAAACTTGTGATCACATTATAGGGTTTAAACTTTTTGTAAAATAGCTAACTCATTATAATGGATTCTTTTCTGCAACTTTATTAGGAGTTTTTAAAAAATCTGTTATTATCTATAAAAATTTCTATGTGCTCTAATATTGAGACTCATTTTAATAGCCAACATGTCTAAAATACCTTATCAAGTAAAGGAATGTAAAACTACAAACAGAAGCATTTCGCTCTGCAGTAAACTACTAGATAGAGCAGTCAGTCTTCACTGAGGGAGGGGTAAGCCCAAATTCTTTCTATATTTGGAGACTTTCTCCACAAGATGTAATTTCATCTAGAAACAGAAAACCATTTTGTGTTTTAAACTGTAATTAAACATTCACTTCAGGTCAAACATTGCACAGGAATGTTAGACAAGAACAAGTTCAACTGCAAACAGAGATGTCAGGATGTCTTGCTGCACAAAGTAGAAAATTGTACTGACTCTAAAGTTTTAGCACAGGTCAGACTGACTAAAAAACACCCTTCTATTTAAAAAATTATAAAATGTATGCTTACTGAGAATAATGCAAAAAATACACAAGTGCACAAAACAAAATATTCTCCTCTTCTGCTCTTTTGTCCTAATTCCATCTATCAGACATAACCACCCCCAATATTTGAAGGTATCTTTCCAGACTATATGGTGTGCATGCATGTTTTGGGGCTTTTATTTTTTGTCTGTTCATTTGCCTTTTCTTTAAAGTTTTATTTTATTGTGATAAAATATATATGACATACAATCTGCCATTTTAACCACTTTTAAGTACAATTCGGCGGCATTAATTATATTCACAATGTTGTACATCTGTTTCCAGAACTTTCATCACTCCAAATAGTACCCATTCAGCAATAATTCTCCATTCCCCTCTCATCCCAACTCCCGACCATGTCTAATTTATTTTCTGTCTCTATGAATTTGCCTATTCTAGACATTTCATAAAGGTGGAATCATTTAATATTTATCTGTTTGTGTCACTTAGCATAATATTTCAGGGGAATGAAGTTCTGATACATGTTATTGCAGAACTTCATTCTTTGAAATGGCTGAATAATGTTCCATTGTATAGCAAACTTTGCCTATCTATTCATCTACTGATAGACACTTAGATTGTGTTCATTTGCTTTTAACAAACATGATCATAATATACATAATTTTGGAAGTTTTTTTCCTTTTCACTTAATTCCTTTTAAAAGTGTATCTTAACACTTTTTAAGGGCTACATTGTTCTATTAGATGGAACTACCATAATGTATTTACTACTCTTATATTAGTAGACATATATATTGTTCCTGTACTTTTGCAATTAAAACAGTGCTAGAGTGAGCATACCTGTACATACATTGTTTGATATTTATACCAGTTCTATTACTTGGTCATGAAGAATGTACATTTAACATATTCATAAATCCTGCCAAGATAGCTTCCAAAAATATTGCCTATATTGACATTCTCACCAATAGTGGCTATGATAGCCTTTTGGTCCATATCCTTCCCACAAAGCATATGTAGAATATCTTTCATCCTCAACAGTATGATGGTGATGTGCTTAACCAAGTAGGTTAAAAGTAGGTATAAAGGAAGCTGTGTAGGTATGAAGTGAGGGAAGAGGGTGCAGGGGTGAAATTTGAGGGTGTCAGAGTCCTACATATCAAGGTAGAGAACAGGATTTCAGAACAAACAAGACCAGCAGGGGTTCCACTTGAACTATGGTTGAGGCTGATATTCTATAGAAATGCACACATGCATCTGTGCTTTATTTCAAAATAAAATACTGAAAATCCCTCCATGTTGGCTGGCAACTGATCACTGCCCTAGGCTCCACTCTCCAAACCTACCCCATGTCTGCACAATCCAGTAATGAAGGGTGAACACCCTGCCCTACACTATGGCTGATGCCTGTTCAAATTGATCCTTATCTGTACTGACCAGTTGTTAATATTTAGAATATTGTTTCTGACTATATGAGTAATTTTTTGAGTAACCCATTGATTCCCTCCTCACTCTATTTATGAACCTTTAAGAGCACTGTAAAGTGATTGTTTATCTCAGTTACAACCCTGTACTCCTTGGGGTAGATACCCTGTCTTTCTCATTCACTCTTTAACTCCCCAAATATTTTCCAGCACTTCATATACAACAGCTGCTGGACCAGGATCCCAGAGTATTATTGTGAAAAGGCAAACACATCCTGGGCCTCATGAAACCTATAAGACAGTAAGAAAGGCACGTAAAAATAACTGAAGAGCCAAGTGAAATAATTCCCAATAGTAATGAGTGTTATAAAGAAGAAGTCCCCTAAACCCTGGGCCATGGACTGGTACTGGCCCATGGCCCATTAGGAACGAGGCTGCACAGCAGGAGGTGAGCAGTGGGCAAGAGAAGTTTCATCTGTATTTACAGCCACTCCCCATCACTTGCATTACCACCTGATCTCTGCCCCCTGTCTGGTCAGCAGAGGCATTAGCTTCTCGTAGGAGAGCAAACCCTACTGTGAACTACACATGTAGAGGATCTAAGTTGCATGCTCCTTATGAGGATCTAATGCCTGGTGATGTGAGGTACAGCTGAGGTGGTGTTGCTAATGCTGGGGAGCAGCTGCAAATACAAATTATCATTAGCAGAAAGGTTTGACTGCACAGAGACCATAATAAATCAATTGCTTTCAGACTCATATGAAAACTATGACAGTGAATGTCAAGTGACAATTAAGCTGCATCTGGTGGGAGGCTTTGTAGAGGCAAGTGAGTTGATGTACTTCAATTGTACAGCTGGATCTGATGGCAGGCCATAAGTCAGAAATGACATATTTTAGTCCATGTGTGGCCCACCCATCATTTTATTTACCACTTCTTTCCATGCCTCTTTCGCACACTGTGCACTTGTCTCAGACACAGTTTTGGTCAGGCCACATACTAATCCTAGCCAAAATGTGTAAAAGACAAATGTCACTGTTCTTTGAAAAGGGGGAAAGACCCAATGATAAGACAGTTCTTGAATAATTATTCATTTAGGTATAAGTGAATATCTTAATTCACTTAGAGAAGACTCTAAGACTGCCAACAAAAAGTAAACTGCATTTAAAAGAAAATACCAAGAGTCTTACTTAAATTATGGGTTCATTGCAACAGGTGATTCACATTCTAAGCCCAATTAGTATAATATGTGGCAACTGGCTATCTAACAAAGCCATGGAACCTTCAAAAGTGCTTCAGGACATGGAGACCAAGGGCTCTGCATTAAAAGACAAGGCTTTGGAGTTCATGAGAAAAAAATATGAACACAAAGAATAGAAGCAATTATTGAAGGCCACCACTTCATCAAATGTATCTGCACTGACAGCATTATTCTTCATGCCTAACTACATTGGTAAAGCTAAGAAGCCCTTTACTATTAGTGAAGAGTTGATCCGGCTTGCTGCTAAGGACAGTTGTTATGAACTTTCAGGAGAGGCTATAGTTCAAAAGACGGCACCTGTTCCTCTTTCAGCTAGCACTACAACTAGACTGATGAAATAGCAGAAGATACTGAGGCACAATTGTTAGAGAGGATTAATGAGTCACTGTGGTACACAATATAGGTTGATAAGTCTACCAATGTTGAAAACAAGGCAATAATGTTTGTTCTTGTGAGATATATTTTCCAGGAGGATGTGCATGAGGATATGTTATGTGCATTTTTGGCACCAACAAACACCACAGCTGCAGAACTATTCAAGTCTTTAAATGATTACATAACAGAAAAACTGAAGTGGTTATTTTGTGTCAGCATATGCATGGACAGAGTGGCTGCCATGACTGGATGGCTTCTGGGTTTGCTACTCAAGTCAAAGAGGTCACTTCTGAATGTGAATCTATGTACTGTCTCATCCATAAAAAAATGCTGGCAAGCCAAAAAATGTCACCTGAACTTAACAACGTTTTGCAGGATGTGGTTTAAATTATCAACTGCATTAAAGTACATGCCCTTAATTCACGTCTGTTCATGCAGCTCTGTGAGGAGATGGACACAGAGTGCACATGTTTCCTCTCATACACAGAAGTGAAATGGCTTTCTAAAGGTAGATCACTGACCAGAGATTTTTAGTTATGCAAGCCGCTCCAGAGATTACTTTTAGAAAACCATCACCAGTGGCAGCACATTTCAGTGACAAAGAATGGGTTGCAAACTTGCTTCTTTGTGTGACATATTCAACCTGCTCATTAAACTAAATCTGTCATTTCAGGGGAGAACAACAACTGTGTTCAAGTCAGCAGATAAAGTGGCTGAATTCAAGGCCAGACTAGAATTATGAGGGCAATGAGTGAACATGGGAATTGTTGACACATTTTTAACATTAACAGAGATTTTGAAAGAGACTGAGCCAGGGCCTTCTTCCTCCCAGCTAAAGCACGATCACCTGCCTCAGCTTTCAAAAGAGGTTGAGTATTACTTCCCAACCACAAAGACCTTCAAACTGGGAGGGAATGGGTCCGTGACCTATTTGTAAATAAGACAGGTAAATTGAGTTTGTGTTAGAAGAGGATCAACTGTTTGAGATCACAAATGATGGTGGCCTTAAAAGTGTGTTTGGGACAACTTCAAATCTCCATACATTCTGGGTTAAAGTTAAGGCAGAACATCCTGAGATTGCCACAAAAGCATTGAAAAGCTTGCTTCAATTTCCAACATTCTATCTTTGTGAAGCAGGGTTTTCTGCAGTAATAGCAACCAAAATGAAATTATGGAGTAGAGTGGACATAAGTAACACACATCAGGTGTCACTGTCTCCAATCATCCCCAGATAGGACCACTTAGTTGCAGGAAAACAAGCTCAGGGGTCTCAAAGATTCTGCACTATGGTGCATTGTATAATTACTTCATTATATATTATAATGTAATAATATGAGAAATAAAGTACACAATAAATGTAATGCACTTACATTATCCCAAAACCATCCTCTGCCCTCGATCTGTATAAAAATTGTCTTCCACGAAACCGGTTCCTGGTGCCAAAAAGGTTGGGGACCACTGTTATCATGGAAGCATGCTTTGGAGATGAATTAATGAATGACTAACCTCAACCTTCATTTGCATATCTGTTCATCCTCTCTTATACCTGTTGTAAATAACCAAGCTATCAGACTGACAAGGATGAAAAAAAATTTGAGTACTCCTGTTGCAAGGATATGGACAAACAGGCTATTCTAGTCACTGTTGATGAGAATGACAGTGGGGTGATAATTTGAATGATAATATCACAAAGAAGGCCCTGTTTAGTAGATAACCAGAGAAAGGCCAGTCTGAGGCTGAAAGAAAAAGGCAAAGGAGTCAGGTGTAAGGCTGAGAAAGCACCCAGGCTGCACTGGGCTGTGTGCACAAAGGCTCCAGGTGGGTATGAGCTGATGTGACTTAGAGGGTCTAGAAGGAGTCAATAGTGAGCATGGTGGCTAAAGGAGTGAGGTTGGAGAACATGTCTAGGGCCAGGTCTTACAGATTACAGCAAAGTGATTTAGATGATCTGATTTGTACATGACGTTCTCAATAGGTTCTTGGAACCTGACTTTACAGGAAATGATGTATAATGAAACCATTTTCACCATAGGCTAAGTGATAAAAACAAGAGTTAAATTATTATAGCATATTTCTGGTCACAGAAACACCACCAAACTTCTAAATGAAGACCCCAAACACTTAATGTTATACATCGAAAGAACTATGAGCTATGCATACATTTCAAAAAGATGAATAAAAACAAGTAAGATAATTATTTTCCAATCCACTTATTCCAGTTTAAGTTTGTGGGTAGCCAGAGCCTGTCCCAGAAGCTCTCAGCACAAGGTGGAACCCACTGAGACAGAATGCCCATCTAGGACAATACTACTCACATTCACTCATATTAACTTAGATGGGGACAATAGAGACATGCCAACTAACTTAATGTGTACAGTTTTGGGATGTGGGAGGAAGTCCTGGTGAAAACCCATGCAGATGTGGGGAGAATGTGCAAACTCCATATAGATAGTAGCCCCACCAGAAATTGACTTTAAAAAAATCAAGATTATAATAAAATGATGTTGAATAAAAGGACATTATTTGAGGATATGCTGTAATTTAAGAAGATTCTACATCATTTGACTATATTCCCCAATACTTCTCAAAATACCTAAATCAGTAAGTGTTTGAAAAACACACAGAGCCAATAAACCATTATACTTTCTCAACTGCCCATGGAACTTGAGCTGGTCAAGTGCTTAACTGCAAATAAAAAGAAAATAATTTTACTAACTTATATATAAAATATTGGAAACATGCAGAGTATAGTTAGTGCATTGTTTATTTTGTTTGTTTGTTTGTTTGTTTTGCTCTCTGGGAAGAAAATCCCTTTATAAAATGTAACACTATTATCCAACTTTTGGGCATTTAGCTTTTATTTGAGAGTAGGGGACCAAATGTATTTACTAATTTCCTACCTCAT
Source organism: Phyllostomus hastatus (assembly GCF_019186645.2). NCBI lineage: Eukaryota > Metazoa > Chordata > Mammalia > Chiroptera > Phyllostomidae > Phyllostomus > Phyllostomus hastatus. The sequence continues at coordinate 26,754,445 of NW_025333643.1, forward strand.
TGCTAGTAGTGTAATAGAGGGGTCTGGCCAGATCACTGGGGAATGAGAGGCTGCACTCCTGTGGAGGAAAGATGTATACCTAAGAGGGGTTGAGAAGGACCAAAGGCAGCCCAGGATTGAAACCAGAGCTAGGACATGATTCCATACTCCCCAGGCAACAGTAAACAAGCTGGCACAGCACACCAGCGTGCATTGCCCTGGCAACCAAATAGTGTGGTGTGGCACAGCCAGGGGCAGTTTGCACAGATCCTGTGAGGTACTGAAAAGGTCACAACACACATGTAAGAAGGTGACACCCCACCCCAGCAGAGACGTGGTACCCCTGTGTGGCTAGAAAACACTTTTTACCTGCTTCTGGATCATGGCAGTGGGAAGACAGGCAGAGATACAGTGAGGGCTGAAGTGCATGGTGGACATTGGCCCAAAATGCCTGGGAATTTGGACACTTCCACCCCGTGTGGGATTTGGGACTGAAGTATTAAAAATGGAAGACACAGAGAATCTCACTTTATTTCCTACCTCTTGCCAGCCCAGTTAGAAGCTTGGGTGTTTGTGGGACCCAGTGGATGATGGGCCCAGCTAGTGGCTCTTGTGTTACCCTGCTCACATGGTCTGGGGCAGACTCATGCAGGATGTGCACCCCACCAATGGCAGGACCTTGGGACACTGAAGTCCCAACCTGCATGCTATGGGTCCTGAACTGCCCCCATTCTCTTGCTCTGAAAGCACACAGACACGTGGGCTGGGAATGTTTTGCCAGCTCCCAAGGGTGCAAGCAGCCCCAGATGCTGGGGCCCAGTGGACTGAGCCTCTGGCAGACTGCTGCAGTGATCTGGCAGTGTGCCCATCCCGGAAACTGGAGAAAGGTGTATCAGGGCAATGGAGTTCCTGGCTTCACAAGTGTGCACTTCAGAGAGAGTAAAAGGCTGGAGTTGGAGAGACACAGATCTATCTGTGTAGCAGCCTTGGACTACAGATAAAAATGGAGAGGGAAGGTCTCTTGGGAATGTCTCTGAGCATGGATTTGGATTTTAGTCTTTTTGTGAACAAGAGGACTTCTGTATTTTGCTGAAGAGAATGGCTTGGAGCAGGGGAGCTCCAACTCCCCCATATCGGGCAACTTGTTAATAAAAACCTTTTTCCTTCCCCAACAATTATTGTGTTATGCTTCTGTACAGCAGCAGGTGGCTGAATCCCATTTTGTTCTGTAACAGTAACACAAACATCTTGATGGTAGATCCTATCATATCCTCTCTTACCTCTCCCTGACAAGTGGATGAACACTGACACATAAACATGACAAAACTACTCTCCCTTCTGATACATCCAAGTTCAGCATTTACAGAGATGTCCATTTACCTTGAACTTGGAGTATTCTCTTGCCTTCTTCCGTTTTCACTTTAATAATCTTCAAATTTTGTTTGCCATGGCAGAGGTTATCTTTTTCTCTTACATACTGTTTCTTCTGGATTTCTCATTAAAGCCTGTAACACAGAAGAAAGAAGCTCCTTCATTCTGTAGACATGTAGGAAAGAGTTAAAAGCTCAGGTCAGTGACACTGCTAATTTATTTCCAATGTTCCCTTGGCTGGCTACAGTGTAATCACAGTTTTAGGAATTCACCTAATCAGATGAGATTTAGAATAGAGCTATCTCAAAATACAGATGAAATTGAGGCTATTCTCCTTAACAACTAAACGTTTGATATGACTTTGACTTCTTACAGATGTATTTCATTGAAAACAAAGTGTTAGGCTTCTCTCTCTGTAGAAGGAGATTCTGAAGCAGTAAAGGTTATCTACAGTAAGTTGTAAAATCAGAGCTGTCAAAGTGGGAGAAATCAATAAAACATCATGTCAGAATTTGGCATGTCAGAACAGTGCCAAGATGGCACTTCTTAATCTAATTTTTAACAGATGTCAGTTGTGGAGGGAATGAAAGGCAGGTCATGAGTACTGATGAAATTCAGTATACTGCACCATATAAGGTATTCATTTATATGTATTTGTGATTCCCCCTTGTCAACACCAGGCCCAAACTGTCCCATACACAGCATTGTGCAAACACTGAAACAGAAGAAGGCAGGGAAGCAGAGGGGTGTGCACTGTTTTACCATGTGGTTAAGGGAATGCTACATCGTACCTCCTCCCTGAACTCTCAACCCATCTTGCCCTCAACTCTCCCAAGATGAGAATGTTGGCATGAGGTGAAAAATGGTGCCAGTAAGTAAAAAGAACTCAGGACAATTGTTTCACAAGCACTGTTGCCCCTTTTCTCATTACTGATGCCATATGACAAATCCATTTTTTCTAACAGAAACTAGATCTTCAATGAGCTCAACTACAATGAGCATGGAGTAGGTCAGGAGCTTCTTGTAGGCAGTGCTTTTCAGTATCCTATTAGGAGGAAAACCCTTACAGCTACTAGGAGGCTAATTTTATGTTAAGTATTTTAAATTCATCATTAACAAAATTAAATTTAAATACTGAAAGCTAATGTTAATAGAGTGTAGTCAATTGCATGGGTAACAGTTTGGGTAGCACTAAATCAGAATGAAGACCTCTCACACTCAGTCATCTCCTTAATTCTCATGACTTTTAGATAAAGCATTGGGGTTAGAAAGAGTAAAAGTATGTCGAATACCAAGCTTATGCTTTACAGATGGGATAAATGAGGCTCAGAGTGAAGGTGACTTGCAAAAGTTTCCACCAGGATCCTGGCCCTGGAATGACTCAACATGTTTTCTACTTTATTGATGCATCTCTCCACAGCTGTCATCTTATTCCTTAAGAAGGTTAAACCTTGTATAACAAGCAGTGTCTACATCATGTGTAAGAAACAAGTTAAGTTCTTTACTTCTTTAGGTTAACAAAGACTTCATAGCTGATGTCAGCTCAGATCACAAAGCAATATAAACAAACAAACAAACAAACATAGTTCCTGATTTCCTAGGAAAGCTATCACATATTGAATGCCCACCATAAGCCAAAGTGTCTCAGGCACATCACTTACATAGCTGTTAATGCTTGTAGAAATTCTGAAAGTGATATAGGTATTATCATATCATGAACATGAGAAAACTGAGTCAGTGAAATATGATACCTCATTTAATGTTACACACAGCTAGTCAGTTCTCTGATTCTTTGGCCCACCATGCACACCAATTTCCTGCCTGTGACATGCAGCACTATAAAACACAGAAACTGCAGCATCTCTCGGAAAAACTCAGAACAGGAATAGAAACATATTGGAGAATATTTGGATGGAGACTAAAGAAAGGAAGAGCGGTAAGAGCATTATGAAAATATATAAGATATGAGAAAAATCATATCTTAAGATTTTCAGACATGCTAAACCTGCAAATGCAATTACAGCATATCATATAACTTCACTCATAAAGTTCTGAGAAAGATACTTGTCATAAAGGGTGACCAAAGAACTGTAAGGTCTCAAGTTATGATCATGAACTGTATTAGTTGTTCAGGCTCCCATAACAACATACCACAGACTGAGTGGCTTAAACCGCAGACAATTATTTTCTTACAGTTTTGGAGGTTGGCAGTTCAAGATAAAGTACTGTCTGGTGTCATTTCTCTTGAGCCTCTCTCCCTGGTTTGTAGATGGCTGCCCACTTCCTGCCTCTTCATATGGTCTTTCCTCTGTGCTTGTACAACCCTGGTATGTCTTTTTGTGTCCAGATTTCCTCTTCTTATAAGGAGATCAGTTAGATTGGATCGGGATCACATTAATAGCCCCATTTTAACTCAATCACCTTTTCAAAGGCCCTATTGCTCTGTATAATCATATTTTAAGGTACTAGAGGTTAGACCTTCAACACATGAATTTTGGGAGAACATAATTCAGCCCATAACATCCACCACATAACTAGTTCAGCTTATGTCATTACCTTCAGTGTCACTCATGAAGAGTTAAAGTCCTCTAATATTTGAATTTAGAAATCTAAGACTATTATAGATTTTAGGTTTTTTTAAAGGAGGGAAGGGCCATAATTTAATATCATTTTCCACAATGGTCTAAACCAGAGGTCATAAAACTTCCTGCAAGTGAAATATAGCCTGCTGCTTGTTTTATTAAATAAAGTTTTATTGGCGCATGGTGAATGTCCCTTATTTACAGATTGTCTATAGTTGCCATGGAACTACAACTACACAGTTGGTTGGTTGTGATGGAGACACAGGGCCAAAAGTATTTACTATCATGTCCTTCAAAGAAATAATCTGCCAACATCTGATTTAAACTATGTTAATCAGAGGTTATTTTTGTAGGATTCCTTAGGGTCTTGAAAACATACATTTTCAAACTTTAAGAGGAAGATGTATAGTACAATTGTATCTTACATGGGAAGGAGTTTTTAAAGTCAGCTCAAACTGAAACTGTGCATGGTCAAAATTCACACTGAATACTCCTTAAGGAAAGCAGTGTGGAGGAGTCCACTATCCCAGGCACCATCCACAAGGCCATTTTTCCCTCCAAAGTTATAACAGATGAATTTTTCTTCCAGCAATTCTATAAAATAATAGGCTTTATTTGCCACTTATATAAAAAAGATGCATATTTTTAAATAATAGAATCACTCTGGGCTTGGTAAGATGGTTGAAGAAACTAAGACAAAGCAGGGATTGGGAGATTCAAGAGAGCATCTCACAAGCACTTCTTGAATTTTTTGAAGTTAAATATGCACTTGATCTGACTTTGATAGTTTGCATCACCTCTCAATGTTATTTAACCTCAGATACCCTCTATCCTATTCCCCCACTCCTACAGAAGCCAGTAATAGGACCTATGTTTCATGTAAAACATTTGGGGAAATGCTGATATACTAAAAGATGTGAGTATTATGGATCAACCAGACAGAAGACATGTACAATTCTTTCTTATACATGAAAGAAGTATAGGACAAAGGCATAATGCTATACCATTACCACTTCACACCCAATACTTTGGCTATTATTTTAAAAACTGGAAAATAACAAGTGTTGGAGAAAATGTGGAAAAACTGGAACCCTTGTACCTTGCTGGGAATGTAAAAAGGTACAGCCCCTGTGAAAAAGTTAGGCAATATTTCAAATAATTAAACACGGAATTGATCTCTGATCCAGCAATTCCACTTTTGGGTATATATTCCAAAGAATTGAAAACAGGGACTGTTTTTTAGATATTTGTAGATGATCTTCACAGCTGCATTATCTATTATATTGTTCAGAATGGTCAAAAGGTGGAAACAACCCACGTGCCCATCGACAGATAAACAGATAAACCAAATGTGATATAAACATAAGATGAAATTATATTTGTTCTTAATGAAATTCTGATACATGCTACAATGTGGATGAGTCTCAAAAACATAATGTTAAGTGGAGTAAGCCAGGTATAGAATGACAAATGTTGTATAATTCCATTTGTATAAGGTACCTAGAGTAATCACATTCATAGAGACAGAAAATACAAAAGGTTATTAGGGAATGAGGGAACTGAGAAATGGGAGGTCATTGTTTAATGGGCCTAGAGTTTCAGTTTAGGCTGATGAAAAAGGATGATGGTAATGGAGGATTCTGTGTAGGATCCTCTTGGAAGGTCTTACCTGGTGTAGTCCAGCTCACCTAGGTGTTATTGGGAAATGTGTGAGAGTGTTTTTGTGAGTTGGGGGTGGGTTGAGGAAGAAATACTAACTTTTCCACAGTGCATGAAAGCCCTGAATGATCAAAATGCATTGCCTCAAATACCCAAAGTCCCTCCTTTGAGGAACACTGCTGATCATTGCCTTTAATAGAATCTCTGTGTTGTACAATATAAGCATGTTCAAGTCTAATGAGGAATGACAATCTGCTCTCCAAAGTACCTGTTTACGTTATTTCCTTGCTAAGTCTCTTTGTCAGCCTTTTAAATTTCTGCTACTCAGATAGGCATAAAATGCTATCTTAGAATTTTAAACTTGCATTTCCTGATTATATTAGTGATGTGGAAAACATTTTCATATTGATTGTTATTGTTCATTCATAGCTCCCTCTTAGGAAAGCACCTGTAAATAGCTGCCCATTTTTTTTTTTTACTGGGTAGTTTGAATCTTCCTTATTGATTTGTAAGAGTTCACTGGAGATTCTAGAAATGTAGTTTTTGTTAGTTATTTTGGGTTACAGATTTCTATAGGTTTGTTGTTTGCCTTTTAATTTTATGGTGCTATTTTGTGCAAAAGTTATACATTTTATTACAGTGAAATTCATCATTCTTGTCATTCTTCAGTATGATTTTTGTGTTTCTGGCTTATAAAGTCTACTCTATCCTAAGAGCATAAAGATATCCTCTTTTGTCCTTCCTAAAGGTTTAAAGGTTCTACTCACTCTATTTTAAAACTTACTCTAGGTTTCTGCATAATTTTCAGTGCTGAAGTGACTTTTTAAAACAACCAAAGTCTGAATATGTCAATTCATCCCTCCCTGAACATAGCTGTCGTAAGGCTTTCTATTCCTCTTGGAATGAAATTCAAACTCGCTTTTTGTGGTGTGATTACAGTGCATGGCCTGGCCCTGTCTTCCTCTTGAACTTTGTCTTGCATCTTCTGTTAGTCATTAAGCTTTAGCCACACTGGTTTTCTATATGCACAACACATCAAGCTAATTTCACCTTGGGACTCTTGTCCTTGTCACTTCCTTTTTCTCGAACCCTGTTCCCCATATATATGCACAAGGCTGGTCTCTTCTTGCCATCAGAGCCTCAGATCATGTGTTATCTCTCAGAGAGACTACCCCTGCACACCAGAGAATAGCCCCCCAATCATTCATAATGACATAGCTCCTGTATTTCTTCACAGCACTAATCATCATTTAAAATTATCTTGTTTAATTCCTCTTTTGTGTTCCCCAATAGTAGACCATATGCCCCACAAAATCAGGGACACTGCTGTCCTGTTCTCTCCTGTGTCCTCAGCTCCCCAAACAGTTCCTGGCACATACTAGGTGTTCCGTGAATGTTTGTTGAATAAATGAGTGAATAAATGAAAGAACTTGGAGCTCTCCTGGTCCTCCTGGTTGTTCTTTCTATCCTCTTAGATTAACAAAGGAGTATTCCCCTTCTCCTATTGGCCACACACACACTAACAAACAGGTAATGTTAGTTGGACCTTTCAAATCTGTCAAAAAAATAACTTAATTGCAGGAATACTTAAAAATAAATCTGGGAGACGGAAGATGGTGGCTTTACTCTAGGCAGCGTTTTTCTTGGCTTCTGTGAAGAGGGGGGAAACTCGCGGATCGGTGGAGAAACAGAGCAAGTGGGCTAGGTTACTGAATCACTTTTGAAAGCAGGACATCAAAAATTATTGCACTCACTGGAAAACCAGACGGTAAGGAGACTGCTACAGGACAAAAGGGGCCCAGGGATCAGCGCAGGGTCTAGGGGTGGGCAGACCCCAGGCCTGCCCAGTGCTCCGGGGTCTGCCCCAGGGCTTCCGGGAGAGGGAAGCGGATGCTCCCTCCCCCGAATACAGGGGGGGTGAGCAACTCTAGGGGAGAACGTGTTGCTAGAAGGAACAGATTGGCCAGTTGGACTGGGAAAAAAATCCCCCAGGGACTATGAACATCCACCCAGAGACCTGGGAGAAGTGAGGGCCTCTAGCCGACAGGACCAGGGGCAGCCTGGAAGAGCGCCCGCACCCCTAGCCCGGTGGAAGTGCAGATCGGTGGAGAGCACAGAGCCTGGCCGCGCTCGGCTCTCGCCCCATAGGGAGGCCAGAATTGCGCACTGCGAACCCAGGAGGGACATGGCGCTTGGTGCATTCCTACAGTAGTGGCTCAGAAATTTCCAGCCAGCCCGACCAGGGGAGCCGGGAAAGGCACCAACACCCGGTTGGGTTGGAGTGCGCTTCAGCGGGGAACCTGGAGCTGGAAACGGCTTGGGCTCGCGCACCGTCGGGAAGACTGACTCTCGAGCGCTTTGAACCCAGAAGGGTTGCGGGGAGGTGCCTAGGGCGATCCTAGACCCCGAATCTCAAAAGTTTGGGGGAGAGGCGTGCCCTTTTACGATCCCCAGGGAGGGCGCAGTGAATCCCAAAATGTTGCGGGTGCCTCCTGAAATCATAGAGCTGGAATCCTGTAGGACCCCGGAGTCCGGAAGAACGTGGAAGTGAGATCCAGAGAGCCAGTGTGTTCTGGAGTGCTCAGGGTACCTGACAGACTCGCTGAGATCTGGCTGGGAGAGAGAGAAGCATTCCAAAGGTCCCACAGCCAGCTGAAGCCAGCAAGATCAGAAAAACTGGTCTGGCCAGTTAGAAACCAACAAGAGGTTTTTTTTTGTTTGTTTGTTTTGTTTTGTTTTGTTTTGTTTTTTTGTTTTTGTTTTTTTTTGGTTTTGTTTGGTTTCTCTGGCTGTTGTTGGTTGATTGATTTTATCTTGTGTTTTATGTGACACTTTATTTTTCAATTCTTATTATTTTTATTTCACAATCCCTTATGTTTCTCTTCCATTCATCCTAGTATTATTCCTTCCACTCCAAATTTATCTCTCCTGCACTACATCTTCTGCTTTTCTTTCCTTTTTTTTAATCTTGCAAGTTACTGTAAATTTGTATTGTTTTTTTCTCACTTTTCTGACATTTTTTATTTTAATAATATTTTGGTATTCTTTTTCTTTCTGTATAATCTTCTTTGCTTGGCTGGTTATACTGTCATTTGATAGGTTCCCCCTGGTATCTCACTCACAAGGTGTTGACAAGTTACTATCCTTCATCTGTGTCCCATTAATACACCTCTCAAGATTCTATACTCTTTATTCTTGTTGTCTAGACCTCATCGATTCTGCCACAAGACTGTCACTTTACTATTACTGCTAGTAAGACCTAGTCTATACAATTGTAAATGCTTCTCAATACCCCTACCTGATCTCAGCCCACTTTGCAATTTTCTGAACTATACTATTGTGGGGGTTGTCTCTATTCTTTTACTCACTATTCCTATATACTAATCTTTAGTCCAACGCTACCTTAGAAGCTGACCTCCCACAGCCTCACAGCTTTCTAGATCCAACTAACAATCCTCTTGGCCCCAATAAGAGTCTTACCTTCTTTCCATCCATTCTGAAACGTGGATAGCGGGGTGGAGGATCACGGTTAACACTATAAGGAGCCAAAGGATAACCCATCTCTTCTCTACTGGCTGCTAAAGTAAATATCATAGTATACTGTCTTGCTGTTTTAAACCATTTTGCCTTACTCCTCCAACTGATCCCAAAAAAGAGTAGGGGGAAGCTGTGAACACCAGGATACATGAAGGAGATTGCACCACTGCAACACACAAATATTCTACCACAGAAGTTCACACCATAATTACAGGGAATCAGAACAGTTCAAATTAACAAACAAGAAGAAAAAAGAAGAAACCCATGAACAATGAGAAAACAAAGAAACAACCCCCAACTGAAGGGAAACGAGGAAGCCTCAGGAAAAATGCTAAATGAAATAGAGGCAACTCAACTATCAGATAGTGAGTTCAAAACCATGATTACCAGGAAGTTCAATGAACTCACAATGAGCTTTCAGAAATTAGAGGGAAACTACATCAATCTCACTGCAAACTATATAAACATGAAAAAGGAAATAGAAACTCTCAACAAAGGTCAAGAGGAAATGAAGAATACAATTTCTGAACTGAAGAACACAGTAGAAGGAATGAAAAGCAGGATTGATGAAGCAGAAGATCGGATTAGTGAGCTGGAGGACAAAGTAGAAAACAGCATCCAGAAAGAGCAAGAAAAGGAAAAGAGGCTCAGAAAGAATGAGGAGGGATTAAGAGAAATGCAAGACAATATGAAACGTAATAATATCCGTATAATAGGGATACCGGAAGGAGAAGAAGAGCAAGGGATCAAAAACCTAGTTGAACAAGTAATGAAGGAGAACTTCCCTAATTTGATGAGAGAAAAGGTCACACAAATCCAGGAAACACAGAGAGTCCCAATCAAGAGGAACCCAAAGAGACCCACCCCAAGGCACATCATAATTAAAATGACAAAATTTCAAGACAAAGAGAGAATCTTAAAGGCAGCAAGGGAGAAGAAGGAAGTAACATACAAGGGAGCCCCAATAAGGCTAACAGCTGACTTCTCAATGGAAACACTTCAAGCCAGAAGAGAATGGCAAGAAATACTCCAGGTAATGAGAACCAGAGGTCTGCAACCAAGGCTACTATATCCAGCAAGGCTCTCGATCAAGATAGAAGGCCAAATAAGAAGCTTCCCAGACAAAAGAAGTCTAAAGGAATACACCTCAACCAAACCAGCTCTGCAAGAGATTCTAAAAGGACTGCTTTAAGGAGGAGAGAAGAAAGAGAGAGAGAGAGAGAGAGAGAGGAACACACGTACAAAGAAGACAATGAGTAAGTACCTATCAATAATAACCTTAAATGTAAATGGATTAAATGCTCCAATCAAAAGACATAGAATAGCTGATTGGATAAGAAAAAATGACCCACATATCTACTGTCTACAAGAGACCCACCTCAGGATAACAGACCTACACAGGCTGAAAGTGAAGGGCTGGAACCAAATCTTCCAAGCAAATGGACAGGAAAAAAAAGCTGGGGTAACAATACTCATCAGACAAAACAGAATTCCAAAAAAGGTCCATAAAGATAGACCCAGAAGGTCACTTCATAATACTCAAGGGAAGAATCCATCAAAAAGACATAAACATTGTAAATATATATGCACCCAACATAGGAGCACCCAAATACATAAAGAAAATCTTAGAGGACTTCAAGAAAGATATGGACAGCAACACAATTATAGTGACAGATTTTAACACCCCACTATCAAAAATAATCAGATCTTCTAAACAAAATATCAACAAAGATATTGTGGCATTGAACAATACCCTTGATGAAATAGACTTTACTGATATCTACCGAGCCCTCCATCCAAAAGAAGCTAAATATACATTCTTTTCAAATGTACACAGAACATTCTCAAAGATAGACCACATTATAGGACACAAAACAAGCCTCAAGAATTTCAAGAAAATTGAAATCATACCAAGCATTTTCTCAGACCACAAGGGACTGAAGCTAGAAACCAACCCGAAGGAAAAAAAACAAAAACACTCAAAATCATGGATATTAAATAGCATGCTATTAAACAATGAATAGGTCAAGAATGATATTAGGGAAGAAATCAAAAGGTTTCTGGAAACAAATGAAAATGAACTCACAACAACCCAAAACTTATGGGACACAGCCAAGGCAGTCCTGAGAGGGAAGTTCATAGTGATATAGGCCCACCTAAAAAGGTTAGAAACATTCCAAACAAACAAACTAACGCTACGTCTACAAGAACTCAAGGAGCAACAACAAAGACAGCCCAGAGCAAGCAGAAGGAAGGAAATAACCAAGATCAGAGCAGAATTAAATGACACAGAGACTAAAAGCACAATTCTAAGGATCAATGAATCCAAGAGCTGGTTCTTTGAAAAGATAAACAAATTCGACAAGCCTTTAAGCAGACTCATCAAGAAAAAAAAGAGACAAGACCCAAATAAACACAATCAGAAATGAAAGAGGAGAGTTGAAAACTGACACCACAGAAATACAAAGGATTGTAAGAAATTACTATGAAGAACTGTATGCCGAGAAATTTGAAAACCAAGGTGAAATGGACAAATTTCTAGAAAAATATAATCTTCCAAAACTCAATGAAAAAGAAGCAGAAAGCCTGAACAGAGCAATAACAACAAAAGAAATGGAAGCAGTAATAAAAAAACTCCCGACACACAAAAGCCCAGGACCAGATGGTTTCACAGGAGAATTCTACAAAGCATTTAAGGAAGAGCTAACCCTTATCCTTCACAGACTATTCCAAAAAATCCAAAAAGATGGGAGTCTCCCAAACTCTTTTTATGAGGCCAACATCATCCTAATTCCAAAACCAAATAAACACACAACAAAGAAAGAAAACTTCAGGCCAATATCTCTGATGAACATTTACGCTAAAATCCTCAACAAAATACTGGCAATGCACATCCAAAAATACATTAAAAAGATCATACACCATGACCAAGTGGGATTCATTCCAGGGATGCAAGGATGGTTCAATATTCGCAAGTCAGTAAATGTAATACATCACACAAACAAAAACAAAAACAAAAACAAAAACCACATAATCATATCAATTGATGCAGAAAAAGCATTTGATAAGGTACAGCACTCATTCATGATAAAAACACTTGGCAAAGTGGGAATAGAGGGAGCATTCCTCAACATAATAAAGGCCATATATGAGATACCTTCAGCCAACATCATACTCAAAGGACAAAAATTAAAATCTTTTCCACTAAGATCAGGAACAAGACAAGGCTGTCCACTTTCACCACTTCTATTCAATATAGTACTGGAAGTTTTAGCCACAGCAATCAGTCAAGAAAAAGAAATAAAAGGCATTCAAATTGGAAAGGAGGAAACAAAACTGTCACTGTTTGCAGATGACATGATAGTATACATAGAAAATCCTATAGACTCTACCAAAAAACTGCTTGACCTAATAAATGAATTTGGCAAAACAGCGGGATACAAAGTCAATGTCCAGAAATCAAAAGCATTTCTGTACACCAACAATGAAACAGCAGAAACAGAGATCAAGGAAAAAATTCCATTTGAAATAGCAAAACGAAAAATAAAATATCTAGATATAAACCTTACCAAAGAGGTAAAGGACCTGTATTCAGAAAACTACACAACACTGAAGAAAGAAATCAAGGAAGACACAAACAAATGGAAACATATACCGTGTTCATGGATTGGAAGAATTAATATTATCAAAATGTCCATACTACCCAAAGCAATTTACACATTCAAGGCAATTCCTATTAAAGTACCAATGGCATATTTCACAGACATAGAACAAACACTTCAAAAATTTATATGGAATTATAAATGACCCCGAATAGCTGCTGCAATTTTGAGAAAGAAGAGTAAAGTAGGAGGGATCCCAATACCCGACACTAAACTGTACTACAAGGCCACTGTAATCAAAACAGCCTGGTACTGGCATAAAAACAGGCACATAGATCAATGGAACAGAACAGAGAGCCCAGAAATAAGCCCAAGTCTCTATGGTCAATTTATATTTGACAAAGGAGGCAGCAACATAAAATGGAATAAAAATAGCCTCTTCAACAAATGGTGTTGGGAGAACTGGACAGCCACGTGCAAAAAAATGAAACTTGAGCACCAATTTACACCATATACAAAAATAAATTCAAGGTGGATAAAAGACTTAAATATAAAACGTGACACCATTAAAGTCCTAGAGGAGAGCGTAGGTAGGAAAATCTCAGATATTTCACGAAGAAACTTTTTTACTGACGTGTCCCCTAGAGCAAGGGACATAAAGGAAAGAATAAACAAATGGGACCTCATCAACATTAAAAGCTTCTGCACAGCTAAAGAAAACAGTATCAAAATTAAAAGAGAACCAACTGTATGGGAAAACATATTTGCCAATGACACCTCAGACAAGGGTTTAATCTCCAAAATATATAGAGAACTTACAAGACGCCACTCTAAGAAGACAAGGAATCCAATTAAAAACTGGGCAAAGGACTTGAATAGACACTTCTCCAAGGAGGACATACAGAAAATCCAAAGACACATGAAACGATGTTCAATATCGCTAGCTATCACAGACATGCAAATTAAAACCACAATGAGATACCACTTCACACCAGACAGAATGGCCATCATAAACAAAGCAACAAACAAGTGTTGGAGAGGTTGTGGAGAAAAGGGGACCCTAGTACACTGCTGGTGGGACTGTAGACTGGTACAACCACTATGGAAAGCAGTATGAAACTTCCTCAGAAAATTAAAAATGGATCTGCCTTTTGACCCTGCAATTCCACTGCTGGGACTCTATCCTAAGAATACTAAAACACCAATCCAAAAGAACCTATGCATCCCAATGTTCATAGCAGCACAATTTACAATAGCTAAATGCTGGAAGCAACCAAGATGCCCATCAGTAAATGAATGGATCAAAAAACTATGGTACATTTACACAATGGAATTCTATGCAGCAGAAAGAAAGAAGGAGCTCTTACCCTTTGCAACAGCGTGGATGGAGCTGGAAAGCATTATGCTAAGCGAAACAAGCCAGGCAGTGAAAGACAAATACCATATGATCTCACCTTTAACAGGAACCTAAATAAGAAAACAAAGAAACAAGCAAAATATAACCAAAGACACTGAAATAGAGGACAGGCTGACGGTGACCGGAGGGGAGAGAAGAGGGAATTTAAGGGGACAGTGGGAAGGGTTCGCAGGAACAAACTTAAAGAACACATGGTCATAAACTAAGGGGAGGGTGGTGATGCGAGGGAAGTGGGGAGGGTGGGGGGGACTGGATTGGGAGTAAAAAAGAGAAAACTGTATTTGAACAATGATTAAAATAATAAAAATAAATAAAAAATAAAAAAAATCTGAAAACACCTATGCTCTGTATATCCAGGTTTCTCAGTTACTTAAGACCCATTCATTCATTCACCCCATTTCTACTCCCAAAAGATAACCATTAACAAAGTCTTGGTATGGACCCAGAAACTTTTTATTGATTTATATCTTCTATCTGTCTATCTTTCTATCTATCTATCTATCTATCTATCTATCTATCATCATCTACCTATCATCATCTATCATACATTAGACAATTTGAACGATTCAGTATAAGAAATTTTATTCTTGTTGACAAAATTTTTTTCCCCAATGGATCAGAGTTTGCTAAGGCAGATTCTCCCTCCTACTTCTAGAGGTTCTGATTTCACAAACCTGGGGTGGCCCAGGAGTCTTCATTTTCAATAATACCCTTGATGATTACAATGGAGGTGGTCCAAAAACCTTCTTTGAGAAATTCTCACCCAGGTCAAAGCCATTTAATGCCATCCTTATTTAAGACCACGCAGCCTCTGTAACACCATGGGGCAGATGGAGCCACATGTGCACATAGTTCAAGTATATCATATTCTTTCAATCAAAAAGGGGATGTTTCAGATCTGTGTCTTCTCCCTACAAGAATCTGACATGCTTATGAAACCACATAAACAATTAATGAAAGTTCTCAGAACTGTTAGTTAGGAAACCTGGATTCCAAAACTCCACACTGCCATGCACCTTAGATCCTTCGTATGCAAAATGAGAAGTTGGACCAGGTGATTCAACAATTCCCTTTCTGTTCCAACATTTGATGAGAAATTTCAACATCTCATGGATTTCTTTGTGATTGTGAGATGGCTAATTTTTATCCCATACCTTGAAAATTTTCTAGGATTATTATAATGGAAAATAATCCAAAACATCTAAAAATAATTTTCTCATTGTTACTCAAACAGGATTTTTACAAGTCAACATGCTTTCCTTCTCCTTATGAATATAAGAAAGAACAAAATCTCAACACACCTAGGTCAAGGTTGATACTGAATAGTAAACTTGGAGTTAAACAGCCCAAAGATCCAATCTTAGCTAAAATCTCATACTATATGGAGAAATTAGAAATATTTAAATATTTAATATCTTGTAAGTTTTTTAGATTTCTAAGTTACAACATTTCTGACAAAGTAGTTCCTCCACCATAATTAAGAAAAATAGGTAGCCTTCCCAAAAGCCCCCAGAGGAAAAGTAAATTCATAGGAACCCTTCCCCTGCAGTGAGTTTGCTGTCCCAGTGACACACCAGCAATAAATGACAGAAGCCAGAGGGGTTGGATCTCACCCTGGACTGATGTCTGCTGAAAAGGCTCTAGGAAAAGCAGGCTGTGATTAAATCATGACATTTCCAGCACCCACTTATTAGCATGTTTGGAGAATCATAGAAGGGGATTATAGTGTCTTAACAACCAGAGTTTCTGTCACAGGATATTTACAAACATGACTATTCCAATCTTTGAAGTAATTTGGTTACTGCTATAACAGAAGACAAAAGGATGCAGATATCCCAACCATCACTCCAGGTTATCTGCTAAGAAAGACTCCCACCACCTCTTGGTTGTTCAGGTTATAAAACTATGTATTCTTTTCCCTTTTCATCCCCTTTCCCATTTGTTAATCCCTAGCAGCACTGTCTTTAACACTTGTTCTCTCTGCTTGTTCATGTCTGCTTATTTCCAATGCCAGCATCCTAGTCCAATCCACTGTCAGGTTTTCCTAAAATTGCTTCAATAGCCTTTGTACTAATTTCCCCACTTGACCCCTGAAAAAATTCCTTCTTCAGATGGTGGCCATATTTATATATCAGGTAATTTCTTTCCCCTGTTTTGAGCTCACCAGTGTTTTCATTCAATAAAACTTAAGTTCCATCCTCTCTGCATCTCTCAGACCTCATCTTATTTAAGTCTTTCCTTTACTCTCAAAACTTCTTTTCCTTCATTACTTTGCAAGTCCATTCTCACTTTTGTCCCTACTGCTTACATGACTGTTTCTGCACAGTCACAGAGTTGGCTCCATCTGGACAGTCCAACTCAACAAGCATGACCTTCCCTAACCATTATATCCCAAATAGTAATAACCTACATTTGTGTTATTCTGTACACCCTATTTATTTATTGTATGATCCTGAAATTGCATTGTTTATTTGATTGCTGCTACCCCCCACCACCTATACATGTAAGCTCATGAGGAGGGAGATCTTGTTTGTCCTGTTCACTGCTAAATTCTCAGAGCCTAGGATAAAGTGCTTGGCAGATACTCAGTGACTTTGTATAAAATGAAAACAAGTGCTGTTTTAGATTAAATCAGGGCCTGAATTTTTGTCCATTCAGAGCAAAAAACTCAATTTCTTGTCTGGAAGACAAGTTGTTAATTTTCAGAAGAGACATCTCTCTCTCTATGAATATCTTTATCATTACCCCACAACTAGGTTAGAGTCTGAAATCAGAAGAATCTTTGGAGATGTCAAATGAGATCTAAACCTCACTGACAAACTGAAATGACTTGTAGAATGTGTCTTGACTTGGAGGAACAATTTTATAGGTTGTCACCGGTGGAAGTGAAGTACTTAGAGTCTGAGTGGGTTGATCAGTATGTCACATGGAATGAGGCAGGTGAATATTTTTAAAGTGCTATGGAAATTTGGTAGGTTACTCTGTGTTCTAACTAGGCATTCAATATGCCAGGTTGGGGGTAGTTCATATAAGGCCCGATTAAAGGATCAACTAATTTAAATTATAAATGGGCCCAACCTCAAAGGTAATTTCACTGTTACTCACACAGTGAACTACACAGTGGTAGTGACAAGCCATGCAAATTTTCTGCACAATATCCTGTTTTATATATCACTTTTATATATTCAGTATTTCTTTTGTTTCTCAGGGCAATTCTAGGAGGTTTGTCAAATGTACTTTTCAGATCTCATGGATCCTAATGAGTAAAAAGTACAAAGCTTGATTTGGAATCAAGATATTAGAAGATCAGCTACTATGGATATTAATGAACCAACAAGAGAGATTGCAAATGGCATTCCAAAAATCAACCACCTTGAGATACAATAAAATACTCCCCTTCAGTTTATGGGATTTTTGACAAATACATACACTCCTGTACCTACCACCATTCTATCACTTGAAAGTTCCTTCATGCCCCTCTATACTCTACCCTCCCCATCACCTCCTACCTCTGCACCAGGCAGTCAGTGATCTGCTTTCTGTCACTAGATATTAGTGTACTTTACTAGAATTTCATATAAATTGAATTGTATAGTCTGAATTTTTTGTGTCTAGTTCCTTTTGATAAGCATTATGAAATACATCCATATTGTTGCACATATTAGTGGTTTGCTTTTTTATCATTTTGTCTTATTTTATGGCTGTACACCAATTTGTTTATCCATTCATTTACTGATGGATATTTAAATTGTTCCAGTTTGGGGTTATCATGAATGCAGCTGCATGACTAATCTAGTACGAGTCTTTGTACAGATATTTTTTCATTTTTCTTCTATAAATACCTCGGGATGGAGTGGCTAAGTCTTATGATAAGGGTATTTCATGTTTTATAAAAACTGAACACTGTGTTCCAAAGTGTTTTTACCATTTAATAATCCAACTAGTAGTGCATGAAAGTTCCAGCTGCTCCATGTCCTCACCAGCATTTGGTATTATCAGTCAATTTTAGCCATTTAAATAAGAATGAGGTGGTATCTTAACAGTGCACTGAATTTGCATTTCCTTGATGCAAATAATGTTGAGCATCTTTTTACATGCTTATTGCTTATTTATATCACTTCTGCAAATGGCAATTTCGGAGGCAAGAGATATAAGTAATTTCATTTCTCATGTGAACAAACTTGCTTTATTTTAGAAACAATCTTGAAAAAATGTAACTTGGAAAAGAATTTATAAAATATTTAGACTATAAAAATCAAATGTATTTAGAAGATAAACTAAAAATAATGAAAACAATAATATCCATATTTTATTAGCTTTGTATTCTTTACATTCATCTAATGCTCTAAGAAACTACGGGGACTAAATTTGTAGGAAGGGTCTGGGATTGAATTAATATGACTTCAGCAAAGAAGGAAAAAGCTTTGCTCTCTTCACTTCCAATTACTCCCTCTTTTTTAGGCTTCATTTTATAGATCATGGGATCAATTACTCACAATATCTTTTTATATGTAGTCATAAAACTGTAAGGTGAATCATTACAAAATTAATATTCAACAGGCTTTATATAACTCAGCTTAATGCAATGCATAACTCAAATTTTTATCACCCCAAAGCTGCTTGAGATCTACAAATGTAAGAAATTTAATAAAAAACTGAGTATTTTAATTCTAATACTACTTTCACAATCTCAGTATCACAAAACAACTAAAATTAGACAACCAGACAGACATTGAAGACAGAAATGTTCTATAATAAAATGCCATACTCTGCACAAAGACACTAAAGATGACAGATACTGTGTCCTAACACATTTGTTTTGAGAAACACATGATTTTAATGTAAAGGAGGTTATTTTGTTTCCAGAGTAGTCACACAGGAGCTATGAAAATTTTTTATCACCAAAGAGTGTCTGACTCTTAAATAATCATCACCTACCAGGACAAAAAGTAGTTGATGAATGCATCTACTAGACACTACCCATTAACTCCCACTCGATTAAATATAAAATTTCCAACCTAGAAGGACACTTAGACATTTTGGTCAAATAATCACATTGTAAAAAATATTTCAATTCTATTTTTCTTTCTTTTTTTTTTTTTGCTTTTTTATTGTAGTTCAGTAAGAGTTCTCCCAAGTTTTCCCCTGTTGCTCTCCCTTGCCCTGTCTAGTCCCCCACTCTTAAAGACAATCCCTACCCATTGTCCTTGTCTATGAGTCCTTTGTATATGTTACTTGATCCTTCCCCTTCTTCTCCCCATTACCCGCTCTGCTCATCCTTGTGATCATTGTCAGTTTGCTCTTTATTATCATGTCTCTGGTTCTTTTTTGCTCATTTGTTCATTTTGTTGATTAGATTCAACTTATAGGTGAGATCGTATGGTATTTGTCTTTCATTGTCTGGTTTATTTCATTTAACATAATACTCTCCAGTTCCATCCATGCTGTCCTGAACAATAGGAGTTTCTTCTTTTTTTTTTCTGTTATGTAGTATTCTATTGTGTAAATGTACCACAGTTTTTTTGATCTACTCATTTACTGATGGACACTTAGGCTGTTTCCAGCACTTGGCTACTGTAAATAACACTGCTATGGACATTGGGGTGCATATAGTTTCTTTGGAATTGGTGTTTCAAGATTGTTAGGGTATAAACCCAGCAGTAGAATCACTGGATTAAAAGGCAGTTCCATTTTTAATTTTTGAGGGAATTCCATTACTGTTTTCCACAGTGGTTGCACCAGTCTGCATTCTCACCAACAGTGTACTAGGGTTCCCTTTACTCCACAACCTTGTCAGCACTTCTTGTTTGTTGATTTGTTAATGATGAGCATTCTGACTGATGTGAAATGGTATCTCATTGTGGTTTTAATTTGCATCTCTCTGATGACTACTGATGCTGAATATCCTTTCATATGTCTCTGGGACCTCTGTATGTCCTTCTTGGAGAAGTGTTTGTTCAGGTCCCTTGCCCGTTTTTTATTTGGATTGTTGGTCTTCCTGGTGTGGTGTCCTGTGAGTTCATTATGTATTTTGGAGATCAATCCCTTGCCTGAGGTATCACTGCAAATATGTTTTCCCATATGGTTGGTTCTCTTCATTTTGCTGATGTTTCCTTTAGCCATGAATAAGCTCTTTAATTTCATGTAGCCCCATTTGTTTATTCTTTCCTTTATATCCCTTGCCCTAGGAACATGTCAGTGAAAATACTGCTGCATGGGTTACCTGAAATTTTTTTTGCCTATGTTCTCCTCCAGGACTTTTGTGGTGTCACGATTTATATTTAACTCTTTATCCATCTTGAGTTTATTTTTGTGTATGGCATAAGTTGGTGATCTAATTTAATTTCTTTGCTTGTACCTGTCCGGATATCCCAACACCATTTATTGAAGGGGCTATTTTCATTCTATTTTATATTCCTGTCTCCTTTGTCAAATATTAATTGATCATAGAGGCTTGGGTTTATTTCTGGGCTCTCTATTCTGTTCCATTCATCCATGTGTCTGTTCTTATGCCAGTACCAGACTTCTTCGATTACAGTGGCCTTGTAATATAGTTCAATACCAGGTATTGTGATCCCTCCTGCTTTGTTCTTCTTTCTCAAAATTGCTGCAGATATTTGGGGTCATTTATGGTTGATATAAATTTTTGAAATGTTTGTTCTATATCTGTGAAATATGTCATTGGTATTTTAATGAGAATTGTATTGAATGTATACATTGTTTTTGGCAGTATGGATATTTTAATGATGTTAATTATTCCAATCCATGAATATGGTATATGCTTCCGTTTATTTGTGTATTCCTTAATTTCTTTCTCCAGTGTTGTACAGTTTTCTGAGTACAGATTTCTACCTCCTTCATTAGGTTTATTCCAAGGTACTTTATTTTTCTTGTTGCTATAGTAAATGGGATTTTATTCCTAATTTCTGTTTCAGATATTCCATTGTTGGTGTACAAAAATGCCTTCAATTTCTGAATATTGACTTTGTATTCCTTCATTTTTTCAAATTCACTTATTAGGTTGAGTAGTTTCTTGGTGGAGTCTATAGGGTTTTCTCTGTACACTATCATGTCATCTGCCCCCAATGATCATTTTACTTCCTTCTTTCCAATTGAGATGCCTTTTAATTCTATTACTTGTCTGATTGCTGTGGCTAGAACTCCCAATACTATATTGAATAAAAGTGGTGAAAGCGAACACTCTTGTCTTGTTCCTGATCTTAGTGGGGCAGTTTTTAGTTTTTGCTCATTGAGTATGATGTTGGTTGTAGGTTTCTCTTATATGATCTTTATCATGTTGTGGTATGCTCCCTCTATTCCCACTTTGCTGAGTGCTTTTATCATAAATGGGTGCTGTACTTTACCAAATGCTTTTTCAGCACCTATTGGTATGATCGTGTGATTTTTGTTGATTTGTGAATGTTATAGCACACTTGTATTCCTGGGATGCATCCTGCTTTATTGTGGTATATGATCTTTTTAATGTATTGCTGGATGCAGTTTGCCAATATTTTGTTGAGGATTTTAGCATCTACATTCATCAGTATATTGGCCTGTAATTTTCTTTCTTTGTTGTGTATTTATCTGGTTTTGGGATTAGGATGATGCTGGCGTCATAAAAAGAGTTTGGGCATCTTCCCTCTTCTTGGATTTTTTTGGAATATTTTGAGCAGGATATGTGTTAGCTCTTCCTTAAATATTTTGTTAAATTCTCCTGTAAAGTCATCTGGTCTAGGAGTTTTGTGTGCTGGGAGGTTTTTGATTACTGCTTCAATTTCACTAGCTTTTATTTATCTGCTCAGGCTTTCTGCTTCTTCTTGATTCAGTTTTGGAAGATTATATGTTTGTAGAAATTTGTTCATTTCATGCATGTTTTCAAATTTTTTGTCATATTGTTGTTCATAGTATTTTCTTATAATCCTTTGTATTTCTGTGATATCAGTTATAATTTTTCCACTTTAATTTCTGATTTTATTTAGTTGGATCCACTCTCTTTTTTTCTTGATGAGTCTGGAAGACTCTTGCCAATTTTGTGTATTTTTTCAAAGAACCAGTTCCTGCACTTATTTAAGCTTTGAATTGTTCTTTTAGTCTCTATGTCATTTAATTCTGCTCTGATCTTGATTCCTTTCTTCCTTTTACTCACTCTGGGCTTTGTTTGTTGTTGTTCCTCCAGTTCTTACAGTTGTAGGGTTTCATTGTTTATTTGAAATGTTTCTGTTTTTTAGTTACACCTGTATTGCTATGAACTTGCCTCTCAGGACTTTCACCATGTCCCAATAGTTTTTGGGATATTTTGTGTTCATTTTCATTTGTTTACAGAATCTTTTTGATTTCTTCCTTGACCTCATTGTTAACTCATTCATTGTTTAATAACATTTTATTTAATCTCCATGAATTTGACTGTTCTTGAGTTTTTTCTTTTAGGTTGGTATCTGGTTTCAAGCCATTGTGATCTGAGAAAATGCCTGATATGATTTCAATTTTCTTGAATTTGCTGAGGCTTGGTTTATGTCTTATCATTCAGTCTATCATTGAGAATGTTTCATGTGCATTTGTAAAAAATGTATATTTTGCGTCTTTGGGGTGAAAGGTTCTGTATGTATCAGTTAATCATTTGATCTAGGGCATTGTTCAGTGCCACAATACCTGTGTTCATTCTTTCTTTGGAAGATTTGTCCATTGTTGAAAGTGGGACGTTAAAATCCTCTACTATAAGTGTGTTGCTATCTATATCTTTCTTGAAGTCCCCCTAGATTTTCCTTACACATTGGGTGTTCTTATGTTGGATACATATTTGTTTAAAATGTTTATGTCTTCTTGGAGAATTCCTCCTTTCAGTATTATGAAGTGACCTTGTGTGTCTCTTTTTGTGGCTTTTGTTTTGAAATCTCTTTTCTCTGACATAAGTATTGCTATACCAGCTTTTTTCCTGTTCATTTCCTTGGAATATATCTTCCAACCCTTCACTTTAATTTTGTGTAGGTCTTTTTCTGAGGTGGGTCTCTTGTAGGCAGCATATACACAGGTCATGTTTTCTTAGCCATTCAGCTACCATATGTCTTTTGATTGGAGAATTTACTTCATTTACACTTAAGGATATTATTGATAGTTATTTATTGCTATTTCCCCCCTTTTACCTTTGTTTCTCTCTTTCTCTCTCACTCTTTTCCTTCATCTTCTTAAAGCAATCCCTTTAGCATGTCTTGCAGTGCTGATTTGGTGGAGGTGTATTCTTTTAGCTTTTTTTTTTGTTTGGGAAACTCTTTATATCATCTTCCATTTTAATTGAGAGGGGTTCAGTATAGAGCAGTCTTCATTGCAGGCCTTTGCTTTTCATTACTTGGAATATTTCTTGCCATTTGTTTCTGGCTTGTAGTGTTTCTGTTGAGAAATCAGCTGCTACAATTATCAGAGCTCCCAGGCTTATCAGAGCTCCCTTGTATTTTACTTTCTGTCTCTCCCTTGCTGCCTTTAAGATTCTCTTTTTGTCTTTGATTTTTGCCATTTTAATAATGATGTGTCTTGGAGTGGGCCTCTTAGGGTTTATTTTGGGTTTTATTAAGCCTCCTGAACTTATGTGAATTTTCCTTTCACTAAGTTAGGGAAGTTTTCTGTCATTACTTTTTCAAATGTTTTTTTCTATCCGTTGTTCCTCTTCTTCTCCTGGTATTCCTATGATATGGATAGTAGTACTTTCATGTTGTTCTGAAACACCCTTAATCCCTCTTCATTTTTTTTGAGTCTTCTTTCATTTTTACCCTCTGTTGTAATTTTTTTTCTACCTTGTCCTCCAGCTTACTTATTTGACCCTCTTTGTCATTGAACCTGCTTTTAATTCCTTCTACTATGTTCTTCATTTCAGATATTGTATTTTTCATTTCCTCTTGTCTTTTATTGATGGTTTCTATGTGCTTTTTCATGCTGGTGTACTTTACAGTATTTCCTCTGAAGCTTCCCTGGAGTTCCTTGAAGTTCTCACTGAGCTCCTTGAGCATCTTTATAATTATTATTTTGAACTCAAAGTCTGATAGTTTGGTTGCCTCAACTTTGTTTAGCAATATTTCTGGGGATTCTTTTTTTTCTTTCAACTAGGTGTTGTTCATTTGTCTCCCCATTTTAGGTGACTATTCTTGTTTTTTTTTTCTGTTTGTTAGATTTATCTACTTTGACTCCCTGTCTTTGTGGTGTGATGAAGACAGGCAGTCAAAGTGGTAGGAGACCTTTGGGACTTAGTGGTGCAATACACTTGATCACCTGCACTTGAACCTCTTGTGGTGCCCTTTATTCATTTTAAGTAATTGTACCTGGATTTTGGTAGTTGTTTGGTTATATTTTGGTGGGTTTTTCCCTCTGAATGACTGACTGAGAGTCATTCCCCTCTCCATGCGTTTTATACTGTTGTATAGGTGTTGCCAGGATGCAAACCAAATGGCCCAGGAGACTCATACCCGCAAAGAAATCCCCTACGCACAATTATGATATCAATATATAATTTGCTAATATTAATAATGGTATAAAGCAGGGGTGTCAAATTCATTTTCACCAGGGGCCACATCAGCCTCACCTTCAAAGGGCTGAAGGTAATTTTAGGACAGTTTAAATGTAACTACTCCTTAACAGTTAAGTGAGAGCTCAGTGCTGCCACCAGGTAGAAACAAGGTGGAGGGCTGGATTTGGCCCACTGGCCTTGTGTTTGCCACCTGTGCTATAAAAAGATTAAAACTATTATAAGAAAGAGAAAAAAATATGAGATGACTCACTGAAAGAGATTTGGTGAGGGTAGAGGGAGGGGCCATAATAAGAGTAGGGAAGAGAAACAAGGCAATGTGGGAAAGAAAACAAAATTTACTTTGTAACTATAAAACAGAGTAGGGAAGGTGGAATGGAGTAAGAGAGAAGAAGTATGTGATATTAGGTCAATACCAAAATTTAAAGAAAAAATATATATATTTGTATATCTAGTGATAGAAGAAACAGACAAACATAAACACACACACACACACACACACGCACAAAATATGGCCCTAATTGTAGAAAAGTCTCCACCACAGAGATATCAACAACCAGTGAACTAAGGTTTATGTAGGTGGAATGGGAGTAAGAGGGAAGAAGAAAAGAGGAGTTTAAGAGATGTCTACAGGAAAGAGAAGTTATTTTGGGAAGGTAGAGGTAGAAGGAATACTAAGAGTGTGGGTTGAAAATTCAGCTAAGACAAAGATTAATTAATGTTTAAAAAGAAAAAAGGGAAGGGCAGTAGGAAGGCGAAATGGAATAGGAGTGGGGAACAGTGAAATCTGAGATTTGAAATGCAAAGATAATCACTATGTAGAAATAAGAATGAAGAATTATAACAATGACCACCTTATCAACTATTTATGAGGAAAGATTGATAAAGATAGAGAGAGAATAAGGGTATTTTAAGAACAGAAGAAGGAATGTGAGTTGACTAATTACAATCAGAAATAGTTTTGAGACACTGGAGGAGGTAATAATAGTAATAGTGAAGAGTAGAAACAAGTTGTAGCAACAGAGAATATAGAATTTAAAACAAAAATATGAAGGGGGAGGAAGGAGGTAGTATGGAATAAGAGAAGGGAAGAGCAATACATAAGATTTGAAATAAGCTATATTATAAAACCTGGTACCATATTATGCCCAGACTTGAAGGATATGAAATGAATGTTAAACAGCTTTGGCCCTGGCTTGTGTGGCTCAGTGGATTGAGTGCCAGCCTGTGAATCAAATGTTCACTGGTTCGATTCTCAGTCATGACATATGCCTGGGTTGCAGGACAGGTTCCTGGTAAGGGGTGCACAAAAGGCAACCACACATTGATGTTTTTCTCCCTCTCTTTCTCCCTCCCTTCCCCTCTGTCTAAAAATAAATCAATAAAATCTTTATAAAGAATAAACAGCTTTGCATGAGAGAAGATAGCATCTTGTTGTGCCTGTTTCTATTTTCTCTGTTCTGCTGGGTTTAGTAATTTAGAACCTCAGGAGCTGTGTAGCATGTAGTGTTTGGTGAAGGGTCCTATTGGCACTTTTTCTTCTTTCCCCTGAGGATATGTATGCAGCAGAACACTCTTGGGCCTGACCTGGCTGCTCTGCTGAGCCTGTAATCCTGCAGGTGGGGGTTGGGTTAACCTGTCTGTGAAAGGCTCTGGCTGACTAGAGCAAATCTCAGGCCCACGACTGCCACTCTCACAAGGGTTTGTTCTGAATTCTCCACTCTTCTCTACCCTCTGCTTGTGAGCCATGCTGGGATGAGTTTTCTCAGTGTATTCTCTGCCTCCGAGTTTTTGGTTAGTAAAGCTGTGCATCCTGCCCACACATGGGCCTGCATGCCGTGGTCCCTGCCAAGCCTTGAGTACACCTCAGGTCCCCTTTTAAGAGTTTCTCTATGGTCCTCATGCTGTACTGTGGGTCCCTGGGGGTCCTCTTCTCCATGCACTCTCTCTCCCCATAAACTACAGTCTCTCACAGTCAGGGCTAGACACCTCCTTACAGGACTTCTGACAATCTTAGAAAATGTTTCTCCCTGAATCTTTCCCAGATGGCATTGGGAAGATCCCCTCAGCTCTACTATAACACAAGATGGTGATGACATGCTGTTCTTTTTTTTCCCAGAGGTCTTCAACTTCAGGCCTGCCTGTTTCTGATGTGCTATTTCTGAAGCCCACACTTCCCAGGCCTTCTCTTACCACCACAGTAGCTCGTGGGTCCTGAGCCAATCTACAACCACCCTGACTCTGTGCTGCTGGTTGTGCTGGGCTGGGCAGTGGTGGCAGTCCACCTAGAAAACCTGGGTACTCAGGCCTCCATTGTCCTGTAGGAAGGCTGGTTCCTGAGTACTCCTGCCCACTCTCCTCTGCATAAGCTCTCACTCACAGACACTTCACTCACTCTATGTTCTGTGTTCTGACTTCAAATCTGGTCTGTGTCTGAGAGTATATGAATAGAGTTGTCTTAGATAGTCTAATAACTACATTTTACAGCAAAGGATAGCAAGGCACAGACAAGTAAAATTATTAGCCTTAGGCCCTATATCCAGTTAAAAAGAGCTGAGTGTTCAATTCAGATCTCCTCATTCAGACTCCAGAATCTTAGTCTCGTGACTTCTTTCAAGACACACTGTTTTCTGATTCCAATAATTATATAGGGTAGATGTGAAGATCTGAAAATACTCAGAAAAGCACAAGGGCAAAATATTGTTAAATCCTTCTAATGCCAAGTTACTCTGAGATAGTCACCCTCAAACTCTGGATGGGACTGCATGGTGCAGCAACTGTGAGGGATGCTTTGAAGTTACATCTTTGACTTCATATCCTGGCTCCTGTGCTTGACAAAGTTGTGACAATGGGAAAGTTACTAAACCTCCCCTAGCCTTGGTTCTCTTGTCAGGAGAATGGGGATAATAGGGACACTTATTTCTCAATGTTGTGATGCGAATGAGATGGAATGGAATTTGTATAATATTCACGTGGTCCCTGGAATGATTACATTCTTTCAGACATTAACGTATGCCAGAAATTTTCAACCTTCATCTCATGACACACAAA
The DNA here is from genome assembly GCF_019186645.2 of Phyllostomus hastatus. Taxonomy (NCBI): domain Eukaryota; kingdom Metazoa; phylum Chordata; class Mammalia; order Chiroptera; family Phyllostomidae; genus Phyllostomus; species Phyllostomus hastatus. The sequence goes on from NW_025333643.1 coordinate 26,782,153, forward strand.
CTAATTACTAAAATACTGTGGCATACTAAAACATATACTTTTCCTAATATGACAAAAATATGTATAATTTTGATTTATTTACCCTGGACAATTATTTTGTTTGCTGTTCTCCTTTTTTAAAATTTGACAATCCAAAGGGAAAAAAGGTCAGTGCCCCTTACTGAACAGTCGGGTATTGTATGTTTTAAAAATTCTTGCAGCACACCAATTGAAAATCACTGATTTGTATATCTACATTTTTTATTCTTTTTTTAAAAGAGGAATCTGATGCTGTGACTTTTTCCCATCTAATAGTACATGTGTCATGAAATGTCATTCCCAGTGGCCATTTCACTACACAACACTCTGGAGACCCATATACTGGGGTTCTAACTACTGAGAAGATATATCCACAGTCCAGCAAATATCTGACAGTTGGATTTGACCCCAAAAACAAGGCTGCACACTCCTCCCCCACCATGACCTATGATGACTTTCTAGTGGACCTTCAGAAAGAATATGGCTTCTGGCAATTCCCTCAAATCTCACTCTAATCAAAACTTTGACACCTCATGATAGCCAGGAACCAGAAGGGCTCAGGTGACCTTTATACAACAGAGTCATCTCAGAGGATGACTTGTAATGCCACCATGACCAGGGTGGTGACTGCCAGGTCATGCAGGGAAGGCTTTTGAGAATAAAAACTGTCCTACTGTAATCTCTTCTTCCTTCCCTGCATGCACATACAGACACACACACAACTGTGGGCTTGGCAATGATCAGTGACTGAAGGGTGACAGCAATGGGAAGTGCTATAATAAGGTCTATGGAGCTGCACTCAGGATCAATGGGAAAGTATACTGTGATTGATTAGCAATGTCTGAAATGGAAGATGGCACCAGTGGTGTGGTAGGTATGCCATGTTGCTGTCCTTTTGGATCTGTCTGTTTTAATTTCCTCAGTTTTATAGATATGAAAACTAAGGTTCATGACAATGAGGAATCTGGCTCATCCAAAGTAGAAGAGAAGGTGAATGACAAAGCTGAGAACAGTGATGATTCCTTATGACCTGCAGCTCAGTGCTCCTTTGTCCATGCCTGGCTGCCTTTCTTCTCTGGGAGGCAGGATGGTTTTCTGTCTTATAACCATCAGGTGGTCTTGGCATGTTAACACAGTTCCATAATGAATACATTATGCAAAGGTTACTTAAAAATCTCATAAGACCTAGGTTTATACCAAGGCCCTGGCAACAGCTAGCATACAGCTGTAATGAGGGTGCATATTCTATTTAGACAAAAGACAGGAGGCCAGTTTTGTCATGTTTGTTTGAGATAACACAGTGTGCAGAAAGAGAGACCAGTGGAATGGAGAGATTTTTTTTCTCCCTGGACTCTAACATAAATGGATTTCCTTTTTACATAATGGAGCCCTACATAAATAAAATGCTAAACAAATGTCTACATTATTACAGTTGCTGAGAAAGTGGCTACAGAGTTTTATTTTAATTTATATCCTCTCCAGAAAAATATGAACGTTATAATGGTGGGAAGAAGGCATTATCATTTGTTCTTCATATGTTCAACAGATATTTAGTAAGTGCTTACTAGGTACCAGTGATGAAAAACTGACCAGACAAGAAATAGTTTCAGTCCTCCCATGAAGTCCACTGGAAAAGATGGACTGAACCAACATTGTAATAACTGCACACTGCAAATATGAAGGATTTATAGCTGAGGGAAAGATCTCAACAGGGTCAGCATGCTAGTGGTAAGGGCACATGGTTCAGAACCAGACAAAAGTATTGGAATCCTGTTTCTTGTCACTTACCTACCATGGCCTTGAGCAAGTCACTTAAATTTTCTACCACAATTTCCTTATCTGTGAAGCTAAGTAAATAATCCCTACCCTATAGGAATTATTCCAGATATTGAGTAAAACTGTATTAACTTCCCAGGGGAGCCTGGCACTAAGTATGAATCAACACATATTTATCTAATGAATGAAATAAATCATCATCACACTCACACACTGGATCTCTAATAGCAACAGGGGCACTTGGACAGAAAGGGATGAAACAGTAAAGAGACCTTACTGTCTTATATCTAGTTAAAAAGACTGAGAATAAGGGATGTGTATGTGTTTGTGTGTCTCTCAGTGTAACAAACAGAAAAGTCCCCCCTTATCAATGTTCTTGATTTCTGCAGTTTATTACTTATAGTCTACCATGGTCCAAAAATATTAAATGGAAAATTCCAGAAATAAACCATTCATAAGTTTTTTGAGAGTAAAGTATGTTAATTAATTATATATTTTTTACTTTATCTTTGTTTTAGGTGTACAGCATACTGGTTAGGAAATTATGGAATTCTAGTACTTACTGGCACCATACATAGTTTTTACAATATTATTGACTATATTTCCTATGCTGTACTTTATATTCCTGTGAATATTTTGTAACTTCTTACTCCCTTCACCTCTTTCACCCATCCTCCCACTCCTTTCCCATTGGGAAACCCTCAGTTTATCCACTCTACCTATGAGTCTGTTTTTGTTTTATTTTGTTTTTTAGATTCCACATATAAGTGAAATTATCTGGTATTTGTCTTTTTCTGTCTGACTTATTTTATTTTATTATTATATTTTAAATCCTTACCTGAGGGTGTATTTATTGATTTTATGTGAGAGAGGAAGATAGAGAGAGGGAGAGGGAGAAACATCAGTTGATTTCATCCCATATGCACCCCAACTAGGGATTGAACCTGCAATGTGGGGATCAAACCTACAACCTTTTGGTGAGAGGGATGACATTCTAATAAACTGAGCCACCTGGCCAGAGCTGTCTGACTTATTTTGTTTAGCATAATATCCTCCTGTGTGCCATTCTGGGTAGCATGATGAGATTTTGTGTCATCCTGCCCAGGACATGAATTATTACTTTGTCCAGCTGATCCATAATGTACACACTTCCCACCTGTTAGTCACTCAGTAGCTGTCTCAGTTACTAAATCAACAGTGGTAGTATGGCAGAGGTTATTTTAAATGACCTTTATTTCACTTAACAATGGTCCCGAAGTGTAAGAATAGTGATGCTGGCAATTTGGACATGCCAAAGAGAAGCCGTAAAGTTCTTCCTTTAAGTGAAAAGGTGTGTGTGTGTAGGAAAAACTACAATATGTATAGGATTTGGTAATATCCATGGTTTCTTGTTGGGAACTGCCCTGCCTGGTTTCAGAAACTGTAACCCCCACCCCGCCCCCACCCAAGGCTAAGGCTGAGTGAGTGACTTTCTGACCACAAGCCACTAAGGAGACAAAGCTTATCTTCCTGGCTGGAGCACTGCTTCTGCTCCTTTTACTTCATTCATAACTGGCCCCCAATGCTTGGCTGGTTAGCCAACAACAGGTAAGATTTCCCAAGTGGGGAACACCCTAAGACAGGCAAAATCACGTGGGAGGCCCCCAAGGAAGGACTTGGGGGGCTACAACAAAAGGGGGTGATGGACCCTCATCTCTCAGCTTTGAGAAAGCCTGAGTCCTCATCCTGTCTGCAACAAGTCTCCTAATCTCTTGGCTGCCTTGCTTCCTCTGCCTGACTTAATCCTGAAACAATGACAAGGGGCCGTGCAGCCTTGTGCTGGAAAGGGCAGGCTCCCCAGGTGATCCGGCCTGAGAAAGAATATATAAAATCCTGTGAAACTTGCTTTGCTAAGAATGTTCTTAATTAAATGATAAGGGTCTCAGCAGGAAATGAGTTTGTTTCCCAAAGTTTTGTAGCCCTTTAGCTAATAGACCCTGACTCAGAATAGGCCCTCAGAGTTCTTTGTATGTTATCTATTGTTTGATCCTTACTGCCTGACAATGATTAATGAGCTTTACCTGTATTCCTGTGCAAAATGAACCCAATAAAAGCCCATTGAGGAAAAGGCTCTTGGTCCTTCTCCTTTGAGAGATTGACCACCTTTCCTGCCCAAACAGATCATGTCTTGGTAGACTTATTCTCATCTGCGACTGATGGGGGGCTCTGCAGGCAAAGCTCCCCCACAGTTTCTGGCATCCACTGTAGGTCTTGTAACCTGTGGATACAGGATATCTCCTGTGGATAAGGTGGGGGCTGCTATATAAAGCAAAGTCACAAAGAAGCACACTTGATGTGGTTGGCTTAGTGAGTTCTCTACAACAGGACTGTCTAGTAGAAAGTTAACATGAGACACAAATAGGAGACATATAGGTTACTTTCAAATTTCTAGTAGCCACATTAATAAAAGTAAAAAGAAGCAGATAAAGTTTAATGATGTATTTATCCCAATATAGCCAAAATATTATCATTTCAACATGTAACCAATGTGAGTTCATTAAAGTGATACTTTGTATTTTATTATTTTGCACTAAGCTTTCAAACCCTGCCTGTATTTTAGACTTAGACTACATCTTGGTTTGGCCTGGCCACATGTCAGATGCTCAGTAGCCACAGTACAGATGACAGAATTTGCTGAAGGCAAAGTCTGGTAGCCTTACGAATAAGGGAGGCTTGAACAGGGTGGGCATTTAAAGACCTGACTTGGTGTTTTTAAGAGATGTCTCCCAGCTCACAGGCTATGTTTGCAGCCCCTTCTAGAAGCCTCCTTCGCTTGGCTCATTCTTCCTCAGAGAGTGTCTAGATCACCTCTGCAGTGGTTAGGGGCCACACTCAGGTGTGATTTTTGCTGGAGGAACTCCCTTCTTGACATAGTGTCTAATGTGTGGGAAGTACATGTGTAGAAGTGATTTTTCTTTGCACAATTCAGCTCTAAATAAATAACACACAACATGAAGAAGACTTTAGTTGGCCAAACTCTGGCTCCCAGAGCCATGAGTCTTGTCAGATTCCCAGTATTCCCTTCAGTTGCAGATCTGCAAGCTAGACAAATGCAGGGACCTTCCCCAGAGGAAGACCCATCTGTGAAGCACTCTGAGTGTGGGAATGGTGGACACATGGCCAGACTGTGGGGCCTGGCATTTGGCAGAGATGAACTAGAAGAGGAGGAGCCACTGGTTTGACCCTTTGTGAACAGGTTCTGGCCAAATTGTTTTCTAAGGTGATATGGAATAGAAAGACCTGTGTGGCCAAGAAGTGTGTGGTTACCTGTACTAAAAAATAATTTAGATGATGAATAAAGCACAGGTGAGAAAGATGGTGTAGGAGGGAAGAGGCAGGAGCCCAGAAACCAAGAGCCTGGCATACCTTCATCTAAGTAAGCATTAGAAGTGTTCCCTTCACTAGGACCCATGCTGGCTGTTAGTTGTGGCTGGACACACTTCTGTTTCCTTCTCTTTAGGCCTAGTGATTACCAGGAGGCAGCATGCCCAGACAAGCAAATTAATAAGAGAAGTGGATTGGATGAGGAGGTAGCACAAGCATCCTCCCCATAATGCCCTGCAGTGCCCCAACAATAAAGTTACACTGGTTGGAAAGAGGATGAATTTCTGAGAGGTCACTAATCTTATCTCAATAAAATTATTACCAGAACACATATCCCCTCTATAGGAGCCACCCTCTGACCCCCTAACTGTCATCAAGTGGGCATGTGACCCCAGTGTGCCTAGATCTTGCAATTTTCACAAAGTATGAATTTTACCTTACATTTTTTAGTTTTGAAATGTTTTGGAACTATGGCAATACATTTTTAAACACTGTGCTGGGCCACACTGAACCAAAGGAAACAGACTGTAGAGCTTCCAGCTTAAGATTCCTATTCTGGTTCAAACACACATGATCATGGTCCTGCTCCACCACCATTGGGCCATTTGTAGTTTCTCAGACCTGTTTTTATTTATTTATTTTAGAGAGAGGGGAAGGGAGAGAGAAAGAGAGGGAGAAAACCATCAATGTGTGACAGAAACATTGATTGGTTGCCTCTTGCACAGGCCCCAACCAGGGACCAAACCCACAATCCAGACATGTGCCCTAAACAGGAATCAAACTAGTGACCTTTCACTTTGCAGGACAACTTCCAACCAACTGAGCCACACCAGTCAGGGCTCTCACATCCATTTTGTTCTGAGGCTTAACTCACATTATGCACATGAAGGGCTTACCATATTTTCTGGCATACAGTGAAGGCAATTAATAACTAGTGTCAACTCTAAGGAACTTCTGAGATTTACTTCTAACTATTATATAGAGACCAAATCACAGGACATCCCAAAGACAAGCCATTTGAAACAGGGTTCCTCTCCCAAAAATTGTTCCCTAACTCTTCATTTCTATGTCACAGCTGAGATTTATACCACTTTCATTTCACTTTGTCAATCCAGGAAACTCAATTTGGTTGTACAAAGGGAGTAAGAAAATAAAGTTCAGCCCAGGTGGAAGTTTAAGTCGGTATAAGTTTTCCAGAAAGTAGTTTGGCAAAGACCAGCACAAGACCAAAAATATTTGTATGTTTTTGACTCAGTAGTTTCATCTTAAGGAATTTAGCCTAAGTAAAAAAATGATGGTTTTTCATAAAGATTTAATCCCAAGAATGTTTATGATAGCATAATATACAATAGAAGTAATTAAGAAATTAAGTGCCCATGAGCAGAGGATTGAGTGCAAAAGTTGTGATATACTCGAACGCTCATTTTGTCTGTCACAGCCCATGCTTTTCAAAGCATTTGCTATGCTCACTGTGTGTCTCCTGCAGTGAACACTACAAGAGCAGAATCTCTGCCAGCCTTGTTTACCACTATGTGCACCACTGTACATGACTGGCCATCGATAAATATTTAAATACATATAGGGCAGCTTATCTAGCCCATCTCATTTTTGTTAAAAAGATAGACATACATTTCTAGAAGTGTGTTGTGCTTTTTCCTAGATCAGACCTCAGCTAACTGTTGCTGGTTTCTGTAAATGAAGTTTTATTGAAACACAGCCATGTTTACTCTTTTGCACATCATGGCTCCTTTTGCTCTATAATGCAGAAATGAGTTGTTGCAACCAAAATCACCTGGCCTGAAAAGTGAAAATAGTCACTATCTAGCCTAGAAAAAGCTTGCTGACTCATGATCTGGATGGTGGGTGTTTTCTTTCTGAGAGGTCTAATAGAAACACACAGATACACAGGGATGTATATCTGTATTTGTGTGTGTATTTTTTACAATGAACATGTATTACTTTTGTAACAAGACAAAAATTAGAATTATTTTTACAAAAGAAAGAAAGAATGGAGGGAGAGGGAAAGGGAAGGAGGAAAGAATGAAGCAAAGCAGGGAGAAAATTATTTATTTATATTTATCAAAATAGAAAAATGTCCACAATGACTGCAAATTTTAAGAATAGTATGAGCAGAATGGTGTCATTTTGTATTACCTGTATAAAATGGAAAAGAAATACACTAAATGTTGATATGGTTGTGTCTAGCTAAGGGACAACAAATGGCTCTTACTTCCTTCTTTGCTCTTAGTTGTACAAGTGACACATGCGCAACACAGTTTTGAACTACAAGGGTCCATTTATAAGTGGGTGTTTCTCAATAAATACCTGTACTGTTTTCAAACTGCATTTGCAAGTTGGTGGATGCAGAACTCTGGTTGTATGCACTGTTCTATGCCATTTTATATAGGTGACCTGAGCATCCATGGCTTTTGGTATCTCCAGGGTTCTGGAACCAATTCCCCTAAGATACCAAGGAATGGTAAGTTTTTAGGGAATCAAAAGTTATTCACATATTTTTGACTGTTAGGGGGTTGGTGCAACTAACTCTTGCATTGTTTAAGGGTCAACTGTAATTTCTACATTTCCCAGAATAATCATGTTTCATTTTCATAACTAGAAAAAGAGAAAATAAGTGATATTAGAAGATAAATAAAAGACAATATCAATCTACATAAGTAGCAACAGTGTTTCTACCAGCCTACCACACTTAAGCAAAGAAACATCTACAGGAGTCACAGGGGGATGCCCCTTTTGGCACAGTTATCACTCCAGCACTCAGTAAATGGTAACATGGCCAAGATGGAGAGGGTAAACCAAGTGCCACTTTCTTTTAAAAAGTATTAATGCTGGCCCCCAACCTAGCCTGGATGTGTTTTCATTACATTAAAAAAATTTTTTTAAATAATCCACTTAATGCCCTGACTAATGTGACTCAGTCTGAGTATTGTCCTCCAAAGCAAAAGGTTGCCAGTTGGATTCCTGGTCAGTACAGATGCCTAGGTTGCGGTATGGTCCTGTTCGGGGTGTGCACCGGAGGCAAACAATCGATGTTTTTCACACTGATATTTCTCTCCACATCTTTCTCCCTCCCTTCCCCTCTTTCTAAAATAAATAAATAAATAAATAAATAAATAAATAAACAAACAAATAAGCAAATAAAAAATATTTAAAATAACCCACCTAATTCCTCCCAGAGTGCATTTACCAGTTCTATCTGGATTAGAAAATGTATTTAGAAATGATGTTTTCTGGCTTTGTAGCCAGATGCTCATAGTGCCTATGCCTCAATCCCATTTCCCTAATGTCAGTCTTAGCTGACAGGGGCACTTCTGACAATGAGAACAGTTCCTACTTCATGCTTTCACTGTTTCTCTCTGCTTTTCCACATCTATAGGGGTTAGGGGAAGGTAGCATCTGAGGGCCCACTCTCAACAATGAGGGAACAGTGGATAAAGGCCTCAGCCTCTGGTCATGGTAGAGAGGAGCACAGTTGCTCACAGAGGCCATATTTCTTTTTCTCCTTCTCTTGTTCACTCCTCCAATCCCTCTTTCTGGCTTCCTGGGATTCTCCTTCCAAATTAGATTCCTGAACCCAAGATCTTATTTCAGGTTCTGCTTTGGAGAAACTCATATTAAGAGAGCTCATAAGCAAATATCAAACCAATAACAAGAATTATACCATAGAACCCCAAAAAGTTCTTATAGATGGCACGAAGTAGAGTTTTTGGGAAATATTCTTTCTTTGTACAACTATTTACTAGACTGCTACACTGGGCCACACACATGCTAAGTATGTAGTATGAACCAGATAGAGCAGAAGACATTAAACAATGACTATTCAAACTATCATTAAAGTCTAGAAAAATATAGAAAAGATTAATTTAAGAGAGGAAAAATAATCTTTCTGTTACCCCTCTGAGTTTTTTGCTGAGACCCCTATAATAAAAGACAGATTAACAGAAGAGAAACAAGCAGGCTTTATTAACACGTGTATCTCATGAATAGATGGCAGAGACTCAGAGAAAAATGAGTAATTCAAAGAGGTGGCTAAGAATTCAGGGTTAAATACCATCTCAATAGGGAAAGGAGAGAAGGCATGTAGGCTTCTCAGGGGAGAGGAAATGATTTTTAAGAAAGATGAACGGGCCCTTAGAGGAATAGAAAAGAGGCATGTGAGTTTGTGTCACAGTGTCTGGGTATTGTGTGGACTTCTAGTTTGCAAGCCTATCATGACTCAATCTTCCTTGGTTAAAGGGGATCTAGGATAATTGGGGTCCTTGTGGAGGATCTGTCTTTAGGCAGATGAGGGCAGGTCATAGAAAGCCTCTCCTTGCATCTGCTCCCCTTTAAGTGCCTACAGCTCAAAATAATCAATACACCAAAGTGGCATATTTGGGGGTAGCATGTTCTGAACTTGGACAGTCATATTTTGGAGTAGCATATTCTTCACTAACCTAGTCTAAGATCATTCAGCATGAGGTTTTAGAGAAGACAACATTGAAACCAGTACCTAAAGTAGGGCTTAGACAAAGGGTGAGGAAGTTCTACGATGTTTCTTCTCTGTATGAAGACTAAGCAAAGAAGGTGCATATTTGGTGGACTGTCTAGCCATGTTAAAAACTTGAGGATTTCAAAAAATTAAAGAATAAAATATTTCATCAAACATTATCCTCTTTCCTCTCACATGAGTTAAATATTCCAAGAGCTGAACAAGTGCTTGGACACCTTCAGGGCATTAATTACTGACAGGACCAAAGTTCGCCATTAAGATTTAAACATGGTCTGGAGAAGTACCCCTGCAGTCAGATGGGCACCTGCAGAGAGTGTGGCTCTTCTATTAGGTAGACAAAAGCATCCTCATCTGGTTCAAAGACCTACAGCTTCAGTTTCACAGAGATGTCACTTTAAATTGATTTGAAGTGCACCTACCCTCTGACTCCCCTGAAACAGCCTCAGAAGAATCTGATCCTGACAAACCTCCAGGGCACACATGCTGCCTGAAAATCTAAATCAACTCAGTTCTTCCTAAACATATTCCCCTTTGCTCGATGCTATATATGCTAAGGAACTGCAATAAATACCTCTTCAGTGTGTCTAGGTTTATGATTGATTTTTCTTGTAGCAATCTTGTAATAGTTTTATTTCCTATTCTTATTATTCTCACTGCACTAATACTTCAAACATTTTAGTAAATTATGATTCTCTAGTTCCTACTGCAAAATCATTTAACTGATTTAATGAGCTCTGCCTAATTATTCCATTTTACCTCTTACAACAGATGAGTGCAGCAGTGTTTGGGCTGATATAGCTGGCAATAGTTCAAACAGTCAAAAAGGTAAAAATGAGGATGGCTCATGGAGGACTCACAACAGTTCATTTTATGCCAGAAAGAATATATGTATACATGTATATAGTTATGTATACCTTCATTAATTCATTAATTCATACAAAATTATGTAGTCATATGTATGAACCAGGCATTGCAAAGGACCAGATCAGCTTAAGCAGCTTTTTCTTAGGACTGCATCCCCCTGTTGAAGGTATAAATCACAGTAGTTAAGGACTCTTGAGTTAGACCGTGTATATTTAAATCCTGGCTTCACTGTTTCTTACCCATGTGACCTAGTTAGCCAATTTGGATCTCAGTTTCCCCATCTGTAAAATGAGGGTTATAATAGCAGCTACCTCTACAGGTCTATTGTGAACATTAGCAAAGTCAGTACATAAAATACTTGTAAAATACTGCTTGGGTCATAATAAGTACTCTTAAATTATTGCCTGCTTTTTTTGTTACTAGTGTGTTTTGTCTATAACATTCACGGCAATTACATTGTTTATCTCTATATCTACCTATGTATTTATTTAACTAGCTACTTATTATTTATTGTTTGGTTGCTTCCTTCATCAAATTACAGGGAGCATAAACAGAGACTGAAATTCCTGTACCCCACATTGTGCTTGGCTGAGAGTGAGGCACCTAGTAAATATTTGTTGAATGAATGAAACAATGAATAAATGATTCTCTGTTGTGATGTATGACCCATTTCAGTCTCAGTCTGGATAAACATTTTACTTCAGAGATTTCCACTGTACATATCTACCAAATGTCATTTGTTGGAATTTCCACTTGGTTTTCTGTCCAGATGGTGCCATGACAAAGGGAAAATGTCCAGCATGCACATACAATGCCAGCTAACAAGCAGTCACTGTATTATTCATCATCAAATGCTGTTGGTCAGGAAACACTACTGTCAGCTGAGCTTCACAGTGACTGAGGAGTCCGATTTTTAACAGAAGATAAGATTGCCATTAGAGAGACGGGGTGATGTGGCAGGAAGATGAGGGTTATAAGAAGAGATGTTTCTCATTCTTGTCTTGCCTTTGTCACCAGGGCAAGTCACTTTACCTCTTTGGACTCCTCTGGGCCTCTTGGCTTAATGTTTTTACAAATGAAGGACACAAATTGTCATAAAAAGTTCCCAAACCTGGTTGTGCACCAGAATCTTTTGAAAAGCTGTTTAAAAATACAGATTCCTCTAGACCAGCAGTTGGCAAACTTTCTCTATAAAGGTCCAGATAGCAAATATTTTAGGCTTTGCAGGCTACAAGATTAATCTGTTTGCAACTGCTCACATTTGATGTTCCTACTGAGTAGTCACAGAAGGCATAGGCTATTTGTACACAAAAAAAGCATTGCTGGATCCAGCCATCTTTCTGGGGGCCATAATTTGCTGACCCTTGCTCTAGGCCAGGTGTGGCTTCCCTAGGTAAAGACCAATTCTGTGCAGATTTACAGAGTTTCTTTAAGTGCTCTGGAGAGGTGGCTACATACATTTGGGAGCCAGGGGATTAGCTGTAAGATACACACAAGGTTTGTTCCACCTCTTACCAGAGCTATGATTCTACATCTCTTATTTCACTGGTAGAAGGGGCTACTCTCAGTCAATACTATACAATGATCTTAACATTTTCTCAAATGCATCACATTTGGGGGTTAGCTTTCTACAACTGAAGTTTTTACTCTCTCAAAAGTAAATTCTGTACTGTACTGAAAGAAGTTTGAATAGTTCTTTTCATTGTGTTTAGACCTAAAGCACCTCTCTCTGTGTGTGATATCTCATCCGTTCTTTGTAAGTGACGTTTTTATTGCTAACTTGCAAATGATATGTTTAAAATGATCCTTCTAGGCATTAAAATGATACAATACAGGTGAGACTCCAAGAAAGGATAATACATAAAAATGTAAATTTTGAAACAGTTAAATTAAGCAGTGTCTACAGATTTTGGGCTAGCAGAGAATTCCTTTTCTACTGAAGTCATAACCATTGGGTGACAATACATCCTTGTTTTCTAGGGATAGTCCCAGATCCAACATGGTGGAAGAATAAGTGGAAGCTACATTAACCTCCTCTCAGGAACAATATGGAATTACAACTAAATTATAGAGAAATCACCCTCAATAACCAATTGAACACTAGTTGGAGAGAAGCCTTATAACCAAGGACAGACAGAAGAAACCACTTCACTAAAACAATACTGGTAGGCAGTGTGGAAGAGGTGCGAGAGGGTTGGCTGGACTCCCATGAGCAGCAGCTGAAGTTCCGGAAGGGTATTTCAGAAGTTGGGAGGTTCAGACTCTAAGATGGTGTCAGAGTAGGATGGAGCAGATTCAGATTCCCTCTGCACAGGGGAGAAAATCCTGGCCGATCTACAGAGTAGAGGAGCAAGCAACAAACATACTTCAGCATATGTGAAAATGGGGGACCAAGGATTGTGGCAGAACTGAAAAACTGGACCCTAAGAGGAGTGCTGCAACACAGTAGGGTCCCAGGGACCAGCTCGGGGTCCGGGGGCTGCAGCTCCAGGCCCAGTGCTCGCTGCTGGGTTTTCCACAGAGTCCTTGGGAGAGAGCTGGGACAACTGCTCCCTCCCAGCCAAACAAGGTCTGAGCAGCACTGGGAGGAACCTAGTTGCTAGCAAACACACAAGGGCTGTGAGCACCCTTGGAGGCTGTAGACACTGGCAGAGTTGGGTCATGCAGCAGGCCCTGATCCCCACAGTCACTGGTCTGGCTGGAGAGTTGGGCTGCAGAAGAAGCCAGGCCATTGTGTGGAGCGGCAGGCTTGAATAGGAGAAATTTCTCCAGAGGAAGGAGTGAAAAGACAGACACTGTTTGGGGAATTCTCCTAAAGTGATCAATCGCACCAGCCTCCCTGCCACCCAGCCAAGGGCCCTCTGGGAAAGCATCCCCACACCCTAGTCCACAGCAGTAACCCTGGGGAAAGGCCTGAGGGCGTTCCCACACCCAGGGCGCAGGGCTGAGGAGCCATGATTGCTTCCCAGACAGTGCTCGCCGCTGACCATTGACTAAAGGAGGAAAGCCATCCCAATCACTCCTCAGCCTGCCACAGCCAGCAAGAGCAGAAAAACGGGTTTGGCCACTTTGAAAACAAGAGACTTTTTAATTTTATTCTATTTTTTTAATAATTCTTAATTTTTTAATTTTATTATTTTTATTCTCTTTTAATTTCTTTTCCCTCTCTTTCCTGCTTTCTTGTTTTATTCCTTCCTCCTTTCTTTCCTCCAATTTTATCTCTTCTCCTTTCCTTCATCTGCCTTTTTTTTATTATTTTTTATATACCTACAAGTGAGACAAAATTCTGGATCTGTGAAAAGACCAAAGTTGAACCCAAAGAAGGGGTATCACAACAGATGGAACAGTGAGACAAATTTCACTCTGACATTACAGAGAACCTGCAAGTTATTGCATATTTGTATTATTATTATTTTTCCAGTATTCTTACATCTTTTTTAATAGTATTTTTGTATCCCTTTTCTTTTTGTATAGTCTACTTTGCTAGGCTGGTTATATTGTATGACTTGACAGCTTTCCCCTGATATCTCTTTCCATAGTGTATTGCTACTGTCTATACACTGTCTTTTCACTCACCTGTGTCCCATTAGCATACTACTCAAGGTTCTGTACCCCCTATTCTTGTTACCTAGATCTCATAGATTCTGTCATATGATTGTTGCCCTAATATTATTGTAAATAATTGCTGTTCCATGCAATTGTAATTACTTCACAACACCCCTCCCAGATCTTAGCCCATTTCAAAGTTTCCTGAACTTCATTATTGCAGTGGTTAACTCTATTCTCTCACACACTACACCTATTTACTATCCTTTACTCTCACCTTTCCTAAGAATATGACCTCCCACAACCTCCCTGCTTTATAGATCGAACTCACAATCCTTCCTTCCCCAACAAGAGTCTTATCTTCTTTCCATCCTTTCTAAAAATCAGCTAGCTGGGTGGAAGATCACGGTTAACACTATACAGAGTCAAAGGATCTCCTATCTCTTCTCTACTGGCTGCTACTGTAAATATCATAGAATACTCTCTTGCTGTCTTAAACCATTTGGCCTTCTCCCTCCAACTGATCACAAAAAAGAGTAGGTGGAAGTGGTGAACACCAGAATACCCACTGGAAGAGGAAATACAACAACAAAGGAACCACTAACAGATAACAACAGAAGAAGGTGAAGGAGGGAGTGGTAACCACACTAACCTCAATCCAGGACCTATCTGGAAATACAACTAAACAGTAGAGACAGTACCCAATACAAACAGCTAAACAAGAGCAAGAAAGAATCCCCAAAACCTTATACACATGGAAGAACAAGCTTCAACACAACCTGCCCTCACCAGCACAACAAAATACAAGACGTGGTGGACAGAGTGACCCTCATTTAACCAGATGGTAGGAAGGAAACACCAAAGAATGACCCAACAACAATCAAAACCTAAAGACAAACACAAAGCCAACTTAAATGACAGCCCAAGACCAGTGAGCTTGGGAAATCAAGGAAACTGCACCACTGAAACTCACTGCTATTCTACTAAAGAAGTTCACACCGCAAACCCAGGGAGCCAGTACAGATCATTTTAAGAAGCTGAGGCTAACAAGAAGAGTCTCACAAACAATGGGAAGACAAAGAAACAATCCCCAAATGAAAGGAAAGGAGGAAGCTTCAGAAAGAATGCTAAATGAAATAGAGGCAATTCAACTATCAGATATTGAGGTCAAAGTAATAATTGTCAGGAAGCTCAATGAGCTGACAATGAGCTACCAGAAACTACAGGGAAGCTACAATGAACTCACTGAAAACTACATCAACATGAAAAAGGAAATAGAAACTATCAACAAGGGCCAAGGGGAAATGAAGAATACAATTTCTGAGCAGAACACAGTAGAAGGAATGAAAAGCAGGATCAGCAAGCTAGAGGACAAAGTAGAAGAAAACACCCAGAAAGATCAATGAAGCAGAAGACTGGATCAGCAAGCTAGAGGAAAAAGTAGAAGAGAACACCCAGACAGAACAAGAAAAGGAAAAGAAGCTCAAAAAGAATGAAGAGGGATTAAGAGAAATGCAACACAATATGAAATGTAATAATATCCATATAATAGGGATACCAGGAAGAGAAGAAGAAGAGCAAGAGATAGAAAACCTATCTGAAAAAGTAATGATGGAAAACTTCCCTAATTTGATGAGAGAAAAAGTTACATAAATCCAGGAAAAACAGAGTTCCAATCAAGAGGAACCCAAAGATGCCCACCTCAAGACACATCATAATTAAAATGGCAAAATACCAAGACAAAGAGAAAATCATTTTTTTTTAATTTTTAAAGGTTTTATTTATTTATTTTTAGAGAGGGAAGGGAAGGAGGAAGAGAGAGAGAGAGAAACATCAATGTGCAGTTGCTGGGGGTCATGGCCTGCAACCCAGGCATGTACTCTGACTGGGAATCAAACCTGCGACACTTTGGTTTGCAGCCTGTGCTCAATCCACTGAGCTACGCCAGCCAGGGCTCAAGAGAGAATCTTAAAAGCAGCAAAGGAGAAACAGGAAGTAACATACAAGGGAGCCCCAATAAGGTTAGCAGCTGACTTCTCAATGGAAACACTCCAAGCCAGAAGAGAATGGCAAGAAATATTCCAAGTAATGAGAACCAGAGGTCTGCAACCAAGGCTACTTTATCCGGTAAGGCTCCCAATCAAGACACAAGGCCAAATAAGAAGCTTTCCAGACAAAAGAAGTCTAAAAGAATACACCTCCACCAAACCAGCGCTGTAAGAGATGCTAAAGGGCCTGCTTTAAGGAAAAGAGAAAGAAAAAGAGAGGAACACAGGAACGAAAACGGCAATGAATAAGTACCTATCAGTGATAACCTTAAATGTAAATGGATTAAATGCTCCAATCAAAAGACATAAAATAGCTGAATGGATAAGAAAGCATGACCAAAACATGTGCTGCCTACAAGAGACCCACTTCAGGGCAAAAGATATACACAGACTAAAAATAAAGGGCTAGAAACAAATTTTCCAAGCAAAGGGACAGAAAAAAAAAAAGCCCGGGTAGCAATACTCATATCAGACAAAACAGACTTCCAAAAAGGGGCCATAAAAAGAGACCCAGAAGGTTACTTCATAATACTCAAGGGAAGAATCCACCAAGAAGACATAAACATTGTAAATATATATGCACCCAACATAAGAGCACTCAAATACATAAAGAAAATCTTAGAGGACTTTAAGAAGGATATTGACAGCAACACAATTATAGTAGGGGGTTTTAACACCCCACTGGCAAAATGGACAGATCTTCCAAACAAAATATCAACAAAGATATTGTGGAATTGAAAAATGCCCTAGAAGAAATGGATTTAACTGATATATAGAAAGCCCTTCATCCCAAAGAAGCAAAATACACATTCTTTTCAAATGCACATGTAACATTTTCAAAGATAGACCACATGATAGGACACAAAGCAAGCCTCAACAACTTTAAGAAAATTGAAATTATACCTAGCGTTTTCTCTGACCACAAGGGACTGAAACTAGAAACCAACCCCAAGGGAAGAAACCCGAAACACTCAAAATCATGGAGATTGAATAGCATGCTATTAAACCATGAATGGGTCAAGAATGAAATAAGGGAAGAAATCAAGAAGTTTTTGGAAACAAATGAAAATGAACTCAAAACAACCCAAAATTTATGGGACACAGCCAAGGCAGTCCCAAGAGGGAAGTTCATAGTGATATGGGCCTACCTAAAAAAGATAGAAACATTTCAAACAAACAACCTAACCCTATGTCTACAAGAACTTGAGGAACAACAACAAAGACAGCCCAGAGCAAGCAGAAGGAAGGAAATAACCAAGATCAGAGCAGAATTAAATGAAATAGACACTAAAAGCACAATTCTAAGGATCAATGAATCCAGGAGCTGGTTCTTTGAAAAGATAAAAAAAAATCGACAAATCTTTAAGCAGGCTCATCAAGAAAAAAAGAGAGGACTCAAATAAACACAATCAGAAATGAAAGAGGAGAGTTGAAAACTGACACCACAGAAATACAACGGATTGTAAGAAATTACTATGAAGAACTGTATGCCAAGAAATTTGAAAACCTAGGTGAAATGGACAAATTTCTAGAAAAATATAATCTTCCAAAACTCAATAAAAAAGAAGCAGAAAGCCTGAACAGACCAATACAGAAGATGAAATTGAAGCAGTAATAAAAAAACTCCCGACACACAAAAGTCCAGGTCCAGATGGTTTCACAGGAGAATTCAACAAAGCATTTACAGAAGAGATAATCTTTATCCTTCACAGACTATTCCAAAAAATCCAGAATGATGGAAGACTTCTAAACTCTTTTTATGTAGCCAGCATCATCCTAATCCCAAAACAAGATAAAGACACAAGAAAGAAAGAAAACTTCAGGCCAATATCACTGATGAACATAGATGCTAAAATCCTCAACAAAATATTGGCAAACCACATCCAACAACACATTAAAAAGATCATACACCATGACTAAGTGGGATTCATCCTAAGGATGCAAGGATGGTTCAACATTCGCAAATCAGTAAATGTAATACATCACATAAACAAAAGCAAATACAAAAACCATATGATCATATCAATAGGTGCAGAGAAAGCATTTGATAAGGTACAGCACCCATTTTTGATACACTCAGCAAAGTGGGAATAGAGGGAGCATTCCTCAACATAATAAAAGCCATATATGAGAGACCTACAGCCAACATCATACTCAATGGGCAAAAACTAAAGTCTTTTCCACTAAGATCAGGAACAAGACAAGGTTGTCCACTTTCACCACTTCTATTCAATATAATATTGGAAGTTTTACCACAGTGATCAGACAAGAAGAGGAAATAAAAGGCATCCAAATCAGAAAGGAGGAAAGAAAACTGTCATTGTTTGCAGATGACATGATATTGTACCTAGAAAATCCTATAGACTCTGCTAAAAACTGCTTGACCTAATAAACGAATTTTGCAAAACAGCGGGATACAAAGTCAATATCCAGAAATCAAAGACATTTTTGTATACCAACAATGAAACAGCAAAAACAGAAATCAGGAAAAAAATCCCATTTGACATAGCAAAAAAAAATACCTAGAAATAAATCTAACCAAGGAATTAAAAGACCTATATAAAGTAAACAACACAACACTGAAGAAAGACATTAAGGAAGACACAAATAAATGGAAACATACACCATGTTCATGTTCATGGATTGGAAGAATTAACATCATCAAAATGTCCATACTACCCAAAGCAATTTACAGATTCAGTGCAATACCTACTAAAGTACCAATGGCATATTTCACAGATATAGAACAAACACTTCAAAAATTTATATGGAACCATAAATGACCCTGAATAGCTGCTGCAATTTTGAGAAAGAAGAGCAAAATAGGGATCACAATACCTGATACCAAAATGTATTACAAGGCTACTGTCATCAAAACAGCCTGGTACTGGCATAAAAACAGGCACATGGACCAATGGAACAGAACAGAGAGCCCAGAAATAAACCCAAGTCTCTATGGTCAATTAATATTTGACAAAGGGGGCAGCAACATAAAATGGAGTAAAAACAGTCTCTTCAACAAATGGTGTTGGGAGAACTGGACAGCTATGTGCAAAAAAATGAAACTTGAGCACCAACTTTCACCATACACAAAAATAAATTCAAGGTGGATAAAAGACTTAAATATAAAACGTGTCACCATTAAAGTCCTAGAGGAAAACATAAGCAGGAAAATCTCAGATATTTCACGCAGTGACATTTTTACTGAACGTCCTCCAGAGCAAGGGACATAAAGGAAAGAATAAATGAATGGGATTTCATCAAAATAAAAAGCTTCTGCACAGCTAAAGAAAACAGTATTAAAATAAAAGAAGAACCAACTGTATGGGAAAACATTTGCCATGATACTTCAGACAAGGATTTAATCTCCAAAACATATAATGAACTTACATGAATCCACTCTAAGAAGACAAGCAACCCAATTAAAAAATGGGTAAAGGACTTGAACAGACACTTCTTCGAAGAGGACATACAGAGGATCCAGAAACACAGGAAAAGATGCTCAATATCGCTAGCTATCAGAGAGATGCAAATTAAAACCACAATGAGATACCACTCACCAGTCAGAATGGTCATCATAAACAAAGTAACAAACAAGTGTTGGGGAGGTTGTGGTGAAAAGGGGACTCTAGTACACTCTTGGTGGGATTGCAGACTAGTACAACCACTATGGAAAACAGTATGGAATTTTCTCAGAAAACTGAAAATGGATATGCCTTTTGATCCAGCAATTCCACTGCTAGGATTATATCCTAAGAACCCTCAAACACCAATCCAAAAGAACCTATGCACCCCAATGTTCATAGCAGCACAATTTACAATAGCTAGATGCTGGAAGCAACCAAGATGCCCATCAGT
This sequence comes from Phyllostomus hastatus, assembly GCF_019186645.2. NCBI lineage: Eukaryota > Metazoa > Chordata > Mammalia > Chiroptera > Phyllostomidae > Phyllostomus > Phyllostomus hastatus. Next base: position 26,802,136 of record NW_025333643.1, read on the forward strand.
AAATGAATGGATAAAAAAACTATGGTACATTTACACAATGGAATTCTATGCAACAGAAAGGAGCTCCTACCCTTTGCAACAGCTTGGATGGAGCTGGAAAACATTATGCTAAGCGAAATAAGCCAGGCAGTGAAGGACAAATACCATATGATCTCACCTTTAACAGGATCCTAAACAACAAAACAAAGAAACAAGCAAAATATAACCAAAGGCACTGAAATACAGGACAGGCTGACAGTGCCCACAGAAGAGAGTAGAGGGAATTTCAGGGGACAGTGGGAAGTGTTCACGGGAACAAACTTAAAGGACACATGGTCATAAACTAAGGGGAGGGTGGTAATGGGAGGGAAGTGGGGAGGGGTGGGAGTGGGGGCTGGATTGGGAGTAAAAAGGAGAAAACTAATTGAACAATGATTAAAATAAAATAAAAAAAATCTATGCTTGTAACCACTATGCAAGACTGTCTTTAATAATGAGGTCCCACTGATTGTGAGTTGACCTTGAAGACTCATGTCATTTGAGCCCTGGGCTAAAAAAGGGTGACTTCATTAAAAAAGGGACCACGTGTTCAGCAAGACCTGTTGTCCCCTGAAATCCAACTTCCAGTGTTTGAATCCTAGTTCTACCATTATGTGATCATGGGCAAATCACTGGAACTCTTAAGCCTCAAAGCTTTTTCATCTGTAAAATGGGGTAATGACATTATGTTCCTAGGGGTTTGTGAGGGATAAATACAATGATATAAGCACAACCTATTATTTTGCCTACCCAGTATCCTCCTGTCTTTCCTTTGCTTTGATTCTCTTTAGAAGAATAAGCCTCTCCTACTCCAGGGTATGTGAGAAGGACTGAGACTACTCTCAGCTCAGGGGTGGAATTCAACTAGTCCCTCTGAGCATCGATATCCTGGCCATAACTGGTTTAGTCATGGGTACTGGGTCCATGCAGGGTCAATGGGATCCCAGCATGAAACAATGCTGCAACCACCAGAAAGGAGCATATTCTTTCCTCTGGGACATTGAAGAAGCAGCCAGGGGCCACTAGGCCACTGCCCAGATATCCCACCAATTGGGAGAAAGCACAGCCAATGAGGTGCTTCCCCGGGCCTGAAGCCACATCAGTAAATAAATTCTCCTGTTTACCTAAAGGCACTCTCAACTGACAGAGTTCCTCACAAAGAGCAAATGCTCCATAATGTCAGTTAACATTACTGCTAATATGAAAACAGATTCAATTTCTTCTCCTACTTTTTCTTCTGTTGCTTTGCTTAGATTATTTATTTAAGTTTTTTTTCAAATTATAGGTAATTTGAGTAGATGCAAAAGCAGAAAGAAAAGTGTAATAAACCTCCATGAACTCCAATAATTATTAATTTGTGGATAGCTTTGTTTTTTTATACGCCACCTACTTTGCCTTTCCCATGTTATTTTGAAGCAAATACCCAATATACACCTTTTCATTCATATTTTTTAGATCCTTTTATAATGTTTCATTTTGTAGTAGACATTGTGGTGGTATGCCCATTATCCATGTTTTCAATTATTCCATCGAATATTGTTCATTTCTCACTTCTCCCCTATGTAGTCAAAGATATGGACATTACTGAAGCCTCATGGTGAACCTGTATAGCCTAAGAGTAATTTAATTCTCCTTGTCCATACCAGAGTCATGAATACAACTCAATACTGGACATTTAAAAATGAATGGGATACTGTTGGTGGGCACGGGGGGCTGGAATACTCAGGAAGACTTTCTGCTTTTTTAAGAGGCAGCCACAGAATATGTTCTTCCTTTTCCTGTGAATGCTGTCCTATCCGGAGGTGATGCTCAGAATTAAGCACACATATTTGCTACTGGAATGAAGATGATGAGGTAATGTCAAGGATGGCTGAGGATGGTGCAGGAATCTGAGTCCTTAATGATATTACTGAGTTACTAAATCAAGCAACCCAAAAGGGTATGCCACCTCTGGACTTACTGTTTGGAGAGTTAAAAATGTACATCATTGTTCAAGCCAGTATGCACCAGGCATTTGTCATTTGCAGCTGAAAACACCCAACTATGCCATCTATACAGACATGTATAGGCTGGGTTTTAAAGGTAAGGAGTCAGTTGAGATGATATAACAAATATGATATAAGAGAGAGTAGCTTAATCCAGATGGAAGTTGATTTCTCTTTCTTGTAAGAGTTTGCATAGGTGATCCTGGACAAATTATGATCAAGACCAAGTTTCTTCTGCCATAGTTTTTTAAAAATATATATTTTATTTATTTAATTTTAGAGATGGGAAGGGAGGGAGAAAGAGAGGGAGAGAAACATTAATGTGTGGTTGCCTCTTGTGCGCCCCCTACTGGAGACCTGGCCTGCAACCCAGGCATGTGCCCTAGACTGGGAATCAAACCTACAACCCCCTGATTCGCAGGCTGGCACTCAATCCACTGAGCCACAACAGCCAGGACTTCCTGTCATCTTTTGCATATAGCTTCTGCCTTCTCATCTCAGCCAGCTGCTCTGATTCCCACCAGCACATACTCCAGCCACTGGGAAGAAGACATAGATGAGGCACACATCCAATGTCTTTAGGATACAACTCAGAAATTAATCACATACATCACATCTCATTTGCCAGAACTTAGTCAACAACTTATAGCAAGAACTTATAGGAACAACTGCATGGAAGGCTGGGAAATGTAGCTATTATTCTGAATGGTCATATGTCCACTTCTATTTCTACAAGAAAAGAGAAAAATGAATATTGGGGTACAGCTATCAATCTCAGACAGAGAAGAAGCAGGGAGGATTAATTTGATTTGGTTCAAATTACTGTTTTTAATTAAAATAACCTCAGAATGTAAACAAGATTTAAAAGAAATGTCCCAATAATTTAACAGAGCCTATTTACTTAGAAATAGGTAAAAATACACATTGCTTTCAACTCTTCTTCCTAGGGGAATTCAGAGGGATACCAATAATTAGTAATACCATATTAGCATAGTTTATTACCTTGTGTAATAAATTAATAACTGAATTTTACTGATTTCCCCTAATTAAAGTATCTTCTCAGATTGTGCAATTGTTTAATTATATTCTGATTGATAGTTACTAAAATCCCACAACAAGCTCCTATTTCATGATGTTATTAGTAATCAGAGTAATCCAATTTGTGGAAAAATACAGACAGACAAATAGAGAAAAATGATGGAGCTGGCAAGAAGCACAGTAGTCTGTAGCCCAACTAAAATCACTGTCAAAAAAAGAGAGAAAGGTTTATGTAGGTAAGATATAAGAAAGACTTTGATTCACTGGCAGCAGGTTTTAAATGATGCATGAGAAACCACGAAAGCAAATCCTTTTCTCCACAGGTCCCTCAGAGTCAAGTACCATGTTTCAATTATAATTTCACCAAGTTGCTTTGATGCAGCAAACATTTCAGATGTGCAGCAGTATTGCATGGTTCTCTGTGAATCAGAAAGTCAAGTTCAGAGGTTTGTTGACATATACCCCAAGATGTTCAGCTGCAAAACACATTAAAGTCTCCAAGAGGATGGGAATATTTCTGATCTGTATTCCAAAGAAGTTACTTTTGCAGAAAACAAGTTTATTATTTATGGTAACAAATAAGATTTCTCAGTGCAGCTGAGGAGGCTTCTTGCAATTCCTTCAGGAAGGCAGAGCCATTATGGAAATCATATTTACATTAATAAGGAAGGCTATTCTGCCAAGATGTGTGTTTTTTTCTAGAACATATTCATGATGAGCTTGCAAGGGAATGCTAGTTTAGTTTGGCTTTTAATTATAAATGGTTTCATTCCTTGGAAAAGATTTTTTATAGAAAGACATTACAAGTCCTACTTCAAATTACTAGTCATGTTTTGAGAAGATGTTTCCTAGGGGCTTGCCATGGGTCTAATGGCCATGGCATTGACATGTTCAGCATATTGGGAGTAAAGAACTCCCAAGGACTGCAAGGCCAAACTGGTGGTGGCTGTGTTAGCATTTTGAAACTCTGCGTCAATCTTTGGAGAATTGTCATTTTGGCTGATTTTCTCCCTCTAATTCTAAGCAGAGGAGAAAGGACTTTCCCTAAAAGAGCAGGTTGGAAGAAAACCTGCAGATCTTCTCTCCAGGAGTAATTTATGTGACAATAATGACAGGAGTTCAATTATTAATATATAGCCTCTGCTTTCTTTAGCCTTTTCTCTTTCTCCTAAACTGCACACCTATATCAAGCATGCACATTTTCTCTGTCCTGCTCTTAGGCTTGATAGGGGTGAGGCAAGGTGCAATATTTTATCCAGTTGGTAGGTAAGTTAATATTACACCATATTAACTCTTCCAAAGTTTGGGCTCTGAAGTCTGTATAATGGGATGAAATATAATGAAGATAACTTTGGCTTCAGATCTACAATGTGCCTTCATCACTAGTAGAACTCATATTTTGATCCCCATCTCATTCCTCATTCTGATCTTGGAGTGATGAGAATAAGATTCTGTCTGGCAAATACAAACTCCTGGAAGGGCTTTCACAGTGTAATCTTACATTTGATCATAATTTGTCTCTCCAGCTGTACCTGTCTTCTCCCCTATAGTCCTCTAAGTACAGGTATGACCATTTCATCAACATCCTTATATTTTTATATCTGCTGAAATTCATTTTGTGGTTTGTAATCCATCTGGATGGGCATGTAGAGTATTTAATCATGAACTTAATGTGACTGATGTCATTGATGAAATTTTGTCACTGCTAAACGTGACATGAAAATTAGTTGAAAAACAAATTAGCTTTAGGCAGGAGGTTTGAAGAAATGATTTTATACAACATTTAGTCAGGAGGAGAAAACCTATCAAGTTCAGTAAGAGAAGGTGTGGATTACTTGCTCTCTGCTTGCTTTCTCATCTTTAGTTTGGTCTTAGCTCATGCAGCAGAAGGGACTACTGAGTGCCTGTGACAGAAATCTGCTCTAGCAAACTGAAGTTAATAAGAAAGGAACATGGTTCCTGGTACTTCATCCATGAGCATTTCTGTTCCCAAAGACACAAGTTTAAATGCTGCATATATGATTACAACAGCAAGTGTTCAACACGGCAAAAACCAAAGAATTACAACTGGAAAGTAAGTTCTAATACCATGGAGCTCAATTGCTTTGAGCACCAGAATGCTTCTGTAGACCCTATGTGCTTTTTATTCATGTATTTAGGCACCATTTAGACATATTAAGCATATGCCATGTGAAGGGCAGTAATAAATCAGACAGAGAAGGTTCTTGCCTTCATAGAGGCTACTATGTTGGGGGAAGATGAACTATTTAATAATCATTTAAGCCAGGAATAAAATGCTATGAATGGAGAGAGAGGCTAGCAGGGAAGCCTAATAGCAAATGCAATTCACCTAGTCTAGGAATTGAAACTGAAGAATTTTGTGTAGTAAGTGGATTTTAAACTTATACCAAAAAGATGTGTTTGAAGAAAAAAGAAAACATCTTGGTGTTGGGAGATAAATTCAAGTTACAGAATGGCCATACAATAGCTATGAGACCTTGGGCATATACCTTTTCTTCTTAGGGCCACAGTTCCTAATCAATAAAATAGGGTTTGAAGAATGTAATCTGTAAGGTTCTTTTTGTGTTTATAGGTCCCATGACCCTGGAAGAGATTGCCAATCAGCACAGTGCATCTTTAGTTCATCCTTTCTGACAAGATTCAATTCACACAAATAAGAGAAAATTGAAGAAATATCCATGAGGAGGCTACAGCGCTAAAACTGCAGAAACAAGTAAACTCTGAAGTCAGACCATCATAGGTTGAAATCCTGGTTCTGTCCCTTACCAGCTGGATAACTCTAAGAATGTTTCTTCACTTCTCAGAGGTTTCCTAACATGTAAAACAGGGAAAGGCTGTTACTTACCTCATAGTTTGGTTGTGAGGACTGGAGTCTGAGATATTGCAGGTTAATCCTCTGGCTCACGTCTATTTTTCTCTGTTCATAGTAGCACTGGTCACTGAATGAGACTCAGTGTATAATAATCACTTGTCACCTATTTGACATTTTTGTGGTTACAGATGAATAAATCTCAACATTAAATAACCTAAGCCAAAAGGGATATCTAGAAAAGGATATTCTCATATTTACACACCAGATAGGCAATGGAAAGTTGAGGGAAGAGAGCCAGGTCTTGGGAACGATATAATCAGGGATTCAAATGCAACTGAAATCTAACTCTCTCTCTGCATGTCAACTCAGTCTACTGGTTCACTGACTTTTTCTACAGAGAGGAAAACTTACCCACAACAGCTCTCAATCTTCACCTTTTACAATGTCAGTCCCAGGAGAGAGAATACCACAACCTTCAGGGTCCCAAGTATAAGGATACCAGGGAAGATGCAGGTCACTCAAGTCTTGGACAAATGGGCAGTAAACAGAAAAGAGGGTATGGATGTATACAAATGCTGCTCCTATAGCCATCACAAAGCAGGACTTTACTAGGCAATTGTCTAAATAAGGAAACTGAAGCAGAGCTGAGCAGAAAATCCTACCAATGTGGACTAGATTTTAGGTGAACTGCTTCCCTAGATGACACCAGCGATACTAATCACCAAATAGGTAAAACAAATTCTTTTAAAAGCTGAAATTCTGCTTGGGGAAAAAATCATCACCTGGGTTTCAGACATCACTGAGTATGCATTCATTTGCTTTGTTCATGCCAAATTTTTGTCACAAACCTGTGGTTCAATGCCTAAGTTCAATTTCCTTAGACTTTTGTTTGCTTTCTTGAGGAATAGGGGTGGTAAGAGCTGCAGTGAGACATATTTAATAATACCCTAAACAAACATTGGTGCTGAGAGTTTCTCTGCAGCCCTTACTAAGAATATTGTGTAACTGGGTGAACTGGGAATTACAGGCCATATTCTGGGACACCTGAAGTGTGTCTGTTCCTGCAGTTAATAATCTCAAAACACACTCCCACAGGTGACTGTCCTGTGAAGATATCTAAGAAGGAATGAGAAGGAAGAGGAGGAGGAGAAAACAGGAGAGGAGGAAGATAAAAATGGATGGGAGAATAAAGGAAAAAATGAAAGGAAGAGTCAGGAAAATTAAGCTACTCTGACTTAGGGCACTGCTGTAACATCTTAAAGAGCAAGTTTCATGCAAGCATTCCACACAGTAAAGATTTGTCTAGAGCTTCTACTAGAACTTACACTAATTTTCCTCTAATTTAAGGATCAGATCTTCCACCAACATTTTCTGAAATATATTGGAAGGGGCAGAAACTGCCAAATAGGTCCAAGGAATGGCAAAGTGGAAGCTTATGCCACTGCTTGAGATGACTTTGTGGGATCCCTATAGGGGCTTCTAAATAGCACTGCAGCCCAGGGTGAAAAGATATGCCTTTATGTTTCTCTTTTAACGCCTCTGACTAGTTCTCAGAGAGTCTTGGTTTGGTGCCATCAAATACTGAGTGCCTCTCTGAAGCTGGTTCTATCTCTGCTGTGCAGATAGCAGAGCCTTTCCTGGAGAGGAAGACCTACATTGATTGAATAACACTGCTATGTTTTCATTGCATTTAGTAGCCCAATAATGCAGTCTAGGAATATTGATATTTTATACTGGGCACTTTATGTTACCTTTAAATTGGGCGGAATCATTAAAAAAGGCAGCAAATTTAAAGAAAAATATCAAGAGTGGTGGTAGCAGATACAGCAAAGATATAGCAAGTACTCTTTAGTCACTGAGCATGGATGCCTGTGAAGGCCATAGGTCAAAAGGAGACCTTATGTTTCAAACCCAACTCAGTGTGGCAGTAGCAGTCAAAGAATTTATGAAGGCAAGAGTGCCGATGTATTACAAGACCTTTGCCAGAGCTGTATGTGTTTGAAAGTAGATATTAAGAGCTTGTTTCCTTCAGTGCAAGGTTCTCCCTTTCCAAGTGCTTACATTGGTGACAATAATTATAACATTTAGAAGCCTAAAGAGATTTCTTCTTATAATCTTTAGTCTAAGAGGATATTGTGGAGTCCAATATAAAAAGAAAGTGTGCCAAGTTTCAAGACTGGACTAATGGAAAACTTAAAGTGGGCTGTAAAACTGCTTCAGTTCATATTAATGATAAATCACTGGAAAATATGGGACTGTCTTGGGAACTGGCCACCAATGAGACATTTCTCTACATTTCATGATGCAAAACTTCATGAGGAGGAGAAGACACAGAACACCTGTAAACTGTTGATGGAAAAATAGTGATAGAGCTCTTTGCCAACTTCTGAAAATGAAAGCAATAAGTGTTAACTAACTGAGGACCTGTGCAGTTATTTTAAAATCAACAGAAATATTTTATGAAAAAGATAATTTCTATTATGATGACCTTATCAAAAGTCCCAAATTGATTATTTTATTTGAAAGAAAATAACACTTAAAAATAAAAACCAGTTAAACCCAACAGATTAATAATGAAACCAGAATACTGCTCAGGAGGGTTTTTGTGGATTTGGCTTACAACATTGGTTCTTCTTGAAATAAAGTATATTTTAGCTTATTTTCCCTTTATACATGAACTTGTGGTACCACATTTATTATATGCTCCTAGTTTCTTTGATCCTGGTTGATTATTTGGATTTCTCTTCTATTTTCTTGTGATATATGTATTTTAAGAAATATGACCTTTAACCCTTTTAAGGAGTGGAATGAATATTTTGAGAAAGAGTGGGAAATTAAAATCACTCTAATGCATTGATTAGTACCTTACAAACACAAGTTCTTACAGGAGATACTATACAAGGAACATTTCAATATAATGAAAATGACACACAAAAATGAAGAACAAGGGAGGAATAATTTAACAGTTCAAGACAACAAAGAGAAGGTAATTACGATTACAGGGATTAGATGGAGAATATTCATGAATTAAAGGGAAGGCCTGTACTAGACACAAGCAGTGGATGTGGTGGTGAAAACATATACATGTCTTGCTTAAATGGGGGCAGTTCCACATGCAATCACATGCAAGTTGCCATGTGGGAATATAGAGCTTTGCTTTGAATTTTTCCAAGTTGGCTAGAAATTGATAAAAAAAAAAAACCCACAGAAACCTCAGGATTTTTTTAATTAGCTATTGACAACTAATTTAAAAAATTAAAAAAAAACATGATGTGGATTTTCAACATGTGTCCAGGTGAGCCTGAGGTTGCTGGTCAGGGAATCAGGCTTGGAGAACCTGTGCAGAAGAGACTCACTGCTTTAAACCAGGCCTATATTTTAGGCATACTGTTCCAGGGTCTCAGATGAATGAACCACCAGAACTTTGGCATTCAGCAACCCAAATCCAAATCAACACTTCACCATCAAGACTGTTCCATTCTTTTTCCAGCCAGAGTTGTTGGTCAGTGGATCATATTCAGAGATCCAGATAGCCAATTGCTACAGATCTCTTCAGTATCCTGCTGTCCATTAACAGCTTTGGCACTTCCAGCATTATGAACCTACAGCAACAAAATGCTGGAGTTCTGGTCATGATGGCAGGATAGATAAGTGCTGTGCTCATCTCCTCCCATGACCACATAAAAATACAACCAAAGTATAGAACAGTCAACCTGGAGAAACATCTGAAAACTAGCTGAACAGAAGTCCTATAGCTAAGAATATATTGAAGAAGCCACATTGAGACTGGTAAGAGGAGCAGAGATGTGATACGGGCTGGTCCCAAACCCACGTGTGGTAGTCAAAAAGTGGGAAGGATATCTCAGCTGCAGAGTTCCCCTCTGAAGATCAAGTGGTCCCAGCCCCACACTAGATTCCCCAGGCCAGAGCACCAGTGCTAGGAAGATAAATTCTCACAACATCTAACTGTGAAAATCAACAAGGATTCTGTCTATCTTTGTGAAATGGAAGGCTGCTAGACATGCAGGCATCCCTTTTGAGGGCCTGTACACAGACTCACTCATTCAGACAATTCACCCTGGGCTCTGGCAAAGGGGCAACAGCTCGAGAGGCACCATAAACATATGGCTAGAAACTGAGTTGTGTGGCCTTAGGGTTAGGGCTTATATTGAGCCCTCCTCCTGCAAGGCCAAATCTGAATCTGCATTTGCCTGGTGGGTGTTATGCCACTAACCCCATCCTGGTGACTTCCAGGGACAATGTCTCACCCATCTCTCATATGACACAAGGCTCTTTCAGCAGTTGACAGGTAGTTGTGAGGCTAGGGGTACCCTGAGTCTTTTGTTAAGCTGCCCAATCTGGCACTAGTGGCAGCCAGCCTCAGTACTCAGCATGGTTTTTCCCATGTGCTCCGGGTCCAGAACAGGAAACCAGCAACATTGGATCACTTTGTAGCTCCTACTAGGTAGCCCTGGGTCAATCACAGGCAGTGGCTAACCTTGGCTTGCAATGGATCCCCTTTCAAGAGTCCCAGAACCAACACACCTGATGGCTGGCTTTCAACCACAACAAAACACCACAGGATTAGCTCCACAATGTGCACATTCAAAGGGTTATCTTGGCAGGCAACACAGCACAAAGGTGCAAATCCTGTTCCGTGGGGATTGCCCCATATAATAAGTCATATGCTGTGGTTGTGGCCAATACTAACAGCTAGTCCGTCAGTCTGAGGGGCAGTCCCATCCATTGGCATGCTAAGAGCAGTCAAGGCTAAACAACAACAGGAAGGCACACACAACCCACACAAGGGAGACTCCAGGAGCACCTGGCTCAGGGAATCAGGGAAATGGCATCACTGGCCCCCAAAGTATACTTACTACATAGGCCACCTTGCCAAGGCCAGGAGATGTAGCAGATCTACCTAATACATAGAAACTAATATAAAGAAGCAGCCAAAATGAGGAGACAAAGAAACATATTCCAAATGAAGGAACAGGACAAAACCGGAGGAAGACAACTAAACAAAATGGAGGCAAGCAATCTACCAGAAATAGAATCCCAAACACTGATCATAAGAGTGCTCATGTAACTTCATGAAAACTTCAAGAAACAGATTGTAAGCAGTTAAAAATTAAAAAAAGAAACTGTAATAAAGAAGCATTCAGAAATAACTGAAATAAAGAATATACCAGACAAAATGAACAGCAGATTCAATGAAACAGGGGAGAAAATACCTAATCAGAACAGAAAAAAAATTAAAATGAAGATAGTTTAAGGGACCTCTGGTCCAACATCAAGCATAACAACATCTACATCACAGGGGGACCAAAAGGAGAAGAGAGAGAGCAAGCAATTGAGAACCTATTTGAAGAAATAATGCCTGAAAACTTCCCTAACCAGGTGAAGGAAATAGGTACACAAAACTAGGAAGTACAGAGAGTCCCAACAAAATGACCCCCAAAAGGCCCACACCAAGACAAATCATAATTAAAATGGCAAAAGTTAAAGACAAAAAAAGAATCTTAAAATCACCAAGAGAAAGGCAGTTAGTTACCAACAAAGGAGCTCCTAATAGACTGTCAGCTGATTTCTCAACAAAAACTTTTCAAGCCAGAAGGGATGGGTATACAATATTCAAAGTATGAAAAGCAATGACCTCCAACCAAGCTTCTCTACACAGCAAGGCTATCATTTAAAATTGAAGGAGAGATAAAGATCTTCTCAAAGGAGAAAAAGCTAAAGAAGTTCAACACCACCAATCCAGTATTACAAGACTGTCAAAGGGACCTGTTTAACAAGAAGAAAAAAACGATAAATGTGAATAATAAAATAGAATTTGCTACATACCTATCAATAACCACTTTACAACCACTTTAATTGTAAATGGATTAAATGCTCCAGTCAAAAGACATAGGGAAGTTGAATGGATAAGAAAAAAAGATCCAAACATATTCTGTTTGCAAAAGACCCACTTCACAGTGAAAGACACACACAGACTGAAAGTAAAGAAATGGAAAAAGTTCATGCAAATGGATATAAGAAAAGCTGTGGTCACGATACTTAAATCAGAGAGAATAGATTTTAAAACAGCTATAATAAGGGACAGAAAACATTTCATAATGGTAAAAGGATCAATCTAACAAGAGGATATTACCTTTGTAAACATTTATGTATCTAACATAGGAGCACCTAAATATATAAACCAAATTTTGATGGACAAAGAGGAGAACTCAACAGTAATGCAGTCATAGCAGAGAATTTTACCATTCCACTGTTATCAATGGGTGATCTTCCAGACAGAAATCAAAAAGGACAGAGTGACTTTAAGTGACATATTAGACCAGATAAATGGAATTGATAAATTTAGAGCATTTCATGACAATGCTAAATACACATTCTTTTCAAGAGCACATGGGACACTTTCCAGGGTACACTCTATATCAGGCCACAAAACAAGTGTCAATAAGTTTAAGAAGAGTAAAACATATCAAGCATCTTCTCTGACACAATGCCATGAGAACTATAAATCTATTAGAAGAAAAGAGCTGAAAAACAAACAAAACACACAGAGATTAAATAACACACTAGTAAACAATGAATAGGTTAGTGAGATCAAGTAGGAAATCAAAAGATACCTTGAGACATATGATAATGAAGACACAATGACCTAAAACCTATGGGACACAGCAAAAGCAGACCTAAGAGGGAAATTCATAGAAATTCACAGGCCTATATCAAGAACAAACAAACAAAAAAAAACCCCTCAAATAAACAATCTAACTTTACACCTAAAGGAAAAAGAAAAAGAACAACAAAGAAAACCCAAAATGAGTAGAAGGAAGGAAATAATAAAAAGTCACAGTTAAAATAAAAAATAATAAAGCCTAAAAAATACAAAAGATCAATGAAACCAAGAGCTACTTCTCTGAAAAGATAAACAAGGTGAATAAACATTTAACAAGACTCATCAACTACAAAAGATAGAAGACTTAAAATACATAAAATTACAAAGCAAAAAGAAGTGAAAATGATACCACAGAAATACAAAAAATAAGAAAATACTACAAAACAATTATATATCAACAAATTAGACAATCTGGAAGAAATGAAAAAATTTCTAGAAATACATAATCTTCCAAAACTGAATCAAGAAGAAACAGAAAATCTGAACAGACCTATAACTACTACTAAAATCAAATCAGTATTCAAAAAACTCCCAACAGGCAAAAGCCTGACTAGATGGCTTCACAGGTAAATTTTAACATTCAAAGAAAACTAACACCTATCCTTCCAAAACTATTCCAAAAAATTCAACTGAGAGAAGGCTCCCACACTCATTTTATGATGTCAGTATTATACTGTCTGTAAAAAGAAACAAAGATATTACAAGAGAAAATGATATGTCAATATCCCTGATGAACATAGATACAAAAATCCTCAACTGAAATCAACAATACATTTAAGAGAGCATACACCATGCTCAAGTGAGACTGACTTCTTGGATGCAAGGTTGGATCAATAATCACAAATCAATTACTATGATACACCATGTAAACAAAATAAAGGATACAAATCATATGATCATATGATCGATAGATGCAGAAAAAAAGCATTGACAAAATCCAGCATCCATTTACAATAAAAAGTCTCTGCAAAATGGAAATAAAGGAAACATATAGTAACATAATAAGGGCCATAAATGGCAAACCACAGCTAGCAATATCATACTCAAGGTGGAAACACTAAAAGGTTTTCCTTAGATCAGAAACTATCACTATTTTTATTCAACACAATATTGGAAATCTTAGCCACTGAAATCAGACAAATAAATGAAATAAAAGATATCCACATTGGAAAGAAAGAAAAAACTGTAATTTGCAGATGACATAATACCATATATATAGAAAACCTTAAAGATTCTACCAAAAAAAACACATTAGAACTGATAAAGGAATTAAGTAGAGGATACAAAATTAATATTTAGAATTTGGTTGCATTTTTATATGCCAATAACAAAACATCAGAAAGAGAAATTAAGATCATAATCCCATTTACTATTACATCAAAACATTAAAATACCTAGGAATAAATTCAACTAAGGAGGTAAAAAACCTGTACTTGGAAAATTATATGACATTAAAGATATAAATAAATGGAAGCATATACTGTGCTTATAGATCAGAAGAATTAACATCATTAAAATGTCTATACTCAACTGTGTAACAAATTAAAATTTTTAAAAAATGTCCATACTACCTAAAGCAATCTATAAATTTAATGCAATACTTATGAAAGGACCAATGACATTTTTTTTCACAGAACAAGAACTAATAATTCTAAAATTTATATGAAAAAACAAAGACCCTGTAATAGCAGCAGCAATCTTGAGGGAAAAAAAAGAACAAAGTTGGAGGTATCATGCTTTGTGATATCAAACTAAACTGTAAGACTAAGTAATCAAAATGGCATGGTACTGTCAAAGAAATAGAAACATAGTTCAATAGAACAGAATAGAGAGCCCAGAAATAAACCTATGCCTATATGGTCAATTAATATTTGACAAAGGAAGCAAGAACATACAAGGGGATAAAGACAGTCTATTCAATAAATGGTGTTGGGGAAAGTGGACAAATACAAGCAAAAAAATGAAACTAGACCACCTTTTTACACAATACGCAAATATAAACTCAAAATGAATTAAAGACCTAAATCTTATACTCAAAAGCATAAAGAAGAAAATGTAGGCAGTAAAATCTATGGTGATGCTTTTAGTGATATTTTTTTCTTATATATCTCCTTGGGCAGGGGAAACAAAAGAAAGAGTAAACAAATGGGACTAGATCAAACTAAAACTTTCTGCACAGAAAAGGAAATCATTAACAAAATGCAAAGACAACCTACTGATTGGGAAAAGATATCCACCAATGATACATCTGATAAGGGGTTAATATCCAAAATGTATAAAGAACTCACACAACCTAACACAAAGAAACAAACAATCCAATTAAAAAATGGTCAGAGGACCAAAACAGACATTTTCCCAAAAGGACATGCAGATGTCCAGCAGACATATGAAAAGAAGTATATCACTAACCATCAAAGAAATACAAATTAAAACCACAATGTGATATCACCTCACACTTGTCAGAATCACTATCATCAATTAATCAACAAACGAGTGTTGGCAAGGATGTGGAGAAAAGGAAACCTTTGTGCACTGCTGGTGGGGTTGCAAATTGGTGTAGCCACTATGGAAAACAGTATGGAGTTTCCTCAAAAAATTGAAAGTAGAACTACTGTATGCCCCAGCAATTCTACTTCTGGATATTTATCCAAAGAAATAAAAAGCACTAATTTGAAAAATATATGCACCCCTATGACTGTTGCAGCAGTATGTATTGTTCAGTAGCCAAGATTTGGAAGCAACCTAAGTTCATACCAATAGGCTAATAGATAAAGAAGAGGTGGTACATATACATAAAGGATATTATTCAGCCATAAAAAGAATAAAATCTTGCCATTTGTGAAAACATGGATCAACCTATTATGCTAAATGAAATAAGTCAGAGAAAAACGAATGACTTCACTTATAAGTGGAATCTAAAGAATAAAATAAACAAACAAAACAGAAACAAATTCATAGATACAAAGAAGAAACTGATTGTTGCCAGATGGGAGGAAAGTTGGGAAACTGGGCAAAAAAAGTTGAAGGAATTAAAAAGTAAAAATTGGTAGTTACAAAACAGTCATGGGGGTGTAAAGTACAGCTTAGGGAATATATCAATAATGTAATAAGTATGTGTGGTGCCAGGTGTGTACTAAACTCTTCCAGGGCACCACTTATTAAATTATTTAAATGTCTAACCACTATGCTATACACTAAAACCAATATAAAATAATATTGAATGCCAACTATAATTAAAAATTTAAAAACTAAATAAAATCAAAGGAATCAAGAATTGTAGTTCAAAAAGACCTTATGTGGACTAAAGAAAACATTTTGCAACCTCCAGTGTGCAACTGCCACCATACAACTAAGCCATGAAGTTTTTATATTTGAACCTTCACTTCACTCTGGAGTAAGAAGAAGAAATTAGGATTTATTTTGAGTCTTGCAAGAAAGGAGATATTTGTATAATGAGAAGGAAGGGCAGACACGTTACCTGGGGAACCAAGGTTAGACAAAGCCCAAAAGCAGGAACGCTCAAGGCATGTGCAGGAAACATGGAACTGTTTAGTTTGATTGGAAGAGAAACTCATGTATGGAGGAAGTGAAAGATCAGGCTTGGAAAACAAATGAGATACCAGACAGACAAAGATATGGAATATTAAACTATGATGTTTAAGTCTTATTCTATAGGCAATGAAGATGTAGGGGTCTACAGATTGCTGTAGTCAAGGAGATTTTCCAACAACATTAGCCCTATCTATCTGGAAGAGAAAAACTGCAGGGAAAGAGATTGGTCAGAAGGTTACTGCATTATTTCAGGGTTCTCAGGTGTAATGACAAGACCCATAGCAATAAATAAATATATAAAACTGAAAAATTATTTTTCTTAGAAGATGTCAAAGATAACTCTTTTGTTTGTGGCTTTCAGTATTAGTAGACATCCTAGTGCAAATATCTAGCAGGACTTTTGGAACCTGAATTTAGAAGACTGTCCAGAAATACTATGCAGTTTGAAGTGTTATCCATATAAGAATAGTTAAGGGAGAAACTTCCCAAGAGAAACGCTTTAAAGAGAATAAGCATGAATATTGGAGGATGAATGCCTAATGCCTATGCTTCTTATAGCTTACTCCAAACACCTTGCTAAACTGAGAAATCATTACCCTTGAGTTTGTGTGATTAAGTGATCTCAAATCTCCATACTTCTATTCACATTATTATATGCATCACCTAATTTAAATGTGTCCATTTTATCATTAGTGTAAATCTCATCTCTTAAACTAAGGTTATGTTTTAATGGAAGGAAAGAAGGAGAGAGAGAGAGAGAGAGAGGGAGGGAGGGAGAGAGAGAGAGAGAAAGGGAGAGAGATGGAGATGGGGGGAGAGAGAGAGAGCACTTTAGAATAGGTATTCACCTGTCAAGAATGGTTCAGATGAGCCCAATTAATGGCCTGAAGATTCTTTTCAGTACTGTAAATAAATAATACCAGAGCCTTCCTTCATAAATTCATGTGATAGCTATAGGAAATGAAGCCTCTTGAATCCAGAATTTACCTGAGCCATTAGCTGTTTTATTACCTAATCAGAGCTTGCCTCTTTGAAGGCTTCATGCCATGTTAGAAAGATGCCATCAGTTAAAATGTATCCTCCTGAGAGCCCAGAAATAAACTCTAATGTTCATGGTCAATTGATTTTCTATAAAGGGGACAACATAATACAATAGGGAAAGAATAGCCATTTCAACAAATGGTATAGAGACAACTAGACAGCTGCTTTAAAAAAATGAAGTCGGGGAAGGTTGAAGAATAGTCTTTTCAACAAATGGTATAGAGACAACTAGACAGCTTTAAAAAAATGAAGTCGGGGAAGGTTGAAGATGGCAGCTGAGGAGGTGTAAACTGAATCTACTTGCTCTGGACCCCAACTCGGATTTTCTGCTGATCTTCTAACAATTAACCCCTACAATCAACCATAATCTTAGCTGATATAAAGTTTTGAAGTCAAGGAATACAGAGAAGACACTTTGTATCATCTGGTACAGAAATGTTGTAAATGAAAAAGCTTAATATCCTGTGTGTGGCACCTGCAGCAGCTGAGAGACCAGACAGAAATTGCAGCTTAGGAGCTCACTTCTATCTCAGAGCAGGGGGCACTAGCCCCATACAGGAATTCACAATCCTAACCAGGAGAGACTTGAGAGGATATATGGTATCTGGGAGAACTAGGCTACACACACACACACACACAGTGAGCAACATGGCCATAATGGTAGCACCAATCTGGATAATTCCAAATAGGGATTCAATCTCCTAAAATGATCAGGTTGCTGCACCTGGCTCTGTCCAAGGCACTGGCATGCTACAGCCAGCTGTGACCATAAAAGACATTTTGCTGTTGGGGAGGGGGTATGTGTAGAGAAACAGAGTGATTCAATACTGCAATATGGGTACTGATAGAGTCTTTTTAAAAGGAGCTGAAAAGTGGCTGGGCAGACTCCACATGCAGCTGCTCTTCCAGCAGAGACCAGATTGAAATCACAGTTTCTTCCCACTGAATCCAGCTGG
This sequence comes from Phyllostomus hastatus, assembly GCF_019186645.2. Lineage (NCBI taxonomy): Eukaryota > Metazoa > Chordata > Mammalia > Chiroptera > Phyllostomidae > Phyllostomus > Phyllostomus hastatus. Next base: position 26,820,244 of record NW_025333643.1, read on the forward strand.
GCAAGGAGCACAGACAGTTGTGCAACAAGGGGTTTTCTGGACCCCATCCAGCTTGGTTAGCAGGCCAGGAGCTGCATAGAACAGAGTTCTGGACTGCATCTCCTGCAAATGCAATTTGCTAGTAGTTGGATGAGCAAGAGTTGAGTGTCAGAGATTCTTAGCAGCCGGGAAGATCCCCAACTCTTCAGAGTAAAAACATCCAAGAAAGAAGGTATGCCCATCCCCATGACCAAACAGTCAGGCAGGCTCAGGAGCCACTTCCTAGGTACATATCTGCAGAGGAAAAAAAGGGAGATGCTGAGGGGGGAGCAGGGTGCTTTCTGAACTTTTATGACAACACAAGCTGGTTCCTTGGGCCCTATTCTACTGAAACTAGCTGGATAGAGTGCAGAAATTGGCATAATAAAAGGAATTCAAGCCCCCACTCTGCCTCAGCTTTTATACAGAGTTGCCATTAGTGCCAGGCAGGAAAAAGCTGTCCCTTTTACAGACTGTCTCCTCACATGAAATGGACAGGCAATGTATCAGAAATTATACATTATTGGAAATAATATGGGACAGACCAAGATGTGTAGAGCAGGGGCATGCGAATACACACTCCATCTTCTCTGAGGTCTGAACAGCACTTCCAGGGAGAGATCCAGGGGCCCCGTCTGCTTAAGCATCCCAAAAGCCCTCTCAAAAACAAATGGGTCAACAGCGAGGCTAAGACTAATGGCAGGACCACAGATAGAGGGAGGTGGAGTTGGTACCTGCAGTGCTTTTGGACATTGGATAACCCCTCACTGGGCCTTGTGCTAATGAAAAGCTAGCAGAAGGGTAGAGCAGCGAGGACCATCCTGGACATAGCCAAGTCTGAAGGAGACAGCCACATACTGTGGATCGCTTGTACTCTCAAATAATCTGCGTAGAGCTAGATGGGATGACGTCTGACATTGCCAGAGTCAGATCCAGAAGGAGAGGCTTGAAACCAAGCACTGGACTCTGCTGAGACGAATTCCACATAATTCTTTTTCATTGTTTGCATGTTTTTTTTCTTTCAGATAGCTTTAAAAAATCTTTTTCTTTAAATTTTTTCCTATTAGTTCACTTTTTTATTTCAAATATTATGTTTTACTCTTCCTTTTTCCTACTCCATTTTGACTTCCTCCTTTTCTTATGCTTATTTTTGTTTTAAAATTAATTTTTCTCTCTCTTGGCCTCTTTCCTGTTCCATACTCTTAATATTTATCCTCCCTATATCCCCTCAAAATCATTTTTCTTTCCTATATTTACCTCATATTCATTTTCTCTTATAATAATCATGTTCTTTTTTTCCTTCATTAATCTTCACTCATTTGTCATTGATGTTGGCTGCTGTAATTATTTTTTAATTTTGTTCCTATGTGTTCAGTAATTTGTATATCAAATCTCATATTTTACTTTTGTCTTACTCAAATTTGCCTTCTTATACCTTTCTTACTTATAGTTTAAATTTTATTTTTTCTCTTTGCTTTTTTCCTATTCCTTTCTCTTATTATTTCTTCTCTTTTATCCTCTTAAAATCATTTTTCTTTCCATTGGTCATTGCATATTCTTTTTTCTGGTTTATAATATTCTTATTCTCTATCCAAATTTGTTGATCTTTGCTCATTTATCATTGATATTATTGTGGCTATTGTTTTTCCTCAATTTTGTTCTTATTTTTCACAATTTTTTCTTTCATATTTAGTTTTATTAAGTATATTTTATTGATTATGCTATTACAATTTTTCTAGTTTCTCCCCCTTTATGCTCACTCCATGCTGCATCCTCCACCCCTCCAGCATTCCCCACCCCTTAGTTCCTGTACATGGGTTATACATATAAGTTATTTGAGGTCTCTGTTTCCTATACCATTTTTTATCTCTCCCTATCTATTTCATGCCTATCAATTATGCTTCTTCTTTCCTGTACCTTTCTCCCCGTATTCCTTCCTTCTCCCTCCCCACTGAAATCTCTCCACATGATGTCCATTTCTCTGATTCTGTTCCTGTTCTAGTTGTTAGCTTAGTTTTTTTTCATTGTTTTGTCTTTTCTTTTAGGTTCATTTGTTGATAGTTGTGAGTTTGTTGTCATTTTACTGTTCATATTTTTTATTTTCTTTTCCTTAGATAAGTCCCTTTAACATTTCATATAATAAGGGTTTGGTGATGATGAACTCCTTTAACTTCACTTTATCTGGGAAGCACTTTATCTGCCCTTCCATTCTAAATTAAAGCTTTGCTGCATAGAGTAATCTTAGATGTAGGTCCTTGCATTTCATGACCTGGAATAGTTCTTTCCAGCCCCTTCTTGCCTGTAGAGTTTCTTTTGATAAATCAGCTGATAGTCTAATGGGAACTCCTTTGTAGATAACTCTTTCCTTTCCTCTTGCTGCTTTTAAGATTCTCTCTTTATCTTTAATCTTGGGAAAGTTAATGATGATGTGCCTTGGTGTGTTCCTCTTTGGGTCCAACTTCTTTGGGACTCTCTGAGCTTCCTGGACTTCCTGGAAATCTATTTCCTTCACCAGATTGGAAAAGTTTTCCTTCATTATTTGTTCAATAAGTTTTCAATTTCTTACTCATGTTCTTCTCCTTCTGGCACTCCCATAATTCAGATATTGTAACATTTCAGGTTGTCCCAGAGATTCCTTAGCCTCTCTTCATTTTTTGGAATTCTTGCTTCTTCATTCTGTTTTGGTTTGATGTTTATTTTTTCCTTTTGTTACAAATTGTTGCTTTGAGTCCTGGTTTCTTTCCTCTCACTGTTGGTTCCCTGAATATTTTGCTTTATTTCATTTTGGGTATCTTTTATTTGTTTTTTCATTTTTTGACCAAGCTCAATCAGTTCTGTGAGCATTTTGATTACCAGGGCTTTAAATTCTCCATCAGGTAGTTTGGCTATCTCCTCATCACTTAGCTCTCTTTCTGAAGCTTTGCTCTATTCTTTCATTTGGGCCATATTTCTTTCTCTCCGCATACCCGTTAAGTTGTAAGGGGGCAGAACTTTAGTTATTCAACAGGGCAGAGAAACCCTCCTTGCTGTGCTGTGGCGCTACCTGTAGGGGAAGGGTCAGAGAGGGAACAATACAACTCAACTGCTTGGCTGTAGCCTACTTTCCAAGGAGCTCTCATGTGAGACTGGGAGTTTCTCCCACCATGGCAATGCTGTAGTTCACAGTGAACTCTCTCAGTTTCCTGTTCAGCCAGCCTCGCCTGCATAGTCTGCCACCTGGCTGTGGTTTCTCTAAGCAGCTCCTAAGCCTGCAAGAGGCACCACAAAGATGTGGCCAAACCTGACCAAGAACAATTTTCTGCCTTTTGGAGAAGTGGAGTGCACAGAAAGCTGGGCAGCACCTTGGAGCTGTGGAGCAGGTGCCACATAGGGACTTTTAAAAGAGGGGAGTGGAGGATGGCTGAGCAGGGAACCCACACATGTGCAGCTATCCTGCCAGCGAAGAGACCAGATTCAAAGTCCAGTTCATACTCACTTGAAAAAAGTAGAAAGCTGCACAGCAAAGGGGTGTGAGGTCCCACTCAACATGGCTGGTAAGTGTGGGGGCTGCGTGCACAACAGAGGGTTTGTGTCTGAGCCTTGAGTAAGAATAGAGTCAGGAACTGGATGGATTAGAATTGAACACCTGAGATTCCTAGCAGCCAGGCAGCAGACAGGGCCACCCAAACTGTAGAATACAAACCTCTGGGAAGGGGAAAGCATGCCCATCTATCACCTGCAGAACTGCAATCTCCACAGAACAGTAAGTCCAAGCTCAAGAACCCCTTGTTGGGCACATACCTGCAAGGGAAAGAAAGAGAATCTTCAAAGGAGCCCTCTATAAACTTTTATCTGATGCATTGCTGGCTTCTTCTTAGGTCCTATTCAATGGAAAGCAGCAAAGCAGAGAGATTAGAAACTGGCTCAGCAAGTGGTATGTTCAGGGCCCTGACCAGCCTCTGCTCTCACACAGAACTGCCATCAGTGCCAACCAGGAAAGAGCTGACCTTTTTACACAGCTTGGTCCCACACATAAAACAGACAGCTAATTTATCAGAAACCATACATTAGCAGAAATAATCTGGGACAAACCAAGACATAGGGTGCAGGAGCAGGGAACATACCCACTATCTTCCCGGAAGGGTAAACAGTGTCTCTCGGGTGGTGATCCAGGGATCCTACCCTCCTGATCACACCAGAGGCCTCCTCTGGAGGCAGGTGGAAGTGGTACATGTGTTGCTGTCAGATGTTAGATGAACCACCACTGGGCCTTGTGCTGATGAAAAGCCAGCAAGACAGAACAGCAGGGATCAGTCAAGCCTGGAGGAGACAGGCACAGACTTTGGATTGCTTGTAGCCTTGAACAAGCAGCCTAAAGCAAGAGTGGGACACCAGCTGACATCAGGTATGGATCCTGATAGGAGAAGACAGTAGGCCAACAAACACTAGACTCTGCTGAGATGAATACCTCCTTCTCCTTTTTCATTATTTGCACTGTTTTTTCTCCTGCATACCTTATCACATTGTTTCTTTGTCTTTAATTTTGTTCCTATTATTTCACTATTTTTTATTTTTTAATTTACATTTTATATTTATTATATTTTATTTTTATTCTAGTTTTAATCCCAATGTCATATTTTACTCTTCCCTTCTCTAACTCTGTTTTGCCTTCAACCTTCTTTTTCTTATTTTTGTTTTAAATTCACTTTTTGCCCTTTCTATGCCTTGTTCCTATTCCTCACTCCTACTATTTCTCCTCCCTCCATCCTCTCAAAACTATATTTCTTTCTATTAGCCACTCACATTCTTTTTCCCTTTCTTACAATATCCTTACTGTTGTTCTACCTTCATTAATACTTGCTATATTGTCATTGATTTTGAGGTTGTTGTTGTGTTTCTTGAATTCCATAACTGTGTGTTCACTATCTTTTATATTTTTTCATTTTAAATCTCATATTTTACTGTTCTCCTGTCCTATTCCATTATGTCTTCCTCCTGCTTTGTCTTATTTGTTTTAAACTTCATCTTCTCCACTTCTTAGCCTGGTTTCCAAACCTTATGCTTATTATTTCTCTTCCCTCTATCTTATCAAAATTAGTTTTTTTTCCTTCAGACATTTCACAATTCTTATTCTTTTCTTTCTTTTTCATTTCTTATTATTCTCTTTCCACCTTTACCAATCTTTGCTCCTTTCTTATGGGTATAACTAAGGAGGTTGTTTTACCACAGTTTGGTTCCTATTTTTCAGTATTTATTTCCCTTCCAAACCTCATATTGTACTATTATCTTGTATTACTCCATTTTCCCTATTCCTTTCCTATTTTATTTACATGGTTAAATTTATTTTCTCCCTTTCTTCACCTAGTTTCCATTCCTTACACTTATTTTTTCTTCCCCCTACTATCTCAAAATCACTTTTCTTTCCATTAGTCACCTCAAATTCTTTTTTCCTTTCATATAATATTCTTATTCTCTTCCTACCTTTATAAATCTTAGCTCTTTTGTTGATTATATCATGGTAGTGATGGGGGTATTTTTGCTGGTGTGGGTTTTGTTTGCTGGGTTGTTTTGTTTTGTTCTGGCAGCTCCTATACAACAATATACAAGATATGGTATAGATCGTAACTATTAATCAGCCAACTGAAGGGGAGAACTCTCCAAGAAATGAGTTAAAAACAACCAAAATGAAATCACAACAAGAGAGCCCACAAAACTGCATAAAGAGCATCCCTAGGGTATCCAGCACAGGAGTTCAGAGAGTCTATACCACTCAGTCCCATAGGTCTCCTACAGCAGAGGGTCATGCCATAAAGACAGGGAGTCAAAGCAGATCAATCTAATATGCAGAAAGAAACCAAAAGAGCAACATAAAATGGAGAGACAAAGAGACAACCCACAATTGAAAGGAAAGGAGGAATTCCTAGAAAGAATGATAAATGAAACTGAGGCAAACAATTGATCAGAAATAGACTTCAAAGTAATGTTTATAAGGATACTAAAGTAAATCAGTAGGAACTACAGGGAACTTAGTGGGAGCTACATCAGCATGAAAAAGGACCTAGAAACTATAAGTAAGAGCCAGAAGGAAATAAAAAATATAATATCTGAAATGAAGAATATACTAGAAGGAATTAAAAGCAGGCTAGATGAAGCAGAGGGCAGAATTGGCAAGCTGGAAGACAAAGTAGACCAAAACATGCTGTCAGTGCAACAAAATGAAAAAAAAAACATCAAAAAGAACAAAGATAGCTTCAGGGAGCTCCAGGACAACATCTAACTTAACAATATTCACATCATAGGGATTCCAGAAGGAGAAGAAAAGGAGCAAGAGATAGAAAACCTGTATGAAAAAGTAATGACAGAAAGCTTCCCTAACAGGGTGAGGGATAAAGTCATGGAAGTTCAGGAAGCACAGAGGGCCCCTATCAAGATGAACCCAAAGAAGCCCACTCTATGACACTTCATAAATAGCAAATTATAAACAAAGAGAGAATTTTAAAGACAGCAAGGGAGAAACAGCTTGTAACATACAAGAGAACTTCGATAAGGCTATCAGCTGATTTTTCAACAGAAACACTATAAACTAGAAGGGAATGGCAAGAAATATTCCAAGTAATGAAAAGCAAAGACCAGCCACCAAGACTACTTTACCCAGTAAGGCTCTCATTTAAAATGGAAGGTGAAATAAGGAGCTGCACAACAACACAACAAAAAAGGCCAAAGAAGTACATCTCCACCAAACCAGCATTGTAAGAGATGCTAAAGGGATTGCTTTAAGAATATGAAGAAAGGGGGGGTAAGAAAGAGAGAGAGAGAGAGAGGAATGTAGGGACAGATGGAGAAAATGAATAAGTACCTATCATTAATAACTTTAATTGTAAATGGATTGAATGCTCCAATTGAAAGATGTAGGATAGATGAATGGATAAGCAAACATGCACAGCATATATGCTATCTACAAAAAACTCACCTCAGAACAAAAGATCTACATAGGCTGAAAGTGAAGGGATGGAAAAAAATATTCCAGTCAACGGACATGAAAGAAACCTAGTGTAGCAATACTTATATCAGAGAAAACAGACTTCAAAACAAAGACTATAACAAGAGACAAAAAATTATCATAATAGTACATAATACTTAAGAGAGTAGTCCAAAAAGAGGATATAACCCTTGTAAACACACACACACACACACACACACACACACACATATATATATATATATATATATATATATATATATATATATATATATATATATATATATATATACCCAACATAGGAGCACTTAAATAAATCAGGAAAATCTTGGAGGACCTTTAAGGAGATTGACAGAAATACAGTCATCATAGGGGATTTCAACACCCCACTGTCAAAATGGACAGATGACCCAAATAAAAAATCGACAAGGATATAGTGGTGCTAGGTGACAACCTATACAAATGGACTTAATTGATATTCACAGAGCATTTCACCCTGAAGAAGAAAAATATACATTCTTTTCAAATGTACATGGATCATTTTCAAAGACAGACAACATGGTAGGACACAAAGCATGCCTCAACAAATTAAGAAAATTAAAATCATATAAAGCATCTTCTAAGATCACAATAACTTGAAACCAGAAACAAACCTTAAGGAAAACACTCAAAAACATTCAAATACATGGAGACTGAATAACATATTATAAAATAATGAATGTGTCAACCATAAGATCAAGGAAGAAATCAAAAAGTACCTGAAAACAAATGAAAATGAACACACAACAGCCTAAAACCTATGGGACACAAGGACGGTGGTCCTGAGAAGAAAATTTATAGCAATACAGGCCTACCTAAAGAATATTGAAAAATCTCAGAGACCAGGAAAGATGGTGGAGGAGTGAGTGAAAGCCACATGAACTTCTTCCTAGGACCAATTTGGAATTACAACTAAATTGTGGAGAAATTACCCAGAACCCACAACTGAACAATAGAGAGAAGCCTTATAAGCTTGACAGACAGAAGAATCACCTTCAGCACAACCTGTCTCATAAGGAGTGTGGTGGGGACTTGAGAGGGCTGGCTGGGCACCCATAGGTGGCAGTGCTGGAGGGATAGTTAAGTGGCAGGTTGGAGCTCCCTGAGAAGAATGGGGTCTAAACCCTAAGCGGGGGTCCCCAGCCTAAGCACCATAGCCCCAAAAGTATACAGATAACAACGAATAGCAAAAAGTGGCAGAGTTGCTCTCTGCCAGAGATGGACAGCTGGAGACAGAAAGAGCTGTTTAAATGCAAATGCACAAATTTTCATTTGCTGTCACCTACATGGGGTTCCAGCACAGGTGGTAGTAGAGTGGGCTGGAGAGGCCTGAGAAGAGACTGGGGATGGAAGTTTTGGGGAGAGAGCAGAGAGAGTAGCTGCAGGGATCCCAGTGCTGAGTCATCCCCCAAATGGTAGCAGCCATTGTGCTCAGGCAGACAACTCCCCTCCGAATGGCAGCACCCTGAGGGGAAACAACAGCCCCGCCCCAAGACAGACTATGCCATGGCTCTGTGGTCTTTAAGTCTGACTGCTGAGTGCAGAATGACTATATTAATAACTGAAGGAAACACCACAGATGTAGACCCCTGGCCAATGGGGAGGGAGGGAGCAGAGTGGACTAGAGATGCTTGAGAAGAGACAGGGGATGGAGGCTTGGGGGAGAGAACTGAGAGAGCGGCCTATGGGATCATGGTGCTGAGTCATCCCCATGGAGGCAGCCATGGAGGCTCAGGCAGACCACTCCCTTCTGAGTACCAGCATCCTGAGAGGGAAACAATAGTCCCAAACCCAGGAGGAATTCTGCCCTGCCCTATGGGGCTTAAGTTTGACTGCTGAATGCAAAGTGACTATATTAACAAATGAAGGAGACAGCCATAAACAGCACATCTCTGGCAGTCTCAGAGCAGGCTGCCTAAGGTCAGACTGGGTCAACACCTGATCACCAGAGGCAGATACAGGAAGAAAAAACAGTGGTAAATACTAGAGGCTACTGAGATGAAATCCACTATGGTTTTTTCCATGATCAGGGATATTTTCTTTCCTGCATAGCCTTTTAACATTAATTTCTTGTCCAGCAAGTTTGTGCACATTAATTCACTAGAATTAATCCTGTAGGTTATTTCTCTCTTTTCTTGTAATAGCCTTAATCTCTTTATACCCTTATGAAAACTGGTTCATTTGCTGCTGATACTGAGATTGCAGAGGAGAGATATTTTTGCAGATGTGGCTTTGTTCCCTGGATTTTGTGTTTATCTTCTGGCAGCACCTCCACAAAAGCACACAACATGTATTGGGTTGAGTGACCCTCAGTCAACCAGCTGGAGGGAATGAACCACAAAAGACAACCCAACAACAATCAAAACCCAATTATATCCAGAGAGGCAACATAAATGGCATCCCAAGAGCAGCAAGTTCAGGAGATCAAGGAGATTGCACCACTGAATCTCACAGGTCTCCTACATAGAAGTCCACATCACAAACTCAGGAAGTTAGAACAGATCCATTTAAGAAGCAGAGGCTAACAAGAAGAGTCTCACAAACAATGGGAAGACAAAAAAAAATAATAAACCCCAAGTGAAAGGAAGGAGGAAGCCTCAGAAAGAAAGCTAAATGAAGTAGAAGCAAGTCAACTATCAGATATTGAGTTGAAAGCAATGTTTGTAAGGAAGTTCAATGAGCGCATAGAGAATTACCAAAAACTACAGAGAAACTACAATGAACTCTCTGCAAACTATACCAATATGAAAAAGGAAATAGAAACTATAAAAATGGGCCAAGAGGAAATGAAGAATACAATTTCTGAATTGAAGAACACAGAAGAAGGAATCAAAAGCAGGCTAGACGAAGCAGAAGATCAAAAGAGTGAGCTGGAAGACAAGGTAGAAAAAAACTCCCAGAAAGAGCAAGAAAAGGGGAAAAGACTCAGGAAAAGAAAAGATGTTAAGGGAACTGCAGGACAACATGATACATAATAATATCCATATAACAAGGACACCAGAAGGAAAAGAAGAAGAATATGGGATAGAAAACCTGTTTGTAAAACTAATGATACAAAACTTCCCTAATTTGATGAGAGAAAAATTCACACAAATGCAGGAAGTACAAGAGGGTCTTGATCAAGAGGAACCCAAAGAGGCCCACTTCAAGACACATTATAATTAAAATGGAAAAATTCCAAGACAAAGAGAGAATCCTAAAGGCAGCAAGGGAGAAACAGGAAGTAACACATAAGGGAGCCCTGACAAGATTAGCAGCTGACTTCTTAATGGAAACACTACAAGGCAGAAGGGAACAGCAAGAAGTATTCCAAGTAATGAAAAACAAATGTCTGGAACCAAGACTACTCTACCCAGTAAGGTACTTAATTAAAATATTAGGCAAAATTAAGAGTTTCTCAGACAAAAGAAGCCTCAAAGAATACATCTCCACCAAACCATCACTGCAAGATATGCTAAAGGGACTGCTTTAAGAAAAGGGAAAAAAAGTGAGAGACAGAGGAACACAGGTATGAAAGAAGTAAAATGGTAATGAGTAAGTACCTATAAATAATAACCTTAAATGGAAATGGATTAAATGCTCCAATCAAAAGACATAGAGTAGCTGAATGGAGAAGAAATCATGACCCACACATATGCTGCCTACAAGGGACCCACCTCAGAACAAAAGACCTACAAAGGCTGAAAGTGAAGGGTAGGGAAAAATATTCAATGCAAATGTACGGGGGGAAAAAGCCAATGTAGCAGTACTCATATCAGACAAAATAGACTTCAAAAAAAGGGCCATAAAAACAGACTTATGAGGTCACTTCATAATACTCAAGGGAAAAACCCATTAAGAAGACAATCATTGTAAATATATATATGCACCCAACATAGGAGCACAAACATATATCAGGAAAATCTTGGAGGACTTCAAAAAGATATTGACAGCAACACAATTATAGTGGGGGATTTTAACATCACTCTGTCAAAAATGGATAGATCTTCCAAACAAAATATCAACAAAGATATTGTGGCATTGAACAATGTTCTAGATCAAATGGACTTAACTGATACATATAGAGCCCTTCATCCCAAAGAAGCAAAACATGCAATCTTTTCAAATGCACATGGAATATTTTCAAAGATAGACCACATGATAGGACACAAAACAAGCCTCAAAAATTCAAGAAAATTGAAATCATATCAAGCATCTTCTCAGACTACAAGGGCCTGAAACTGGAATTCAACCTTAAGGGAAAAACTCAAAATCACTGAAATTCATGGAGATTGAATAGCATGCTATTAAACAATGAATGGGTTAAGAATGAAATCAAGGGAGAAATCAAAAAGTTTCTGGAAACTAATGAAAATAAACTCACAACAGTCCAAAACTTATGGGACACAGCAAAGGCAGTCCTGAGAGGGAAGTTCATAGCAGTACAGGCTTACCTAAAAAAGATAGACACATTTCAAATTAACAACCTTATTCTACATCTGTAAGAACTTGAGGAACAACAACAGAGACAGTCCAGAACAAGAAGAAGGAAGGAAATAACCAAGATCAGAGCAAATTAAACAATATAGAGACTAAAAGAACAATTCTGAGTTCTGAATCAATTCTGAATCAATAAATCCAGGAGCTGGTTCTCTGAAAACATACAATTGACAAGATTTTAAGCAGACTTATCAAGAAAAAAGAGAGAGGATCCAAATTAAAACAATAAAAAATGAAAGAGGAGAGATTACAACAAATGCTACATAAATATAAAGGATTATAAGAAATTACTGTGAGGAACTACATGCTAAGAAATTTGAAAACCTACGTGAAATAGACAAATTTCTAGAAAAATATAATCTTCCAAAACTGAATACAGGAGAATAAAAAAACCTGAACAGACCAATAACAGCAGATGAAATCGAAGCAGTAATAAAAAAAAATCTCAGCAAAAAAAAAGTCCTGGACTGAACAGTTTCACAGGAGAATTTAACAAACATTTAAGGAAGAGCTAATCCCTATATTTCACAGACTATTCCAAAAAATCTAAGAAGATGGAAGAGTTCCAAACTTTTTTTATGAAGCTAGCATCATCCTAATCCCAAAACCAGATAAAGATATAACAAAGAAAGAAAACTATAGTTCAATATTGCTGATGAAACTAGATGCTCAAATCCTCAACAAAATATTGGCAAACAGCATTCAACAGTACATTAAAAAGATCATACACCATGATCAAGTGGACTCATCCCAGGGATGCAAGGAGGGTACAATATTCACAAATCAATAAATGTAATACATCACATAAACCTTAGGGAAGACAAAAATGGCATGATCATATTAACAGATGCAGAAAAAGCATTTGATAAGGTACAACACTCATTTATGATAAAAACACTCAGCCAAGTGGGAATAGAGGGAGCATTCCTCAATAATAAAGGCCATATACGAGAGACCTACAGCCAACATCATACTCAAAGGGCAAAAACTAAAAGCTCTCTCTCTAAGATCAGGAACAAGACTATGGAGTCTGCTTTCAACACTTCTCTTCAACATAGTATTGGAAGTGCTAGCCACAGCAGTCAGACAAGAAAAAGAAATAAAAGCATCTAAATTGGAAAGAAGGAAGCAAAACTGTAACCGTTTGTGGATGACATGATAGTGTACATAGAAAATCCTGTAGACTCCACCAAAAAACTACTTGACCTAGTAAGCGAATTTGGCAAAATAGTGAGATACAAGTCAATATTCAGAAATTAAAGACATTTTTGTACACCAACAATAAAATATCGGAAACAGAAATCAGGAAAAAAGTCCCATTTGATACAGCAAAAAGAAAAATAAAGCTCCTAGGAGTAAATTTATCTAAGGATGTAAAAGACCTGTACTCAGAAAATGACACAACACTGACGAAAAAATTAAGGAAGACAAAGAAATAGAAGCATGCACCATGTTCATGGATTGGAAGAATTGACATGATCAAAATGTCCATACTATCATCTATGTCCATAGATTCAATGCAATCCTTATTAAAATATCAATGGAATATTTCACAGAGCAAACATTTCAAAAATTTATATGGAACCATACACAACTCTGAATAGCTGCAACAATTTTGAGAAAGAAGAACAAAGCAGGAGGGATCATAATACCTGATGACAAACTGTATTACAAAGCCACTGTAATAAAAACAACCTGGTACTGACATAAGAACAGACGTATATATAGAGCAATGGAACAGAATAGAGAGCCCAGAAATAAACCCAATTCTCTATGGTCAATTAATATTTAACAAAGGGGGCAGGAGCATATAGTGGACTAAAAAAAGTCTCTTCAGTAAATGGTGTTGGGAAAACTTGGACTGGTACATGCAAGAAAATGAAACTAGACCACTAACCTACACTGTACACCAGAATAAACTCAAAATGGATAAAAGACTTAAATATGAATCATGACACCATAAAAGTCCTACCGGAAAGCACAGGTGGTAAAATTTCAGATATCCCATGCAGCAGTATTATTGCTGATATATTCCCTAGGGCAAGAGGAATAAGGGAAAAAATAAACAAATTGGAATACATCAAAGTAACAACATCAAAACAGCTAAAGAAACCATCATCAAGATGAAAAGGGAACCAACCATATGGGAGAACACACTTGCAATGATACATTAGACAAGGGTTTCATCTCCAAAATATATAAAGAACCCACACAACTCAACATCAGGAAGACAGACAATCCAATTAAAAAATGGGCAATGGACCTGCATAGACACTTCCCCAAGGAGGACATACAGAGGGCCCATAAACATATGAAAAGATGCTCAATATTACAAACCATAAAAGATGGAAATTAAAACCACAACAAGATATTGCCTCACTCCTGTCTGAATGGCTACCATTAATAAATCAACAAACAACAGGGGCTGGCAAGGATGGGGAGAAAAGGGGAACTCCTGTGCACTTTGGTGGGATTACAGACTGGTGCAGCCACTGTGGAAAACAGTAAGAAATTTCCTCAAAAAATTAAAAATGGAACTGCCTTTACATATGCCCTAATAATTCTGAAAGTAATTTTGAATTCTACCAATTCAAAAGTACTTATGCACCCTGTGTTCATAGCAGCACTATTTACAATAGCCTAGTGGTAGAAACAGCCTAAATGCCCACCTGTAGATGAATGGATCAAGAAACCATGCTACTTTTACATAATGGAATACTACACAGCAGAGAGAAAGAAGAACTCCTTATTTTGTGACAGCATGGGTAGAATTGGAGAATATTATGGTAAGTATTAATTCACTTAGCATAGTAGTGAAAGACAAATACCATATGATCTCACTTATAAGAGGAATCTAATGAACAAAATAAACTAACAAGCAAAACTGATCCAGAGACATGGAAACATGTAACTGACTGACAGCAGCCCATGGGGAGGTGGGAGGAGGATAATGGTTGAAAGAAGGGGAAGGGGCTAGTCAAAGAACATATATGAATGACACATGGACTTGGACAACAGTGTGGGAGTTGACTGTGGGAATGGGGCACGAGCTGGGCAGAAGAGGGCAAAAGGGGAAAAATTGGGAAAAATTAGGGAAAAGGGGAAAAAGCTGTAAACAAATAACAATAAAAGTAATAAAGTAAAAAAGAAATGTTCAGAATAGACAAATCTGCAAAGACATAAAGTAGATTAGTGGTTGCCTGGAATGGGACTCTAGGAGCATGGGAAGGGTCTCTAATGGATACTGGACTTCTTTTGGGGGTGATGAAAACATTCTAAAGTTAGATCATAGTGATTGGTTGCCCAACTCTGAATGTGCTAAAAGCCATCTTCTTATACATTTTAAATGGTAACACTTTAAACAGGTAAACACTTTTCATTGGATGTTGGTATGTCAATTACACCTCACTTAAGGTATTTTAAAAAATCCATCTACACCAGTACTGCATGACATTTCAGCACTAGCCAGACAGGCAACTGCTGCTCATGACAACCTCCTTTTTTTTTTTTTTCGGTCCTCTGTACCAGTACCTCCCTTTATCAGGAATGCCATGATTCTGTTCACAGCAAACTGTCTCCTCTTATCTTTTAGATGGACTTCTATGTTCCTGTCTTTCAAACATGTCAGGCTTCCTTCTGTCTATATACTTGCAATTGTGCCTGTTTCTACTTGGAAAGGTTCTCTCCCAGATCTTTGCAAGGCTCTCTCCTAATCAATTGGGTTAAATGCAGAAGAGAAGACTGGATTTCTTTAGCTCAGGCAGCCCACAGTCACTAGCTGCTGCTCATAGTTTGTTAGTCCCTTTGTCTACCTCCACTCAAATTTGTGCTTGTTTGTTCACCTGCTCATGGACTGGCTGTCTTTTTGCACTAGAGCACACACTCCCTGAGAGTGTGAGCTCCACCCAGCTGTCTCTCAACATATCTCTATTTCCTAAACTATTTATGCTTCTTCTGCAAAAAAGAATATTAAAAAAACACATAGTCAAAGTTAAGAAAATAAAGCCATTTAGTTGATGCTCGATTTCTTTCTAACCTAAGACAGAGTTAGTGAAAGCACAGTCAAAACATCTGAAGTCCTTCACAATTTACCCGTTGCATCATGAGAGACATCATGCCCATGTTACTTGCTGATACTTAAGCCTCAAGATAGGTTCACAAGAGAGATGAAGACCAAGTTTAGATAGAGGGAAACAACTCAGACTATTGTAACCATTACCCTGGGCATGCAGATTTGAAGACCAGTATCACATCTTAAGAAACTAAATATTTAGGACCATTATTCAGGAAATATTCTCATGTTCAAGCAAGAGGAGATCACAGATTACAAAAGGATTTTGCACCTAAGTCTCTTGGCCTCCCACTTTCCCCTTCTCTGCCCTACACCCACACGTCCCAACAGGCTCTGCCAAGAACAAGTTTAGTATCAGCTTAACCCTGCAATTATATCTTGCCCTAGTAGGAAACTGAACCTGCAATCAAGACTCCCTTTGGTCTCTGATTTCTGCATCTCGCCTGTTTGGGGAGGCGACAGAGAATGTGGAACGTCTACATGCAGAAATGAGAGTTTGTGAGACCTGCCCTAGAATCCTGGTTTGGGCACTTCAGCTAGTGACTTGGCAGCTGGCTATTCTTCTGTTTGTCACTGGTGAACTGGTATGGAGCATCTGACAATTCCTGACACCCAGCAACCAGTCAACAGGGGTTGGTTTCCTATATATAATGTTTTTGAGATTTTCCAGCAGCAGATGGGTTTATACTGCCCAGAACATAAATGCAAATGACCAGATGCCCACAGCTCAGCAGTGGTTCAGAGCATGGGATCAGAATCAAATTAGACTTGGATTTCTGAGAATCCTTTGGCCAAATTCCTCTTTAAAAGCCTTAATACTCAGAATTTACATGACTCTCATCCAGCCCCTTGACACCAAGGAGAAAACTTGTCATACTGGGTTCTGTGGGTGCCTTACCAGAAGACCATTTGTAAAAATTCTCAAGGGAAAATTCCGATGCCTATTTCTATGAGAATATAGTGATGGGTCGACCCATTCACTCCCATCAAGTAAAGATTGGAATTATGATTAGACATTACTGTTCCAGGTGAGGCAATAAAATGGTCAAGATATCTTCTTGCTTGAAAGAGTCTCCTGTTTCACTGGGCTTGCTCCCTCCCTGGCCTAGGCAGCTGTGTTGGATTTGGAGGCAGGACTGCTAAGATGCAGGACAACAAGCCTCCCTGCAGAGGGCTGTGGGCATTGGGGACCACTCCCAAGTTGCTTAGTATAGCTGGATTGAAGCAGGGACAAAAGTTCTGTTCTCTTATCACTGATTATATTTCTTTAGGTTTAAAAGAATCAAGGTAAGAACTCATCTAGAGAATAAAGCTATTTCTAATTTGGGCAAGATTTTAAAACAATGATTCAAAGTCTAGCTCTATAACATCCTAGCTGGGTGGCCTTGAGGGAATTAGTTGAGTGTCCTATATCTCAGTTTCTCTACCTACAAAATGTGTATAACAGAAGTTCCTTCCTGCTAATACAGGATCAAATGATATTGTATGCACTGTATAATTGACCAGATACTGCACATGACAGAATTTTATGATGAATCCTGGTTCTAGTGTATTGCCTGGCACTCTCCAAAAGGAGGACTGGACAATGTAAATACACCCAAATCTACTCAAATCTCAATAGTAATTCATCTTTTAAGGAAATGTGTCCCAC
The DNA here is from genome assembly GCF_019186645.2 of Phyllostomus hastatus. Classification (NCBI taxonomy): domain Eukaryota; kingdom Metazoa; phylum Chordata; class Mammalia; order Chiroptera; family Phyllostomidae; genus Phyllostomus; species Phyllostomus hastatus. The sequence goes on from NW_025333643.1 coordinate 26,837,461, forward strand.
TTGTTCTACTATCGAACACTATTGATCAAATTGATTTTTAAAAATGTATCAGAGGCACCAGCAATAAAGCTGCTTAACAAAATATAGAAGGACTTCTTTCTATCAGATTTTGTAGTTGAATTCCAAATAGATGTCAAATTCTTTTTAAAAAGAAAGGTTTTATTTTTTTGTTACATAAAGTGTTACTCTCTATTATGTTATTTTTTTTCTATTCAGTACACAAAAAAGAAAAGGGAGAAACATGTTCAAGAGAAAAAACAAGTTTTACAGTATTAGAGTCAGTTAAATGCTATTTGGCAGAAATTAAATGCAGTACAAGATAATGAGAAGCAAAACCATTGCTTCTGAGCCAGGGTGAATAAAGCCATTTGCTTTAAGTTTTGAATTAAAAATCAAAAGTTATCCATGTGGGAAATCCCTGTTCATGGAGGTTTCATGTCTTAAGTTTCATTTTGCCTTAAGCATGAATATGTATACAATTAAAACTCTAAACCTCTTTATTTCCTAAAAAACAATGATTTAAAAAATTAGTTTTTCTTATTTTTGAAAAATAATCTATAATCTTTTTCTCTACTTTAAACAACTTCTGCTATTATATACTTCTTAGGACTTAGATTTATAGTTCTCCAGAACTCTAAATTTTCTAAATATCTCTAGATCAAGCTAGATCATCAAAAAGCTGAGAATGTGAAACATTCTTGATTCCCAGAGTCATAGTATTATACCCTTGGCTTATATCAAATGTTGATAGAAGAAACACCATGGTGACAAAGACAATTGTATGAAAGTACTTACTGTGGCACTATCCATAGTAGGAAAGATTACAAATATTCTAAATGTCCCTCAGTAGGGTGTTGGTTAAATAAGTTATGATGCCTCTATATAATACAATGCTATGTGGGTATTAAATCAAATGCCTAAGCTTCATATGCTTACTGATGTGGAGGGACTTCTTCTTTTTTATTTTTATTTTATTTTTTAATGAATAAGTACATTTATTTTATTTTTTTACAGTTCTGTCCATTTTCCCCTCACCACTCCCCACAGCCCTACCCATCCCCTCCTCCCACCTTGATCCTACCCCTCTTTGGCTTTGTCCATGTGTCCTTTATACATGTTCCTTGATGACCCTTCCCCTTTTTTGACCTCTTTATCCCATACCCTCTGGTTACTGTCAGTTTGTTCATTATTTTGATATCTCTGGTTAGATTTTGCTTGCTTGTTTGTTTTGTTGATTAGGTTCCACTTATAGGTGAGATCATATGGTATTTGTCTTTCACCACCTGGCTTACTTCACTTGGCATAATGTGCTCCAGTTCCATCCATGCTCTGGCAAAGAGTAGGAGCTCCTTCTTTCTTTTTGCTGCTTAGTATTCCCTTGTGGAAATGTACAACAGTTTTTGATCTACTCATTTACTAAAGGCACCTAGGTTGCTTCTAGCACTTGGCTATTGTAAATTGTGCTGTTATGAACACTGGAGTGCATAGGTTCTTTTGAATTGGGGTTTCATGATTCTTAGGGTATAATCCCAGCACTGGAACTGCTAGAATGATTTCTAATATATATATTTCTAATATATATATCTAATATAATCTCTCTCTCTATATATATATATCTATGTATATATATGTATATAGATATATAGATATGTATATAGATATCTATGTATAGATATGTATATAGATATCTATGTATATATATAGATACATATAGATATATATAGATATATATATATAGAGAGAGAGAGAGTAAAAGAGCAAAGTACAGAGCAATGTATACAGTATGCCTGAAATTCAAACCTCCACTACACATACTTACACATATAGACCCATATACATATAAACATTGTTGCACATGCCTGGTTGCACATCTCAGGCCTTGAAATCATGGGTTGTTCTCTCAAGAGAGAATCTCAGGTGTGAAGGCAGATATATGTTTTAACTGAATACCTTTTTGTACTCTTAAACCAAAAAAGAATGGCTGCTGTGAAGTTCATTTTGGATATGTATGTCACAAAAGTCAGCTCTTTAAACTGTTACTAGGTGTCCCAGCAAAAAGGTATTTATGCTCTGCTCACCTCAGGGCTTCACCAGGTAGTTCCCTGCATTTGAGCCTCTGAGTAGATCTGCAATCAAGAATCTAACCAGCAATTCTCAAATTCCTTGACCACAGAACCTCCCACTTCTTTTGAGCAGCATTGCCTGTGAACACCACACCCGAGGAGCACACACTGCATTTTTTATTCTTAAAAGGTTGTGGCCACCATTGCTGTCACTGGCTCACTGAGAGGTAAGAATTTAGCAATAGGGTTACTTTTTTTTAGTCTCTGTACTTCCTATGCTATAAGAAGTCTGTATCTAATTATTATTTTTTTATACTTTGGCTGCCAGGAGGTACAGACTAACTGTGCCTCAACTTTCTCATCTTTAGAAGGGATACAACAACACACTTATTAGTCCTCACTGAACTTTCTTCTCCTCTACACCAATAGAGTGTAGTTTCCAAGAGACAGTGGAGTAAAGATCAAGGAAATCCCAACAGCATCACCCAGGACAACACTGGGGAGCCCAGAGGAGTGTTGAATTGTCTTTGTATAAAGAACAGAGTATTTTAATTACCTTTGTTGCTTATTACCAGAGAGGTCAGTGGGGAAGGAGTCTAGGGGGTAAAAATGAAGGCACAAAAACTATGCTGTTCACCATCATTCAGTGAATATTGGCCAGGCTTTGGGAGGACTGAGCACAGTTGTAACTGAGGAAGCCCTCTTATCGGCCACTAGCTGGTTTCTGCAGGGACTATTCTGTTTGTAAACATCAATCAGCTTTCACACTGACTAAGGCTGAGGCATGATGTTTATCCACCAGCTGCCTTCTTTGCAGGATCTATTCACATCTTAAAGAAAAAAAATGTGAGTAGATTTTACCCAAGAGGCCACCCCAACAGCTCAATAGCAATGTTGTATTAAAATCACAGCACACAGAAAACAAATTTTCACTTATCTTCAAATTTTTAAAGAAAGGGGATATTCAGTGTATCTATAACATGTTTTAAATAAATAAAATTACAAACCTAATGATACTTAGCTGCCTATGTGCTGTGAAATCTTGGATCAAAATTCCACTGACACAAGAAATTATCTTTCTAGGTATTGAACACTTTGAAGAGGCTAATACCTAGAAACATGTACTGAAAAAGGACTAAGTAAGATAATTTTAAATGACTATCTGCTACTTACAAGTCTGTTGATTTTCATTAACACCAGACTATAGGGGGTCTAGTTGAAAATGATGAAGACTGATACAAGTAAATACAATCTGTTCCCTTTAGAAATATCAACATCCATCAGAGTCTCTGACACACAAAATAAGATAGAATCCCCAAGGGTGGGTCTCAGATTAGAAGTTACAAATATTTCTTGGTGCCACAAGAAGAGCAAAAGAAGTCTTGTTGTTCGTAGATGGAGAGGAATGACACTTCAAGTGACAAAGGAAGTAATTAATATGCTCAAATGAGAGATAAATATTGAATTAAAGTGTTTGATATATAAATGTCAGGTTAGGTATGCAGACTTCCTGTCAAGATGGCAATGAACACAGATGTGGCTCATCTCTTTACATAACCACAACAAAATAACAACTAAAATACAGAACAACTATCACTCAGAACCAACAGAGTTGAATGGAAGCTTGACAATATAGAATTAAAGAAACCACATCCATCCAGACTGGTAGGAGGAGCAAGGATGTGGAACAAGCTGGTCTCGCATCCATGTGTGGACAAAAATTTGGGAGGGATATCTCGGGAGCACAGTCCCAGCCCCACACCAGGTCCCCCAGCTTTGGGTTCCAGTGCCAGGAAGATAAGTCCCTACAACTTCTGACTGCAAAAATCAGCCAGGATGGAGTCAGTGGAAGAAACTTCTGGATCCCCAAAAAGTTTCTCTTAAAGAACCCACACATAGACTCACCTACTCTGACTCACTCCCTCTGGGCTTCGGAGATGGGGTGGTGGCTTGAGAGGCACCAGTGGCATGCAGGGGGAGGCTGAGGTGTCTGGCATCAAGGCAAACAGAGGCCATTGTTCTTTTTCTGGGCCCTCCTGCCACAGAGCCAGCAGCCTGATGCCTAAGATTCTATCCACCTGGCTAACACTGTTGGACCTGCCTTGGAAATTCCCAGAGACTCTGCCCCACCCAACTTAGAGGCCTACCCAAGCTGCTTTTCCATATGAATGGCTGGTCTTGGCTCAGGCTTCACAACGTCCTAAATCCTCTTAAAGAAGAGCAGCTGACCTCAGTGAGCCCCAGGTCTGTAACTAGCAGCCTAGATTCACAATTTGGCTTCACCTGGGAATCTCCAAACTGAATCCAAGTAGCAGCCATCTCAGATTGCTTTAGAGCTCAGAAAGAGTGGCCCTGGGCAAAACACAGATGGGGGCTGATCTTGGCCTGCACTATTCAGGAAACCTCAGGGCCTCTGCACCCAGTGGACAGCTACAGACCATGTTGAAACACTGACACCCTGCTGCTGCACAGCTGATCCTTCACAGAGAGTGGAGGTTCATGGTAAGTGATCACAGCCCACCCTTGCATCTGACTGGCCTGTGTAAATCCCTCCCATTGATCTGACAGTAGTAACCAAAGCTCAACTACAAGAGGAGGATGTACCCAGCCCACATGAAAGGCAAACCTTGAGTAGCAAGCTTGGGTGATAGTGGAGGCTGTGCCACTGGACCTTACAGGACACCTACTACATTAGGCCACACTACCAAGACACAGAGTCAAAGCAGCTCTATTTAATACATAAAAACAAACACCAGGATGCTGCCAAAATGAGGAGACAAACAAACATGGCCCAAATGACAGAACAGATCAAAACTCTTGAAAAAGCTAAATGAAATGGAGATAAGCGATCTATGAGATGCAGAGGTCAAAATACTGGTTAAAAGGATGCTCAAGGAATTTAGTGAGGACTTCAGCAGCATGAAAAAAATCCAGTCAGAAACAAAGGATACACTAATTGAAGTAAAGAACAATTTACAGGCAAACAACACTGGAGTGGATGAATCTGAGAATAAAATCAATGATATAGAATCAAGGAAGCAAAAAACAACCAATCAGAACAACAAGAAAAAGAAAGACTACAAGAAAATGAGGATAGTGTAAGCAGACCATGGGACAACTTTAAGCAATCCAACATTAGCTTCATAAGGGTGCCAGAAGGAGAAGAGAAAGAGCAAGAAATTGTAAACCTATTTGAGAAAATAATGAAAGAAAACTTTTCTAAGTTGGTGAAGGAAATAGACATGCAAATGCAGGAGGCACAAAGAGCCCCAAACAAGATGGATGCAAAGAGGCCCACCCCAAGGTACATCTTAATTAAAATGCCAAAGGTTAAAGAAAAAGAGATGGAAAGGTGGGTGTGGGAGAATAAGTGAGATGTAAGGGGATTAAAAAGTACAAGTATGTAGTTACAGAATAGCCGTGGGAATATAAATACAATATTGTAAAGGGAGTAGCCAAAGAACATATACGAATGACCTGTGGACATGAACAAAGGTGGGGGGATTGCTTGAGGGAGTCAGGGGGTGCTGGGTGGAGAGGAGCAAAGTGGGAAAAATCAGGACAACTGTAATAACATAATCAATAAAATATAATTAAGAAAAAATAAATTATGTGCATAATTTTTAAAAGATTTTATTTATTTATTTTTAGAGAGGGAAGGGAGGGAGAAAGAGAGAGAGAGAAATATCAATGAGTGGTTGCTGGGGGTCATGGCCTGCAACCCAGGCATGTACCCTGACTGGGAATCGAACCTGCGACACTTTGGTTTGCAGCCTGAGCTCAATCCACTGAGCTACGCCAGCCAGGGCTCCTATGTGCATAATCTTTGACTCAGCATTTTTATGTCTAGGAATGCATTCAAAGGGAAAAATTAAGATATTTGCAAAGATTAATCTATAAGTTTATTCATCATGGACACAACTGAAATACCCATCACTGATAAACGAATAAATAAAATATATCCAGACTTCTGGCCAAGACGGAGGTGTAGGTAGACACACTGTGCCTCCTCACACAACCAAAATAAGGACAACAACAATTTAGAAACAAAATAACAACCAGAACTGATAGAAAATTGAACTGTATGGAAGTTGAAGAACCCCAAGGAGTTAAAATAGACATATTCATCCAGACCAGTAAGAAGGGTGGAGTCTGACAGCTGGGTGGAGATGGGTCATGTCACAAAAAGCAGTGCACTGGGTGAGTAAGGCAACCTGGGTGCCCAAGACCTCAGTGGGCGGGCCCTGGGAACACAGGTGGCAGCTGGCAGACCCCAGGCCCTGGGTGACAACAGGCAGATGCAGCAAGGCAGTGATTGTGAAGCGAGGCACTGTGTGCAAGGCGGCTGGCTGACTGGGCAGCACTACATGTGCACACAGATAAACCAGGTGAAATTGGGGAGCAAGACAGATTGAGCAACCCAGGGACCCAGTGCAGAGAAATAGAGCCTCAGGGCACTGATTGAAAACACCTGTGGAGGGTTGAGGTGCCAGAAGAGACTCCCAGCTTCACAGAAGAGTTTGTAGGAAAAACCCATGGGGTCCTAGAACATGCACAAGCCCACCCACATGGGAATTAGCACGTGAAAGGCCCAGTTTGCTTGGGGGAAGTGGTGGAAGGGACTGAAATCCGACAGAGTGGAGCAAGTGCCATTGTTCCCTCCCAGACCCTGCCCCCACATACAGCGTCAAAACCCAGCAACTGGGTTGCCCCACACTAGTGAACACCTAAGGCTCCACCCTTCATATGTAACAGGCACAACAAGACAAAAAAAATGGCCCAAACAGAAGAACAGAGCAAAGCTCCACAGCAAATAGAACTAAGCAACCAAGAGATAGCCAACCTATCAGATGCACAGTTCAAAACACTGGTAATCTGGATGCTCACACAATTGGTTGAATTTGGTCACAAATTAGATGAAAAAGTGAAGGCTATGCTAAGTGAAATGAAGAAAAATGCACAGGGAACCAATAGTGATGGGAAGAAAACTGGGACTCAAATCAATGGAGTGGACCAGAAGGAAGGAAGAAACAACCAAACAAAAGAATGAAGAAATAAGAATTCAAAAAAAATGAGGAGAGGCTTAGGAATGTCTAGGACATCTTTAAACGTTCCAACATCTGAATTATAGGGGTACCAGAAGGGGAAGAGGAAGAGCAAAAAGTGGAAAAGTTATTTGAACAAATAATAAAGTAGAACTTCCCCAATCTGGCAAAGGAAATAGACTTCCAGGAAGTCCAGGAAGCTCAGAGAGCCCCAAAGAAGGTGGACCCAAGGAGGAACACACCAAGGCACATCATCATTATATTAGCCAAGATAAAAATGAAAGAATCCTAGAAGCAGCAAGAGAAAAGGAGAGAGTTACCTACAAAGGAGTTCCCATGAGACTATCAGCTGATTTCTCAAAAGAGACCATGCAGGCAAGAAGGGGCTGGAAAGAAGTATTCCAAGTCATAAAAGGCAAGGACCTACATCCAAGATTGCTCTATCCAGCAAAGCTGTCATTTAGAATGGAAGGGCAGATAAAGTGCTTCCCAGATAAAGTGAAGTTAAAGGAGTTCATCATCACCAAGCCCTTATTATATGAAATGTTAAAGGGACTTATCTAAGAAAAAGAAGATAAAAAATCATGTATAGTAAAATGACAGCAAACTCACACTTATTAACAAGCACACCTAAAACGAAAACAAAAACAAACTAAGCAATCTACTAGAATAGGAACAGAACCACAGAAATGGAGATCACATGGAGGGTTATCAACAGGGTAAAGGGAGGAGGAGAGAGAGGGAAAAGGTACAGAGAATAAGTAGCATAGATGGTAGGTAGAAAATAGGGGGGAGGCAAGAATAGTATGGGAAATGTAGAATCTAAAGAACTTATGACACATGGACATGAACTAAAGTGGGGGGAATGTGGGTGGGGGAGGGTGTACAGGGTGGTGGGGAATGAAGTGGGGGAAATGGGACAACTGTAATAGCATAATCAATAAAATATATTTTTAAAAAGTATATCCAGCCTATAGGGTGTTTGACAATAGAGAGGAATAGTGTACTTGATAGTGCTACATCGTGCTGAACATAAAAACATTATGCTAAGTGAAAGAAGCCAGTTCCAAAATACAACATATTGTATGATCCCATTGATAGATAGTGTGCTAAAGAGGCAAATATATGGAAACAGAAAGTAGGTAATTAGTGATTGCCTGGGTCTGGAAATGGTGGGATATGAGTATAATGGTACAGGTTTGTTTTTAAAATGGCAAAAATGTTCTAAAATTAGATTGTGGTGATGGTTATTACCACTCTGAATATTCTAAATGCAATTGAATTGTATAATTTAAGTGAGTGATTTGTATGACATATAAATTATATCTCAATAAAGCTTTAAAAGAGATTATCCACCAGTGTTGTTTAAATTAGAAAAACATTAAGAAATCACAAATGACCAACAAGAGGGTTTGGTGAAAAATTATTCTGAGTTTTTAAGATATTCTACTTTATAGCCACTAAAAATGGGTCCAATAAACAGAATACACACTATAATTCCAATTACACAAAATATATATCTGTGTATATAGAAGCTTTAGGAAAAGGTCTAAAAATATGCCAATTTATATATTACAGTGATCATGTATGATCCTGTGAGATTATGAATGATTTTTTTCTCTATTCTGATTTAATACAATAACCATTACTTTTGTGACAATAATCACATGTAACGTTTTCCTGAGTACTGATAGTGTACCAGGCAGGACCAGGTCTAAGTGTTTGACTAGATGTAATACATTTAATCCCACACTGCCCCTGGGAACACCTAGACCCTCATGCTGCCCATGTACTGCAGCATTCACTCTCATCTCCCTCATCTTCTCACCTGTCCTGGCTTATGAATGTGAGGATTATTTTTAAAGATTATTACAAATCAGTAAAAAAGAGGAAAAGAAGAGGAGGGAACTGTTTGTGTGTAGAAAGGCGATGCAGATCCTGTGATTCAAAGTGAAGGTTGGAGATCCCTTGCTCCCTCTTCCATGCTGGGTCTTCATTTGCCTGCCCTGATCCAGTTTTCCCTCTGCTCCCTCTCGCTGCCCAGAAGACAGGCAGGAGATGATGTCAGGGGATACCCATCCGTGCTCCTTCCTGGCCCTAGACTTCATCTCTGGCAGATTGCTTTCTCCAGGTTTCCAGCCACTGTTATGGTTCCTGGTCTCACACGACTCAGTTGTGCCCTTTGTCTCCTTCAGGTCTTAAGCGGTAACAGCTTGCCTGCTAGCCTCTGAGTAGCTCCCCAGCCCTGTGTCCCCTTTGCCCCACCCAAACCTCTGGAGTAGTTTCTTTGCTAATTCTCTTCATTTGGACTATCAGAGGTGGGTCTTATTTTCTACCAGGATCCTGATTGATTGACACTCTCCTCTAAGCCCAAGCAAGACACTTAAACTTTAAGGGGTAAGGATGACCTACTCAGTGTCAGAGTCCAGATTTCCACCTGTAGCAAGAATACACCCTAGGAACCCTCCATGTATCTTCAACCAAGAAATGATCATTGCCAAGCACAGCTGGAGTTATAAAATCTATTTTCATAAACCCTGACTTGAATTCTGCCAGGAACACATTTGTAATTTTGACCATATGCCTGACCTTCATGCCTTGTCTGAAGCCAACTCTGGAGCAGCTTGGGGAAAGCTTTCTCCACCCTGCTCTCCATCCAAACCACAGTGGAGACCATGCTCCACCACAGCACTGAGCTCTGGGGCCTGTCCTGGGAGTGAAAGGGGCCAGGCTGTCATTTTGTGGCCTCTGTGGGACAATCAGATGCCCTGAGCACAGTCCAGATTCCCTTCTAGAACACATCTGTCATCACATGTTGGCTGGCATGTAACAAAGTCTTCCCACTAAGTCATGACACTAGTTACAGGAAGTACACTGTAGGAAAAGGTCAACAACAGGAAGGCCAGCCAGGCCCATGTTGTCAGCCTCTTTGTCCTCTTTAGATCTGAGGAACTGAACACTAAGATTTACACTGTGCCTGGTGGAGGCTATACCCACAGCTGTCACTAAATTTATCAGGAAGACCAGAGCAGATATCTAGGCAGGCAACCTGAACTCAGATGCAACCTATAAGTATCAGTCTCCTAACTCCCTCTAGAGTTTACATAGAATAAGATAAGACTTCAAAAGTAAGAATTCCTCACCAGAACAGGAAATTAGATACTTGCCTTTCAAAAGAAACTACTAGAGTGTTAGGAGATCTGGATCAGCTCCTCAGTATAGCTTCATTATTTAAATGCTTTGGTCAAAAACTTAGAAGTTGCTAGTTTGTACTTTTTCTTTATCTTTCACATCTAGTCCACCAATAAAAATACTATCAGTGAATGTTCAACAGACATCTCACATATATGCCCTTCTCTGTATGTCTTTTCCTACAGATGTGATCCAAACCACCAGTCCCTCTCAGCTGACTTTCTTCTTATACTCTGGTGTACCTACCTTGTCTATTTTTCCACAAAGGAACTAGAAATATCTTTGGAAATGCTATTTGGTTTACATGACTTTCCTGCTTGAACCCTCCAATGGTTTCCCAGTGTGCTGAGAATAAAATATGAGCTTTCATTGTGGCCTGAAAGAGTCTCTTGACCTCAATTATACTCCTCCTTCCTGGTTCATGACATTCCAGCCACATGGCTTTCTTTTTCCTGTTGTAGAATCTGCCAAGCTTGTTCCAGCCTCAGGACCTTTGCACTTGTTGTTCCCTGCTTAAAATGCTTTTTGCCCACAGATTCCCTCTCATCAATACTGTCTCAGCTCAAAAGTTTTCCCTTGACAAAGAAGTTCTTTAACCCAGCACTTTTTTAAAATGGGTCTCATCACATTCTACCCCTTGCCCTTTTTTATTCTTTATGGCATTAAAGGAAATGATATGTTTCTTTTTTGGCTTAGTTATCTTTCCAAATACAGCATGAACTCCATGAGAACAAAGAATTTATTAAATTATATTATTTCCTTGCAAATAGTTCTGGCATACAGTAAATACTCAATAATTATTTACCAAATGAACATAGCTTTGAATAATAGTGAGTACTTGTGAGTCTATAAGCAAATTAGTTCATATTTATAAGCCTCAATTTTCTCTTTTAGAAGAGATACAAATAAGTGCCCACTATTTATTCTCATAACACTTATAAGAGTTATAAGTTTTATATTATAGAATTATTTATATAAGTGTGTGTTTTTATAACTAAGCCATAACTCTAATATAGTCTAAGAAATAATAAACACTATTTCTGTTCAGAGAACAGCTGAAGTCATAGAAATTTTTCTTTATTAAGTTGCAGAGATAATTCCTTGAAGGGCATGTTGTTCTGTGATATCCTCAGGCTTCTTAAGCAGCTGACAAGTAAAGGGCATCAAGCTTGGGGGCAGGGGTTGTGGAGAGTATTACAGTACCGCACAACAGTTTGACTTCACAGTTTGGCCTGGGCCTGGAATATTCAAATTCTGTCTTCAAGTGGTACTTAATATTCTGGGTAGTTGTGTTGACTTTAGTTATGACTTGGGTAACAAACACATTATACGCTAATCTTCAAACATCAGGGTTCTCAGGGAACTCAGCTCAAGTGTCAGTGAAGGGACATTTTATCAAGTCCCATTTATCTCTGCTATAACTTATACTGGGGCATATACTTCATTTTCCTTTTCATGGTGCATTTATGAAGTCCTCAAGGGCCCAGGGAGGGCAGTTTAAAACCCATTAGTTCTTCCTGACATCACTTTCTACACTCCTATGAAATTCTTTTCCAAGTGCAATTGAGTTTACCTCCTAAAGTTTTCTGAAATTGGTCCACTTCTTTATTATCAATCACCTCCCTGGACTAAGCCATCCACTCTCTTGCTGGGATCCTTTCTGAAGCCTTCTAACTAATAGTCTGTACTCATTATTGAATCTTCATTTCAGCACCGAAGTCAGAATAATCTTTCAAAACTCAAATCTGACTGTACCACCTCCCTGACACCACCAGACAAGGTGATATATTCCCTTGGTAAACATCCTCATGGTTTTTGTAAGTTTCCTTCTTTGCCGGTACCCTCACTGTAATTCCAAATTTATTTATGTTATAACTTAAATATCTGTATTCCTTCTTAGACTGTAAGTTACATGAAGGTCACAGACAATGTCTGTTTTCACCCATAGTTGTATCCCCAGGTACCTAGCACAGTGTGTGGCTCATTGTAAGTGCTCAGTAAATATTCCTGAATAAATGAGCTTCCACAACCTTTAGCCCTTAACACATTACCTCAATACAATACATGAGAAAAGAATCTTTATTGAAACAAGAAAGACTGGAAATATCCACAATTTTCAGAAAATATTTCTAGGCCTAATGTCTTCTTTTCTCTTCTAGTTCATATTCTGATATTTTCCACATCACGCACAGGTCTTTTAATCATTCAAAAGACCTACTCTTCATTATTCAGAGATAATTGTCATAGTATTCTTGTTATAAGATCTCCTTATCCTCTTTTCCAAGAATATTAAATAATAAGTTCAGCTAATGTAACTTTTGCTGTCTATGAAAATAAATTTTCCAAATGCCAATTGTAAATAAAGAGGACTATTCAAGGACACTGACTAGATCCTGGTTTCCTTCTCAGTTCTGACCTGAGGACCAACTCTGCTGGCATCATTCTCTCTTCATTTACCTTCAGAGTACAAAGAGAGTCAGAGGACAAAAGGCTATCTCCCTTTTCAATGTATCCCCTCAACTCCCATTCAACTTCCTCAGGGGGATTCTCCCCAGTGTTGTTGCCAGAATGATATAGATGCAATTTAAAAAAAAGTCTTGGGAGCCTCCCCAGGATGGTATCTGTTAGTGAGTGGTGTTTAATATTGGTTAAACTTAGCTTGAACCCCACCCATGGTAGCATCAAAACACGTTCATCAGCACACTTTCTTCTATAATGATAAAAATATAGTTACTATTTACTGAGTATTGTACTCTGTGCCCTGCATTATGTTTATCTCAGTAGGTACAAAAATCTTATGAGGAATATATTATTATAAGGAGGACATTGAGACTCAGAGAATTCAGTGGTTCACCAGTTACTAAACTTTACTGCTGCATGTAACAGAGCTACCAACAAACAAACAAATAAATAAGAAGGAAGTATAAGCTTTGGTAAGCACTCCAAAGATTGCAAGTATATTGGCCAGCTTTTGCTAGGTTATACTTTAGTAACAACCACCCCAAAATATTAGTGGATTACAACAAAATAAAATTATTTCTTGCACATGTTACTTGTCATCTCAGGGTCAGCTGAGGCTCTGCTCCAAATATCTTCTCCATTCTGGGAATCATCCTGGGATTTGATGGCTACTTAGTAGAGGAAAAAGAGAAAGAAAAATATCAGAACCATGTGATAGCCCTTACAGCTTCTGCATGGATGTGGCATATGTCATTTCTCCCCATGTCCTGTTAACCTGACTTAAACAAAAAGAGGGATTTTATTGCCTTGGATTAATGAAAAGTTCATGGAGCTACAGCTATAACTTGGTCCAGATACTTAAATGATGTCATTAGGATCCAATCCACTCTCTGTCTCTCTGTCTCTTTCTCTCTCCATTAATGCTGTTTTTTATGCTGGCTTCATTGTTAAGTAAGATGGCTTCCCACAGCACATCGCTTTATAGCCTTATAACTCCAAACCACTGCTACCAACAACAAAATACCTCTCTTTTGATAGATGCTGAATAATTTTGCAAGATTGCCCTAATTGGACCAATTCGGTATCTAACCCAGCTCTAAATCAATCATTATGACCACAGGGTTCAGTGTTTTAATTGTCCAGGCTTGGGTCACCCCCAGAGCAGGAAGTAAGCTTTCCTGAACCCTGTGCATGAAAAAAAAATTGAGTCCTTTTAACTAAAATGACAGCAATAAAAAAATCCTTGATGAGTTTCAACATTAACAAATTTCAAAGCACTCACAGTAACTTGCATAATCGTACAGATTTGAGAGTCTGGCATTTTTATAATATTTACTAAGTCTACCATCTATAACAATTTTTCTCTTACATTAGAAATCAAACTTGTTTTCATTACAAATAATAACTAATAAGATGAACTGAAATATTAACTTAACATCTACTGACTGAAACAGAGAGAACACCAAATAAAACAAATTTAGATTTAGAGTTGAAACATAACCTAACTTACTTACTAAGGCCAGACCCAAAATATTTTCTATCTGGGATGCAAACTAAATACTCAAAGTCCATTCACATGCCATACAATTGCTACCTACTAATTTAGGTGATTTTAATTAGGGAAATCTGTGTTGTGAATTGCTGGTAAATTTTAAGTAAAACAGTAGTCCACTGTTTAAAATTTCAACCTGAGAGACAGAATAAAATATATGGTATATCTATTTCATAAGTTGATTTGAATAATCATAATTCCTTATATTACTTAAGGCAATGCTAGCTGCTGTAAGAAACACACCCCAAATTTCAGTGGCTTCACACAATAGAGGCTTTTTTTCACTCAAATGGACAAGCAGCTTTCCTCCTGTGTGGTTCAGCCTTTCTGGCCTCATCCACCTCTCATCCAGTGGCTATCAGTTGTCTAGGGCAGGGTTTTTAACCTTGGCACAATTTAGATTAGAGAATTTTTTTAAGATTTTATTTATTTATTTTTAGAGAGGGAAGGGAGGGAGATAGAGAGAGAGAAACATCAATGTGCGGTTGCTGGGGGGTTAGGGCCTGCAACCCAGTCATGTACCCTGGCTGGGAATCGAATCTGGGACACTTTGGTTCCCAGCCCGTGCTCAATCCACTGAGCTACACCAGCCAGGAGATTAGAGAATTTTTTTTTAGGCATCATAAGATATTTAGCAGCATCCCTGGCCTTTACTTGCTAGATTCCTGTAACTCCTTGACCCAAGTTGTGACAACCAAAAATGTCCTCAGTTTTTGCCAAATTTCTACCAGGAAGGCAAAAGTGTCCTTGGAATCACCTGGTAATCTTTTTGTTAAGATTACCAGGTGATTCCAATATATAATGAGAGATGAGGATGTTCTCATCATGAACTATGCCCTGGAGGTCCTGAAGAAAATAGTCACTTATTAACAGTGTTGGCTTTGGAGTATCATACATCACATACACTCACCTAATGTGGGCAAGAACTAGTCACATGTATACACCCGCACCTCCTCAGCCCCCATGCAGGGAACGAAAAGTGCTGGGAAATACAGCCCCTGGCTGGGTAGCCACTTTCCATCAACAACTCTATGTGGAAGTAGAGAGATAGCTGTGACACCTTTGCCTCATCTCTCAGTTTTCTCCTTTTGAAGGGAGATCCCATCCTCTACATGATTGTACCTCCATCAAAGGTTGATCTATTCAGAGTACGTCCTAGATGTTGTCTTTAACTGACCTGGCAGGGTAAATCATCCTCTACCTTCTAGTATCAGAGCTGCTGAGTTAACAGCCAGACAATCTAGTTGCCAATAAGAGTACTTTCTATGTACCAGGTACTGTTCTAACTGTTTTACATTTATTAACTCATTTCATCCTTGCAACAATCTATAATATATGTGCTATTAATTATGCTCATTTTATAGTGAAGAATTTGCCATCTAAAGTCAAGGGGCACAGGTGAAAACCACACCAAGGCTCTGAAACTACTCAAGTTCATGCTCTTGACCATAAGACTACATAGTTCTTTTTAGCGAAAGCCCACCTCCAACAGATGAAGATGAAGCCACAATAGAGAGCAGCATAGGCAGAGAGAGCATAACCCCAAGTCCAGCTCTGCTCCTGCACTCCTGCCTTCACATGGTGTGTTTATGTGTGCCAATAGACTCTTCTTTCTCCCTTAAGTTAGTTTGAACAGTCTTTCTGTTACTCACAATTAAAGAGTCCTGACTGGTAAATCACATGATAGAATTAGCCCTCATGTGCTCTACTGTTTTTGAATATTAAACAGTCTAGGATCATACTAAGGACAAAAAGTAAGATTGGGAGCTCTTCTTTCTATAGTCAAGTGTGTTGATGTTAGTCTCTCAGTCACTGGCACTAATGTATTCTTAGTGGGGATGGAATTTATTAGGGAACTTGACACCAACCAATACCAACCAACACTAACTGGTGTGGGCCTGACTTGGGCTTTAGTGATTGCTCTGCATGGATGCTGAGGCTAAGTCTACACCTTGCAACCATTTCTGGAATTTTTAAATCCTAAACCATTTTGGATGCCTAAATGTTTTCTTAGTGCCTTATGCCCTGTTGGGGTTTTCTCTCACCATTCTCACCATGTGTGACCGTAGCCTTCAGCTACAATGGACTTAGTTCTACCATCAGTTAGCTTACTTGAGGCAGACTGCAGACTGTTATCTGGGGACACTGACCTTTCCTGGATTTTTTAATTTTTGTCTATCATCAAATGTTCATGATGCCAACAACTTGCTCAGCTTGGAGTTGTGCCACATTAATATCCATAAAAGATTCCTACTTTTTGTCTCACTTAACTTCCTTCCAGAGCTGGTTCTAGTGCCTACACATCTCAGCCTAGTGACCACATCTATTTCTAAACTTTGACCTCCCCGCCCACAAGTAAACTACTCACTATGGTTAGCCATCTGTCATGAACCATGGTCACCAAATATTCCATTCAACAAATATTTCCTGTATCACGACTACTATACAAAGTGCTGGGGGTACCAAGATAAATAAGATTTATCTTGTCACATGATAACAAGACATATCACACTTTTTGCTTCATACCACCACCAACTCGTATGAGAACCAATTATGTGCCTTTCCTTGGCTAGTGCTGGTAATTACAAATACAAGCAAGATAAACAACAGCCTCTGCTTTCATGAGGCTTAAAGTTTAGAGAGAAATAGATTACAAATAAGTAAACAAATACAAAAGGAAACTAATTACAGAGATTGAGATAAGTACCAGGAAAGGGAATAAAGGAAACATTGGAATAGGGAGCAAGGGGAGGAATCTACTTGGAGACAATGGCCAAACTTCTCTTAATATATTTCCCTGTCTTGTATTAATCTTGCTTTGTAGTATCTAGAAATTTTCCTATGCCAGCCAGTCCTGGTCTAAACGAAGCTTTCAATATGTTTTGCATAGACAACATAATGTCTTTTAAAAAAGACATTCAAGCCCTGACTGGGTGGCCCAATTGGCTGGAGCATTGTCCCATATACCAGAAAGGTTGCAGGTTTGAATCCTAGTCAGAGCGCATACCCAGGTTGCGGTTTCAGTCCCCAGTTAGGGCATGTATAGGAGGCAACCAATCAGTGTTTCTCTCTCACATTAATGTTTCCTTCTCTCCCTCCCTCTATCTCTCTCCCTTTCTCTCTCTATAATCAATTTTTTTAAAAAGTAATTCAAGAGGGACTTGGTTCTCCAGTTTGTTCCAGGCCCCACCTCTCCCTATGGCTTCTACTCAGCCTTGATTACACACTCTGTAATCTGTTTTCTTGTCCTTTACCAGTATTTTGAGTTTGTAGCTCTTGAATGAATCTTTAAAATACTTGAGACAATAGACTGTCTCCCTCCACTGCAGCCTCCATAATCTGATAAATTTTCATGTAAACTGGCCAACATTCCTCCTCTTCTAAAATGTTAAACTAGAAATTCAGCTAAAAATTAATGTGTATGTAAGTGACTTTGTGCTCTTGAGTGTGTACTAAATAAAGCATATTATTGGCCACTTTCATGAATTGAAGTTTGCCAGCCCTTCAAGTAATAGCTCTTGCCTTAATAAAGACCACAGCCAGTCACTTAAGAAGCCTAATGAAAATGTAAGACTGAAGACAGAAAGGTGGCTCCGCAGAAACCTCTCTTATCTTTGAAACATTCATACATAAAATATAGAATTTATGATACATTTAGAAGACCAACAGTGCTAACATGTATCAGGCAATATTCACTAGCGAAGAAGTGATGAAAGTCTACTTAGGAAGCTTGTAAGTAACTAAGCAGACACACAAGATATTGCAGACATGCTAGAAGATTAGGTCACTAAGCATCAAAATTTGTACAAAATATTGCCTAGATGGAGCATTTAGAGTAACTACAGCTGAGTCTTCACTTTATAAAACCTTGAAATTACAAGTCAAGTAAATTAGGAGAGTGGTTCCTTGACAAATGGTTTCTTCCAGGGCCACGGAAGGACTGACCATGTATTCATTCACATAGCAAGTTCTCTGCATCCCTTCAAAGTATGTTTCTATGGGATTAATCTCATGCTTTTTTTCTAAAAGCATGTACAAATAGTCTATAATAATACATAAAACAGTCAAATGATATAAAATAAAGGACTTCTTTCCTGTCGAATCAGAGATAAACTGGCTAGATTAGAATAACAGTTTTCTATATGGCTAATATTTATGTTTCTTAAGTCCATTTCCACCTATGTAAAGAGTGGAAAAAATTCTGCCTACTTCAAAGGGTGGTTATGGGATTGAATTATACAATCCCCATGAAGTATGTAGTGCTATTACTAATACGTATTTTTTAAATGTTTTTCTTTTTCTTTTTGTGTGTGTCTTTTTAAAGTATATTTTATTGATAATGATGTTACATTTGTCCTAATATTTTCCCCTTTGCCCCCTCTGCTGGTACCCTGTTCCCTCTAGCAATCCCTCCACCTTAGTTTATATTCATGGATTGTGCATGTGAGTTCTTTGGTTTCTCCCTTTCCTACACTATTCTTAACATCCCCCTGACTATTTTGTTCCTCCCAATTATGCTTCTTGATCCTTGTGCCACTTATCCCTTTCTCCCTCTCCCGGCTCCCAGCTGATAACCCTCCAAATGATTCCCATACCTATTCATTAGGTATACCATTCCATTCCTGCTCTGGTTGTATGCTTAGTTTGTTTTTTTTTCTGTTTTTATTTTATAGATTCACTTGTTGATAGTTGTGAGTTTGTTGTCAGTTTAATGCTCATAGTTTTGATCTTCTTTTTCTTAAGTAAGTCCCTTTAACATTTCAGGTAGTAATGGCTTGGTAATGATGAATTGTTTTAGCTTTACTGTGTTTTGGAAGCACATTATTTGTCCTTCCATTCTAAATGACAACTTTGCTGGATAGAGTAATCTTGCTTGCAGGTCCTTGCTTTTCATCCCTTTGAATGCTTCTTCCCAGCCCCTTCTTGCCTGCAAGGTTTCCTTTGAGAAAGCAGCTGATAGTCTTATGGGAACTCCTTTGTAGGTAATTCTCTGCCTTTCTCTTGCAGCTTGTAAGATTCCCTCTTTATCTTTAACCCTTGGCATTTTAATTATGATGTGTCTTGGAGTGGTCCCCTACGAGTCCAACTTGATTGTGACTCTCTGTTCTTCCTGGACTTGCATGTCTATTTCCTTCACCAAATTAGGGAAATTTTCTTTCATTAGTTTTTCAAATAGATTTCCAATATCTTGCTCTTTCTCTCCTCCCTCTGGCTCCCCTATGATGGGAATGTTGGACATCTTGAGGCTGTCCCAGAGGCTGTTTATAGTATCCTCATTTTTTTGGATTCTTTTTTCTTTTTGTTGTTCTAATTAGTTGTTTTCTGCTTTCTTATGTTCCAAATCATTGATTTGATTCTCAGCTTCATCCACTCTAGTGTTTCCCTATAAATTATTCTTTATTTTAATTAATATATCCTACATTTCTGCTTGGATCTTTTCTATGCTGCTGAGGTCCTCACTAAGTTCCTTGCATATCTTTATAAATAGTGTTTTGACTCTGCATCTCATAGATTACTTCTCTCCATTTCATTTAGCTCTTTTTCTGGAGTTTTGATCGGTTCTTTCATTTGGGCCATGTTTGTTTGTCTCCTCATTTTGGCAGCACCCTGGTGTTTGTTTTTATGTATTAAATAGAGCTTCTTTGACTCTGTGTCTTGGTAGTATGGCCTAATGTAGTAGGTGTCCTGTAGGGTCCAGTGGCACAGCCTCCACTATCACCCAAGCTTGCTACTCAAGGTGTGCCTTTGCTGAGTACATCCTCTTCTTGTTGAACCTTGGTTGCTACTGTCAGATCAATGGGAGGGATTTACACAGGCCAGTCAGATGCAAAGGATTGGCTGTGACAACTTACCACGAACCTCCGCTTTCTGTGAAGTATCAGCTGTGCAGCAGCAGGGTGTCAGTGTTTCAACATGGTCTGTAGCTGTCCACTGGGTGCACAGGCCTTGGGGTTTCCTGAATAGTGCAGGCCAAGATCAGCCCCCATCTGTGTTTTGCCCAGGGCCACTCTTTCTGAGCTCTAAAGCAATCTGAGATGGCTGCTACTTGGATTCAGTTTGGAGATTCCCAGGTGAAGCCAAGCTGTGAAGCTAATCTGGCTGCTGCTAGTGCCCAGCCTTGAGCTCACTGAGACCAGCTGTTGTTTGATAGGATTTAGAAAGCTGTGAAGCATAAATCAAGACCAGTCATTTATATGGAAAAGCAGCTTGGATGGAGTAGACACTTTGGGGATCTCTAAGGTGGGTCAAATAGCGTTATCTGTGTTGATGGAGTCTCAAATACGGCAGCAGCCTGCTGGCTCCAAGGATCTGCAGGGGGAGAGCTCAGAAAAGGGATAATAGCCTCTGCTCACCTTAATGCTAGACATTTCAGCCTCTCCCAGTATGCCTCTGGTACCCCTCAAGCTCCCACCTCAGTGATTGGGTTCATAAGGAGTTGGTCTGAGTAGGTAAATCTGTGCGTGAGCTCTTTAAAAGGAACTGCTTGGGACACCAGAAGTTTCTTTAACTGACTCAATTCACACTTGTTTTTGCAGCCAGAAGTTGTGGGGACTTATCTTCCTTGCACTGGAAACTTGGACTGGGGGTTCTGGTGTGGGGCTGGACATTGTTTGCTCCTGAGATGTCCAACCCAAATTTTTATTCACCACACATGGGTGAGAGACCAATCTGTTCTGCATCTATGCCCCTCCTACTAGTTTTGATGGATGTGGTTTCTTTAATTCCATAGATGTCTGATTTCCATTCAACTTGATTTCTGATGGTTCTAAGTGATAGTTGCTCTATATTTTAGTTGTAATTTTGATGTGGTTGTGTGAAGAGGGAAATCACACCTTCCTATGCTGCCATCTTCTATTTTTGTTTTTCAATTGTAGTTGATTTACAGTTTATGTTAGTTTCAGCAGTATAGCATAGTTGTCAGACATTTATATAACTTAACAAAGTGATTCTCCCAACAAGTCTAGTACACACCTGACACAACACATAGTTTTAATTTACTATATTCCCTACATGTACTTCACATACTCAAATTTTTTTATAACTGGCAACTGGTATTTCTTAATACCTTCACCTTTTTTACCCAGACCCGCAAACTCCCTCTCATCTGAAAACCCTCAGTTGGTTCTTTTATTTGTGAGTTTGTTTCTGTTTTGTTTGTTCATTTATTTGTTCTTTAGATTCCACATATAAGTGAAATAATATGGCATTTTTATTTCCACCTGACTTATTTCACTTAGAAAAATACCTTCTAGGTCCATCCAAGTTATGGCAAATGGCAAGTTTTCATTTTTTTTTTTGTGGTTAAGTAATATTCCCTTGTATATATATGTACCACTTTCTTTTTTACCCATTCATGTTTCAGTATATGCTTAAGTTGCTTCCATTTCTTGGCTATTGTAAAGCTGCAATAAACATAGGGATGCCTATACCTTCTCAAATCAGTGTTTTTTCAAATAAATACTGAGAAATACTGAGACCTGCAGTCTCTATTGATCTTCCAATCTAAAGTGAGTCTCTTATAGGCAACATATGTAAGGCCTTGTTTTCTTACCAATGTAGCAACCCTATGACTTTTTATTGGAGCATTTATTCAATTTACATTTAAAGTAATTGTTGAGAAGATTCAAGATGGTGGTGGAATAGGTGAAAGTTAAATTCACCTTCTCCCAGGACCAAACTGGAATTAAACTAAAATACAGAACAATCAACCTAAATAAACAGCAGAATACTGGCTAAATAGAAGTCTTATAACTAAGGATTTACAAAGAAGCCATATCAAGACTGGTAGGAAGGTTAGAGATATGAAAAGGGCTGGACCTGTTGCTGTAGACAGCAGCTGAGAATCCAAAGAAATATGTCGGCTGCAAATGTTTCCCCTGAGAATTGCAGGATCTAACCCCAAGTCAGGCTCCCCAGCCCAATGCACCAGAGCTGGGAAGAGGTGCCCACATAACATCTGGCTGTGAAAAGCAGCAAGAATTCTGTCCATCAGGGAGAGACAGTAGTCTACTAGAGACCCAGGTGCCTGCTTAAAGGACCAATGCACAGAATCTCATTTCCAGCCATTCAGCCTGGAATCCAGTCAAGGGAGGGTAGGGCAGACTACAATTGCCTGTAAAGGGTCTGGGGTTTGTGGGTTTGCACAGGGTCCCTGTGCTAAGTCCTTCTCCCATACCACATATGCCACCTTTCTTGGATAGAGAACTCCCCTACTTACTGCATTGGCCTGGGGGGATATAATAGCCCCACCATCTAGATGCTCTGTCACGACACTTTGAGGAGTTCATGCCCTGTGGAGAAGTAAACTGCCTGGGCCTAGGGCACAGAGGTCTAGGAAGACTCAGAGGAGTGAGGGTCAGTGACTGAGTTGTGTGGCACTCAGGAAGGGGCTATTTCCCCCCGCCCTCTTGTAAGGCTGACCAACACCTTCTCTTCACAGGAGAGCCACTAGACCCAACCTCTAGACTCCCAACTGTCCCACTCTTCTGAATCATGGTGACCCCACCTAGCCAAACTCAGGATCTCTAGAAGGTCATAACAGAATCAGGGACAGACTGAGTTGTGTGACTATAAGACTGGGGCCATTTTCCCTCACATTACTGACTGGTCCAGAGCCCTCCCTTTATATGGCCAAATCTTGGTCTGTTTGGGCCTGATAAATTCTGCTTGCCTCACCTCACAATTTCCCTGAGACCCCACCATACCACAAAGGTGAGTGGACATCCAGTGGGTGGCAATTAATAGTGACATTCCCTAAGACTTTTGCTGAGTCACCTCACCTATTACTGAAACTGAATTTGAACTTGTATCAGTCTGGTGAATGCAACTCACCTCTACCTGGTGACTACTGAGAACCAACCTTATGCAATTGGAGTACAGCCAGAGGCTTTTTCAGTGACTGAGCCTAATAGGCAGCTAGAAGGCAGAGACAGGAAAAAGAGGACCATGGGGTACCCTGGACCTTTTTTCCAGGGCTCTAAGCTGGTGGGGGCCAACCTTGGTGCCCAATTTGGTCCTTCCCATGTACATTCAACCCAGCAAAGGCAGCCATAAACTGTGGATAGCTGGTAACCACAAACAGGTTGCCAAAGTACAGGTAATGTCAGATATTGATCAGCACTAGAGTATCTATCCAAGAGACCCCAGGACAAATACACACAGTGAACAGCTTCAGACAACTTCAGAGCAAGATCTAATTTGTTGCATAACCAAAGGAAAATATCAGCAAGCTCCAGACCCTGCTGAGACAAATTCTGCTTTATGTGGTCAGCACCTGCATAGCAGCTCATACACTGTGGTCGAGATTGGTCCTCACAGTCAGCCAGCATGAAAGTTGACTCCAACATGAACAAACCAACAACAATCAAGACTTTATTACAAGAGAGCTCACATAAACCACACAAGAGACATTGTTGGAGCACCCAGCTCTGGTGATCAATAAGATAGCACCACTGGGTCCCACAGGAAACCTACTACATAAGGTCACCCTACAAAGACTGGAAAACATAGGAGACCTATGTAATACATGTAAACAAACAGAAAGAGGCAGCCAAAATGGGGAAACAAAGAAACATGTCCAGAAACATGTTCTATTAAAGAACAGAAGCAATCTCCAGAAAAAAAGGAGCTAAATGAAATGTAGGCAAACAATCTACCAGATATAAAGTTCAAAACAATGGCTATGACAATGTTCAAAGAGCTTAAATAAAAATAGGTGAAATTAGTAATAACTTAAATGAAGCATAATAAGCATAAAAAGAATATAGAAACCATAAAAAAAGAACTAGCAGAAATGAGGAAGAATACATATGAAATGAAAAATATACTCGAAGGAATAAACATCATGTTAGATGAAGCAGAGAATCAAATCGGTTTGGAAGACAAGGTAGCAGAAAACACCCAAACAGAGAAGCAATTTTTTTAATGATATTTTTAAAAAATTAGGATAGTTTAAGGGACCTTTGGGACAACACAAAGCATAACAATATCTATATCATAGGAGTACCAAAAAGGAAAGAGAGAAAGCAAGGTATAGACAACCTATTTCAAAGAATAATGACTGAAAACTTCCCTAACTCAGTGAAGGCAAAAGATACACAAGTCCAAGAAGGGCAGAGTCCAAAACAAGAATAACCCAAAAAGTCCCACACCAATACAACATAATTAAAATGACATAGGTTAACTACAAAGAAATAGTCTTAAAATGGGCAAGAGAAAGACAGTTGCCAACAAGAAAACTTCCATAAGACTGTCAGCAGATTTCTGAACAGAAAAATTTCAGGCTACAAGGGATTGGCATGAAATATTAAAAGTGATGAAAAACAAGAACCTATAAAGGAGACTACTCTACTCAGAAAGGCTATCATTTAAAACTGAAGGAGAATCAGAATTACAAGGAACGTTAAAGGATTTTCTTGAAGAACTAAAGCAAGGAGCATCGTTATAAAGAATAAAATGTTAATAAATAGGAAATTATCAATGATTGCTCTAAATGTAAATGGCCTAAATGCTCCAATAAAAAGGTATAAACATAGCTGAATAGATAAGAAAACAAGATCCATATGTGAAGGAGGTACCACAAAAAATGGAATTTATTTATAAAAATTGTGTATTTATTCTTACATATTTAAACTTTAGTCACCTTCAGAGTACTCTCCATTTGATGCAATGCAATGCACCTATCAAGGCATTTTTTCTATAACTTAAAACAGTTTTTGAACTCATCAATTTTCATTCCCTTTAGAGTTGCTGCTGTTTTTTGTTTTACCTCTTCTATATATGCAAAATGTTTCCCTTTGAGGACTTTTTTCAGCCAGGGAAAGGAAAAAAGTCACTCAGGGTGAGATTGGGTAAATAGGGAGGGTGGGGTACAGGGTCATTCCATTTTTGTCAAAAACTGCTGAACACTCAGTGTGATGTGAGCAGGTGTGCTCGCAAATCACTCATCATGAAATGGGCAAATATCTTGAAAGAGCCTTCAAAAAAATTCACTGAAGCTGAATTCAGCCTTTCACAACAACGCCAGTTAGCACACTGATACAGATGGGTTCCTGAAACACTTGCCTAGCAAGGGAAGCCTGTACTACAAGGGGCCTGCCCTCCAGAAAATAATTTTGGCTTTTTGGAGGTTCCCCCTCTTATATGTTGTCTACAAGAGACACATCTCAGGATAAAAGACACACACAGACTAAAAGAAAAGGGATGGAACAAGATATTTATGCATGGAAGTGAAAAAAAAAACACCTGGGAAAGCAATACTTACAGCAGCCAAAATAGACTTTAAAACAAAGGCTGTAGTAAGAAACAAAGAATGACACTACATAAAGTGATCCACCCAACAAAAGACTGTAGCCCTCATTAACATTCATACACCCCACATAGGAATACATAAATATGAAGAGCAAATTGTGGTGAATATAAATGGTGAGGTTAACAATAATACAGTCATAGTAGGGGATGGGTTTCTACACCCATTAACATCAATGGATAGCTCTTCCAGAAAGAAAATCAACAAAACAGTGACTTTAAATGACACAGTAGATCAGATGGATTTAATTGATATCTTCAGAGCATTTTACCCCAAAGCAACACAATATACATCTTTTCATGAGCACACAGACATCCTCTAGTATAGACCACATGTTATTACATAGAACAAGTCTCAATAAATTTAAAAAGATTAAAATTATATCAAGCATCTGATCTGGCCATAATGGCATAAAACTAGAAATCAATCACAGGAAAAAAACTTAAAAATACACAAAGACATGGCAGCTAAATATTGTGTTACTAGGAGATCCTATCCTTTGTGACAGCATGGATGGAACTAGAGAGCATTATGCTAAGTGAAATAAGCGAGATGGTGAGGGACAAATACTATATGACCTCACCTTTAACTGGAACATAATCAAGAAAAGAAAAAAAGCAAACAAAATATAACCAGAGACATTGAAATTAAGAACAATCTAACAATACCCAGAGGGCAGGGGTGAGGGGAGAGTGGGGGGAAGGGCTTCCAGGAACTACTATAAAGGACACATGGACAAAACCAAAGGTGAGGGTGGAAGCAAAGGAGGGAGGTGGGTTTGGCTGGGTAGGGGGGAGTCATGAGGGGAAAATGCAGACAACTGCAACTGAACAACAATAAAGTAATTTAAAGAAATAACATGTTACTAAACAATGAGTAGGCCAACAAGAAAGAAATCAAAAGATATCTTTAAACAAATCAAAATGAGACTACAACAACCCAAAACCTATCGGGCACAGCAAAGCAGTCCTAAGAGGAAAATTAACAGCATTACAGTCATTAATAGTATTATAGTCCTACCTATAGAAACAAATAAACAAAAATATCTCAAATAAGCAATCTAAGTTACACTTAAATTTACTAGATAAAGAACAACCGACAAAGCCCAAAGTGAATGGAAGAAAGGAAATGATAAAGATCAGAGCAGAAATAAACAAAATACAGAGTAAAAAAAAAAACATAAAATATCAATGAAACCAAGAAATGGTTCTTTAAAAAGATCAAAATGATTTATAAACATTTAACCAGAGTCATCTGGAAAAAAAAGAGGGGACCTGAATAAATAAAATAAAAAAAGAAAGAGAAGTACAACTAATACCACAGAAGTAAAAGGATTATAAAGAAACATAATGAACAACTATGCTAACAAGTCAGACAATGTTAAAGAAGTACATAAATTATTAGAAACATACTACTTCCCAAAACAGAATCAAGAAAAAACAGAAAATCTGAACAGAGAGATTATGACTAATGAAATTAATTAGTATAAAAATTTCCAACAAACACAATCCTGGACTGGGTGGCTTCACAGGTGAATTTTACCAAATATTCAAAGGGGAGCTAACACTTATCCTTCTAAAATTGTTCCAAAAAAGTCAAGAGGAGGGAAGACTTCTAACCTTATTTTACAAGGCCAGTATTATCCTAATTTCAAAGCCAGATAAGAGCCTTGGCTGGTCACTTGATTAAAGCATTGTACCAATACAACAAAGTTTCAGGTTCAATCCCCAAACAGGGCACATACAAGAATCAACCAATGAATGTATAAATAAGTAAAACAAGTTGATCTCTCTCTCTCTCTCCTTCTCCTTTCTCAAATCAATAAATAAAAAAAAATTCAAATTCAAAAGACACTACAAAGAACAATATAGGCCAACATCCATGATAAACATAGATGCTAAAAACCCCAAGAAAATATTAACAAGACAAATTCAGCAATACAGTAAAAAGAACATACACATGATTAAGTGAGATATATTCTTGGGATGCAAGGTTGGTAAATATCCATGAGTCAGTTAATATGATACACCATATAAACAAAAGGAAGGATAAAAATTATATGATCATGTCAATAGACACAGAAAAAGTATTTGACAAAAGCCAGTATGTATTTACAATAAAAGGTCTGAGCAAGTTGGTAATAGAGGGAACATATCTCAACTTAATAAAGGCCGTATATGACACACCCATAGCTAACAACATACTCAATGGGCAGAAACTAAAAACATTACCCTTAAGATCAGGAACAATATAGGGATTTCCACGTTCCCTACTCTTATTCAACATAGTACTAGAAGTCCTAGCCACAGCAATCAGACAAGAAGAAGAAATAAAAGGCATCCCAATTGTAAAAGAAGAAGTAAAACTGTCATTGTTTGCAGATGACATAATACTTATAGAGACAACACTAAAAATTCCACCAAAAAAAAAAACCCTACTGAAACTGATAAATTCAGTAAAGTAGCAGGGTATAAAATTAATATTCAAAATCAGTTACATTTTTATATACAAATTACTATAAGAAAGAGAAATTAACACAATCCCATTTACAATTGCATCTAAATCAAATAAAATACCTACGAATAATTTTAACCACGGAGGTAAAAGACCTGTACTCAGAAAATTTTAAGACACTGAAGTAAAAAATTGAAGAAGGGAAAATAAATAGAAGCATATTCCATGTTCATGGATACAAAGAATTAACATTGTTAAAATTTTCCTAATGCTCAAAGCAGTCTAAAATTCAATGCAACTCCTATCAAAATATCAATGCCATATTTTACATATCTAGAACAAATAATCCAAAAATTTATATGGACACAGCAATCTTGAGAAAGAAGATCAAAGTTGGAGCAATAATGCTACCTGATACCAAGCTATACTACAAAAGCCAAAGTAATCAAAACAGCACAGTACTGGCATAAAAACAGCATATAGCTCAATGGAACAAAATAGGGAGCCCAGAAATAAAATCACACCCATACGGTCAATTAATATTTGACAATGGAGACAAAAACACACAATGGGGTGAAGACAGTCAATTTAATAAATGGTATTAAGAAGTTGGAAAGATACATGAGAAATAATAAAACTAGACCACCTACTTAAACCATATAAGAATAAACTCAAAATGGATTAAAGCCCTAAATGTAAAAATTGATACCACAGAAAATCTTAGAAGAAAACATAGGCGGTAAAATCTCAGTATTTTTACTGATGGATCTTGGGCAAGGGAGAAAAGAGAAAAAATAAACAAAGGAGACTATATCCAACTAAAAAGCTTTCGCACAGCATTAGAAATCATCAACAAAATGAAAAGGCAACACTCTGAATGAAAGAACATATTTTCCATTGAAACATGTGATTAAAGGATAATATTCAAAATTGATAAAGAACTCATACAATTCAAACCAAAAAAAACCAATTCAATTGCAGTCATACCTCAGTTCTTGTCGGATTCAGAACTCATCAAACCTGGTATTGTTTGCCTTTTGATGAGAAAAAGTGTTTCAACTTTTGGCACTTGCTCACCACACATTACACCTGCTAGAACTTGTATGAGTCACAATGCTGTCCTGCAAAGAAAATGCTTCATCAATTGTCACTTGCTTGCTACTTGTCTAAATGGATTAACAGCAAATACCAAGGTAACACTATATTAAAAATGGGCAAAGATGGCCAATAAACATATGAAAAGATGCTCAAGAGCACTAATCATCAGCAAAATTAAAATTAAAACCACAATCAGATATCACCTCACATCTGTCAGAATAGCTATCATTAATAAATCAACAAATAGCCCTGTGCAGCGTGGTTCAGTTGGTTGGGTGTTGCCCTGCAAAGTGAAAAGGTCCCTGGTTTGATTCCTAGTCAAGGCACATTGTGGGTTCAATTTCTGGCTGGGGCACATATGAGAAGCAACCAATCTATGTTTCTGTCTCACATTGATATTTCTCTCCTCTTTCTACCTCCCTACCCCTCTCTATAAAGATAAATAAATAAAACCTTAAAAAATAAATCAGCCAATAAACAGCATGTTGGCAAGGATGTGAACAACAAGGAACCCTCCTGCACTGTTGGTGGGAATGCAGGTTTGGGCAGCCACTATGGAAAACAGTATGGAGATTCATCAAAAAATTTAAAATGGCACTGCCTTATAACCCAATGGTTCCACTTACGGGTATATATGCAAAGAAACCCAAAACACCAATTATAAAGAATATATGTACCCCACACCTATGTTCCTTGAAGCATTACTTACAATAGCCAAGCTCTGAAAACAAACCAAGTTGCCATCAATAGTACAGTGGATAAAAAAGTGCTGATTATATATATATATATATATATATATATATATATATATATATATATATATAATCTCATTATAATCAGCATATATATACATATATATGTATACACACACACACACACACACACATAATAAAATATTACTTGGACTTAAAAAAAGAACAAAATTTTACCATGTGCAATAGCATAGAGGGTATTATACTAAGTAAAATAAGTCAGTCAGAGAAAGATAAATACCATATGATTTCACTTATACGTAAAATGTAGAAAACAATATAACTGAATAAACAAAACAGAAACAGAGTCATAAATACAGAAAGCAGACTTACGGTTGCCAGAGAGGAGGAGGGTTCATTGAGTGGGTGAAAAAGATGAAGGGATTGAGAAGTACAGATTGATAGTTACAAAATAGTCAATAATAGTGTATTAACTATGTATTGTGCCAGTGGTGTGCATGAAATATCAGGGAGAACATTTTATAAAGTATATGATTGTCTAACCACTATACCTGAAACTAATAAAAATTATATTGAATATAAACTCTAATTTAAAAAATACAGTAATTATTGATAAGTGTGTAGTTATTGACATTTTATTATTAATATTTTTATCTTTTTTCTTTTTAAAGAAGTCCCTTTAACATTTCTTATAATACTAGATTTGTTGTGAAGAACTCCTTTAACTTTTTCTCCTTGGGGAAACTCTAACTTTCAACTCTAAGTGAAAGCCTTGTTGGGTAGAGTAATCTTGACTGTGGATCCTTGTTTTTCATAGTTTCAAATATTTTGTACCAATTCCCCCTGGTATGCAAAGTTTCTTTTGAGAAATCAGCTGATACTCTTATGGGAGCTCCCTTGTGGGTAACTGCTTTTCTCTTGCTGTTTTTAAGATCCAATTTTTTGTCTTTAATATTGGGCATTTTAATTATGATTTGTCTTAGACTGGCCTCTTTGGGTTGACCTTGTTTGGGACTCTGCACTTCCTGGATTTAGATGTCTTTTTTCTTCACCAGGTTAGGGAAGTTTCCCACATTATTTCTTCAAATAGGTTTTAAATCCCATGCTCTCTCCTTTCTCCTTCCAATGATGAAAATGTTGGTACATTTGATTTTGCCCCAGAGGGCCCTTAAAATACATGACTGTCCAGAAACAGCCCAACGTTTGTTAATATAGCAAGAATGGGTTGTGCCCAATAGATGTAACCTGGCAGCCAAGGTGAGTGGACTGGAATTCACATGTGTGAACAAGGATGACTTCATTGTACTAGTCAGTGGGAGTGGTAGATGTCATTGAATGAGCAGGTCTACTGTGTGGCCATCACATTAAAAATGACTGAGCAAGTAGAGCAACAAATCTGCATCAAATATTGTGTTAAGCTTGAATATTCCTCCATGGAAAGTATTCAGATGATTCAGATGGCTTTCAGGAATGATGCAATGAGTACAACACCAATAAAGTGTAGCACAAAACATCCTTCAAAGATGGTTGAGAATCTGTTGAATGTGGTCCACATTCTGGAAAGCCTGCAACAAGCAGAGCACCTGAGAATGTTGAGTGTGTACAGGCTGCAACCAACAAAGATTGGCAACTGATAGTGTGAAAACTGGAAGCTGATCTAGGGATTCCAAGAACTACTGCCCCTCCCTCCAACCCCAGATTTTGATGTGAGATCTTGGCAGGAAATATGTCATGGAAAAATTTGTTCTGCAGCTTCTGCTACCAGAGCAGAAGGAACATCATGATGCAGTTGCTAATGACATGATGATTCAAACTGCTATCAATGAACTATATTTCCTCAAGAAGGTTATAACTGGAGATGAATGGTGGGTGTACAGCTATGGTCCAGAAACAAAGCCCTAGTCATCCCAATGGAAGTTGCATGGTTCTCCATACCTAAAGAAGGTATGGCAAAATTTAAGCAAGATCAAGACCTTGTTAACTGTGTTTTTTGATTGGGAAGGTGTTGTCCATCATGAGTACACCCCTCCAGGCCAAACAATTAATAAGAAGTACTACCTCAATGTTCTTCATTGGTTGAGAGATGCAATTTGATAAAAATGTCTGCAGCTATAGGCAACTGGTGATTGGCAGCTTCATCATGACAGTGTACCCACTTACACATTATGTCTCATGCAGTATTTTTAGTGAATCATCAAATCACCCAGGTGACTTAGCCCCCTACAGCCCAGATTTGGCACCCTGTGACTTCTGGCTTTTCTCAAAACAATGAGTAAAATCATCTTTGAAAGGGAATAGATTTAAGACTATCAATGAGGTTCAGGAAAATAGGACAGGGCAGCTGATGGCAACTCCAACAAAACATTTTGCAGAGTGTTTTGAACAGTGGAAGAGAGGCTGGGAGAACTGTGTTGAGGTCCCAAGGTACCCATTTTGAAGGAGACTGAGGTGTCATTGTCCTATGTATAATGTTTCTTGTATCTTGTATCTTCTTCAATAAATGTTTTTATTTTTCACACTTCATGGCTGGATACTTTATGGACATACCTAATAAGCTCCTTTTTAAAATTTCTTCTTCTTTTTGCTGTTCCAGATGTGTGTTTTCCACTACCTTGTCTTCCAATTCAGTGATTCAGTTCTCTACTTCCTTTAATCTATTGTTGATTCTCATTCATGTACTCTTATTTCAGTTATTACATTCTTCATTTGACGTTATTTTTTATGTTTCTATCTCCATTTTATATACCTATCTCTCTGTTGAAGTTCTCACTGTGTTCACCTACTCTTCCCTTAAGTTGATTGCACATCCTTATAACCTGTATTTTGAACTCTACATCTAGTAGATTGCTTGACTCCATTTTGCTTAGTTCATTTTCTAAAATTTTGTTCTTTCATTTGGGACATGTTTCTTATGTTTCTCTGTTTCCTCATTTTGGCTGCCTCCCTATGTTTGTTTCTATGTATTACATACACCTCCTACATCTCCCAGTCTTGCTAGAGTGGCATTATGTAGTAAGTGTCCTGTAGGGCCCCATGGCTCAGTTTCCCTAATCACCTTATTTGGGTTCTCCAGAGGTGTCCCTTGTGTTAGTTATGTAAACCCTCCTGTTGTGATTGAGACTTGATTTCTGTTCCCACAGCCTTACTGACTGTGAGGAATGGCCATGACTAACATGGAGGAGCTGTTGTGCTGGGGTTGACCCATGGAACAAGATTTGCTTTAGCAGGGCTCTGGTACTTGCCAAGTCCACACTTTGGTGTGTATTTTGTAGAGGTAGTTGGGTGTTGCTCTGAGGTGGTCTGAAACTGGCTACCAAATATGTTGCTTATGGTGCAGGCCAAGGTCAGTCACTATCTATGTCCTGCCTTGTGTCATCTGGTATGGGCTATAAAGAAATCTGCAGATGGATGCCACTTGTGCTGGGCTTGAAGGTGCTGGGAGAAGCTAAGCTTCAAACTGAGGTTGGCTGCCACTAGTGCTGACCTTAGGGTTGCTTATCAAGAAGTACAAGGCATGCTGAAGCCATATGCTGCTTGTTTGGGGTTTGTGAATCTGTGAGAAAAGTTAGTAAAGTCTACAGCACAAGCCAAGATTGTTGTTTATATGGAAAAGCCATTGGGAGTAGCTTTGGTGGGCCCAAGATTTGGGTGGGGCAGGGTCTCGGGGAAACACTAGAGCAGTGCAAACAGTGTGAACCAGGTTGACTCAGACATGGTATACAGTTGTGCCTTTAAGTTGGGTAAGGGGAGTTCTCAACAAAGAAACAAAATGGCAGAAAGAACAGCCATTCCACCCTACACACTGAAGCTAAACAATTCTTTTCTTCCCTATATTTCCTTGGTGCTTTTTAAAATATCACCCAAGGACATGCTTATTGATTTTAGAGAAGGGAGAATGCAGGGGGAGAGAAAGGGAGAGAAACATTGATTGGTTGGAGCATTTTCCCATACACCAAAAATTGTGGGTTTGCTCCCTGGTCAGGTCACATAACTAGGTTGTGGGTTTAATACCCGGACAGGGCACATACAGAAGGCAACTGACCAGGGACTGAACCTTTAACCTAGGCATGTGCTGTGACCAGAAATTGAATCTTCAACCTTATTGTTGATGGGATGAAGCTCCAACCAACTGAGCCATACCAGCCAGGGCCTCTGGGTGGTTTTTGAGCTGCTGCCCTAATGCTGAAGCTCAGAGTGGGTCTGAGTAGTGTATGCATGGACCGTTTAAGAGGAATGCCTGGGGCTCCAGAAGCCCTGTTTCACTCAGCCACAATCCCTATTGGTTTTCACATATGGAAGTTATAGGGACTTCTCTTCCTGGTATAGGAACCCTGGGTTGGGGAGCCAGGCATGTGGGGAACCCTCGCTTCTCAGAAAAGGCCTCCACAACCAAGATATCCCTCCTATTCTCAACTGCCATATGTGGGTGCTGGACCAGCTCATTCTGCATCTCCATCCCTCCTACCAGATTTAGTGTGGCTTCTGTATATCCTTAGTTACAGGACTCCTGTTCAGCTAGATTTCAGGTGGTTCTGAATGGTGGTTGTTCTGTAACTTAGTTGTAATTTTGATGAGGTCATGGGAGAAGGTGAACACAGCATTTGCCTACTTCACTATCTTGAATGAAAGTCCTAATAATAGCTATTTTTGTTACTAGATTATTATTATTATTATTATTATTAAGAAGTATATAGATGATAACATCACAATATAAAATGATAGTGTCAGAAGCCATGGCCAAATTGTTACAGGTTGCAGCCAAGAGGGGGGACCCCAAATAGGCATTTGAAATGGGGTCCAGAACTCAAGGTGTCCAGGAGATTTTAAGATGTCTCCACCCCTTCCCCCACAGGTGTGAGTTGGGGGAAGGGGCACACAGAGCAAGAACATGCAGGGCAGCTTTGCAGCTAATCCATGGCGTGGTCATTTAACATACCTATAGCCTTTGGCTGGTCACTTAGATATGCTAAATAGCTATGGCCATGCTCAAGGCCAAGGGGATGGAAAGGGACCTCCCCCCACAAGATGTGACTGGGGGACAGGTCCCCTGAGTTACAGTGCCTGCATGGGAGCTCGGAGAAGATTGGCTCCGTGACATGGGGTCACACCTGCCCAGACCCACGATGGCGATCAGAAAAGCTGGAGAAGACAGCAGATTGAGGGCAAGTGTGCCCAAGTGTAGGAGGAGTCAGAAATGGGGCTGCAGAGAAAGATTGGCACAGGTATTTAAACCCAGACATGGCAGCCATTGAGGAGAGAACCACGCAGCCTTGACAGAGTGGAGACTCCCATGGCCCTGGGAGAGAGAACCACGTGCCTTTGGCAGAGTGGGGACTCCCAGGGCCCTGGGAGAGAGGACCACATGCCTTTGCCAGAGTGGGGACCCCTGCAGCTTTAGAAGGGGGAACCACCACCTGGGTTTAGCAGAGATCCCAGCAATTCAGCTGTGGGTGCCAGGAACCCAGGGAGGTCTCCCAGTCAAGATGGAGTACTAACTGGGAATAACCAGAGGACTGCCAGAGAAGCCATGGACTTCTATTTCCTTTCCTGAGATACGGTACTCTGTACTGAGCAAAGGGGGAAGGAAGGAAGGACTGTATCTGTCTGTGGGTGTTTTAGGGGACTTTAGGATTTTTGATAAAGACATTAGGTCACTACTTTAAGTTTGTATAGCATTAAATAAACATTTCCTTTCCTTTTCATGAATCTCTGGCATTGAGAGACATCTTTCCTTGGGTGGTGGACATAACGGACCCAGGGGTTTCTTTCAATAATAGTATATTATCCCAGGCCCCCCTTGTTTGTTCTGTAACAAAATTATGATCAGAAATAAATTCAGTCCAGAAGTCCCAACACAAAGTATTCAGCAATCTCTCTCCTGGTGGTGGTATTATAGATGTTTTATTTTATTTTCCCTCTTCATAGTGAATTGCTTTAATTGCTTTAAACTTTATTATAAGATAAAACAATAAATTTTCATTTGGAGTGAAGAAATCTAAATAAAGTTTAGGTATATCTGAAATAAAAAATCAAAAGTAAAACTGGATTCTATTTTCAAACACTTGATTTTATCCACCTTCAGAGGAAAGGAATCCAGCACCCTGAGTGCCCTTGTAAATTTCTGATCTAGACTTACACATGGAGGGCTAGATGAGCACAAACATACAATAGGAAAGCAAGAGGTGTTGACCACTGCAGGCAGGCTCATACTTAGTAATGGCACTTGGAGCCCTAACCTCACACATATTTCACTCTAAGTAGAGCATTTTTGAGATTACCCACATTTACCTAGTAATAAGTTAATATACATGGTAACTCAAGAATTTTCATATAGTTCTATCATCACTCCCAGGTTTCATGCTTGCCCTTATTCTCTACCTAACTTAAAAGCAGTGAACTTGGGATAATCTTCTACATTTTTAGGGTCAACCAATAAATCTTACCAGTATTTTCCCCCCTGCAAAGCAACAAAGCATTTTATTTACATGTAGGGTCATTTATCAATAGAGTACTTTATTAAACTCATGAAGATATCTCAAAACAAACACCATTTTTCTAAGTACAATGAATAAATTCTCGGGTTTAAAATCTGTTTGGGATTAGATATTTATAGCAGTTTACCTGACCAAGTATCACAAGGACATTTATTTCATTAAATTTCATCTAATAGAGATTTTCATGTTAGTGTACAATAGTTGTACAGCCAGTATTGCGAATTATATATCTTTTTATTAAGTTTATTGGGATGACATCAGTTATGATTTTATAGGTTTCAAGTATACATTTCTATGATACATCATCTTTACATTGCATTGTGTACCCACTACCCAAAGTCAAATCATCCTCCATCACCATATGACACTTGACAATTTACAATCTTCCCTTCCCTCTGGTAACCACCAAGCTGTTGTCTGTATCTGTGAGTTTTTTGTTGTTTTTCTTGTTTGTTCATTTGTTACTTTTAGTTTTATATCTCATATATGCTTGAAATCATATGATTCTTAACTTTTTTCTGACTTATTTTGTTTAGCATGATATTCTCAAGGTTCATCCATGTTGTCACAAATTGGCAGTGTTTCATCTTTTCTTTTGGCTGAGTAGTTTCCATTGCATATATGTACCACATCTTCTTTATCCAATCATCTATCAGAGGACACTTTGGTTGTTTCCAAGTGTCCTTTGAAATGTTTGTATAATCACTGGCCATCATGTATAATGCTGCAATGAACTCCTAGGGTACATATAGCTTTGCAGACACATCTGTAAAGAAGACATACAAATAGCTAAGAGACATAGAAAAAGATGCTCAACTTTGCTAGCTATTAAAGAAATGCAAGTCAAAACTACAATGAGATACCATCTCACACCTATTAGAATTGCTATTATCAACAGGACAAGTAGTTACAAGTGTGGAGGGGTTGTGCAATAAAAGGAACACTCATTTACTATTGGCAGGAATGTAAACTGGTACAACCACTATGCAAAAAAGTATGAAAATTCCTCAAAAAATTAAGAATAGAACTGTCATATGACCCAGCAACCTCTCTTCTGGGTACCTACTCCCAAAATTTGAAAACATTTATTCATAAAGATTATATTTATTTTGAACTTTGTATTTTTCTGCAAGGGTACAATGCTCTTTAAAACAAATTGAAAACATTTAAAAGAATTTTAAACAAGTTTTTTAAATGTTCAGGTTGCTTTTTAAAAAGTGTGCCAGACATGATGCTAGGCTCTAGGTATATCATGTAAAACACACAGTCCTTTTCCTCACAGATTGGATTACAGAGAGGGAAGAGTATAGGGTGAGTATGGACACACATGCCTGTATAATCACTAGCATGGGACTGAGAATGCATGTGGTGGCCATGACAAGGCGCCATTTGCATCTCCAACTGCAGGGAGCAGAGCTCAATGATGGTCCCACTGTAACTCCTCCTTACCCTTCAGACCTCTCCCAGCCCATAGCTAAGCACAGAGGGAACCCATTTAGTGGGAGACCAGACTCCTCTAATGGAGTTTTACAGAGTCGGAGACTCTTCCTACCCACTTCTCCTTCCTTCGCTTTAACCTTTTACAGGGTCTAGACCATGCATGTGATCTGAAGGCTCCCCCTGTCTACTCCTGCTCATTCCACTCCTGGTCTTTAAACTGTATAAGCATTTCCCCTAACAAATACCTTGCACTTCTAATCCCTTTTTGTCATTTGCTTCTCAGAGGACCTGAATAATACAGCATCTAAGAGAGGAACATAACCTAGTTTGAGGGGTAAGGGAAGACTGGTGGGGGCAGGGTGGGGGGGTCAAAGATGCTAACTAAGCAAAGGTATGAGTACAAAATGAAGGCAAGCAGGACAAGAGAAAAAAGGAAACATTCCAGATACGTATTAGCATGTGCAAAGCTCCAATCACAGGACACAGTGTATCCAGTTACAAAAAAAAAGAGAAAGAAAAGAACTTAAGGTAATTGGCCTAGAATAGTAAAGAGAGGGAGGGAAGGAGCAGGAAGGAGAGGGAGAGGCAGAGGGAGAA
Source organism: Phyllostomus hastatus (assembly GCF_019186645.2). Taxonomy (NCBI): domain Eukaryota; kingdom Metazoa; phylum Chordata; class Mammalia; order Chiroptera; family Phyllostomidae; genus Phyllostomus; species Phyllostomus hastatus. The sequence goes on from NW_025333643.1 coordinate 26,875,877, forward strand.
ACAGAGAGAAAATTGTCAAGAGGTGGACAATATACAGATAAAGAGACAAATAAAAAATACCCATTCCTAGCCCTGATTGGAAGGCTCAGTTGCTTGGAGCATCATCCCATACACCAAAAATTCGCAGGTCCCAGTCAGGGCACATACCTAGATAGTGGGTTCAATCCCTAGTCAGGTAGCATATGTTTCTCTCTCTTTCCACCCACCCCTGTTCTCTCTCTCTAAAATCAATAAATATATCTTCAAGTGAGGATTAATATATACATTTATACACACACACACATATCCATTCTGACTCACCATAGTGACGTATTCTATTACTCCATGGTGCCTAAGAAAATACCCTATATAGGCATGGGTCCCATTTAATTTTCCATAAAAAAATATTTATTCTGGTCAGAAGATGGCAGCTAGATAGGTGGGAGCAGAGTCCACTTCCCCCAGCACACAGGTGGAACACCTAGCCAATCTTCTGAGGAACACAGTGAACAGCCAACAGTATCCCAGAATATATGAAGGTCAGAGGACAAAATTGTAGAGGACACTGAAAATCAGACAGTAAGGAGATTGCTTTGGAATGGTAAGGTCCCTGAGACCAGAGAGGGGATAAGGGCTGCTGTAGCACAAGGCCCGCTGCCTGCTTGGCCTGCTACAGGATTCTTGGAAGAGGGTCAAATCAACAGCTCCCTCCCCTGCCAAACAGGGAGGATAGAGCAGCACAAAGATGGACCTGGATGCTTGAAGTCACTGGGGGGAATAAAGACAAAGTGGCAGGTGCACAGGGGCAGTGTTTACCTGCTGAGACTGTGGACGCTACCTGGGTCATTACCAGAGAAATTGGGGAGCCAGGTGATGCCTGGAGAAAGGTGATGGACCATGACCCGGAGAGTCTCTGGTCTGGCTGGAAATTGGGGCTGTGTGAAAGGCTGGGCACTTGTTAGCAACATAAGGCTTGAACAGGAGGGTGTTGTTCAAAAAAAGGGCTCTTAGTGGCTGTTTAGGGAATTCTCCCACAGGGGCCACCCCTGCCTCTCCCTGCTGTGTCCCCGCAGCTGCCACAGCCTTGGCTGCCCCTAACCTCCCTGCATCCCTGCAGCACCCAACCCTGCCTCTGCCGTGGCTGCACCCCCCACCACTGCCACAGCAGCAGAGGCCAGTGTGCCCATGCCTGAAGCCCCAGTAGTGCATGCCTGCACCAACTGCAGCAGACACAGGGGCACTTCTGCCCTGTAGAGGCATGACTGGCAAGTTAAGAGGAAGGAGGAGGTGCCCACCGCAGAGAACAGCAGGGCTCAGGGAGTTAGCAGTCTCCAAAAAGACTTAACTCGGTGGATAGCTGAACTACTCTGAAGAGACTTTGAGATGCCTAGAACCTAAGGACAGCAAAGAGCGAGAAGGTGGACGAGTTGCCCCTAATTGGTGCACCTCAAGGACAGCACAAGTGGTGGAAGGAAGGCATAGGCCTGGTGCAGAAGGGCACTGGGGACCCAGCAGCAACTGAAGAACTGGGTTGGAGGCTGGACAACTATGAAGAGTACTGCCCAGACCTGGCCCCCATCAGCACAAAACCATAGGAAGGGAGAAAAGTTAAACCCATGCCCCCTCAGTGTGCTGCAGCCAGTAAGATGGGCAGAACTCTCTTGGTCAGTTAAAGCCAGCAGGGGGCTTTTTTCTTTCTTTCTTTTTCTTTTTCCCCCACAAATGAGACAATAAGACCTGGAGCTGTAAAAGGACCAGTTAGACCCAAAGAGGGATCATCTCAACAACTAAGAAACTGAGACAAATTTCATTTTGCTATTCCAGAGAACTTGCAAGTTATTTTTTATTTGTATTATTATTATTTCATCATTTTACTTCTTTTATTTTATCAGTATTTTTTATTTCTCTTCTTTTCATTTAGTTTTCTTCGTCTTGTTTGTTTAATTACATCATTTGACTGGTTTTCCTTGTTCTCTCTTTCATAGTGTATTTTTAATTTTCCTTCTTTCGCTTCACTTGTGTTCTAGTAGCACACTACTCTAGGTCATGTACTTGCTATTCTTATTATTCAGATAACATAGATCCTGTCATATGATTCTGTCACTGGAACTATTGTTCCAGTACTATTGTAAATTAGTTCTTGTTCTATACAATTGTAAATAATACACAGCACCCAGATCTTAGTCTATTTCACTGTCTTCCAGAAATGTATTACTGTTGTGGTCAACTCTATTCTCTTGCACACTACACCTACTTCCTATTCTTTACTCTCACTGTATCTCAAAATCTTACCTCCTACAAGCTCACTGTTTTCTGGATCCAACTCACAATCCTTCCCCCCTTTATTCCAACCCTTTCTCTTTTTCCCACCCTTATCTTTTCCCCACCTTTCTAAAAAGTACTAGTTGGGTGAACTATAACAATTAACACCATACATACCAGAGCATCTGCTATCTCTTCTCTATGGGTAGTTACTTTAAATTCGATAGAATACACTACCACTGTCTTAATCCGTTTTGCCTTTCCCCTCCAACTGATCACATAAAAGAGTAGGTGGAAGCTGCAAACACCAGTATACCTGCTGAAAGAGAACCCACCAACAAAGGAACCAGCAACAAATAATAAAGGAAGATGGTGAAGGACTGAGTGGAAGCCACACTAACCTCCAATCAGGACCAATCTGGAAGTACAACTAAAAGATGGAGAAATTACCCACAACCAACAACTGTATAATAGCAAGAAAGAAGCCTCAAAACCTCCAAGAGACAGAAGGACCAGCTTCGACACAACCTGTCTGCACCTGCAAAATAGCATACAAGATGTGGTGGGTAGAGTGACTCTCAGTCAACAAGCTGGAGGGAAGGACCCACCAAAGAAAGACCCAACAACAATCAAAACCCAAAGACATACAGAGAGCCAACACCAATGACAGCCCAAGAGCAGCAAGTTCAAGAGATCAAAGACACTGGACCACTGACTATCACATGTCTCTTACCATAGAAGTTCACACTGCAAACCCAGGGAGTCAGAGCAGATCCATTTAAGAAACCAGAGGCTAACAAGAAGAGTCTCACGAACAATAGGAAGACAAATAAATAAACCCCAAATGAAAGGAAAGGAGGAAGCCTCAGAGAGAATGCTAACTGAAATTGAAGCAAGTTAACTATCAGATATGGATTTCAAAGCAATGGTTATAAGAAAGTTCAATGAGCTCACTGAGAATTAGCAGAAACTACAGGGAAACTGCAAGGAACTCACTGTATCAACATGAAAAACTATATCAACATGAAAAAAGAAATAGAAACTATCAACAAGGGCCAAGAGGAAATAAATATAATTTCAGAATTGAAGAACGTAGTAGAAGGAATCAAAAGCAGAATAAATGAGGCAGAGGATCAAATCAGCAAGCTGGAAGACAAGGCAGAAAAAACAACCAGAAAGAGCAACAAAAGAAAAAAGAATCAGAAAGAATGAAAAAATGTTAAGGAACTGCAGAACAACATGAAACATAATAATATCCTCATAATATGGACACCCAAAGGAGAAGAGCAAGGATAGAAAACTTGTTTGCAAAATAATGATAGAAAACTTCCTTAATTTGATGAGAGAAAATGTCACACAAATCCAGGAAACACAGAGAGTCCCAAACAAGAAGAACACAAAGAGGCCCATTTCAAGACACATCATAATTAAAATGGCAAAGTTCCAAGACAAAGAGAGAATCTTAATGGCAGCAAGGGAGAAACAGGAAGTAAAATACAAGGGAGCCCTGATAAGACTACCAGCTGACTTCTCAATGGAAATGTTTCAAACCAGAAGGCACTGGCAAGAAATATTCCAAGTAATGAAAATCACAGGCCTGCAACCAAGGCTACTCTTTCAAACAAGGCTCTCAATTAAAATGGAAGACCAAATAAGGAGTTTCCCAGATGAAAGAAGTAACAAAGAATACACCCCTTCAAACCAGCTCTGCAAGAGATGCTAAAGGGTCTGCTTTTAAAAAAGGAAAAATAAAAGAGTGAGAGAGAGAGAGAGAGAGAGGAACACAGGTAAGAAGGAAGTAAATGGCAATGAATAAGTACCTATCAATAATAACCTCAAACATAAATGGATTAAATGCTCCAATCAAAAGACATAGAATAGCTGAATGGATAAGAAACCATTAACTACACACATGCTGCCTATAAGACACACTTCTCAGAACAAAAGATCTACACAGACTGAAAGTCGTGAGCTGGAAAAAAAATATTTCAAGCAAATGTATAGAAAAAAAAGCCTAGGTAGCAATACTTATATCAGACAAAATAGACTTCAAAAAAAGGGCCATAAAAGGAGACCCAGAAGGTCACTTCATAACACAAGAAAAGAATCCATCAAGAAGACATAAACATTGTAAATAGATATGCACCCAACATAGGAGCACACAAATATATAAGAAAAATATTGGAGGACTTCAAGAAATATATTGAAAGCAAAAAGATATAATAGGGGGTTTTAACACCCCACTGGCAAAAATGGATAGGGTTCAAAAGAAATATCAACAAAGATATTGTGGCATTGAACATGATCTAGATGAAATGGATTTAACTGATATATATATAGAGAGAGAGCCTTTCATCCTAAAGAAGCAAAATACACATTCTTTTCAAAAGCACATGGAACATTTTCAATGACAGACCACATGACAGGACACAAAACAAGCCTCAACAAATTCAAGAAAATTGAAACCAAAGCAAGCATTTTCTCTGGCTACAAGGGACTGAAACTAGAAACCGGCCTCAAGGAAAAAACTCAAAAATATTCATACTCATGGAAATTGAATAGTAGGCTATTAAACAATGAATGGATCAAAAATGAGATCAAGGAAGAAATCAAAAAGTTTCTGGAAATAAATAAAAATGAACTCACAACAATCCAAAATTTATGGGACACAGCAAAGGCAGTCCTGAGAAGGAAGTCCATAGCAATAGAGGCCTACCTAAAAAAGATAGAAACATTTCAAATAAACAGCCTAACCCTACACCTATAAGAACTGGAGGAACAACAACAAAGACAGCCCAGAGGAAGTAGAAAGAAGGAAATAACCTAGATCAGAGCAAATTAAACAACATAGAGACTAAAAGAACAATTCTAATGATCAATAAATTCAGGAAATGGTTCTTTGAAAAGATAAACAAAATTGCCTTTAAGCAGACTCATGAAGAAAAAAAAGAGAGACGATGCAAATTAAAACAATCAGAAATGAAAGAGGAGAGATTAAAATGAATACCACAGAAATACAAAGAATTGTAAGACATTACTATGAACAACTCTAGGCCAAAACTTGGAAAAGCCTGGTTGAAAGGGACAAATCTAAAAAATAAATAATCTTCCAAAACCATATAAAGGGGAAGCAGAAAGCCTGAATGGAACAATAATCACTGATAAAATTGAAGCAGTTATCAAAAAACTCCTGACACACAAACATCCTGACTGGATTGTTTCATAGGGCAATTTCACAAAGCATTTAAGGAAGAGCTAATCCCTATACTTCACAGACTATTCCAAAAAATCAGAAGACAGAAGACTCCCAAACTCTTCTTTCATAAGAATCCAGCATCGTCCTAATCCCAAAACCAGATAAAGACATAACAAAGAAAAAAAACTTCAGACCAATGTCTCTGATGAACATATACATTAAAATCCTCAACAAAATATTGGCAAACCATATCCAGCAATACATTAAAAATATCATACACCATGATCAAGTAGGATTCATCAGAGGGCTGCAAGGATGGTACAATATTTGCAAATCAATAAATGTAATACATCACATAAACCAAAGGAAAGATAAAAATCACATGACCATATCAGTAGATGCAGAAAATGCATTTGATAAGGTACAGCACCCATTTATGATGAAAACACTCAACAAAGTGGGAATAGAGTGAGCATTTCTCAACATAATAAAGGCCATATATGAGAGACCTACAGCCAACATCATACTCAAAGGGCAAAAACTAAAAGCTTCTCCACTAAGATCAGGAACAAGACAAGGATATGTGCTTTCATCACTTCGATTCAACATACTATTGGAAGTCGTAGCCATAGCAATCAGACAAGAAAAAGAAATAAAAGGAATCCAAATTGGAGAGGAGGAAGCAAAACTGTCATTGTTTGCAGATGACAGTTTTGAAAGTGTACATAGAAAATCCTATAAATTCTACCTAAAAACTACTCATCCAATAAGTGAATTTGGGAAAATACAGGAAAATGAAGTCAATATTCAGAAATCAAAGTTTGTTTTGTACACCAACAATGAAATATCAGAAACAGAAATTAGGGAAAAAAATCACTTGATATAGAAACAAGAAAAGTAAAGTATCTAGGAATAAGCCTAAACAAGGAGGTCAAGACCTGTACTCAGAAAACTATACAACACTGAAGAATGAAATTAAGGATGAAACAAACAAATAGAAGCATGTACCATGTACATGGATTGGAAGGATTAACAGCAGTAAAATCTCCATAACACCCAAAGCGTTTTATAGATTCAATGTAATCTCTATTAAATTACCAGTGACATATTTCATAGATATAGAGGAAACAGTTTCAAAATTTATATGCAGCCATATACAACCCTGAATAGCTACAGCAATTTTGAGAAAGAAGAACAAGTAGGAGGAATCACAATACCTGATATCAAAAGATATTACAAGGCCACTGTAATCAAACAGCCTGGTATTGACACAAGAACAGACACATAGACCAATGGAACAGAATAGACAACCCAGAAATAAGCCCAAGCCTCTATGGTCAATTAATATTTGACAAAAGGGGCCACAGTATAAAATGGAGTAACAATAGCCTCTTCAACAAATGGTATTGGGAGATCTGGACAGCTACATACAAAAAAAAATGACACTCTATCACCAACATACACCATACACAGAAATAAATTTAAGGTGGATAAAAGACTTAAATATAAGTCATGATACCATCAAATTCCTAGAGAGAAACATGGACAGGAAAATCTCAGATATTACATGCATTATTTTCACTGATATGTCCCCTAGAGCAAAGGTCATAAAAGAAAGAATAAACAAATGGGACCTCATCAAAGTAGAAAGCTTCTTAATGGCTAAAGAAAACAGTATTAAAATGAAAAGCAAACCAACTGTATGAGAAAACATATTTGCCAATGATACCTTGGACAAGGGTTTAATCTACAAAATATATAAAGAACTCACACGACTTCACTCCAGGAACACAAACAATCCAATTAAAATATGGGCAAAAGCCCTGAACAGACTCTTCTCCAAGGAGGACATACAGAGGGCCCAGAGACATATGAAAAGATGCTCAGCATCACTAGCCATAAGAGACATGAAAATTAAAACCACAGTGAGATTCCACTTCACACCAGTGAGAAAGGCCATCATAAACAAAGCAACAAACAACAAATGTTGGAGAAAATATGCAGAAAAGGGAACCCTAGTGCACTGTTGGTGGGAATGCAGACTGGTACAACCATTGTGGAAAACAGCTGGAATTTCTTCAGAAAACTAAAAATGGAACTGCCTTTCGACCCAGCAATTACACTGCTGGGATTATATCCTAAGAACCCTGAAACACCAATCCAAAAGAACCTATGCACCCCAATGTTCATAGTAGCACAATTTACAATAGCCAAGTGCTGGAAGCAACCTAAGTGCCTATCAGTAAGTGAGTGGATCAAAAAACCATGGTATATTTACATAATAGAATACTACTCAGCAGAAAGAAAGAAGGAGTTCCTATGCTTTGCGACAGCATGGATGGAACTGGCGAGCACTATGCTAAGTGAAATAAACCAGGCAGTAAAAGATAAATACCATATGATCTCACATTTAAGTGAAACCCAATCAATAAAGCAAACAAGCAAGCAAAATATAACCAGAGACATTGAAATTAAGAACAATCTGACAGTAACCAGAGGGCAGGTGGGAGGGAATAATGGGGGGATTGGGGAAGGGTTTTCAGGAACAACTATAAAGGACATATGGAGAAAACTAAGGGGGGGTGGAATGGGGGGAAGGTGAGGGTGGTTCGGGTGAGGGGGCAGTAGTGGGAGGTCAATGCAGACAATTGTACTTGAACAGCAATAATATATTTTTTAAAAAAATAAAGGAATTGTAAAATCAAAATATTATTAAGATTTATCAAGATACCATTTTTCACTTAAAAAGGAAGAATGTATTCCATTAGTTTAATGTTTTAATAAGGAAGTCCAAAAAAGAAGAAAGCCGACACTGTAGAATTCATTGGGTCAATGTAACTAACACTTTTGGTAAAGTTAAAGTGTTAATATGGTATAGGCTAAGCAGCTTAAACAAGTAGACACCAAACACAATGGTTTAATAGAGATAAATATGCACTTCTCCTGTACATAATGGTACAAATAGAAAGAAGTACTGTAGGGTGAGTAGAGAATTCTGATCTATAAGACCACACAGAAACCCATGATAGTGGGTTGGCTCTGCCATCTTTCAAACATGGCTTCCATATAGCTGCTCCATGTTGCCATTTTCCCAATTCTCCACCAGTAAGAGAAAGAAGGGAAGAGAGACTTCTGTCTGCCTAAATTTAGATGTGCAAATACAGCTGCCTACAAAGTAGGCTGAGTAAAGTAGTCTTTAGTGGGGCACCTACAAGCCCATGTAAAATATGGAGAAATATTCTATTATTAAAAGAATAAAACTTGAATTGGTCAAAGAAGAAATCACAAGAGGAATTTTAAAAATTCCTTGATACATTTGAAAACATAAATGCAACATACCAAAGCTTATAGAATGCAGCTAAAGCAGTGCTAAGAAAGAAGTTTATGGGCCCTGGCTGGCGTAGCTCAGTGGATTGAGTGCGGGCTGTGAACCAAAGTGTCACAGGTTCAATTCCCAGTCAGGGTACATGCCTGGATTGCAGACCATGACCCCCAGCAACCGCACATTGATGTTTCTCTCTCTCTCTTTCTCCCTCCCTTCCATCTCTAAAAATAAATAAATAAAATCTTAAAAAAAAAGAAGAAAGTTTATGGTTGTAAACACTTATATTAAAAACTGAAGAAAGGCCTCAAATCAACAACCTAAATTTACAACTCAAGGAATAGAAAAAGAACAAAGCAAACTGAAAGGTAAGAGGAGGGAGAAAATAATAAAAATTAAAGCAGAGATAACTAAAATAGAAAACACAGAAATAAATTAATGAAACTAAGAATTGGTTTTTTGAAAGATCAACAAAATTGACAAATCTTTAGATTAAAAAGAGATAAGGCTAAAATAACTAAAATCAGAAATGAAAGAGAAGACATACAACTGTTGCAACCAGGTGGGAAAGGATTATGAGACTACTATGAACAATTGAATGCCAACAAACTGGATAATCTAGAAGAAAGGAATGGACTTCTAGAAACATACAACATACCAAGGCTGAATCATGAAGCAATAGAAAATCTGAACAGACCAATAACTGGTAAAAATATTGAATCAGTAGCCTCCCAACAAAGAAAAGCGTAGGACCAGATGGTTTCACAGGAGAGAATTCTACAAGACATTTTAAAAACAATTAATACAAATCCTGTCCCAAACTCTTCCAAGAGAATTGGAGAGGAGGAAACACTTCTAAAGTCTTTTTACGAGGTCACCATTACCCTGATACAAAAACTAGGTGAAGATACTACAGGAAAACTACAAGCTAATATTACTGATGAACATTGATGCAAAAACCTCAACAAAATACTAGCAAACCAAATGCAACAGCACATTAAAAGTATTATCCCACCATAACCAAATAGCATTTATTCCTAGAATGCAAAGATGTTCAACCTATGAAAATCAGTAAATATATTACCACATTAAGAGAGTAAAGGAGAAACCCATTTGATAATCTCAGTCAATGCAGAAATAACAAATAAAGAGGTTCGACACACTTTCACAATAAAACCACCCAACAAACTAGAAATAGAAAGAGAGTACTTCTACATAAGAAAGCCACAAATGAAGATCCCACAGCTCATGTCATACACGATGGTGAAAGATAAAGTGTTTCCTCTAAGATTAGGGACAAAACAAAGATGGCCATTATTGCCACATTTACTTAACATAGTATTAGAAACAATTAGGAAAAAAAATAAAAGAAAGAAAGAAAATAAATCCAAATTGAAAAGGAACTAGTGAAATGATCTTTGTTCACAGATAACATGAACTTTCCTGTAGAAAAACCTAAAGATTACACATACACAAAACTGTTAGAATTAATAAATAAATGCAGTAAAGTTGCAGGATACAATATAAACACAAAAAATCAGTTGTGTTTTTATATACTAATAATGAACAATCCAAAAGGAAATTTAAGAAAACAGTTAATTTACAATAGCATATAAAAGAATGAAATACTTAGGAATAAACTTAACCTAGGAGGCAAAGGACTTGTACACTGAAAACTACAAAACTTTGCAGGAAGAAATTAAAATAAATTAATGGAAAGACATCTTGTATCCATGGGTTAGAAGATTTAACGTGGTTAGGATATTGATATTACCAAAAGCAATGTACAGATCCAACACTATCCCTTTCAAAATCCCAACAGAAGCTTTTTGAAAAACAAACAAACAAACAAACAAACAAAACCCCATATTCTTTGGACTATAAAACACACTGTTTCCCCCCCAAATTTGAGAGGACAAGGTGGCTGTGTCTTATAGTCTGAATGTAGCTTACCTGGCTCACTGGGGGGGGGGGGGTGCGGTGGTGAAGCAGGGTCACAGGTTATTAAATATTTTACCACATTTTTTGCTTCAAAAATATTTTTCTTATTTTCCTCCTCTAAAACCTAGGTATGTCTTATAGTCCTAAAAATATGGTATATCCTAAAATTCATATAAAATCTAAAGGCACACCAAATAGAAATAGAACAAGGTTGGAGAATACTCACTTTCTGATTTCATATTATGAAGCTACAACAAATGAACCACTGTGGTACTGGCATAAATACAAACATAGAAACCAATAAAATAGAAGAGAGAGAGCACAGAAACAACCTTTGCATGCAAGGTCCAATGATTTTCAATTAGGAAGCCAAGTCCACTAACTGGAAAAGGACTGTCTCTTTGAAAAACTGGTGTTTTCCTTATGAAAAAGAGTGACGTTGGACCATTATCTTATGCCACATACCAAAATAAATAAGTAAATAAAACCTCAAAATGAATTAAAGACCTTAACATAAGACCCCAAACTATAAAACTCAGAGATGAAAACATATGCAAAATGCTTCACGACATTGGATTTGACAATGATTTATTTGATGTGACACTAAAAGCAAAAACAGAAATGGGACTACATAAAACTTCAAAATTTTTGTTCATCAAAGGATACAGTCAACTACAACAGTACAAAAGCAACCTATGGAATAGGAAGAAATATTTGCAAATCATATATCTGTTAGGAAGTTAATATCTAGAATTTACAAAGATTTCCTGCAAGTTAACAACTAGAAAAAAAATCCAGTAAACTGGTTTAAAAATGGGCACAAAGTAATGCAAATCAAAATCACAATGAGGTATCCCTTTACATGCATTAGGGTGGCTACTATTAAAAAATCCCAGAAAATAATTTGTTGGTGAGGATGTGGCGAAAACAAAACACTTGTGCACTGTTGGTGAGAATGTATACTGGTGCAGCCATTATGGAAAACAGTATGCCAGATAGTCAAAATATTAAAAATAAGCCCTGACTAGTGTGGCTCAGTTGGCTTGGCATTGTCCCACAAAGCAAAATGTCACTGGTTCAATTCTCAGTCAGGGCTCATACCTGAGTTGTGGGTGCAGTCCTCACACAGGGTGCATACAAGAGGCAACTGATTGATGTTTCTCTCTCACACTAATGTTTCTTTCCCTCCCTTTCTCCCTCTTTTTCTGTCTCTCTAAAAATAAATAAATTAAATCTTTAAGAGGTATATTAAAAATATGACTTCCAGCCAAGATTGAGGCACAGGTGGATATACTTTTCCTCCTCACACAACCAAAAGAAGTACAACAATAAATTTAAAAACAAAAAAATAACCAGAACTGCCAGAAAATTGAGCTGTATGGAAGTCTGGCAAATAACAAGAAACATTCACCCAGACTGGTAGGAGGGACAGAAACAGGCAGCAAAGGCGAAGATGACTCATGGCAAGGCAGCACCTGGAGGACCAGGTTGGGAAAGGGGGTGGCTGGTGGAGCAGGCAGTCCCACATTTGCATCCAGGTAAGTCAAAGGAACAACTGGGGAGTGAGACAGACTGCACAACCCAGTTTGTAGTGTGGAGAAATAAAGCCTCAAAAAATCTGGCTGTAAAGACTTGTGGGGGTAGAGGCTATAGGATAAACTCACAGCCTCACAGGAGAGATTATTGGAGAGACCCACAGGGTCCTAGAATATACAGAAAACCACCCACCTGAGAATCAGTACCAGAAGGGCCCAAGTTGATTGTGGATAGTGAAAGAAGTGACTGAAAGCCAGCAGAGAGCTGAGCAAGTAGTATTGTTCCCTCTCTGAACCTTCCTCACATACAGTGTAGTGACGTGTATTGCCCCTCCCTGACGAATACCTAAGGCTCTGCTTTTTACTTATAATAGGTATGCTGAAACAAACAAATAAACAAACAAACAAAAAAACAAACAAAAAGCCCAAATGAAAGAACAGATCAAAGCTCCAGAAAAAATATAGGTAAGTGATGAAGAGATAGCTAACCAATCAGACGCAGAGTTCAAAACACTGGTAATCAGGATGCTCACAGAAATAGTTGAATATGGTCACAAAATAGAGAGAAAAATGAAGGCTATGAAAAGTGAAATAAAGGAAAATATACAGGGAACCAAAATGATGGGAAGGAAAACTGAGACTCGAATCAATGGTTTGGAGCAGAAGGAAGAAAGAAACATTCAACCAGAAGAGAATGAAGAAACAAAAATCCAAACAAAAAAAGACAGAGGCTTAGGAGCCTCCAGGACAACTTTAAATGTTCCAACATCTGAACCATAGGGGTGGCAGAAGGAGAAGAGGAAGAGCAAGAAATTGACAACTGATTTGGAAACACAATGAAGGAGAACTTCCTTCATCTGGCAAGGGAAATAGACTTCTAGGAAGTCCATAAAGCTCAGAGTCCCAAAGAAGTTGGGCCCAAGGAAGCACACACCAAGACACATCATAGTTACATTAGCCAAGATTAAAGATAAGGAGAAAATTTTAAAAGAAGCAAGAGAAAAGGAGACAGTTACCTAAAAAGAGTGCCCATAAGACTAATGGCTGATTTCTCAAAAGAAACCTTGCAGGCAAGAAGGGGCTGGAAAGAAGTATTTGAAGTCATGAAAGGCAAGGACCTACATCCAAGATTACTCTATCCAGCAAAGCTATCATTTCAAATGGAGGGGCAGATAAAGTGCTTCCCAGATAAGGTAAAATTAAAGGCATTCATCATCACCAAACCCTTATTATATGAAATGTTAAAGAGACTTATCTAAGAAAAAGAAGATAAAAAATAGAAACTGTAAAATGACAACAAACTTACAACTATCAACAACCAAACTTAAAAAAAATGAACTAAGCAAACAACTAGAACAGGAACAGATTCACAGAAATAGAGATCACATGAAGGGTTATCAGTGGGGAGGGGGAGGAGGGGGGTTGGAGAATCGGGAAAAGGTATAGGAAATAAGAAGCATAAATGGTAGGTACACAATACGGGGAAGTTAAGAATAGCATGGTAAATGGAAAAGTCATAGCACATATGCACAACCCATGGATATGAACTAAAGGCAGGGGATGCTGGAGGGAAGGGGTTACCGGGCAGAGGGGGACAAAGAGGGACAACTGTAATAACATAATCAGTAAAATATACTTTAAAAGTATATTAAAAATAAAACTACCATATGATCCAGCAATTCCCCCCACCCCAGGGATATATCCAAAATAATTGGTAGTAGGGACATATTTTCACACCCATATTCATGGCAAACTATTCACAACAGCCAAGAGGTGCAAGCAATGCTGTGTTCATTGGCACATAAATGGATAAACCACATATAAAGAGAAATATGATGTATATATACAGTGGAATATTTTTAGGTTTTAAAAGAAAGAAAATCCTGCTACATGCTAAAACATGAATGAATCTTGAGGATATTAGGCTAAGTTAAATAAGTCAGTGACACAAAGACAAACACTATATGATTCCACTTATTTGAGGTATCTAGTGTAGTTGAATTCATAGAAACATAAAAAAGAATGGTGGTTGCCAGGGGTCAGGGGCACAGGGGAATGGAGAATTACTGTTTAATGGGTATAGAGTTTCACACTTGCAAGATTAAAAAGTTCTAGAGATGGGTGACACAACAAGGGGAATATACAGTTGACCCCTGAACAATATCGGTTTGAATTGTGCAGGTCCATATACACAAGAATTTTTTTCAACAAATACAAGAGTCAGCCCTTGTGTTTCACATCCATGGATTCAATCAACAGATTGAAAGCAGCATTTTTGATCAGTGGTTGGGAATTTTTGGATGTAGAGGAGCAGCTAAATGCACTGTTTTATGCTCTTTCATATAAGGAACTTGAGCATCCATAGATTTTGGTATCTGTTGGGGGTCGTGTAACCAATCCCCACTCATACCACAGGATGACTGAAGTTATGGGTGAGTTAAAAATTATACATGGATGCCCTGGTCAGTGTGGCTCAGGTGCTTGGAGCCTCACCACCCACTATACTGAAGGGCTGTGGGGCCGGTTCCCAGTCAGTGTACATAACCTAGGTTTCAGGTTCTATTCCTAGTCATGACACATATGGGAGGCAACTAGTTAATGCTTCTCACATCAATGATCACTGTTTCTCTCTGTCTCTCTAATCAATGAAAAAATGTCCTCAGGTGAGAATTAGAAAAAAAGATAGGCATGATTTTCACCTATGTGGGGTCGGTGCCCCTAACTTCTGCATTGTTCAAGTGTCAACTGTACACCACTGACCAGTATATTTAAAAATAGTTAAGGTGGTAAATTTTACATTATACATTTTTAACACAATTTTTAAAACTATGATGAACACTATAGTATAATATCACAACAAGGATATTAACATTAATCTTACTCAGTTATTTATTGACCAATCTTTCTCAGATTTCCCCAGTTTTATATGTAGGAGTGTGTGTGTGTGTGTGTGTGTGTGTGTGTGTGTGTGTAAAATTAAAGTTTTAACAGCTCAAAACAAAAGGACAAAAGGGAAAATAGATACAAGGGGAAAGTTAGTAGGACATTATGACACTTTCTTCATTTATTCCTTACCTATTTGTGTGCAACACTCCAGGTGAGACATGGTGCCAGGAAATGAGGATACAATACGGAACATGACACAGTCCCTGCCCTTGTGGAGCTTACATTCTGTTGTGAAGATAGGCAATACAATCCAGTGTGAAGAGTGAAATGCAGCAAAGTGCAAAAGCTGTAAAATCAAACATAAGTATTACTCATCCCAAGCCTGGGAGAGGGGTATGGTCAGGGATTGCTTTTTGGACAATGTAACTATCTAAATTGTGACATGAGAGAAAAGCAGAAATTTGCCAGGTAGACAGGAAAGGGCATTCCAGGAAAATGTCTGGAAGCAAGAAAGTACTTGATGCCTTCTGGAAAACTTGAAATAGTTCAACACGGTGAGAATATAGAGTGAGATGAAATGTGATGAGAAATTTCACTCAAGACAGGGTCATGAAAGGGCTTTCATCTGTTAAAGAGTTTACCAATTCTTTGGGGCAGTGGCTGTGTCCACTTTAGAAAGGTGCTGCCATTAACTGTGCATCAAGCAGCACACTGTAAACTTATCATTCATTCTCATAAACTACCCTCCTCACTACAATCCACTGAAGTAACTGCTATCTTCTCCATTTTACAGATGAGGAAACTGAAGATAACCACATTTATGTAATCTGCCCAAGGTCACACAGCAGCTTGTAAATAACAGAGCTAGGGTATGAACCCAAATTTTTCAGATTGCAAAACCACAGTAGTACATACTACATAAACAGTACTATATACTACAGTAAAACTATATAACAGCAATGATAGGACTGGCTTCAGGCTTAGTAGCTCTGGAATTGGGCAGCTAGAGTCTGAATCCTGATTCCAACTCTAATTAGCTGTGTGATCTTGGGCAAATTACACCTTGAGCTTCAAAAAAACTTTTTTCAGTATGATAAGGACAATTGAGGAAAATATAGAGGCTCTGGGATTTTAATTTTTCAACTTCATTTGTAAAAGCGAAGATGATAATGATAATAGCTAAAACATAATATGCATTCTAAAATTATTAGCTATTATTATAATCATTTTATATTTCTTCCCAATCTAAATATCATCTTAAAGAAAATATGCTATAAATAGAAAGGCAAAACAGAATGGATGAATGTAAGTTTTATAGGTTTCCAGAAAAGCAGTACTCTTGATAGGGTGTTGGGGGAGAATGTGCCATCACTAACCTGCTGACCAGTCATTTGGGGTCTATATTTAATCTCTCCTAAATGGGGCTACCAATATCTAAGTAACTGAAACCACAAGGTTACAGTGAGGATCAAGGGAGACAATGAATGCCAACGTAGTGTATAAGTATAAAGCACAGTACACATGCTTCATATTATTAGTCAAAGGTCATCTGTATATAGTCATTTGGTATGTTTTAGTGAAATGTCCACTATACTCTGGGCACTGTGCTAAGGCTATGAAGGCTCTTAAATTGTAGGTAAACTATTATGTACTTAATAATAAGCAATCCCCCTAAGACTGGGAACAAGACAAGGATGTCTGCTCTGATCCATTCTATTCAATGTTGTGTTGGCAGTTCTAACCAGGGATACTAAACAAGAGGAAAAAAAAGGCATCCAGATTGTAAAGGAAGAAGTAAAACTACCATATTTTGCTATGTATCATGCACACATTTTGCCCAAATGCATATTATACATGGGTGATACCTGAAGTACCCTGTATCTGTTCTTGTGTTTTGTAATTATTTGTTACATAAAATTTCTTGCACCATAATGTGGTCAATAATAAATGCTAAAATTCCTTTATAATACAAAAACAAGTATTTAAATATAAAAAATAAATAATTGAATTAAAAATGAAAATGAAAGAATTTTGTTCCTGAAAGTTTGGTGCAAAAAAATGGGTGCACATTATATATGGCAAAATATGGTATATGTATTTGTAGATGACATGATTTTGTATATAGAAAATCCTAATGAATGAACAGAAGAAGAAGAGCAGGAAGAAAGAAGAAGAAAGAAAAGAAGGAGGAGGAGGGTGAGGAAGTGAGGAAGGAAGAGGTAAAGGGGGAGGGAGGGGAAGAAAAAGAAAGAAGAAGAAGAAAGGAGGAGGATCAGCAGCTATTAGAGCCTTGGCTGATGGCTCAATTGGTTGAAGTATCATCCTGTACACTAAAAGGTTGTGGGCTCTTTTCCCAGTCAGGGCACATACCTACGTTGCAGGTTCAATCCCCAGTCCGGGCACATACGGGAGACAACTGATCAATGTTTCTCCTTACATTGATGTTTCTCACATCTTTCTTTCTTTCTTTCTTTCTTTCTTTTTTTCTCTCTCCCTTGCTCTCTCTAAAATCAGTAAATATATCAGTAAGAA
This sequence comes from Phyllostomus hastatus, assembly GCF_019186645.2. NCBI lineage: Eukaryota > Metazoa > Chordata > Mammalia > Chiroptera > Phyllostomidae > Phyllostomus > Phyllostomus hastatus. The sequence goes on from NW_025333643.1 coordinate 26,893,530, forward strand.
TTTTTTTTTAAAAAGAAAGCTATTAAAGCTAATAAACAAATCCAAATGCAGCAAGGTTGCTGAATATAGCATAAGATCAATATACAGAAATTAGATGTTTCCATATACTAGTGATTAATAATCTAAAAATTAATTTAAAATAATTTCATTTATAATTACTTCAAACAGAATTAAATTAAAGAATAAAGTTAACAAAGCACAAGACTGGTACTCTGAAAACAATAAAACATTGTTGAAAGCAATTAATGAAGACCTATATAAATGGAACAACATCCCATGTTCATGGATTAGAAGACTTAATATTGTTAAGATGATAATGCCCTCCAAATTGATCTACAGATTCAATATAATCCCTCTAAGAATCCCAGCTTCTCATTTTACACAAATGAAGCTGATCTTAACATTGATGTGGAAATATAACAGACCCAGAATAGCTAAAACAGTCCTGAAAAAGAACAAAGGCTCACATTTCCCAATTTCATAACTCATTAAAAAATAATAGTCAAGACCATGTGGTGCAGGCATAAAGATAAACATACATATCAACAGAATTGAAATAAATCCTTATAGCTAAAGTCAGCTGATCTTTCACAAGGGTGTCAAGACATTATAATGGAGGAAGAATAGTCTTTTCAACTATTGGTGCTAGAAAAACTGGATATTTGTATGTCAAATAGTGAATTTATATCATCTCATCTCATATACAAAAAATAATTCAAAATGGATCAAAGATCTAAATGTAAAAACTAAAATTATGAAACTTGTAAAAGAAAACAAAGTGGCTTATTTTTGTGACCTTGGCTTGAGCCATGGTTTCTTAAACATGGCATCTAAAGCACAGGCAACCAAAGAAACAAATAGATAAAATTTATTTCATCAAAATTAAAAACTTTGCTGCCCTGGCTGATGTGGCTCAGTGGATTGAACACTATACAGTGAAGCAGAGGGTCACCAGTTTGATTCCCAATCAGGGCACATGCCTGGGTTGCAAGCCAGGTCCCTAGTGGGGGACATGTAGGAGGCAAGCACACATTGATGTTTCTCTCTCTCTTTCTCTCTCCCATCCCCTCTCTCTAGAAATAAATTAATAAAATATTTTTTAAAATTAAAAACTTTGCACTGGAAAGCATTATGCTAAGCGAAATAAGCCAGGTGGTAAAAGACAAATACCATATGATCTTTATCACCTTTACCATATCACCTTTAATAGGAACCTAAACAACAAGACAAACAAACAAGCAAAATATAACCTAAGACAGTGAACTAGAGAACAGGCTGACAGTGACCAGAGGGGAGAGAAGAGGGAATTTCAGGGGAGAATGGGAAGGGTTTACAGGAACAAATTTAAAGGACACGTGGACAAAAACTAGGGGTGTGGAAATGGGAAGGAGGTGGGGAGGGATGGGTGGGTGGGCTGAGATGGGAGTAAAGGACAGAAAACTGTACTTGAACAACAATTAAAATAAAATTTAAAAAAACACTTTGCACTTCAAAGAATACTATTAGAAAGTCAAAAGACAATTTAATAACTGGGAGAAATATTTAACACCATATATATAATAGGGTCTAGTATCCAGAAAATAAAAAGAACACAGTTCAAAAAGAAAAAGAAAAATAACAATACAAAACAGGCAAAAGATTTTTTAAAAATTTCTCCAAAGAGGATACACAAATATTCAATAATCAAATGAAAAGGCGCTCAGCATACTTACCCATTAGGGAAATACAAATCAAAACCACACTGATATACCACTTTACACACACTAGATGGATATAATAAAAAAACACACAGAAAATTATTGTACAAGTGTTGGTTAGAATGTAGAAAAATCAGAGCCCTCATACACTGCTGGTGATAATATAAAGTGGCTCAGTCACTTTGGAAAAGTCTAGCAATGCCCAAAGATGTTAAACCAGGGGTTAACATATGACCACTCCTAGATATATACTCAAGAAAACTGAAAAAAACATCTCCACACAAATGCCCGTACCTTGATGTTCAAAGTAGCATTATTCCTAGTAGTCAAAAAGTGGAAATTTTCATATATCCATCAATGAATGAATGAATAAACAAAATGTGATATACCCATAAAACAGAATATTATTCAGCCATTAAAAGAATGAATTACTGGTACATGTTACAACACGGATGGACTATGAAAACATTAAGCTAAGTGAAAGAGACCAGACACACAAGGCTGTATATTATATGACTCCATTTATATCAAATGTCCAGAATAGACAAATCTACACATACAGAAAGTTGATTAGTGATTGCCACGGCTGGGGAAGAAAAATTGTCATGGGTACAGGGTTTCTTTCTGGGGGATGAAAATGTCCTGAATTAGTGGTGATGACTGCATAACCTTATGAACATGCTTAAAACATTGACTTGGATAATTTAAAAGGATGAATTCTATAATACATGATATAGAATCTCAAGTTTTTATCTTGAAATGATTTTTTAAATTTTAGAACAGTTTAGAATTGCAGAAAAATTGTGAAGTTGTATACAGTTCCCATATACCCCCCTCAAAACACCTTACATTAACTTCATACATTATTATGGTACATTGTTACAATTAATGAACCAGTACTGGTACACAATTTTTATTAACAAATCCCATACCTTATTCACACATTCTTAGTTTTCACTTAATGTCCATTTTCTGTTCTAGTTCTCCATCTAGGATCCCACATGACATGTAGTTGTCATGTATTGTTAGGCTCCCCTCTTGGCTGGGAGAGTGTTTTAGACTTTTATTATTTTTGATGACTTTAACAGTTTGGAGGAGTACTGGTGGAGCATTTTGTAGAATGCCCTTTAATTGGGGTTTGTCTGATGTTTTTCTCATGATTAGACTTGGGTTATGTGTTTTGGAAGGAAGACTACAAAGATAAAATGTCATCATTACGTCATATCAAGGGTACATGCTATCAAAAAGACATTACTACTGATGTTGACCTTGATCACCTAGCTGAGGTAGTGTTGCTCCACTGTAATTACTTTCTTCCTTCCCCTTGCATACTGTACTCTCAGGAAGAAAGTCACCCTGTGCAGCTGACACTTCAATGGGGAGTTATTCTCCTTTCCTTGAGGGTGGCATATCTACATGAATTATTTGGAATTCCTTTGCAAGGGATATTTGCCTATTCTTTCCCATTTTTTTACTTAATAATTTATTTCTATCAGTATGGCCTCATGGGTATTTCATTTTTCCACCTTTATTTAAATACAATTGGCATATAACATTTTGTAAGTTTAAAGCATACAATGTGATGACATATATTACAAAATGATTACCACAAAAGGATTCATTAACACTCTTCATCACCTCACATAATTGCCACTTTTTTTGTGGTTAGAAAATTTAAGATTTACTCTCAGTAATTGTCATGAGTATGATAGAGTACTGTTAACTATAATCACCATGTTGCATATTAGATCCTCAGAACTTAATTAATCTTTTAACTGGAAATTTATCCCTTGTCCTACATCTTCTTATTTCCAACTACCCACCCCCAAGGCCCTGCAACCAACATTCTACTCTGCTTATATAATTTTGGCTTTTTTAGATTCCACATATAAATAATATCAAACAGTATTTGTCTTTCTTTGTTTGACTTATCTCACTTAGCTTGATGCCCATAAGACATCATTATTGTCACAAATGCAGGATGTTCTTCTTTCTCATGGTTGAATTCATGTATATGTATATCTATATGTATATGCTATTGTAAATAATGTTGCAACAAACATGGGGTACACTTATATCTTTGATATCTTTATTTCATTTCCTTTGAAGGTATATCTAGAAGTGAGATGGCTGGATCATACAGTAGTTCTATTATTAAATTTGTGAGGAATCTCCATATTGTTCCACATAGTAGCTGTACAAATTCACATGCCCACCCAACAGTACACAAGGGTTCTCTATTCTCCACATCCTTGCCAACAACTTGCTATTTTTGTATTTTTGATAACAGCCATTATAACATATGTAAGGTGATATCTCATTGTGGTTTTGATTTGTGTTTCCCCTCTGATTAAGTTATGTGATCATCTTTTCATGTACCTGTTGGCCATCTGCATGTGTTGTTTGGAAAAATGTCTATTCAGGTCCTCTTCCCACTTTAAAATTGGATCAGACTTTCTTTCTTATTCCAAGTTATTTGTAGGTGTTCCTTTTATATTTTGGAGATTAACCCCTTATCAGATATATGATTTGCAAATATTTTCTCCCATTCCATAGGTTGCCTTTTCATTTTCCTGTTTCTTTTGCTATGCAAAATCATTTTTTGTCTGATGTAGACCCACTTATTTATTTTTGCTTTTGTTGCTTGTACTTTTGATGCCATATCCAAAAACATCACTGCCACGACAAACCTCAAACTTTTTTCTATGTTTTCTTCTAGGAGTTTTACAGTTGCAAGCTTTACACTTCTTAACTTTATTTGAAGTTGAATTTCATGAATAGTATAAAATAGAGTTCCAATTTTATTCTTCTGCATAAGATTGCCCAGTTTTCTCAATACAATTTATTAGGAGGTTTTCCTTTCTCCATTGAGTATTCTTGACTCCCTTGTCAAATATTAGTTGACTGTATAAATCAGGGTTTATTTCTGGGCTCTTGATTCTATTCCATTGGTCTGTATGTCTGTTTTTATGCCAGTACCATACTATTTTGATTACTACAACTTCGTAATATTGTTTGAAATCAGAAAGTGTGATATCTGCAGCTTTGTTCCCCTTTCTCAGGATTGCTTTGCTTACATGGGATCTTTGTGGTTCCATACAAATTTTAGCAATGTTTTTCTATTTATGTAAAAATTGCCACTGAAATTTTGATAGAAAATGCATTGAATCTATAGATGGTCTTCGGTAGTGTGGACATTTTAATAATATTATTTCTTCTGTTCCATGAACATGGAATTTTTCCATTTATTTGTGTCTTCTTCATTTTCTTTCATCAAAATTGTATAATTTTCAATATACAGATCTTTCATCTCCTTGGTTAAAATTAGTCCCAAGTATTTTGTTGGTTTTGAAGCTATTATGAATAGGATTTAAAAAAAATTCTTTTTAATTATATTTTATTGATTATGCTATTACAGTTGTCCACATTTTTTTCTCCCCTTTATCCCCCTCCTCCCTATACTGCCCCCCTCACCCTCCAGCACTCCCCCTACACAGTTCATGTCCATGAATTATACATATAATTTCTCCAGCTTTTCCATTTCCTGCAGTATTCTTAACCTCCCACTGACTATTTTGTGTCTACCTATTCTGCTTCTTACTCCCTGCACCTTTTCCTCCCATTTTCCTCCCTCCCTCCCGATTGATAACCCTCCATGTAATCTCCATTTCTGTGATTCTGTTCTTGTTTTAGTTGTGTGCTTAGTTTTTGTTTTTTAGGTTCAGTTGTTGATAGTTGTGGGTTTGTTGTCATCTTACTGTTCATATTTTTTATCTTCTTTTTCTTAGATAAGTCCCTTTAACATTTCATATAATAAGGGCTTAGTGATGATGAACTCCTTTAATTTGACCTTATCTGGGAAGCACTTTATCTGCCCTTTCATTCTAAATAATAGCTTTGCTGGATAGAGCAATCTTGGATATAGGTCCTTGCCTTTCATGATTTCGAATATTTCTTTCCATCCCTTCTTGCCTGTAAGGTTTCTTTTGAGAAATCAGCTGATAGTCTTATGGGAACTCTTTTGTAGGTAACTCTTTCCTTTCCTCTTGCTGCTTTTAAGATTCTCTCCTTATCTTTAATCTTGGGTAATGTAATTATGATGTGCCTTGGTGTGCTCCTCCTTGGGTCCAAATTCTTTGGGACTCTCTAGGCTTCCTGGACTTCCTGAAAATCTATTTCCCTTGCCATATTGGGGAAGCTTTCCTTCATTATTTGTTCAAATAAGTTTTAGATATCTTGCTCTTCTTCTTCCAGCACTCCCATCATTCAGAAGTTGGAATGTTTAAAGTTGTACCAGAGGCTACTAAGCATCTCCTCCTTTTTTTTTTTATGCATTCTTGTTTCTTCATTCTGTTTCAGTTGGATGCTTCTTTTTTTTTATTCCAAATTATTGATCTGAATCCTGGTTTTCTACCCTTCACTGTTCATTCCTTGTACATTTTCTTTTATTTCACTTTGTGTAGGCTTCATTTCTTCCTTCATTATGTGATTGAGCTCAATCATTTCTGTGAGCATCCTGATTACCAGTGCTTTGAACTCTGCATCAGATAGGTTTGCTGTCTCCTTGTTGTTTAGTTCTTTTTCTGGAGCTTTGATCTGTTCTTCCATTTGGGCCATATTTCTTTGTCTAGGTGCACCTGTTATGTCTAAGGGGGGAAACCTCAGGTATTTGCCAGGGAGGGGCAACCCACATCATCCCTGCATTGTGGTGCTGTCAGTGGGGGAGGGGTCATAGAAGGAAGAATGCCACTTGCTCTGTTCTCATCCCACTTTCTGTCACTTCCCTTGCCTCCCACAAACAGTTTGTGTCCTGTAGGTGCTGATTTGCAGGCAGATGGGTTTGTGCTGGGTCTTAGGATCCTGTGTGTCTCTCCAACATACTCTCCTGTGAGGCTAGTAGTTTCTCTTACCACCACAATCCCCACAGATCTTTTTCTCAAACTGTGGTTTTGAGTCCTTAGTTGACTGCGCTGAAACCCTAGTTTTCATTCTGTCTCTCTCCCTCACTTTCCCCCAAGATTGTTTGTGCACAAATGTGGGATTGTCTGTGAGGTCTTCCAGCTGCTGCCTTGCAGTATCCTCTCCGGCCTTCCTACCTCTGGTTGAATGTTTCTTTAATTCCTTTGTTGGACTTCTATGCACATGTTTTTTCTGGCAGTTCTGGTTGTTCTGCATTTTTAAATTGATTGTTTTCCTTCTTTTGGTTGTGCAAGGAAGTGAAGTGTTTCTGCCCATGCCTCCATCTTGACCCCTCTTGGATTTTTTAGAATTTCCTTTTTTCAGATATTTGTTGTGTGTAGAAATAATTGATTTCTGCATGCTGATTTTGTATCATATATCTTCATTGAATTTGTTGATTAATTTCAAAAGTTTTGGTAGAGTCTTTAGGATTTTACATATAAACAATCATATTATTTGCAAACAGATTTTTACTTCTTCCGCTCTAATCTGGGTACCTCTTATTTCTTTTCCTTTCCTGAAAGGAAAAGCAGTCTTGCTCTAGACAAGACTGCTAGTACTATCTTGAATAACAGTGCTGAGAATGGATGCCCTTGTCTTGTTGTTGATCTTAAAGAAAACTCTTTCAACCCTTACCAATATGTATGATGTTAGCTATGGGTTTGTCATATAAGGCCTTTATAACATTGAAATATATTCCTTTTCTACATTTGTTAAGTTCTTATCATGAAAGGATGCTGTATTTTGTCAAAAGATTTTTCTGCATCTGTTGAGATGATCACATGTTTTTTACCCTTCATTCTATTAGTGTGATGTATGACATTTATTGATTTGCCAGTGTTGAAACATATTTGTATGCTAGGGTTAAATCCTACTTGACCCTGGGGTATGATCCTTTCAAAGTGATGTTGAATTTGGTTTGCTGACATTCTGTTGAGAATTTTTGAACCTGTGTTCACCCAGAATATTATTGGCTTGTAGTCCTTATCTGGCTTTGGTACCAGGTTGATGCTGGCCTAGTAAAATAAATTTGGGAATGTTCCCTCCTCTTTAATTTCTGAAAGAGTTTGAGAACAATTGGCAAGAATTCTTCTTTAAATGTTTGGTACAATTCATCAAGCAAACCATTTGGGCAAGACTCCTCTTAAGTGACTTGGTATATGATACTGTATCTGATAGCTCTCTCAAAAGCACTTTTGTCTGTGGATGAATTCCAAATTGTTCTTGTTGAGTAGAGGATCTAAGTGAAGGAAGTCTTATTCAATCATGTGGTTAATCACTGCCTTGAGGGTATTTTATATTTTGGGTTATAATCCAATACTACTTTGTTTATTTTGTTGGGCAATTTGTTCCAGCTTTGGCTATTGGGAGTTCTTTTTGTTGGCTCTGTGTCTTTTTTAAAAAAATATTTTTTAACTTATTTTTAGAGGGAAGGGAGGGAGAAAGAGAGGAAGAGTAACATTGATGTGAGAGAGAAACATCGATCATTTGCCTCTCGTGTGCACCAAGACTGGGGACCAAACCCACAACCCAGGCATGTACCCTGACCAGGTATCAAACCAGCGACCTTCCATTTTGTGGTACAATGCCCATTCAACTGAATCATACTGGTCAGCATTCTTGTGTCCCTTTGATACATCTTCATCATTATGATCAAGTATCTCAAAATATTATAAACATAATTATCTTACAAATATATAGAGAATGTATATCAAAAGATTAATTAATGAGGAAAGCAGAGGATGACAAAAATAGTTCAAAGGAGAATACAAAAAAACTGCTGCATATAGACACACAAATATATATATGATTCCAACCTTCTTGTGTTTCTCATATATACAATGCACATATACACACATGTATACACTATACACATATGCATACATCATATACAAACATACACACATATATACGAATATGCAAACATGTACATGTATTTGTGTTTGAAGTGGAAAAACTTATGCTAGGCTGCTAAGTTAGGTTCAAAAGTGGTTAACATCATACAGTGCAACCATAACTTTAGTAGTTAACTTTTCTCATGAATGAAATAATTTGGAACTTTGTGGTTAGCAGAGTAATGGCCCGCTAAAGATGTCCACATCATAATTTTTGGAACCTGTAACTGTATCACCCAAATGGCACAAGGGGCTTTTGCAGATGTGATTAAATTAAGGATCTTACAATAGAGAGGTTTTCATGGATTATTGAGGTGGGCCCAATGTAATTAACTTATGAGAAAGAGTAAAGCTGGAGGTTCAGGTGAGGAAGAGATTGGGAGATGCTACATTGCTGACTTTGAAGGGGCTGAAGGCCCAGGAATATAGGCAGCTCCTGGAAGTTGAAAAACACAAAAGGAATGGATCCTTCCATAGAGCCTAAAAAAGAAATGTAGCCCTGCCAATGTGGTGGTTTTAGTGAAACCATTTAGGACTCTGACCTAAAGATAAAACTTTGCGAGGTTAAGGCACTAAAGTTGTGTTAATTTGTTAACAGCAGCAATAGGAAGCTAACATAATCCCTACTAGGTAGGTTTAATCAATTATTAATCCTGAGTTACTTAACTTTAAAGAGCTGCATGATCCCTTGGTGGGCTTGACTGAACAATACTCTAGTATTGTGTTGAAGAGACATATGGTAATCTCTTCTGCTTTATTTCCAAATTTGAATAACATTTCTTAACATCTGTTTGTTCTGCTAGTATTTTTCTCTGAAACACTCACATACTTCTATACCTCCCTTCCCTCAAAATCTATTCAACCAAGTCTGTACATCTAACATCATTTCCAAAGCTAGAATTCATTAGTGTGTGTTTCTTCCTTATCTCAGGTAGCAGAGAGTAATAAAGTGCATGCCCTTCATTCCACCTTTCCTGTGTGAAGACATGCCCAGCTCCTGCCCTTTGTCAGGTCCATTTGTTCAGTTTGGCAACCTTGTGGGAAAGAGTGCCAAGTCACACATATAAGTTTTAAAAATGGACATCATAATGGCTAGGAAGAGTGGAATAGAGAAAAAAATAAGGAAAGCAGCATTAGGCTAAGAAATATGACTCAAATATTTCCAAAGGGGAGGAAAACAGCCCAGGCATCACATCTCATCATAAAATAGTGTCCTTTCTAAGTCCTCATTGTACAAGGAGTCCTACCAGAAGCCTTAAAACTCAGGGGTGTCCAAACTTTTGGCATCTCTGGGCCACACAGGAAGAAGTAAAGTTGCCTTGGGCCATACATTAAACACATTGCAACATGTAATCACAAAAATATCTCATAATGTTTTAAGTAAATTTATGATTTTGTGTTGGGCCGCATTCATAGCCATCTTGGGCTGCACACAGTCCATGGGCTGCAGGAGTAATGTGCTCCTATATGTTCACAGTGACATAGACACATCTGGTCAATCAGCATTCAATAACTATTCACTGAGTCTATTCTTGGTGACAAGTGCTATGGTAAATTTTTTTATTTTTTAATATTCACCCAAGGATATGTTTATTGATTTAGAGAGAGGGGAATAGAGAAGAAAGGGCAAGGAGAGAGAAAGAGAAGAAGAGAGAGAGGTAGAAACATCAATCATTTACCTACCATGTATGTGTCCCAACATGGGATCAAACCTGCAACCTAGGTTGTATGTGCCCTGACCGGAAATTGAATCCACAACATTTTGATGTATGTGGTGATGTTCCAACCAACTAAGCTACCAGACAGGGCTACTCTGATAAATTCTGAGAATATGTGGCTGAATATAATGGTATTCTTGTCCTAAAATTTCTCCCAGTTTGATAATGGATACTAAGAAGTACAATGCCAATTACAATATTATATAAGAAATGGTAGAATAGGGAAAAGTCAAAGCCCCATAGGACATTTTAGTAGAAATGACTATTTCTACCAACCACTATTCTTTTTCTTAAAAAACTACCTGGTCCAAAGTCATGACAGAGAAGTGACTTCAGTTGTCATCTATGTATCCATCCCCTGGGCCACAGCTGGCTGGAGCAAGGGTGACCTCTGACCCAAGTTGAGTCAATCCAGGTATTCAGGAAGGAGATTCTGAGGCTGAGCCGGTTAGATGTGGGAGCTATACATGCGTTATAGGACTGAGGGGGCTGAGGTTAACCATAGACCCCAGCAGGGAAACAAGAGATGAAGCTCCTACAGATCTCAGAAGATGCCTGACAAGGATCTGCTGCCTTTGAAGCCTGGATGTAGGTATTCTTTGGGAGAATCATCTGGAGTCATGGCTGTCAAATATTATTGTGCAGAACAACAACCTGCACAGCTTATTTGTGTGCCCATTCCTCAGAATCCTAGTAGAACAGGTGTGAGCACTGTGCAGGAATGGGTGCTTATCACAGGCACCCCATTGATGTTGATATAAGTTGACTGTGGGTTACAGACTGAAAAACACTGTCCTATAAACACTTGTTTCTAACTTAACCCTCTTTAAGTGGTGGCTCTGGTTCTCAGAATCAAAAAGCTCAAATTAAGGCAGTGCATATTGCCCAATTAGGGAAGTTATGGAAAGCCAGAGGCTAAAGTGAGATGTGTGCCTTTATGGATAAGTGAGAATAAGTCAAGCTAAATGTATGTGTGTATGTGTGTGTGTTGGAAGAGGAGGGCAAGAATGCTGCCCAACAATTAGGAAACCCTTTTTTGAAAAAGTTACCCCTTGCTGGGGTTTTGGCTGCCATCTGTATTTTTCCTACCTAGACCCCTTTTCTCTCTGGCTAGCTTCTCTGACATTTCTGGAGTCAAAACCCAGGATTTAAGAGTATTTAATGTGTAGGCCTACAGGGAATGAGCTTTGGGCTCTCCGCCCCTCAGTGTAGAAAGTGCCAAGGTGCATTTTACATGGCATCTCAGAGTATCCCCATGGGACTGAAGGCCAGTGGCCCACCAGGCATGGTCTGCATCTTACCACCCTATTGACACAACCCCTGCTTCTGCTCCTGATCCCTGATATTTCCTCCCAAAATACACCATGGTCACCCTGGTCCCTGTCTCCAGCTTTGCTAAAGGGGAAGCTCAAGCTAAGAGAGGTAGACAGCAATAATAACAAAAGGGAAGAATTAAACTCAGAATATTAGATACACATATTTATTCCTCATCTTCTTATCTGAAAAGTAAATGGAGCTTGTACTCTCACTTGTTTCACTTTGTTGTAGATGTTGCCATGAGAATAGCCTTAGTCTTATCTGGAAGAAAGCCCATATTTTCTTTTGGGGATCAGCACTTCCAATCTTGTTTGGATTCTAGGTCAGATTAAGGTTCTGTGAGTGCAGCTTGATGGAGATGCTAGATGAAGATGCTGCTGGTTCTATGAAGGCCAGCTCCTTCCTACACCAATGACCTTATCCTCTTGGTGAGGGGATCTCCACCTACAGGGAATGACCCCACAGCTGGGGTCTTGCCAGACCCTGTGGCTGAGGAAGGCACTTTGATTTCTGCCTCTGATGAGACCCTCGGTGGGATCATGACACTGTGAACTTCCCGGCCATTCCATTGTTAGTGTTCAAGTTGGCCTGTTGGCCTGCAAAAGTCCTGCCTATTCCCATCTATATCTTTCTTAGCTAGCTTTCCCCAAGCATGTTTTCTCTCCCAAGCCACCATCATCGTTTCCTAGAGCACAGTTGCAGCTTCCTAGCTAACCTGCTGCTTTTATTCCACTTTCCAACCTAGTAAAAACCCCATGTGACTTTTGTAAAAATTGTGAATCAAGTCATGTTACCTATTTACAATATTCTTTGGCTTCCCACTGTAATTAGAATAAAATAATAATCCTTAACCACAGTCAACAAGAGTCTCCATGATGTTATCTCGTCTCACCACTCCCTGCCCTGCTCACTCTGTTCCAGTCACACTGGCTCATTCTTTACTCTTTAAAACCTACTGAGAACTTTTCTACTTTCAGCACTTGCACCGGCCAAATCCTTTCCCTGGAAATGCTTACCCCTAGGTATTCAAATGGCAAGTGCTTTCTCAGACTCTAGCCCAGTTGAAAGAGACTCAAAAGACAGACTTTCCTTCATAGCTAACCCACATTAACTCTCCCTCTCCAAGTTACACTCTCTTCATTACCTATTGATCCTCAAGGTCCCTCACACAATTATTAGGCACTTGATAAATGTTTCCTGAGTGAATAAACCCTCCAACAAATTGTGAAGTTTGCACATGTTTAAGAGTGTTTTAGTTTCTTCACTTACTTTAAACCATTGTCTGAAATAGATTATTTGGCTGCAAGAAGCCTTAGAGTCAAAGGCTGTCATTTTAGAAATTTGTCTTTATACAAGTTAGGGTAAGTAGTGCTAATGTCTATAAAAGTCAACCTCCAAATTTCAGTGACTTAGCACATTCAAGGTTGCTTTCTTATGTGTCAGGATCCAGTACAGGTCAACTGTGGGGATGAGAGGACTTCCGACTTATGAAGCTGTTTGGGGATGCCAAGCTCCTGCCTTCTTGTGAGCCTGCCAACCATAGGGCCCTGAAGTGGGGCTCTGGATCTTCTGCATCTAGAAGGCAAATGACAGGAGAGCAAGTTGGGGAAGCAGTAGAAGCAGTTTTTATGGACCAGGAATGAAAACAGCACTTAACACCCATGCTGGCATTTCACTGGCCAGAACTTAGCCTCCCTTGCATCCCACCCTAGTACTCCAGCACGAGAGGCTGAGTAATGCTAGCTAGCCATGAACCACTCAGAAGATAAAAGAAGAGGGGCTTGGTAAACACACTCATGTGACACCTGACCCTTCCATTAGCCTTCAGATGATACTGTTTGTAAATGTGGGGCTGTGTTCATCTTCCTCAAGTGCCCATTTCCAGGTTGAGGCACTGCTGCTGGAGAAAAGCACCCTAAGATGGAAGTGCTGCTTGCCTATCCCTGACCACCACCCACACTAGCAGAGCCCAGTCAAAAGCCAGCTCAGAAGGAGTGTGCTCAATGCAGCTTGCAGCCTTGCACCCTGGTCCCAGTGCAGAGGACAGCAGAATGGGCCTGCAGGTGAGAATCAGATGATTACCAGCAGAGTGTTGAGCTCATTTATTCAACAGAGATAACCAAGAGGCTGCAAATCTTGGATGAGTTCAGGTTCTTTTTCTAAAGCCGTTGTAAGAACCCTTCCTCTGAGGGAGCAATCCTCAGGGATCTATTCACATTTTCAGAAAAGCAAAACAAACAATAAAAACAACGAGAAATGTTATTGTATTTGGGAAAAATTTTCTAACCACTTGGAAAGGCCATAAAATAACAAATCAAAAAATTAGAGAACTGTAAGAACCACAGTGTTCAGTCCTTTCCAACTCAGAAGAGGGGAAGAGAGCAAGTAGAATGTACTACCTTTAGTGAGAACAATGTAGAAGGGACACGCACCATTCTGGTTCCCAATCCTTTGGGTGAGCTTGATCATATGACTTCAACAGATCCAAAGGAATCTAGGAAATGTGGTCCCTACCAGTCAGCCACATGCCCAGAGAAAACCCAAATGGTGGGGGTTATTATTAAAGGAGAAAGGAAAATGGGCATTAGGGGACAAAACTCAGTTTCTCCTCCAATTCTGGACTGTGTCACACGAAGAAAGGAACATTCTGGTCTTTTTGGTTCAGAGGTAGAGATGGGTACTGTCCCACCAATACCATGCAAAAATGAGGAATTTTTTCCCATAATGCAGGGGTTGAGGATGGAAGTAGAACCCCAAAAGTACAACCATTGTCAACTGTTGCTGTCTTGGCAGTTACATTCCAGGGGCCTTAATTGGCAGGAGGAAATAGGTTGTTATTTTCTTATGAAAACCAAATAAAAGTTCCTCCTAATCATATCATTCTAGCTACATTCATCCTCCCTGTGGTTGGTTCACAGTCATTTTTCAAACTCTCCTTCTGTAGAGCACATAGGGAAGTAAATGGCCTGGACAGGGAGAAGGTGTCTGGGTATCTGGCACCAAAGCACCCGCTCTGGCCCTCCCTCTGAACCCAGACCGAAGGTGGTAGATATCTGATGACCTCAGATGGATAAAGCCACCACTGAAACAGCCTAAAGTGGACCCATGCAGGCTGACCTCATTTAGGCCTTGATATTGGTGTCTGAGAACAATTCTAGGTCAATAGAAGGTCTGTAGAAGACCCACTATAAATAGTAACCCAAGGACTGCCCTGCAAATGTGTTTCCAACTCTAAGGTCCACTATGGTGGGTGCTGTTGGCACTGCTTACGCTGCCTTCCCTTACCACCCACAGCATACCAGCCTGCTTCTGACAGCCACAGCTGGACCCCCCTGACCAAGCTCCTTCACACTGACAGTCCTACTCTCCAAGCACAGGATACAAGGTAGCACAGGGAACTATGAGTCCACCTCCCAGAAGGAGCTCTCAATGACTCTCAGGAGCTCCCTGGTTCCTCAAGCAGGATTGTCCTATGGTTCTGCATGAAGCTGCAGGTAGCACCAGGCTGACTCTTGAGTTTCTCAGGGGGAAGAAACTCTACCAGCCCACTGTGGAGACTGGATTGATTAATGTACTTGTTTTTCACTACCTGCCATTCCTTATCTAACTTCCTTACTTCACTCCTGGTGTTTCCTGCACATCCCAAACAAGCAGTCCACCTCAGCATATGCTTATGAAAGAACCCAGGTAAGATCATCTCCTGGGAAGTGAGGGAAGGTCCCCACAGGGCTAGTAGACTGACACAGGCTCTGAATCAGCCTGATTCAGGTCTGATTCTGGCTTTGTCACTTACCAGCTAAGTGCTGGGCGAATCATTTGACATTTTGCTGTCTCAGTTTCCTTATCTATGAAACAGGACCAATTCTAGCTACCTTGCAGGACTGTAAAATTTTGAATGCGGCCATTTCTCTAATGTCTATAGAATTGACCCAAGTACATAGCAGGCACTCAAAAGTCAACTCCCTTTTCTTGCCATCTCCATTTTATAAATGAGGGAACTTAGTTCAGAAAGATTTCCTGATCTGTATAATGTAAATATCACTGAGTGACAGATCTTACACAAACACCTTCTGGTTCCAGATCTATTTATAATTTTTCCTTTGAACCTCACATATTGATTCCAGGGTCTAAATTACCTAGTTTGATACACAAAATCATTTTAAACTTCACATTCCCAGGTCTTCCTCTCACATTGTGCTGTGCAGACAACACATCTGGTTTCTGATTCTCAGAGAGTCCCACATCCTGGTGCCATTCACACCCTTTGCTATTTATGTCCTCTGTCCTGGGGTGGCCCACTCTCTCCCTCATCTGACTGGAATACTCTTCTAATTTGGGTACAAAGATTTTCACAAGTTCATCTCTGATTAAAACACAATGTCACTAAAAGTTGAACACCAATATCAGGTAACCCAGGGCAGAACCAACATACACATAAGTGTTTTACGTTTGAATACAGGTGAAGCATCTTTTCCAGTTTCCATGTTTACCCCCAGGGGAAGCACTCAGAGCTTCACAGTGGGGTGCAGCCCTGCGGAGCACTGGCTGCTCAGAGGCTGTGAGTGGGACAAGGACTTGAACATTCCTAAATGCATCCCTTTAACTAACAGTGTTACTGCATTACCCTACAGCCAGCCAAGCCCAAACAGCGGCAAAGAGAAGTGCAGACAAAAAGGAATACCGAGGTCATTCTGCTAAATGTACTCAGAATGTTTTAACTAGAAATCTAGGAAGGAGCTATTTTATTTCAGTATACACTTATGTTTAGAATCATTTTAAAAGTAAAATTTTACTGTGAATATATATATATTGGGAGTATATAACCTTTCAGGGGCTGTACTAGGAAAGTCTTATGTACAACCTACGTCTAGCCTGGGACTCTACCAGGTTTAGTAGTGAATCTCCTGTGCAAGGAAGTTTCTTAGCCCAAGGCAAACCCAGATGGTTGTTTACCCTCTTAGAAAACAAATTTGACCCTGAAATCTCCTCTTTAAAATACAAATCTCCTCAGGCAGGTTAGAACAACCTGTCAATCACAATCTGGGGGATTTGGATTGCTCCTCATAAAATGCCCCACAAAAATAGTCCCATTGCAAGAATCCATAAGGATAATCTATTGAAATCACAAATTCAGACATCTTCAGGCACAAGACTTTAACAAGTGAAGGAGGTCATTGGTACAAAAGCTTTCTATCTATTCTTTACTTACACAAGGACATACACCCCACTCTTCCAGAAACCCATTCTGTCCTTGACCTTCTCTTTATTGACAGACTTGGGATGTCTATCTCTATGCAAGAAGACTAGCCCAAATCTGATGAAAACATGGGCAATTCTCATTTGGCCTCAGTTTTAGGGATATGGTTTTCTTCATCTGATTTCTTCCAGTAGCCAACCTTGGACAAAAATTCAAGTGTAAGGTGTATATCTGAGAGGTCATCCCAGGGAACACAAGTAGGAGAGTAGGGAAATGAGACAAGAAAGGAAAGGCCACCAAAAAGAGTGTCCCATGAAGTCAACTATCACCATGGGTGATTGGAGTTTAACTCCATAGGGAAACTCTCAGAAATGGTACAAAATCTACACCTCAGTTATCACACCACAAGGCAACCCATTCATCGATATGCTAACCCCTTCATCACTGGCCAGGGTGGTGTTGCTTCCCAACACTGCCCACTCACCACTTCCATAGTCAGAGGAAGTCCACAGACAAATGAATACAGGTGCTGGCAAGGGGAGATGCACTGGCTTGCCTGATGTGGCAGGGAACCAGCAGCATCTGCTACAGCTTCACCCATGGAGCCTGGGGCCACCATGGCTCAGCACTAGTCAACTGCTGCCAGGCAGGAATACAGGTAGTATTGCTAGTACTTCTGGCTTTTTAACCAAAAGCAGGGATCCAGAATTTTTGTTGCATCTCCTGACATGTAATTGCTGATGATTAGTTCAAATATTAGAAGACATTCTAGGTCTGTAGGGCAGAATTCAGCCTCTGAGTCATCAGTTTATATCCACTAATCTAGGTGGGCCCCCATATTTCACTGATGGGAAAACAAGGCCCTATAATGTGTTGCCTAAGGGCACGCTGCAAGGTAGAAGCCATCTGGGGTCAAGAACCCAGTTCTCAGTAACTCTCAGGTGAGGGGTGTCCTAACCCCCTTATCCTTTACACCACCCCTCCATCCACAACAGATAGGAAGGTCAGTGTCACTGACCTTCACTTCACTCAAAACAAAGGAAGTCTTCCCCTCTTTCCATCAGTGCATTACAATATTTGGTTTCATTAGAAATTGGATTTGTTATGATTTTTAATTTCACAAGAAGTTACCTAGTGCTTATTTTGTCCTGGGAACCCTTCTAATTACCTCACAAATAATTATTTTAATTCTCAAAGCCAGCATATGACATATGGACTATTATTTCCCTAATCTTAAAGGCAGAAATCTAAGGCACAGAGAGGCTATGATACTTGCTTAAATTAGAATAGTTAGTAGTGGGGGTAGGAGGCCATCCCGTGGAAGTAACCACTACATACACTGCCTCTAAACCATGTAGTTAGGTTTTTTAAATATCCTGATTGGTTCTTTTTTTTCTGTTATAACAGTAATTAGTAAACTACGTTCTGGTGGGACAATTCCTGCCTACTACTTGTTTTTATAAGTGAAGTATAACTGGAATACAGCCTCACCCATTATTTTATGTATTAATCTGTGACTATTTTTACCTTAAAAAGTCAGAGTTGGGTAGCTGTAACATAAAACCTAATATATTAGTACCTGGTTTTTCACAGAAAAAGTTTTCTGACCCCTGTATTATAGACTCTCCAGGCTTTCCTCAGTTTGCAGTTTTCTTGATAATGCTGCTTAATCATAACACAGAAAATTCTGTAATTCCTGTGTAAAGCCTTAGGATACATGGGGATGAATTCACCTGTTAGTCTTCCAGAAATTTCATCTGTGCATAAGATATCTGTGAACCAAAGATTTAGCGAAAATACACTCAGAACCCCACTCAAGGAAAAAGATACCCCACAATACCCTATAATCTTGGATCTTTACTAGGGTGAAGGTTTTTAAAACAAGAGGACAGACAGAAATACCCAGAGAGGAGAAGCGGCCAAAGAGGCAGCGCCTGTAGTAGCTATCAACAGGCATCTTGCAGTTAGAGACAGGGTTCAAATCCCAGCCTTACTACTCACTTTTAAGCTTTAATTTTCTTACCTGTAAAACAGGAGAAATAATTTCATTTGGGGGTGTGCAAGGCAGATTAGTCAAGATTTTAATGCATATGAAGTTCTTAGAACCCTGCCTGGTAACTTCTCAGAGGAGCCCTTTACTAGGAATAATAGTAACTACAAAAGAATAAATATATCTGTGATTCATGCATACAATTCAGCTGTCAAAGGGTAAAAGGAGGATGGCAAGAAACAAAAAGTGGTGTTTATCACAAGAAAATCAAGAAAAGATGTAACTGCATTTATATACTCTATGTAAAAAAGTAAACAAGCATGTGCTATGTTTGCTTTAAAGATAGGTCTAGCAAAAAATAATGTGGGCAGACAGAGGTAAGCTTTAAACACCTGCAAAAAATCATTTAAGTGAAAAAAATTACTTATTCCTTGACAATGCTGTATAAATGAAACTATATATGGAGTGGGAAAAAATGTTTGCATTGCGTACTCTGAAAGAAGACAAAGTCACATTTCGCCCCGTATTAGTATAGTGAAAGTGTCTATTGAATATCATGAACACATCCTTACAGACTGTCAGTTTTTAAATGCCCTTTATCGTCATCATTTTCACTGCTTTTCTCTGAGATCTAAGAAGGACCAAGATTGTTGTCCAATGAAATGGGCTTTTCCAAGTGCAACTGAGCTCAAGCTGGAAAGTACAATGAGAACCACTCATAATGTGAACTGTTTAAAGCACCAGAATCATTGTAAAAATGATTTCTGACTCTTAATTTGTTTGAATCAAACTTTAACCTCTAATAATTGGACATCCCATTCTCTTAGGCAGTGAAGGTGCAGCTGGATTGAAAACATGGAGGTACATAAAATAGCACACTTGGGTTTTTTTTCTTTTAAAGATACAAATTGAATTAATTTAACACAGTTGGAGCAAATTACCATTATATGTCTTCAATTTAAGGCCCCATTGGGATAGGGATCTATGTTTCCAGTCTCAGGGCATGTGGTTTTCATAGCTTAATCAGGATCTTGCATTTCCACTGCAATCAGTTCACTTGTGATGGCCTCAAATATCCTTATCTTTCCTGATTTGTCAAAGGTGCTACATTATCCTTATGTGCTCACATTTGTCTAAATACCAATTTGCCAAAGAGGCTACACTATCCTAATGTCTTCAGATTTGCATAAATACTGAAATGTTACTTGATATGACAAGTTGCACCAAATATCATTTCTACTGCACAGCAAATAATTTTACTAAAATGTTCCCCCAATAGACTACTGATAAGGAAGCCCCCTTCAGTGTATTTATTTACCTGAGTCTTCTTCTTTTTAAAGTTAAAATGAGAATGGGGTAACCAGTGTGGATTAAGTGCAGGTGCACACTTCAAGTTGTTCACAGAGTAAAGGTTTAGTATAGAAGGAACCTCAAATGTCAACACCCACTTAACATGTCTAGAGAGCTAATTAACATGGCTGAAGTGAATCAGTTGGGAGATCAGCCTTCCTGCTAGTCCTCTCTCCCCAGCTCCTCCTTTGTTGGGTAGAATCAGGCAGAGTATTCAATTTGGATGAACTGAGGCCAGAGCTGAGTGATTTGTGCATCTGTAAGCCTCTCATTCAGGTCACACGTGGTTCCCTGCTCTTTTGCAATGACTGAATTGATGGGATGGGTTCAGTCAGGTGCAACAAGAGAAGCCTGGAAATAATCCTCAGGCTGCATCCATGTCTGGGTCTTCCACATCACTGTCGGCTATTATCAGCCCAGCTGGAAGATGGATGCTGCTGTTCCAGAAAGACCTTTTGAATCATAAGGGGCTGTGATGGGCTCTATGCTGTGGCAGAGGTGTAATTATTTCCAATAACTGTCTGTCTAAGCTTCTTGGTGATTTCCAAAGAAAAGTGCCTCCTTGTAGCAAGAAAATATTCAATGCTTACTGGGGGGAGTGTGCGAAGAGCAGTTTTGAGCTTATTCCTTATGTAAGATCACAATGTAAAAAATTCCAGTCTGTTAATAGTTTATTTGACAAGGCAGAAAGGAATATCATCAACTTTGGATGTATGCTCAGGATCTGGTTTAGGGGGGCAAATCCTTATTTGAAATAAGATGGGCCATGAGAATCTCCTGGGAAGCATGCTCTATGGAGAGAGCTAAAGCTCTCTGGCTGTGACTGGCAGGGATGGTGGCAAATAGCACACACTTGCTTCTAAGGTTGAATTCCAGGCCTGTCACTTACTAGCTCTGTGATTTTGAGCAAGTCATACAGGCTCTTCAAGCCCTAGTTTGCAACTCAGTGAAGTGTGGGATATTATGGGTCTTTGTGGAGACATACTATTAATATGGAAAGCACCTGGAAGTATCTGATGCTCACAGGGGCTCATTTAATGGGGACTATCATTTCCAAATGATGGGGTTTGTCCTCTGAAGAGGGGGCAGTTACAACTGAATGTTCTAGACTGATTCTCTGTGCTGAGCAAATTGTTGCTGAAATCTCCACATTGCATAAAAAGACATTTTTTAGAGTCTTCCCTGTGACTTGCACCTTTCCTCCTGCTCAGCAAGCCTATTTTTGGAGCTTTCCATTGCCTGCTGTGAATCTTTCAGGCTGTAGTGAAACCCCACCCTGCCTGCTCTGTGGGCCGTCCAGCTGTAGCAGCTCTGGGACATACTGTTCCATCTGTATCTGGCCTTTGGTGTGCACCTTTTCTTGCCACGTCAAATCACAGATTTTCTCTCCAACTAGACAAAGCTTCTGGGAGATAGGAAATTGCCTTACATTTTCTTTGTATCCTCCATAGCACCATGCACATATCTAAGAATCTTCTGGGTTCTCTGATCCTTTGCCTGGTAAAGTGTGGTCCAAGACCAGCATTACCTGAGAACTTGTTAAAAATGCAAAATATCAGGCTCCACCCAGACCTGCCAAATCAAAACCTGGCCACCAAGCGACTCAAGTGCGGAGTTGGAGAAACACTGCCCAGACTTGTCATTTACCTCTTTTCTTCATAGGGTTAAGCCATTTTTCAATACTACCCATACTGTATTTACCAAATACTTATATTTTAAGTGATTATACATTGACACAATGTCTTGCTTAGCCTCATCCTAAGCAATGATATCCAGTCTGTTAATAGTTCATGTGGCAAAGCAGAAAGAAACATATTATTTAATAAGATCTAAAGGTCTAAGAGAAAACATTTTTCTCATATAATACATTAAAATAAATAACCATTACATGCAAATGATTCACCACCATCTAAAATTAAGTTATATACCACCAGGAGTTCACCTACCCCACTTCAGTAAACATAGCTCCAGATCTTTTGTGGCTGGATTAGAAGACACCTCCCCAAACACCGCTCCAGTGTTCCTGGTCTGGGCCTGCTCCACCCTGCATGCTGGCTCTGTGGGTAGGTGCATAGGTGGCTGCAGGAGGTAGTGAGTGGCAGAGAACCTGGCTTCTGGGCCTGCACAATCCCCTCATAATTTGCTGAGCCATATCCCTCTGTGGAACTTGCATTTCTAGGGTAGCTGATCTCAAGCCTCCCCTTTCAAGTCTAATAATATGACATCATGAATGAGAGCAGAGGCTCTGGAGTCAGAATAACTAGGGGTTGAAATTAAGGCTCTATTACCTCCTAAATTTGTTAAACCTCAGTTTTCCTCATCTTTTAAGTGGGAATAATAATAACAATTAATAGACTAACACATATCATAGAATTTATAAAAGCAAAGAAAATAACTAAAAAATCCATAAAGTAGTATCTTGCACATACTCAATGTTCAATAAATAATATAGCTGTCAATAATTTGTCCTAGCTTCCACAGAGCACAAATAATAATAGCTAACATTTATGGAGCATCTAACAAGTAATAGGTGCTGTGTAAAACACTTTACATTCTGTCTTTTATCCTTACAATAATTAGATAAGGTAGGAAATCGTATTTACATTCTGTCTTTTATCCTTACAATAATTAGATAAGGTAGGAAATTGTATTCTCTCCATTTTATAGATGAGTAAACAGAAACAAAAAAGGTTAAGCCACTTGCTCTAAGTCACACATTTATTAAGTAGTGCAGCTGAGTGGCAGGCAGGTTGTCTGACTCAGGAGACAGTATTCATAACCACAAACCACCCTGACACTCTGTAGAGTCTGTCAGTGCCCAGACTTTGCCAAGTCAACAGATACATGATCTTGGCAGAGTGATTCCCAGCACAGGTGAGCACTTGGTGACCAACTCTTGTTACCATTTGTTCTATTATATATTGAGCTTTTATATTGGAAAAAGATGCTACTAGGCATCAGGAGTTCCATCCTTAGTTATAGTAAAAACTTCTTTATTTAAAATTTTAAAAAGTATTAAAACTTTAATGCTTTTTAAAATTTTAAGCATAACATACACAAAAAGGTGAAAATATATAAATGTAGCTCCGTAATCATAGCTCCAAGGGAACAAGCATGCAACCATTACTCTGTTGTCCCAGATGCCACTAAATTCTTTTCCTCCCTCCTCTTCAAATGTAATACTGTCCTAGGTCTCTCAACATCCACACTATATATGTTTTGGGCTGTGTGATTCTTTCGTTTTTAATTAACTAATTTTATTATTATTTTTCTTGAATTTATTGGGGTTACACTGGTTAATAAAGTTATATAGGTTTCAGGTGTGCAATTCCATAATATGTCATCTGTATATTGCATTGTGCATTCACCACCCCAAGTCATGTCTCTTTCTATGACCATTTACCCCCACTTTACCCTCTCCTGCCTACCCCTAGCCGTATTTCCCTCTGCTAATGGCCATACTATTTTCTGTCTATGAGGGTTTTTATTTATGTATTTTTTTGGTTTAATCCCTTCAACTTTTGCACCCAGCCATCCTATCCTCTCCTGTGACAGCTAATGAATCTGTTTCTATTTTGTTTGTTAGTTTACTTTGTTCATTACATGCTATATTTAAGTGAAATTATATGGTGCTTGTCTTTCTCTGACTGGTTTATTTCACTTAGCATAATACTCTCCAGGTCCATCCATGCTGTCACAAAAAAATCAGATTTCCTTCTTTTTTATGGTCAAAGAGTATTCCATTGTGTAAATGTACCACAGCTTTTTCATGCACTAATCTACTGATGGGCACATGGGCTACTTTCAAATTTTGTCTATTGTAAATAATGCTGCAATGAACATAGGGGTGCATGTATTCTTTCAAATTAGTGTTTCAGGTTTCTTCAGATAAATTCCCAGAAGTGGAATCACTGGATGATAAGGCAGTTCCACTTTTAATTTTTTGAGGTAACTCCATACTGTTTCCACAGTGGCTGTACCAGTCTGCATTCCACCAGCACTGCATAAGGGCCCCCCTTTCTCCACATAAATGCCAAAACCTGTTTGTTGATTTATTGATGATAGCCATTATGACATGCGTGAGGTTATATCTCATTGTGGTTTTAATTTGCATTTCTCTGATGATTAGTGATGTTGAGCATCTTTTCATATGTCTATTCACCATCTGTATTTCCTCTCTGAAGAAGTGTTTGTTCAGGTCCTTTGCCCATTTTTTAATTGAGTTGTTTTTATGGTTTTGATTTTTGTGAGTTCTTTATAAATTTTGGATATTAACCCCTTATCAAGATGCATTGGTGAATATATTCTCCCATTCCGTGGGCTGTCTTTTATTTGTTGATGCTTTCCTTTGCTGTGCAAAAACTTTTTAGATTGATGTAGCACCATTTATTTATTATTTCTTTTGTCTTTCTTGCCTGAACAGATATATCAGAGAAAAAAAATAGCTATGAGAAATGTCTGAGATTTTACTGTCTCTGTTTTCTTCCAGGACTTTTATGGTTTCAAGTTTAACATTTAAATCTTTAACTCTTTGAGTTTATTCTTGTGTATAATGTAAGAGGGTGGTTGTTTCATTTTATTGTATGTATATGTCCAATTTTTCTAACATCATTTATTGAAGATACTATCCTTTCCTATTGTATGTTCTTAACTTCTTGGTCAAATATTATTGACCATAAAAACATGGGTATATTTCTGGGCTCCTATTTTGTTCCATTGATTTATATTTTTGTTTTTATGGCAATATCACGCTGTTTTGATTACTATGGTCTTGTGGTATCTTTTTAAGTTTATTTTTTAATATATTTTATTGATTATGCTATTACAGTTGTCCCATTTTCCCCCTTCACTCCCCTCCACCCTGTACCCCCTCTCCCACCCACATCCCCCCTTTAAGTCACGTCCATGTGTCATACTTATAAGTTCTTTAGCTTCTACATTTCCCATACTATTCTTACCCCCCCTATCTATTTTCAACATACAATCTATGCTACTTATTCTCTGTACCTTTCCCCCCTCTCTCCTCCTCCCACTCCCCTGTTGCTAACCCTCCATGTGATCTCCATTTCTGTGGTCTGTTCCTGTTCTAGTTGTTTGCTTAGCTTCTTTTGGTTTTGCTTTAGGCATGATTGTTAATAATTGTGAGTTTGCTGTCCTTTTACTATACATGTTTTTTTCTTTATCTTCTTTTCTTAGATAAGTTTCTTTAACATTTCATAAAATAAGGGCTTGGTGATGATGAACTCCTTTAACTTGACCCTATCTGAGAAGCACTTTATCTGCCCTTCCATTCTAAATGATATCTTTGCTGGATAGAGTAATCTTGGATGTAAGTCCTTGCCTCTCATGACTTGGAATACTTCTTTCCAGCCCCTTCTTGCCTGCAAGCTTTCTCCCTTCTTGCCTGCAAGCTTTCTTTTGAGAAATAAGCTGACAGTCTCATGGAAACTCCTTTGTAGGTAACTGTCTCTTTTTCTCTTGCTGCTTTTACGATTCTCTCCACTTTAATCTTGGGTAATGTAAGTATGATGTGCCTTGGTGTGTTCCTCCTTGGGTCCAACTTCTTTGGGACTCTCTGGGCTTCCTGGACTTCCTGAAAGTCTATTTCCTTCACCAGATTAGGGAAGTTCTCCTTCCTTCATTATTTGCTCAAATACATGTTCAATCTGTTGCTTTTCCTCTTCCCCTTCTGGTACCCCTATAATTTGGATGTTGGAACATTTGAAGATGTCCTGGAGGTTCCTAAGCTTCTCCTCATTTTTTTGAATTTTTATTTCTCCATTCTTTCCTGTTTGGTTGTTTTTTCTACCTTCTGGTCCACTCTGTTGTTTTGAGTCCCAGTTTCCTTCCCATCACTATTGGTTCTCCGTGCATGTTCCTTCATCCCTTTTATGGTAACCTGCATTTTTTCATCTAATTTGCGCCCAAAATCAACCAATTCTGTGAGCTGCCTGATCACCAGTGTTTTGGACTGTGCATCTGATAGATTGGCTATCTCTCGGTTGCTTAAAATGATGAGTCCTGGGCATTGATCTGTTCTTCTGTTTGAGACATGTCTCTCTCTCTCTCTTTTTTTCGTCTGGTCGCTCCTGTTATGGTGAGGGGTGGAGCCTTAGGTGTTCACCAGAGCTGGGCACCCCAGTCGCTAGATTGTGATGTTGTATGTTGAGGCGGGAGGTGGTGGGGCAGGGCAGGGGAACTATGGTGGTAGTTCTGTTCTCTGCGGGACCTCAGTCCCTTCTCTGGTATCCTGGGTTTCGCACTCTGCCCTGCTCCATAATCGCCGCCCCACTGGGTCTGCCAGCTGCCGCCTGCATACTCAGGGTCCACCCGCTGCGATCTTGTGTGCCCCAGATGCCCCACAGGCCCCCAGTTGCCTTATGCACCCAACTCTCCCTGCTCTCCTCCCTGTGACCCACGCTGCGACCTGCGCTCGGCTGCTCCTCTCCACCCCTCCTACCGGTCTGGATGAATGGGTCTACTTCAACTTCTTCGCTGTCTGACTTCCATTCAGATCAATTCTCTATCAGTTCTGGGTGTTATTCTGCCTCTAAACTGTTGTTGTTCTAAACTTGCTTGTGCATGGAGGTGCGGTGTGTCCACCTATGCCTCCATCTTGGCCGGAAGTCCTTAAGTTTATTTTTTTGTTGTTCTTTTTGATATCCAACTTTGTTCCTCTTTCTCAAGATTGCTATGTCTCTTTTGTTTCCATATAAATTTTTGAAATATTTATTCTAATTCTGTGAAATATACCATTGGCATTTTTTTCTATTTTCA
This sequence comes from Phyllostomus hastatus, assembly GCF_019186645.2. NCBI lineage: Eukaryota > Metazoa > Chordata > Mammalia > Chiroptera > Phyllostomidae > Phyllostomus > Phyllostomus hastatus. The sequence continues at coordinate 26,920,430 of NW_025333643.1, forward strand.
AGTATATTTTATTGCTTATGCTATTACAATTGTCCCATTTTGGTCTCCCTTTTATCTTCTTCCATTCTATACCCCTCTTCCCTCCAGTACTCTCTCTCCCCTTTAGTTCATGCCTGTGGGCCATACATATAGGTTCTTTGGATTCTCCATTTCCTATACTATTCTTAACCTCCCCTGTCTATTTTGTGGCTACCAATTATGCTTCCTATTCCCTCTACGTTTACCCCCATTTTCCCACCACTCCCTCTGGGCTGATAACCCTCCATGTGATCTCCATTTCTGTGATTCTGTTCCTTTTCTAGTAGTTTGCTTAGTTTGTTTTTGATTTTGGTTTTCTTTTTTTAGGTTCAGTTGTTGACAGATGTGGTTTTGTTCCCATTGTACTATTCATAGTTTTGATTTTCTTTTTCCTACATAAGTCCCTTTAATATTTCATATAATAAAGGGCTGGTGACGATGAACTCCTTTAACTTGGCCTTATCTGGGAAGCACTCTATCTGCCCTTCCATTCTAAATGATAACTTTGCTGGAATACTTCTTTCCAGTCCCTTCTTGCCTATAAGGTTACTTTTGAGAAATCAGCTGATAGTCTTATGGGAACTTCTTTGTAGGTAACTGCCTCCTTTTCTCTTGCTGTTTTTAAGGTTCTCTCCTTATCTTTAACTTTGGCTAATGTAATTATGATGCACCTTGGTGTGTGCTTCTTTGAGTCCAATTTTGTTGGGACAACAAAAATTGTTTTGTCTGGGTTTTCTGGACATCCTGGAAATCTATTTTCTTTGCCAGATTGGGGAAGTTTTCCTTCATCATTTGTTGAAATAAGTTTTCAATTTCTTGCTTTTCCTTTTCACATTCTGGCACTCCTATGATGGAATGATGGGATGTTTAAAATTGTGCCAGAGGTTCCTAAGCCTCTCCTCATTTTTTTGAATTCTTGTTTCTTCATTCTGTTCCAGTTGGATGTTTATTTCTTCCTCGTGTTCCAAATTGTTGATTTGCGTCCCTGTTTCCTTCCCTTCACTGTTGTTTCCCTGTGTGTTTTTCTTTATTCCACTTTGCATAGCCTTCATTTCTTCCTTTATTTTGTGACCATAATCATTTCTGTGAGCATCCTGATTACCAGCATTTTGAACTCTGTATCTGATAAGTTGGATCTCTCTTCATCTAGAATTTTTCTGGAATTTTGGTCTTTTCTTTCATTTGGGCCATATTGCTTTGTCTTGGTGCACCTGTTATATTATAAGGGGTAGAGCCTTAGGTATTTGCCAGGGTAGGGCAACCCACATTGCTGCATTGTGGCACTGTATGTTGGGGAGGGGTCAGAGAGGGAACAATATCACTTGCTCAGCTCTCACCCCACTTTCAGTCACCCCCCACCCCCTTGCTTCCTACAAGCAGACTGTGCTCTTTCAGATGTTGATTCCCCGGTGGGTGGGCTTGTGTATGTTCTAGGACCCTGTGGGTCTCTCCAACAGACTCTCCTGTGAGACGGGGAGTTTCTCTCACCACTACAACCCCCACGGGTTTTTACCACCAGAGGTTTTCAGGCTTTAGTTTCCTGTACTGGAACCCTGGGTTGCACAGTCTGTCTTGCACCCTAGTTGTTCCTCCTGGTTTATCCACACACAAATGTGGGACTGCCTGGTCTGCCAGCCACTGCCTGACCTGTTCCAGTCTGCCAGCTGCCACCTTGTCATGTGTCTTCTCCACCCAGAATGCCCGTTTTTGCCCCCTCCCACCAGTCTGGATGAATGTATCTTTAACTCTTTATAGGACTTCCATACCATTCGATTTTTTACAGTTCTGGTTGTTTTTTGTTTTTGAATTGGTTGTTATCCTTATTTTGGTTGTTCCAGAAAGCAAAGCATTATCTACCTATGCCTCCAGCTTAGCCAGAAGCTGTTAATCACCACTATTGGTATCTTAATAGGGATTGCATTAAATGTATAGATTGCTTTGGGTACCGTGGACATTTTAATGATGTTAATTCTTCCTATCTATAAACATGGTGTATGCTTACACTTATTTGTATCATCTTCAATTTCTTTCCTCAGCATTTTTTAATTTTCTGAGTACAGGTCTTTATATCCTTGGTTAAATTAATTTGTATGTATTTTTCTTTGATGCAATGGTAAATGAGATTGTGTTCTTAGTTTCCCTTTCTGATAGTTTATTATCAGTTTATAAAAATGTAATTGATTTCTGGGTATTTATTTTGATTCCTGCTACTTAACTGAATTCTTTTATCAGTTCCAGGATTTTTTTGGAGGAATCTTTAGGGTTCTTTATATGCAATATTATGTCATCTGCAAATAATGAGAGTTACTTCTTCCTTTCCAATTGGGATGCTTTTTATTTCTCTTTCTGTCTGAATGCTGAGGCTAAGAATTCCACTACTATGGTGAATAAGAGTGGTGAAAGCAGACATCTCTGTCTTATTCCTGAACTTAAGAAAACTACTTGTAGTTTTTGCTCATTAAAGTTGACTGTGGGTTTGTCGCATGTGGCCTTTTTTATTTTGGGGTCTGTTCCCTCTACTCCCAGTTTTCTAAGAGATGTTATCACAAATGGGTGCTGGATTGTATCAAATGCTTTTTCTGCATCTATTGATATAATCACGTGATTTTTATTCTTCATTTTGCTTATGTGGTGTGTCATGTTGTATTGATTTGTGTATATTGTACCAACCTCGAATCCCCAAGAGTAAATCCCACTTGATCATGGTGTGTGATCTTTTTGATATATTGCTGTATTTGGTTTGCTAATATTTTGTTGAGGATTTTAGCATCTATGTTCTTCAGGGGTATGAGCCTATAATTCTCTCTTTGTAATGTCTTTATCTGGTTTTGGAATTAGGATAATGCTAGTGTCATATAATGAGCTTGAGAGTGTTCCTTCCCCTGAATTTTCTGGAATAGTTGGAGAAGGATAGGTGTTAGTTGCTCTGTGAATGTTGGTAAAATTCTCTGTGCAGCTATCCGGTCCAAGGGCTTGTGTTAGGATTTTTTTTATTACTTCTTCAATTTCACTAGTTGTAATCTGTCTATTAGATTCTCTGATTCTTCCTGATTCAGTTTTGGAAGATTGTATGTTCCTAGGAATTCATCCATTTCATACAGACTGTTAAACTTGTAAGCATACGTTGTTCATGATATTTTCTTACAATCTTTTGTATTTCTTTGGCGTCAGTTGTTATTTCTCTTTCATTTATTATTTTATTTATTTGGGTCCTCTCTCTTTTTTCTTGATGAGTCTGGTTAATATTTGTCAATATTATTTATCTTTTCAAAGAACCAGTGCTTGGTTTCACTGATGTTTTGCTTTGTTTTTAAGACTCTATTTCATTTTTTTCTGCTCTGATATTTATTATTTTCTTTTACTCATTTTGGGCTATGTTTTTTTCTAGTTCCTTTAAGTGCAAAGTTAGATTGTTTATTTGAGACTTTTCTTGTTTTGAGGTAGGCTTGTGATGCTAAGAATTTCCCTCTTAGTACTACTTTTGCTGTGTCCCATAGATTTTTGGGTTATTGTTCTCATTTTCATTTTTAAGGTATCTTTTGATTTCTTCCTTGATCTCATTGTTGACCCATTCATTGTTTACTAACATGTTATTAAGCCTCCATATCTTTGTGTGTTTTTCAGTTTTCTTTCTTGTGATTGATTTCTAATTTCATACCATTATGGTCAGAGAAGATGCTTGATATAATTTTAATCTTTTTAAATTTATTGAGACTTGTTTTGTGTACTAACATGTATTATGTCCTCGAAATTGTTCCATGTACACTTGAAAAGAATGCATATTCTGCTGCTCTTAGTGAAATGCTCTGAAAAATCAATTGAATCCATCGATCTAGAATGTCATTTAGGGCAACTCTTTCCTTGTTGTGATATTCTGCCTAAAAGATCTATCCATTGATGTCAGTGGGGTGTTAAATTCCCCTACTATGGCTGTATTACTGTTGATCTCACCTCTTATGTCCATCAATATCTGCTGTATATATTTAGGTGCTCCTATGTTAGGTTCATTAATGTTTATAAGGGTTATATTGTCTTGTTGGATTGCTCCCTTTATCATTATGTAGTGTCCTGTGTTTCTTACTATATAGCCTTTGTTTTAAAGTCTATTTTATCTGATACAAGTATTGCTACTCCAGGTTATTTTTTCATTTACATTTGCATGAAATATTCCTTCTATCCCTTTACTTTTTTCTTTGTTCATCTTTCATCCTGATGTGAGTCTCTTCTGGACAGCATAATAATGGGTCTTGTTTTCTTATCCATTCAGCTACTCTATTCCTTTTGATTAGAGTATTTAAACCACTAAATTTAAAGTGATTATTGATAGGTACATATCAATAATTACTTTTGAATAATATTGCCATTTTATTCTTTATAATTATTTTCTCTTTTCACCATCTTCTCCTCTTTCTGCTTTTTCTTCCTATTCTTTTTATATAAGACCCTTGAACATATTTTGGAATACTGTTTTGGTATTGAATTCCTTTACCTTTTTTTTTTCTAGGAAGCTCTTTATTTCTCCTTCAAATTTAAATAATAACCTTGGTAGGTAATACAGTCTTGGTTGTAGTTCCTTGCTTTTCATCTTTTTAAATATTTCATGCCAATCCCTTCTGGTCTGTAATGTTTTCCTTGAGAAATCTGCTGACAGTCTAATGGGAGGTCCCTTGTAGATAACTGTCTTTGTCTTGCTGCTTTTAAGATTCTCTTTTTGTCTTTCACCTTTGCCATTTTAATTATGATTTGTGTTGGTGTGGTCCTGTTTGGGTTCATCTTGTTTGAGACTCTCTCTGCTTCCTGAATTTGTGTGTGTTTTTCCTTCACCTATTTAGGGAAGTTTTCAGTCACTTTTAATAGGTTCAAGATCCCTTGTTGTCTCTTTTCTCCTTTGGTACCCCTATAAGGCAGATATTGTTACAGTTCTTGTTGTCCCCAAAGCCCTTTAAACTATCTTCATTTTTTTTCACATCCTTTTTTTCTTTTTGCTGCTCTGATTGTGTAGTTTCTTCTACCTGGCATCCCAAATCACTGATTTGATCCTCTCCTTCATCCAACCTACTGTTTATTCCTTCTACTGTATTCTTCATTTCTGACTCACTCTTTTTTATGGTTTCTATGTCCTTTTTTATGTGTACTATCTCTTTCATTAAGTTCTTATTGATTCCATCCATTCTTCTTCTAGGTTTCTTGAGCATTCCTCTAACCACTGTTTTGAATTCTGTATCTAGTAAATTTCTTGACTCCATTTCATTTAGTTTTTTTCTCTGGAGATTTTTCCTGTTCTTTCATTTGGGGCATTTCTTTTGTTTCTTTGTTTCCCTATTTTGGCTGCCTCTTTGTGCTTGTTTCCATGCATTGGGTATATCTGCTATAAATTCCAGTCTTGGTAGGGCAGCCTTATGTAGTAGGTGTTTTGTGGGACTCCATGGCACATTTTCCTTGATCACCTGCACTGGGTGCTCCAGTAATGTCCCTTGTGTGAGGTATGTGGGCTCCTCTGTTGTAACTGAGTCTTAATTGCTTTTGGCCCATTTGTGTGTGGGTCAACCTTCAGGCTGGCTGTGAGGATCATCCCTGACCACAGTGTATGAGCTGCTGTACAGGTGTTGACCAAACACAGCATTGCCTCAGTAGTGTCTGATGCCTGCCAAGATCTCTCTTTAGATATGCTACTTGTAATTGGATCCTGCTCTGATGTTTTCTGAAGCTGGCCACTGGGTGTGCTGGTTCTGAGGTCTCTTGGGAAGGAGTTTGTTGCAGGTTAATGTCAGAAGCTGTATGTGACTGGTGTTGGCAACCTGCTTGGAGGTCCAAAGCAATCCACAGTTTGTGACTGTCTCTTCTGGTCCTTGGTGTGTGAAGGATGGAGAAAGGTGCAGACCAAAGCTCACTTTTATCAGCATTGAACTCAGGGAAGTGTCAGCACATTCCCTATTAACCTGGATGTCTGTGTCTTTCTGCTTCCACACGCCAGCTGCCTGTTAGGTTTTGTCACTGAAAGAGCTTCTGGTGATACTTGAGTTGCATGCAATAGTTTCTCAGTCAGTCACCAAGTAGAAGTGAGAGGTGTTTTCCAGATATATGTAACACATATATGTGTCCGGATACATATGTATTCAATCTTGGTGCCAGTGCTGGGAGTAAGACCACTCAGCAAATATCCTAGGGTATACCAAGTCTAGCTGCCACTTTCTGGGTGCTGGTACACTTTTGTGGTGGGGTGGGGTCTCAGGGAGTTGTCAGGGTGAAACCAGCAGACTTTTTATCAGGTTCAAACAGACCAATATTTGGCCATAAGAAAGAAAGGCTCTGAGCAGCCAGGCATGTAAGGAAAAAATTCCCCTGACCTAGAACCATGCAACTAAGTCTGTCCAAGATTCAGCCAGGAGCTTGATCTTAGTGGACAGGGGCCACTGGAAGTCAAGAGGTGAGGTTTGGAAGATATTGGAAGTGTAGTCCCTGCCTCAGAGTTACACTGCTCAGACTGTCCAGGATTCTACCCAAACCTCAATGGGGTAGAACCACCAAGAGTCAAGAGGGTGAGACCACCAGGAGCTTGGAAAGTAGGACAAGCAATCTGCCATGAGGGGGAGACACCAGTCAGGATCACAAGAAAATGGAGGGAATGGTCTCCACCCCTCAGCCACACAACTCAGCCACTGATACCTCTTGAGTCTGCTCAAGGCCACTGACTTTATACCCCAGCCTAGGCCACTGACTCCTTAGCTGGGCAGAAGTTCCTCAGGGTGGGGCAAGAGGGAGTTTAGAGAGCAAGGCTATTGGTTCACTCCCTGCCCCTGTCTGATGCCATATGGAAGGGTGTACTCTGCCCAAGAAAGATGGCATCTGGTGCAGTAGGTGACTCAGCAGAGAATGTCCCAGTCATTGTCCCCTCAGCTCTCTACCCAGAGCCACAAACCCCAAACTCTCCTCATATGACTCTAGCCTACTCTGCCCTCTGTCCACAAGAGCCTGGAGTGAGTGGCTGTGAACACTTTGTGCATTGGCCCTTTAAGAGAGTCCCTTAGTTTCTAGATGACTCCCATCTCTCCATGGCAGCCAGAAGCCCCACTGCTTTTCATAGCCAAGTGTTATGTGAGTACTTGTTCCAGGCTCTGGTGCTGTGGGCCCAGGAGTGCTGCTTGGGGTTTAGGCCCCACACTTACTGAAGGAATTTCCCACAGCTTACAAATCCTTCCAGAACCTCAGTTGCTGCCTATAGGACCAGGGCTGGCCTTTTTGCATCTCTGCCAGTCTTGATGTGGCTTCTGTAAATCCTTTGTTATAAGACTTCTCTTCAGCTATTCTTCAATTGGTTATTCAGGTTGATTGCTTTATAATTTAGTTGTAATTCCAATTTGGTTCTGGGAAGAGGTGGTGTAGCTTCCACCTACGCTGCCACCATCTTGGATATCTCTGGGCTTGGTGATTTGTTGCTGTGGAGACCATGCTATGCATTGCAGGATGTTTACCAGGCTCTCTGGACTCTGCCCATTAGATTCCAGCATCATCTTGTCACAATCATTTCTGTAGACATTGACAGGTGTCTCCTGGAGGCAAAATCACCCTTGGTTGAGAACCACTACACTATTCTGATCTTCTTGGTATTGACTTTCTTGCTTTCCTTTATACTTTTACCACAGTAGCATGCATCCTTAAATATCATTTAATCTTACCTGGTGAAAGGAGTTTTTTATAATTTAATACAGTAAAGATACTCCTAGTCAGGGTTCCTGAAACAGCCTACATAGGTGAAGTGACCAAATAATTTATCAACTATACTGGAGGCACAGACATGGACCAGATTTGACCAGGATAAGCCAGCATGATTACCCACTTCTAGGGCACTTCTGCTGTGAATGGACATCATCCTCACAGTTGCACACAGTTAGGACCCCTTTTTCACTTGATAACCATAGATGGAGTGACAGAAGACAATTAAAAGTAGCATCATCTCAAGGGCAAAGTGACATAGACATAAGTAAATGTCTCAGGCTGAAGAGTAGCAGAACAGAGCACTCACTGGCCTGTGGCCTTAAGGAGGTATATTCTTCAAATAATTTACTTCAGGACACCACTTAACTACTTTTATCATATTAGCACAACACTTTGATGAAAATAAATGCCTTCCAATATTTGCACATAAAAGGAACATAACCATCTTTCATAAGAGGTTTATGGTCTGTAGGGGGGTTTTAATCAATATATCTATGCTTTTTCCCTTGGTGTCATTGGAAATTATAACTACTGACATGCTCTGCATTTTGATCTCATAAGTTGTGACATGACCATGTGAAAAGTGACAGCTAAAGATTTCCTTACATAAAAGAGAACTCCTATTGATCACCTATTAGTCTGAATATAATTCTTCTATTCCTCCATTATTTTGGGCATCAAAGAGAACAGAAGTCAAAATACAATGAGTTAGGCACTTGGACACTGCAGTGAACACTTATTTGACGTCCTCAGCCTGCATTCCCACCTTTTCAAGCAATGTGTTCATTGGAAGTCCAGCCCTCAGGTGTCTACAGTCCACATATCTGGTTGGAACTCCAACTCTGAGACAAAGGGGTTTCCTCCAGCCAAGCCAATTGAGCTAATCTGAATCGACTGTGAGACTTACAGTTCAACAACAGGAGAAGTAGAGATTTATTCTCTTTTGTTGGACTTGAACCTGAAATTGTGTAAACCAGCAATGGCTACAGTCATCTTGCCCCCCAACAAGGAACCCAATACATAGAGGAAGAAAGAAAAAGGCAGAGCTGAAGATGGAATAATAGACATCAGATCCTGAAGTCATTGTTCAGCCTTGAGTGAGATGCTCTTGAAGCCATTCCTACCTGTGCACCTTTCAGTGATCTGTATATATGAAAAAATATCTTAATTCCATTTAAATTGGATATTTATCACTCATAAAAATACACCGTGTGGTAGTAGCTTTTAAACTTTTGAAATTACATCAGTTCACAGTAAAAATTGCATTTAACTGCAAACCAAATATAGAACTGACTCAAAGTTTCAAGAAAACTATAGAACCCATACTAACATATGATGCTGATATTTTCTATAGTGTTATGCTCTTTGAAAAAAGAAAGTGGTTACAGCCCACTAAATTGATTTCATGACCTTCATTTTGCAAAACACTACTTTATAAGATTATGTTGAAAATTGATTCCACCAGGAAGAATGCGATAAGAAATGACATAATAATTTTATTTGATCAGGTTATTGAGGAAAATAGAAGGTTTGGTCCCTAAATCAAGTATCTAACAACAGAAAATTGCTATCATACCAGTTCTCCCTGACTGCTCAGGTCACATGTTTACCAGAAGAGGAGAAAAATCTAATGACCTAGAAATAAATGAATTACAAAAAAAAAAGACAAGAGCCTTCTAAAACAAAATATATACCATGTCTAAAAAGAGAGACATAAACAGGGTGGGGTAAATGTAGGTTTGCAGACCTTTATTTTGACTTCCAGTCAAGTTGAAGCATAGGTAAACATGCCTAACTTTCTCACACAACTACAGCAAAAAATTCAACTAGACTACAAAATAAATATCACCCAGAATTGTCAGAAATTGAGCTGCATGGAAGTTCACCAACCAAGGATTTTTAAAAACCACATTAATCCAGATGGGTAAGAGGGTCAGAGACATGGATATGTACTGAGAGGTGGAGATGCAGAGATGTGGAATGGCATGGAGAGGTGTGAAGATGCAGAACAGGTGGTCCCACATCCACATGTGATGGATAAAAATTGGGAGGGATACCTCAGAAGCAAGATATCCCAGCTCAGGCTTCCAGTGCTTAGAAGATAAGTCCCCATGACTTCTGCCTGTAAAAACCAGAGGGGATAGTTGCTACAGAAGAAACTGTGAGATTCTCAGGAGTCTCCTCTTAAAGGGCCCACAATGAACTTAGGACTTATGCAGACTCACTCCCTCTGGGCTATAGCAGCAGGGCAATAGGTGGAAGGACAGAGGTGGCATATGGGGAGAAATTAAAGTGACTGGCATCAGGATGAGTGCTGGAAGACAGCTTCCTTCTAGGCAAAACAAACTCCAGAGCTGAGGCAGTGGCATTGTACACTCTCCGAACCCTCCCCCACATACAGCCATGAAGTGATGAAATGGGTTGCCCTACTGTGGTGATTACCTAAGGCTCTGCCCCATACAGCTTACAAGTATGCTTTTCTACAATAGGCCACAGCAAGTCAAAGCAGCACTACCTAATACACAAAAAGAAACACAAGGAGGCTGTCAAAATGAGAAGACAAAGAAATATGTCCCAAATAAAAGAACAGAATAAAACTCCAGAAAAATAACTAAATAAAATATAGATAAGCAACCTATCAGGTGCTGAGTTCAAAACACTGGTTATCAGAATGCTCAAGGAACTCATTGGGTACTTCAACAACATAAAAAATATCCAGGCAGAAATGAAGGTTACATTAAGTGAAATAAAGAAAAATCCAGGGAACGAGCAGTGGAGAGGATGAAGCTAAGAATCAAATCAAAGATTTGGAATATAAGGAAGAAAAAAGAATTAAAAAAAATGAAGATAAGCTAAGGAGTCTCTGGGACATCTTCAAATGTACCAACATTTGAATAATAAAGGTGCCAGAAGGAGGAGGAAAAGCAAGAAATTGAAAACTTATTTGAAAAAAGTAATGAAAGAAAACTTCCCTAATTTGGTGAAGGAAATGGACACAGAAGTCCAGGAAGCACAGAGAGTCCCAAACAAGATGGATACCAAAACACACCATAATTAAAATGCTAAAGGTTAGAGATAAAGAAAGAATCTTAAAAGCAGCAAGAGAAAAACAGATAGTTACCTACAGGGGAATTCCCATAAGGCTATCAGCTGATTTCTCAAAAGAAACTTTGCAGGCTAGAAGAGACTGGCAAGAAGTATTCCAAGTGATGAAAAGCAAGGACCTACAACCTAGATTACTCTATCCTGCAAAGCTATCATTTAGAACTGAAGGGCAGATAAAGTACTTCCCAGACAAGGTAAAACTGAAGGAATTCATCATAATCAAGCCATTATTATATGAAATGTTAAAGAGAATAATATAAGAAAAAGAAGGTCAAAACAATAAATATTAAAACTGCGATAAATACACAACTATCAACAATTGAATCTAAAAAAAAACTAGGCAAACAAGTAGAAAAAGAATAGAATTATAGAGATGGAGATCATTTGGAGGGTTATCAGTAGGAGGAAAAGGAGCTCAGATTAAGAAGTACAAATTGGTAAGTACAAAATAGACAGAAATGTTAAAAACAGTATAGCAAATTGGGAAGCCAAAGAACTTATATCCATAATCCATAGACATGAACTAAGATGGGGGAATTGCTGGAGGGAATGAAAATACCTGGTGGAGGGGGGAATAGGGGGAAAAACTGGGACAACTATACTAGCATAATCAATAAAATATTTTTTAAAAGTAGGTTTACAGTTGTTCATATGAAATATAATACAATAATTAAGGGACATAATACAAGAATAAAATTTGTATTTCTCATGGAACTGTAAAGCTAGTTTTGTCCCACCCTGTATAAGTGAGGTAAAAGATATATAAGTTTTGCCGATGAGCTGAATTACATAATTGATTTATTTGAAAGTTAAAGATAGTGATTTCAGTGAACCTCAGCACTGCTGAGTATGTCAAAATAGTGCCTTCATAATAAGATCAGATTTCAACGGGTGGAATCTAGAGAGAATGGATGGAAAGGAGAGGGAGATGGGGGCGGGGTAGGGAAGGAGAGCCTTTGCAGTGTAAGCCCCAAGCCTGCCCTATGCTTGTAATGTAAGATAACTATGAACAGTTCCTGAAATTCTGGACAATACCACAAGCTGGATAACAGAGTCAGGGTGTTTTTTAACTGTTTTCCATGGATCTTTATTTGTATTTCCAGTTAGCCAAAACTTCCTTTTGTATGTGTGTGTGCTCAAAAGCACTACAGAGTCTTCATTAAATCTGTGAATCACATGGTGAACCAGAGTTCTCAATCATGCTGGAAATAGAGGCCAGGAAAAGTAAACAGTACTGAGAAAACTGGGGCTGCTCCACACTACAGAGTGTCTGTGAAGTTAACTCCTCCCACACTTCCCAGATTGTTAAATTCAATGAAAGTTGTCTGCCTTTTTGAGAAGCCCATTAACTTTCCTGCCACCAAGATGGAAATGTATTCCTTTCAGAACAGAATGAAGTTTCACAAAATCAGTTGCACATTCAGAAGAAGTGACTTTTGAGAACTTTTCCGTAAAAATGAAAACCAAACCTTAGTCTAAGTGTTTTAGGTAGATTTTTCATTTCCATCATGATAATGTTCAAGTGCATAAAGTGTTTGGTTAATACTTTCATATGTCATAAATAAGTGATAAAATTCTCTTGTTCAAAAAGTCTTTGCAATTGTCTGAAATTTTTGATTCTCTTTTAAGTAATGTAAGCTCTGTTCCAAATGTGTGTGCATGTATGTTGTGTGCAAGTTAGTGTATGTATGCCTTGCTTTTTATTGCAAAAATTTCAGACATACACAAAAAGAAAAGAGAATCAGGGAAGTGCCAAATATCTATCACCTAATTTGTTACATTGAATTTAGAGACCAAAATATACAGATTGCTCGCTTATCTCAGGCCAGTAACTCTTTTAATCTTATGAAAAACACATATGAGGTGGTTATTGTTGTTGTCATTACCATAACTATTATTATTTTTTTCCTTCACTCATGACATTACAGCACATCCCTTTTAGAGGCATTGTCATGGTTAAGATCCTGGAATCAGATCTCATGCAAACGCCAGACTACCTACAGCAAGGACAACTTAATCTCTCTCCAGGACTCAGTTTACCACTCCATGAGTGCCTCTTGAGGTGCTGGACACACAGTGAGCACCCACCATTCTCAAAAGTGTGTGGCGCGTGTAGGGGCAGCCTGAGGAGGTTAAGTCAGACGAAGCTACTTTTCTTTCCCTGCAGACGTTTAATTTGGACGTATGACAGGTCCATTGTCTTTAGGACACAAAACAGCATGGCAGGGATTGCGCTAAAATTGTGTACACATCCTCCGAATTGGTGGTTAAACTTCTGGGGCAAGTGAGAGCTAACGTTGAAGGATCACCCAGCTTTCCGGAGAGATCGCTGCTGTCAGCTCTCTGAGTCTTTCTTTCAGAAGGGCCACCTTCCAGACACAGTCGCCTGCCTACCAGCAAACAGACCAAGTCGGTTCGCAAAGTTCAGAGGAGCTGGCTTTGGTATGTTTACAAGTCCTAGCAGATCACAGGAATGTTCAGG